>NC_082701.1:4846560-5459060 GCF_949987515.2 Delphinus delphis
CCAGCACACGAGGCTTCCATTTTCTCCACATCCTCACCAACACCTGTTATCATCTGTCTTTCTTATACGAGCAAGAGATTTGAAACTTAGCTTACCTTTGGGTTCACTGACAACTGGATATTCTTCATGTGAATAAGTACAGCAAAAAGTGTTATCAGTGAATTATCATAAGTGTATGAAGGTGTAAGTATCTGTTGATATTCAAAAATCATTTCCTCTGTTATATCAAAAGACCCCAATTACAACCTGTCCTTTGATTTACTATTTGAAAATAAGTGGTTGTTGTTTTCTCTCTCTCTTAACTATTGGATCACCTCCAGTGTAGCCTAGTATGAAAAAACTTCAATTGTAGCCAAGAAAAAATACCCCAGGAGTGGTGAAAGAAGAAATGGCAAACCAGAGTTTTTCAGCAGACACACTAAAACATTACGCAGCCTGACGTTTCTGGAAAGGAAAGGGAAACAGCTCAAGACCATAGCAGCAAAAATTTCGGCTACTGAACTTTGGCTTCTCATTTCACCAGTTCCAGTGTTTCTACCAAAATGAAAAGGTTAGTCATTACTCAGTGGAAAATTTTGTTGAAGGGAAAAAAATATATACTAATGGAATCTGTTGTCCAGGCTGCAAATTACTTTACAAGTGACAATTAATTAAGACCCACAACACATGCATAAGGTAGTTCTACCCCCTATCATAGCAAAGCCTTGCTGAACCTAGTCATTTCTTAGGATGTAACATTTTGGGGAGGGTATTGGGACATGGGAATTTCATAAGAACTTTTACAACAGATAAGGCCATATATGCACTTTGTGGGGGAAGAACTTTCCTTTTTTAAGCTACTTAGAGAAGTAGCAGAATAAATCTAAGGGATTTGCCATATGTTATCAAAAGCTCATTCTCTACCAGCATGGATTAAGAGAGACTCTTCCACTTCATTTGAGGACATATAATTCTTTTTTTCCCTCACTCATAACACCCAACTTTGACCAACAATGAGTGGCAATAGTGGCAAACTTTATAGTTTGCAATTCATCCAATGCACATGCATTGAACATCAACTGTATGTCAGCCACTGCATATCCTGAAATTGTCAGTTGAAGTATTTTTTATAGCATGGTCACCACATTAAAGCTGCCAGCAGTGGGTGATGACAGAGTTGGGTGTGGGAGATAGAAGAACCACAAGATAAAACAAGAAACTAAATCATGGAACCTTGTAAAATAAGGGAAGCCACTGACCAGAGAAATTCTAACTCCCATTCCCTAGGACTGTGATATCGTTAGTCGATCCATTCAGTACGTTATTGACTTTCGGGTGTTCTCTGCCCCCCAAATCCAGAACTTTTCCAGGTTCAGTCAATGCCCGAGCCACCAGGCCAAGGGCTATTTTCAGCTGCAGCAGCTCCCTTGTTTTGCGAGCAGCCCAGACAGGAAACCACCCAGTCTGGGAGGATTCAGTTAGGTCCCAAAAGAGCACATACTCAGGTACAAGACCTTCAAGGCGGCAAGGGATGTTGTGGTTAATCACCATGCACCACTAAAGAGGGGAACAAGCAGGCATTGTTTCTCCAAGGGATTAACACTGTTTTACACAGACACACACACAAATATAATGACATATGTATGTAAACATGTGGCATACACACACTTGCATGTATGTATATGTATAGATGCATGTGTGTGTATATATGTAAATATAGGATACATGTATATTTGTATGTATGTGTATATATGTATATACATATGTGTGTAAATATATCGCACACGTATACACATGTATATTTGTATGTATGTGTACGCATATATATGTATGTATACATATATAAATATATAAGGGGTGGATCTAAAAGGCATTTTACAAGTCCGCCTGTTCCTCTCCATGTAGATCCCCCATGGATTTCCACAGGGAACTTGGGGAGACCTTAGATTTAGTCTTTTTTTTTTAAGGAAGATGTTTCATTTTGACGGAAAGTGCCAATGGTTAAAAATTAAGTAAGTGTGAGGGAGAAATACACATCAGATTCTGTAGACAGAAAAAAAAGTCTGTCATATACAGAGTTCTGGTCAGAATTTGGAGAAGTTCCTTAAGGTGAGCTTGCCTTATTCATCATCTCCTAGGAGGGCTCCAGTTGGCAAGTCCACCTGGCATTCCTGGTCCTACAAGGGCCCACGGTGGCTTCAGAGAGAAAAGAAGAGAGCAAAAGGGCAGAAGGACGCATGAGATCACCCAAAAGCGTATGCAATATTTGGGACATACTTATACAAAAAAGTTACTCAGTTTATCTGAAATTTAAGTTTAACTGGGCTTCCTGAACTTTGTCTGGCAACCCTATCATTGGTACTCATCACTCACTCATTCCTATGCCTGGATTTCTTCATGGTCAGTCTGTCTTTTTTAATCTTTACTTCCCCCTGGGGCATAGTCCGCAGCCGGGAACAGGATAATCTACTAATGTTTATTGGATCAATGGATAGACCCATTACTAACATAACCCAAATCATTAATTCTTATAAGCCCCGCTATCTCACATAAAATGGTCAAACTGAAGTTAATTGAGGAAATAAATGTCAATAAGAACTTTCAGATGCATGACTTCATACCAGACTATTTAATACAATAGTTAGTTTCTATAGTTGGCAGGTTGGTACTTGAATTGGGATGAATTCCTCCCCAGGGAGGAAACCAAGAAGTTCCATTCAACCATGGGTAGCTACCATTTATTGAATGCTCACTATGGCCCAATATATATTTATATGAACATTTAACTTTCGCAGAACCCTACAAGGTAGGAATTTAACAGGAGTTTCTTAAACAGAAGTTTAAGGGGAGTTCCCTCTTTCACAGATGAGGAAAGTGAAGCACAGAGAAGTGAAGTAATTTGCCCAAGATCACACAGCTGTTAAGACAACTGGAATTTGAACCCAGGCAGTCTGGCTCCACAGCTGACATCCTACCTATTCAGCTACACAGTAGCTCAAAAAGAATGATACTATGCATCCAACTATACTGGCTCGATAGCTTTTGCTTCTAGAAATAAGTGAGTTCTTACTGTCCATGCCCTAGCCTTCTTTCTCTACTACCAATAGTATTCTTTTACTTTCTTTTTTTTCTGGGGGGGGGGGGGCGTGCCATGCAGCACGTGGGGGTCTTAGTTCCCTGACCAGGGATGGAACCTGTGTCCCCTGCATAGGAAGCATGGCATCTTAACCACTGGGCTGCCAGGGAAGTCCTACCAATAGTATTCTTGAACAGACCTTGTGTGGGTCTTTTCCTTCTACAACTTCTCCCTCACCACCCACTTCTATATAACTCAGCCAATACTGCAAATGGCTTTCCAAAGTGGTGACAGCAACATACAAGAAGAATCTCCCAGTGCAGTTAGGCCCCAAATTTAAGAGGTTATCAAGGTAACCCCCCGCCACCAACTCTCTGCTCTAGAAGAAAGGACAGGGTAAAAAAGCAGGTGCAATTAGCACAGTATAATAAGGCTTCTTTTCTGAAATATATGCTTGTTGGGTGGAGAGGGTGAGGATTGGGATACAGATTTCTCAGACTGGAGATTCATATCCAATAGATAAACCTAGAAAGCTGGGCATAATTCCTTTTATTAAAGATGACTCAGGTCATTTCTAGCGACTCACAGCATCTACGTTTGGGGCAACAAGGATATTTTTGGAAAGTTCCCTGAAGTCATTTCATGTGGTGGACGATATAAATATTAGGCACCATGCTACTTTATCTGCATTTGATAGAGACGTAATGTGTCTTTATTATCCAATTTAAAACTAATATTTTAGGTGATGACAAGTTGAGCAGGCTGGATCCACGGAACTGGAACTGGAAATTTTCAACTGGTAAAATCTAATCCATTTTGACTGATGGCTGGAAGGAAGAGGCATAAGGTTGAATCGACACTTTGTAAGGGCGACTCATCAGCTGTAATAAGCCAGATTCAAGGGGAAAAATAATGTGTTAAACCATGAGATCCTCCAGTTAGAAAGAAAGAAAAAATACTACAAAAGGCCAATACAAGACAAATTTCCAAAGAAGGCTGCTCAAACTATATCCCAGGATTTTTTTTCAGAGCTGATTTTAAAGAAAACTAATAATTGTCCATCTGACATGGAGTAAAATTCTCACTAGGCAGGTAAGGATAGCCAGAATGATACTTTTCTTTCTTAAGTGTCTTTGAATTTCATATCAAAGTCTTTCAGTTCAATTTATAATGAATGTTTTCCTTTTTGTTCCATCATCTGCCCACATCCACCCAAGCATCAGCCCACTAGACTTGGTGTTCTGGGGCTCAGGAAACACAGCTGAGGGATCTAGCACTTCAGAAACACTGAAAACCGTTGGCACTGCCTTTGGATACCAATGCCCTATGTTCCTAAGTCAAAGTGCCAGAAGCCTCAAACCCATGTGACTCTTGACAGTCTCACTACTGTTAGGAACAAGAGGAATACCTGCTCTGTTTCACCACCATCATCCAGGCCACAGAGTCTTCTCAGTGGATACAAGAAAACACAACACATGGCTGCAGTGGGATATGTAGGCCAGGTGTGGAGACTTCTGGGTATCAGCCAGGTGTGTTAAACCACTGCATCTCATCAGGATGCAAAACCTCATTTTGCTCAAATCAAAACTCTTGGTTTGAGGGGGAGGGGGGAGCACACAGATCAAGCTCAAGTAATAAGAATGCAGCATCTCTGGGCCTTATCTACCCCCTTTGAGGTAAGGGAACCCTTTGGTAACCTTATCTAGGTAGATTTGATCTGGGAATACTAGTCTTTATATGTTGGATCTGATGTCCTCTCAAGTCAAAATGATCACCTCATTGAGAAATATCAAGAAAACTTCACCCAGAAAACACTGATGAAGCAGCGTGGGGAAGGAGAGGGAGGATGGGAAAGGGAAGGGAGAAGATGAGAAGGCACAGGGGTGGAAATAAGGAGAGGGCTAGGAAAGACAGGAGGGCGGGGAGAGCTGACTGAACTCGCTCTGATGGAGACTCTGAACCTCTGCCAGTCCACGAGAAGCTTGCTGTTGCTGTTTTTAAGGCTCCATTTCATTAAGACCAGGAGTTGGGCAAGGTTCCCTCCTGATTGCTGGGCCAGTATGCTGCTCTGTTACTGCTACCATTGAGAAGGAAAGGAAAAAAAAACATATTTGGCATCGCTGCTTAGACAAATTTACATTTCATTGTGGAAGATTCCTGTTTGTTCAACTTTACTCAATTCCAATCTGTTCCAGCCAAATAACCCTTTTCTCCTTCTTCCACATTTTTGTAGAGAGAGGAAGGAAAAGAGAGGAAAGAGAGAGAGAGAGTGGGGTAGAAAGTGTGCGCGTGTGCGCATGAGAGCGGGGGGGGGGGGGGGAGAGAGAGAGAGAGGTGGCAGGGGGGGTGGGGGTGATATGAATGAGAACACAGGCTCTTAGGGTCTATTGAATTCTGCCCAGCCCCCTTTGAAAGTGGGATATTTCCTACATGTGTACAAAGAATCGGAATTTGGATTAAACTGTTTCTTGATTCATCCATGGTTTCAAACAGAGAGAAAATAAGGTCCCAATATGAATTAGTTTTTTTTAATAAAAAATTTTATATGAGGTTGAATTCAACACAAGCAGGACGATTTTGGTTCTTATCCAAAAAATAATCCCTTATTTATAAAACGCCTAAGGAACCTCGTTTTAGAGCAGTTGTATCCATCAGACAGTTCAATGTCTTGAACCTTGAAGAGAAAGCTAACAGGCTAGACCAATGGGAAACAACAGTCGTGCCTCTGACGTGCCTTAAGATCCTGTGATTAAATATTTCATGGCATTTTGCATTTGCCAGCGGGACAAAACTCCCTATTTCAGGATGAGTCTCCCTTGTCAATCTGCAAACCACAGAGAAAGAAAGGCAGCAAACCTGGACAACATAAATATCATAAGATAGCATTAGCAAAGACTGTAATATTTAACCAAAAAAATCTAAATAAAGTTGGATTATAAGACTTAAGTTGAAACCAGAACCAATTGCCCAAGTACCTTATCAGGTGTGATCCCAGCCCTGAGATGGAAGCACAGTGAGTGAAGTAAGTGAGCTATAAAATCAGATCCTCGGAGCACGCAAATCCACCCTTCTCTGGTTCTTATTCATTTGGAAAAGATCTGCTGCATTTGGAATTATTTGACTTTAAAAAGAAGTTCGTTAACTACTGACTTGTTTTCCCTAAAAGTATAGATAGATCAGTACACATGTATAGTTCTACAAATACACATTCCAAATAATTTAGGAAGTGATATAATTAGTTTAGCATGGTGGTTGCAGTCACTTAAAAAAAAAAAAGGAAGAAAGCTCTTACTGCCTGTTGCCTGTTTCTGACTATTTCACGAGGAATTGAAAGGACTCCATATAGGTTTGCCCTATTAATGCTTTTCTGCTCTGGAAAACTGAACTTCCTTCATCCTGATCAAAAACAACGAAAATTGATTTGGCCAAGTGTCTGGACTGTAGAACATTTCAGAAAAATTCTGGATGCTCTCTACTATGTTTTCTATACAGACAAAACATGATAATGCAGAGGGAAAAGAAGGAGAAAGGGATGGCAAAGGAGCACTTGAAAAGATGTACCACCCTTGGGGCAGGGGGAGGGAAAGAAGAACGAAAAAAGAAAAGTTCCATTATGACACAAGAAAGAGGTGACGTATTTCCACCAATCACTGTCAAGAAATTCCCAGCTTGGGCTTCCCTGGTAGCTCAGTGGTTAAGAATCCACCTGCCAATGCAGGAGACACGGGTTCAAGCCCCAGTCCGGGAAGATCCCACACGCCGTGGAGCAACTAAGCCCGTGTGCCACAACTTCTAAGTCTATGCTCTAGAGCCCACGAGCCACAACTACTAAGCCTGCGTGCCTAGAGCCCATGCTCCGCAACAAGAGAAGCCACCACAATGAGAAGCCTGCGCACCGCGGCTAGAGAAAGCCCGCGCGCAGCAACGAAGACCCAATGCAGCCATAAATAAATAAATATTAAAAAAAAAAAAAAGAAATTCCCAGCTTGATCCCTTCACCATAGCTCTATGTGTGTGGTTTAAATCCAGCCCCTGCACACCATTTATCTAAGGAATGATTCCACCCCAGGTCAAACCCAAGCTACACATAGCACATGAGCTGAACTTAAGAGAGCTGGAAGAACTCACTTTACTCTCTCTTCTACTTGATTCAAGCTAAACCCCCAATTCTTTTCATTTTCTTAGGAAATCCTGAAGAACTGACAGGACAATCACACACTGAAACCTACTGCATGCCCAAAGGACGTAAATGGTAGGCACTGTACATTCTCCCCTCAATGCATTTGACCATACAATAGTTAAAAACTTTTCTGCACCCATACTCACCTTAGCAGAAAAATTGCAAAACAGAAATTCCAGGGGCTTCCCTGGTGGCGCAGTGGTTGAGAGTCCGCCTGCCGATGCAGGGGACGTGGGTTTGCGCCCCGGTCCGGGAGGATCCCACATGCCGCGGAGCAGCTGAGCCCGTGAGCCATGGCCACTGAGCCTGCGCGTCTGGAGCCTGTGCTCCGCAACGGGAGAGGCCGCAACAGTGAGAGGCCCGCGTACCGCAATAAAAAAACAAAACCAGAAATTCCAAAAGAACTGGCACTTAATTGATAGCAATAAGTCAATGAGAGAAGTGTGAAGTCTTGTTTGGATCAAAACTTTCTCAGGATCAGAGGCCCATACCACCCCCAACTAATCCAATACCACTATATGCTGAACAGAAACAAAACCAGAAGGACCCCACGCTCTTACTGCCAAGGGCCTGGCTTCAATCCCTGGTTGGGGAACTAAGATCCCGCAAGCCGCACAGCATGGCCAAACAAACAAACAAACAAAATGAAAGTCTGAACAAGTTACTTCTTGGATGCCTACTGTTCCAAGCATCGTGTTTGCTGCTGAGAAAAAAGCTGGTGAACAAAACAGACGCACTTATTGTCTTTATGGATTTTACATCTAGAAGGGGAGAGAGCTAATGATCAAATAATCACCTAAATTGTGTCAAGTACTATAAAAGGAAAGCACTGGATATCCTGAGAGGTAGATCGGGGGCCCTGACTTACATAAGGCAGGAGGGTGAAGGTATCAGGGAACGTCTGAATATGCTGTTGCAAAGATCTCATTTTCCACAGCAGACTCAAAACCACACGGTCTGGGTGACCAGGGGGTGGAGGTCACTTGATTCATTATATGTTTTTGCAACAAGAACATTTTTTTTCTCTAGGCTGACAGGATACAGCATTCTTTGGAGAAAACAGAGTCCACAACGGGAGAGCAGAAGGAGGCGACTTACACCGGAAGTCATGGGGTAACTCAGTGAATTTCTGCCATTAGGCGGTAAGAGTTCTGTTTATGTCCTGGGGAAGGGACACTGGAAGACAGAGACAGAACCTCACCTGGAAGCCCCAGGGCTTAGGCAAATGCTTTCAGTCTTTAGCACAATAATCAGGAGCCCACATCCTGTTTTCACCCAGGCTCTGAACTCATGTGCAAAGCCAGACCAAGTCAGAATGTTCCTCTCAGCCCTGGGTCTCTGTACTAGGCTGGGGACTATTTTAGTAGCCCTTGATGCATCATAGGTCAACTACAAATGACATTATGCAAGAGGGCCCCAGCTCCAGGTGTCTGTGAAAGCCTCATAATCGGCGAAGGCTACTTTGCACTATGAATTTTCATGTGCAGAAAAAATATGAAAATCCCTTCCCCCATCTTATCAATAGGAGAACCTTACGTTAGAACTCAGGCTTCCTGATTTCTTGCCCAGAATTCTTCCCAGTCTTTGTATCTGTGGGTAGCAGAGGGAAAAAAAATGTACTTTCTCCTTTTTCCAAATCTGAGGTTTGTAAAATATTATGTGCCTTGCTCAAATTGCACTGTCACTTTATACAATATATTTGTATTATTAAAAACTGACCAAGTTAAATGACTGGTAAAATGTATGGAATGGCACCAAACAATTGCAGGGTGGGTTTAAATGCATTTCCAGCACCTGACGTCACAGAATCCCCCATGAGAGTCAGGAAAATGGTAAGGTTATATTTGCCATTACAAGAGTCGTCTTAAACATATGCAAAATGCATTTAACCTAATATAAGTTATAGGTGGAAAACCAGTTGAGACTACTGTTTCATGTAACTGCCCTTATTAAGTGCACTGAGAAGAAACGATATAGAATCACAAATTGCAGACCTGGAAACATCATCCAGCATAACCTCTTATCAGGTATTGAAATGCCTCTAGTGATAAGGATCTCACTATGTAGTGATAAGGGTCTCACTACCTCTTAAGCAGTCCATTAAGCAGCTGTAATTTGCTTCAATCCAGAAGCGAAGAAAGAAAGAGAGAGAGAAAGAGGGAGAGAGAGAGAGGGAGGGAGGAAGGAAGGAAGAAAGGACGAGAGAGAGAGGGAAAGAAAGAAAGAGAGAGAAAGAAAGAGAGAAAGAGAGAAAGAAAGGAAGGAAGGAAGGAAGGAAGGAAAGGAAGAGAAAGAAAGAAAGGAAGAAAGGAAGAAAAGAAAGAAAGAAAGAAAGAAAGAAAGAAAGAAAGAAAGAAAGAAAGAAAGAAAGAAAGAAAGAGAGAGAGAAAGAGAGAGAGAAAGAGGAAGGAAGATATAAAGAATCTCCAACCTACCTTCAATGTAAAGAATCGACAAGTTACCAAGAATACGATACAGCATTCTACAAGGATAGTCAAATAAATCATTTGTTAAATCAATGAAACATTGCCTTAAGGAGAAGCAGAGTCAAGGTAGATCTAATATACTAAGTCATTAGTTTAGCAAACATTTATTGAGTACTTACATACCTAGCACTGCTCTAGACATTGAGGATAAAGCAATGAATAAAAAACAGACTATGTTCTGGCAACTTATAGGAATAGCTTATACAAGAATATCTTATATAAGAATAAGTAATAATGATAGCAAGCACTTTTGGAGTGCAATGTGGCAAATTTTCTTCTAAACGTTTTATGTATGTTAATATGCTTGATCCTTATAATGACTCTATGTAGGAGGTACTTTTATTACCCCTGTTAAATTCCTATATATGTGAAGTCTAACAACTATCCTCCAAAGTCACATGGTAGCACATAATGGAGACATGTGCCACCAGGCAGCTTGGCTTCAAAGCCATCATGTTTGGTTGTCTTTTAGAAAACAGTGTGTCTGTTGGCAGCGAGAGCAGGGATGGTTTGTTAAATCACAGAGGAAATACTGATACTATGGGGTGGATGTCAACTTTAATTTTAGGGGGAGAATCTGTAGATGCCTCCTGGAATGAGTAACCCTAATCTGAGACCTGATAGTCCAATAGGAAATAGATAAAGTTTGCTGCAGGGAGAAGGAGTCCAGGGAAGTGATTCCAGCAAAGGGGACCTCAAGCGTCCAGACCCAGAGGAGTAAGACAACATGACGTGAGCCAGGAATGGAAGGATCACCATCCATCAGGATCCCCAATGGACAGGTCGTAGCTCAACGGTGACGCAATTGAGGTGAACTCATTTTTGTAATTACTGTTTTCACTTGGCTCACTCCTTCATTCATGAGTGAAGTAACTATGATGTGTCAGTCACTGCACAGCAGCTTATCCAGAGTTCCTTGCCTCTAAGGTGCTCCTTGCTCTAGATGAGGTGATGGCATGGAGGACCAAGCCATGCTCAACTAAGAAACCTAAATGCTTTCAAGATGGAAGGCAATACTGTAAAGTGTCATTTCTTTCTAAATTAATCTATAATTAATATAGGTGATTAATACTTGTCCCACCAAAACATCAAAGGTATATTTTGAAACTTGAAAGAATGATTCTAAAGTTTATTTTGGGAAAAAATGTGCAAAAATAACTAATAAATCCCTGGAAAACGAATACCAGCAATCTGCATTAGAGAACAACTACATAATAAAATGTATCATGAAGCCATAATAACTTTACACAGTGGTGCTGGTGCACGAATAGACACCTGGTCATCTCAGTACAGTCAGCCTGCACTTAAAGTGCAAGTTTAAAGGTCACTTAAAATCTCCAATGGTACGTGAAAACAGAATGCCATGTTAACTTTCCTTTCTTTTTTTTTTTTTTTTTGCGGTATGCGGGCCTCTCACTGCCGTGGCCTCTCCCGTTGCGGAGCACAGGCTCCGGACGCGCAGGCTCAGCGGCCATGGCTCACGGGCCCAGCCGCTCCGCGGCATGTGGGATCTTCCCGGACCGGGGCACGAACCCGTGTCCCCTGCCTCGGCAGACGGACTCTCAACCACTGCGCCACCAGGGAATCCCTTAAGTTTCCTTTCTTTAATTGCTATTAAGACTGAACATTTTTCAGATGTTTACTGGCCATTTGTATTTTTCTCTTTGTGAATGGCCTTAACATTTCCCTGTATAGACATTTCTTGACTTATGATGGGGCTACATCCCAATAAACCCACCCTGAGTTGAAAATACCATTAAGTTGAAAATGCATTTAATATATCTAACCTACCAAACATCATAGCTTAGTCTAGCCTACCTTCATTTTTTGGAATTTTATTTTATATTTTTTAATACAGCAAGTTCTTAAATTAGTTACCTATTTTATACATATTAGTGTATTTATGTCAATCCCAATCTCCCAATTCATCCCACCACCACCACCCGCCGCTTTCCCCCCCTTGGTGTCCATACATTTGTTCTCTACGTCTGTGTCTCTGTTTCTGCCTTGCAAACCAGTTCATCTGTACCATTTTTCTAGATTGCACATATATGCATTAATATACAATATTTGTTTTTCTCTTTCTGACTTACTTCACTCTGTAGGACAGTCTCTAGATTCATCCATGTCTCTACAAATGACCCAATTCCGTTCCTTTTTATGGCTGAGTAATATTCCATTGTATATATGTACCACATCTTCTTTATCCATTCGTCTGTCGTTGGGCATTTAGGTTGCTTCCATGACCTGGCTATTGTAAATAGTGCTGCAATGAACGCTGGGGTGCATGTGTCCTTTTGAATTATGGACTTCTCTGGGTATATGCCCAGTAGTGGGATTGCTGGGTCATATGGTAATTCTATTTTTAGTTTTCTAAGGACCCTCCATACCGTTCTCCATAGTGGCTGTATCAACTTACATTCCCACCAACAGTGCAAGAGGGTTCCCTTTTCTCCACACCCTCTCCAGAATTTGTTGTTTGTAGATTTTCTAATGATGGCCATTCTGACCGGTGTGAGGTGATACCTTATTGTAGTTTTGATTTGCATTTCTCTAATAGTGATGTTGATCAGCTTTTCATGTGCCTCTTGGCCATCTGTATGTCTTCTTTGGAAAAATGTCTGTTTAGGTCTTCTGCCCATTTTTGGATTGGGTTGTTTGTTTTTTTAATATTGAGCTGCATGATCTGTTTATATATTTTGGAGATTAATCCTTTGTCCATTGATTCGTTTGCAAATATTTTCTCCCATTCTGAGGGTTGTCTTTTTGTCTTGTTTATAGTTTTCTTTGCTGTGCAAAAGATTTTAAGTTTCATTAGGACCCATTTGTTTATTTGTTTTTATTTCCCTTACTCTAGGAGGAGGGTCATAAAAGATCTTGCTGTGATTTATGTCAAAGAATGTTCTTCCTATGTTTTCTTCTAAGAGTTTTATGGTGTCTGATCTTACATTTAGGTCTTAATCCATTTTGAGTTTATTTTTGTGTATGGTGTTAGGAAGTGTCCTAATTTCATTGTTTTACGTGTCCCTGTCCAGGTTTCCTAGCACCACTTATTGAAGAGACTGTCTTTTCTCCATATATCCTTGCCTCCTTTGTCATAGATTGGTTGACCACAGGTGCATAGATTTATCTCTGGGCTTTCTATCCTGTTCCATTGATCTACATTTCTGCTTTCTATCCTGTTCCATTGATCTACATTTCTGTTTTGGTATTGTCTTTATTACTGTAGCTTTGTAGTATAGTCTGAAGTCAGGGAGTCTGATTCCTCCAGCTCCGTTTTTTTCCCTAAAGATTGCTTTGGCTATTCAGGGTCTTTTGTATGTCCATACAAATTTTTTAAGATTTTTTATTCTAGTTCTGTAAAAAATGCCATTGGTAATTTGATAGGGATTGCATTGAATCTACAGGTTGCTTTGGGTAGTATGGTCATTTTCACAATATTGAGTCTTCCAATCCAAGAACCTGGTGTATCTCTCCATCTGTTTACATCATCTTTCATTTCTTTCATCAGTGTCATTGTTTTCTGAGTACAGGTCTTTTACCTCCTTACGTAGGTTTATTCCTAGGTATTTTATTCTTTTTGTTGCAACGGTGAATGGGATTGTTTCCTTAATTTCTCTTTCTGATCTTTCGTTCTTAGTGTATAGGAAAGCAAGAGATTTCTGTGCATTAATTTTGTATCCTGCAACTTTACCAAATTCATTGCTTAGCTCTAGCAGTTTCTGGTGGCATCTTTAAGATTCCCTATGTATACTAACCATGTCACCTGCAAACAATGACAGCTGTACTTCTTTTCCAATTTATATTCCTTTTATTTCTTTTTCCTCTCGTATTGCCGTGGCTAGGACTTCCAAAACTATTCCAAAACGATGTTGAATAATACTGGCAAGAGTGGACATCCTTGGCTTGTTCCTGATCTTAGAGGAAATGCTTTCAGTTTTTCACCATTGAGAATGATGTTAGCTGTGGGTCTGTCGTACATGGGCTTTATTATGTTGAGGTAGGTTCCCTCTATGTTCACTTTCTGGAGAGTTTTTATCATAAATGGGTGTTGAATTTTGTCAAAAGCTTTTTCTGCCTCCATTGAGATGATCATATGGTTTTTATTCTTCAATTTGTTAACATGGTGTATCACATTGATTGATTTGTGTATTTTGAAGAATCCTTGCATCCCTGCGGTAAATCCCACTTGATCATGGTGTATGATCCTCTTAACGTGTTGCTGGATTCTGTTTGCTAGTATTTTGTTGCAGATTTTTGCATCTATATTCATCAGTGATATCGGTCTGTAATTTTCTTTTTTTTTGTAATATCTTTGTCTGGTTTTGGTATCAGGGTGATATGGTGGCCTCATAGAATGAGTTTGGAAGTGTTCCTTCCTCTGCAATTTTTCGGAAGAGTTTGAGAAGGATGGGTGTTAGCTCTTCTCTAAATGTTTGATAGAATTCACCAGTGAAGCCATCTGGTCCTGGACTTTTGTTTGTTGGAAGATTTTCAATTTCATTCCTTGTGATTGGTCTGTTCATATTTTCTATTTCTTCCTGGTTCAGTCTTGGAAAGTTATACCTTTCTAAGAATTTTTCCGTTTCTTCCAGTTGGCCATTTTATTGGCATAGAGTTGCCTGTAGTAGTCTCTTATGATGCTTTATATTTCTGAGGTCTCCATTGTAACGTCTTCTTTTTCATTTCTAATTTTATTGATTTCAGTTCTATCCCTCTTTTTCTTGTTGACTCTGACTAAAAGTTTATCAATTTTGTGTATCTTCTCAAAGAACCAGCTTTTAGTTTTATTGATTTTTGCTATTGTTTTGTTTCTATTTCATTTATTTCTGCTCTGATCTTTATGATTTCTTTCCTTCTACTAACTTTGGGTTTCGTTTGTTCTTCTTTCTCTAGTTCCTTTAGGTGTAAGGTTAGAATGTTTATTTGAGATTTTTCTCATTTCTTGAGGTAAGCTTGTATTGCTATAAACTTCCCTCTTAGAACTGCTTTTGCTGCATCCCATAGGTTTTGGATCATCGTGTTTTCACTGTCATTTGTCTCTAGGTATTTTTGATTTCCTCTTTGATTTCCTCAGTGATCTCTTGGTTATTCAGTAACATATTGTTTAGCCTCCATGTGTTTGTGTTTTTTACATTTTTTTCCCTGGAATTGATTTCTAATCTCATAGTGTTGTGGTCGGAAAAGATGTTTGATACAATTTCAATTTTCTTAAATTTACCAAGGCTTGATTTGTGACCCAAGATGTGATCTATCCTCGAGAATGTTCCATGTGCACTTGAGGATAAAGCGTAATCTGCTGTTGGGATGGAACGATCTACAAATATCAATTAAATCTATCTGTTCTATTGTCCCATTTAAAGCTTGTGTTTCCTTATTAATTTTCTGTCTGTATGATCTGTCCATTGGTTTAAGTGGGGTGTTAAAGTCCCCCCTATTATTGTGTTCCTGTTGATTTCCTCTTTTAGAGCTGTTAGCAGTTGCCTTATGTATTGTGGTGCTCCTATGTTGGGTGCATATATATTTATAATTGTTATAACTTCTTCTTGGATTGATCCCTTGATCATTATGTAGTGTCCTTCCTTGTCTCTTGTAACATTATTTATTTTAAAGTCTATTCTGTCTGATATGAGAACTGCTACTCCAGCTTCCTTCTGATTTCCATTTGCATGGAATATCATTTTCCATCCCCTCACTTTCAGTCTGTATGTGTCCCTAGGTCTGAACCGGGTCTCTTGTAGACAGCATATATATGGGTCTTGTTTTTCTATCCATTCAGTGAGCCTGTGTCTTTTGGTTGGAGCATTTAATCCATTCACGTTTAAGGTAATTATCGATATGTACGTTCCTATTACGGTTTTCTTAATTTTGGGGGGTTTGTTTTTGTAGGTCCTTTTCTTCTCTTGTGTTTCCCACTTAGAGAAGTTCCTTTAGCATTTGTTGTAGACCTGGTTTGGTGGTGCTGAATTCTCTTAGCTTTTACTTGTCTGTAAAGTTTTTGATTTCTCCACTGAATCTGAATGAGATCCTTGCTGGGTAGAGTAATTTTGGTTGTAGGTTCTTCCCTTACATCACTTTAAATATATGGTGCCACTCCCTTCTGGCTTGTAGAGTTTCCGCTGAGAAATCAGCTGTTAACCTTATGTGAGTTCCCTTGTATGTTATTTGTCATTTTCCCCATGTTGCTTTCGATAATTTTTGTCTTTAAATTTTGTCAATTTGACTACCATGTGTCTCAGTGCGTTTCTCCTTGGGTTTACCCTGCCTGGGACTCTCTGTGCTTCCTGGACTTAGGTGGCTATTTCCTTTCCCATGTTAGGAAAGTTTTCGACGATCTCTTCAAATATTTTCTCAGGTCCTTTCTCTCTCTCCTCCTTCTGGGACCCCTATAATGCAAATATTGTTGTGTTTAATGTTGTCCTAGATTTCTCTTAGGCTGTCTTCATTTCTTTTCATTCTTTTCTCTTTATTTTGTTCTGCGGCAGTGAACTCCACCATTCTGTCTTCCAGGTCACTTCTCCATTCTTCTGTCTCAGTTTTTCTGCTATTGATTCCTTCTAGTGTATTTTCATTTCAGTTATTGTTCATCTCTGTTTGTTCTTTACTTCTTCTAGGTGTTTATTCTTTAATTCTTCTAGGTCTTTGTTAAACATTTCTTGCATCTTCTTGACCTTTGCCTCCACTCTTTTTCTGAGGTCCCAGGTCATCGTCACTATCCTTATTCTGAATTCTTTTTCTGGAAGGTTGCTTATCTCCGCTTCATTTAGTTGTTTTACTGGGGTCTTATCTTGTTCCTTCATCTGGTGCATAGTCCTCTGCCTTTTCATTTTGTCTATCTTTCTATGAACATGGAATTCGTTCCACAGGCTGCAGAATTGTAGTTCTTCTTGCTTCTGCTGTCTGCGCTCTGGTGAATGAGGCTATCTAAGAGGCTTGTGCAAGTTTCCTGATAGGAGTGTCTGGTGGTGAGTAGAACTGGGTGCTGCTCTGGTGGGCAGAGCTCAGTAAAACTTTAATCCACTTGTCTGCTGATGGGTGGGGCTAGGTTCCCTCCCTATTGGTTGTTTGGCCTGAGGCGACCCAGCACTGGAGCCTACCCGGCTTTTTGGTGGGGCTAATGGCAGACTCTGGGAGGGCTCACACCAAGGAGTACTTCCCAGAACTTCTGCTGCCAGTGTCCTTGTCTCCACGTGAGCCACAGCCACCCCCCCCCCCCGCCTCTTCAGGAGACTCTCCAACACTAGCAGGTGGGTGTGGTTCAGTCTCCTATGGGGTCACTACTCCTTCCCCTGGGTCCCCATTGCACACCCTACTTTGTGTGTGCCCTCCAAGAGTGGAGTCTCTGTTTCCCCTAGGCCTAGTCCTGCAATCAAATCCCTCTAGCCTTCGAAGTCTGATTCTCTAGGAATTCCTCCCCCCATTGCTGGACCCCCAGGTTGGGAAGCGTGACGTGGGGCTCAGTGGATGGATTTCTGTGGTAAAAGTGTTCTCCAGTTTGTGAGTCACCCACCCAGCAGTTACAGGATATGATTTTATTGTGATTTCGCCGCCCCCGCACTGCTTTCACACCATTGTAATGTCAGAAAATCATAAGCCAAAACACCGTAAGTTGGGGAATGTCTTATTTCTATTATCTAGGGTTTTATTCATGGATTTAAGATCTTTATGTTTCAAGAACATTAAGTTTTGGTAGCATTTACTTGTTGCCAATGAACCCCTGGATTCATCTTAATTTGTTGACACACCGGCAGATTTACCCTCTACATACAGCTACCTACAGCCTTGATACACACATGTATATGTCAGTCTACACTATAATTCTTTCTCTCTCCACAATTATAACATAGAAGATGAGGTAACTGAACCTGTCAGAATGTTATCATGGCATACTTCTTGGGACCCTACATGAACCAAGTCATAACCTTCAGGAGTGATTTCTCTGCACCATAGCATTCTTTTTAGAAAATCCCATACTACCTGAAAAAGACTTCAAAACTACAACACTTGAAAAAAGATGTGTGTCCATTTGAAGAAAATTTTCCTGATACAAAAATATTTGCAGCTATATTTCCCCCTTTTCTGACAATCTTTCCTTGGCTATTTAAAAGGTAAACAGCATGCTTTACTTCTCCCCAAAGATTATTTCCATATAGATTCAGTGATAGCTTAGAGGGGACATGTAACTAAGTGGGTAGCCTGACTCCCCACACGCCTAGTATCTGAATAAAGAAGTCTCCCAGCTATGTATTCATTCATAACACTAAATCCAATGTCTATAACTCTCCCTCCCTGGAACTTGATTGACTTCTCTCCTCAAAGCTTCTTCCATGACTGGGTACCCAGCAGAACCCTGGGTTACACCATGCAGTATATTTATCTAATGAAATATGAGCTCTGGATACAGTGAGCCATGCTTTGCCACAGACACCCCATCCATCTGCTGAAAATAATCAATCTCGGAAAATAAAAGTCCTGGGAAAGTTAAAATTGGGTACATGCTGAGGATTAACAAGGGGTTCAAGGGCAGAACTGTAGTTATTTTATTGACTTGGAATCAGTGCCTGGGGAAGGGATTGGTCTAAAAAATGCATTTGTCATGTAAAAGCCGGGTTTGCCTACAAGCAACCACACAGGTTACTCAGAGTTGCCTCTCGGATGGAAATCACACAGTTGTGGCAGCTGATCATTCCAATTTCCGGACAGACTGATGCTCCTGGTTGGTCGGCTTAGTTACAGAACCTTCATGCCGTCCCACGGCCCCACCCTTAACCTTTGCCGAAAATAGTGTTAATAACAACTACCATAAAAATGGAAATAGCACATAACATTCATTGAGTGCCTATGACGTGCCAGGAACATTTATAAAGATGCTTCCGATTCAAAAATCTCATGTAGTTCTCCTAAAAACCCTCTGAAGTAGTTATTATTACTCCTGGTTTATGGATCTGCACATAAACTGAGAAGATGTGAACTCAGTGAACTCTGCGACTGCAAACCCAGCCACTCTGAGTGCAGCAGCACACTGGTAGAAAGTTAGGAAAGACTGGGTATTTGTCCCTGTGCAGTCCATTTTTCTTACTGGAAAAACACAGGATATCCCTCAGCTTTAATAATGCTGATCTTGATAAGCTAGTAGCTAACCAGGATGGGAAGAAAGGTTTTCCATGGCAGCATCTGGAGTGGGGAGGATGACAATTCTAAGGTGGCTTCCACATGTTATGAAGCTCAGGAAAGGAAAGCACACAGCCATGCCCATCTCTGCTTTGGGCTAGGCTGGCTGCAGGCAATTGCCTTTCTACCCTTGTTCCTGGGAAGAACTGCCCGAGCCACTGCACACTCCCAACACTTCCTAATTTAGCTCTAAACATATTTATTCCTGAAGAAAAGAATCAAGTTCAGGTGGGAAAGTATGCAAAAAAAAAGAAAAAAAGAATGAGAAGCACTTGAAGCGAAAAGGGAGAAAAAGTTAATGTTGCAATGGGCTCCCTAAATTTCACCCTGGATAAGAACGTAAGCTAGTCTAGGGCTTCCCTGGTGGCGCAGTGGTTGGGAGTCTGCCTGCCGATGCAGGGGACGTGGGTTCGTGCCCCGGTCCAGGAAAATCCCACATGCCGCGGAGCGGCTGGGCCTGCACGTCCAGAGCCTGTGCTCCGCGACGGGAGAGGCCACAACAAGTGAGAGGTCCATGTACCGCAAAAATAAAAAAAAGAATGTAAGCTAGTCTAGAGTTAGCTACACATAAGTGTGAATGCAGACTCTGTAATTTGGACAAAATAACTTTTCTCTTCTTCTGTAAAATTGCATTAAGACTAGAACTTACTGGGTCAGGTTGTTGTCTGGATTTAATGAGTTAAAACACATGAAAGAGCTTGGCATGTAAAAAGGACTCAACATAGGACAGCTGTTACTGTCATCCTCAACATCATCATCATCACCATCACCAACACCACCATGTTCCTTCAGTTCCCCTTCTAGCATCTGTGATGCTCCCTGCATCCTTACCCTCTCCCCACATCACAGTCTCACACCCTTTTATTTATGCAGAAATGGCAGTTGGGCTTATGATAAATAGGAGAAAATCGGCTTTCCTCTTTGCTTTCAGATATGGCCAATAACAAGTGATCGTATTTTCACCACTTCCTTATCTGAAGTAGAAGCAGAAAGAATGGAATCCTGAAGAACTAGCTATTCTCAACCCCACTTTTTTCCCTTAATTAAAAACCACGGGGCTTCCCTGGTGGCGCAGTGGTTGAGAGTCCGCCTGCCGATGCAGGGGACACGGGTTCGTGCCCCGGTTCGGGAAGATCCCACATGCCGCGGAGCGGCTGGGTCCGTGAGCCACGGCCGATGAGCCTGCGCGTCCGGAGCCTGTGCTCCACAACGGGAGAGGCCACAACAGTGAGAGGCCCGCGTACCGCAAAAAAAAAAAAAAACCACGAACAGCTCCTAACTTTGCATGTCAGCCACACACATCCAGGTGTCTGATATTTATGCTGAGGGACCATCTCCTAGAAAGGACTTTTTTTCTCTCTATAAAGGTTGCCACCTTCAACGGGCTTTTACTAGTTTCCCATACTTTTCCTTAAAACCGATAGATCAAATTGTTGAAGAAAATTTGGAGGAAAAATGTAGTCTGGCAAAATGCAGTTCTTAAGAACCAGAGCTGGAAGTCAAGATGTTTGGCTTGGAATAACAGGGAGGGACTTACACAGAAGCAAAGTGGGTGGGGGTGGGGCGGGCACTAGCTGAAGAGAGGTTACAGGACAGAGCAGGGAAAAGGGTCCTGACTCCCTGAAAGCCTGGCTGAGTTTCTAGATGTTCCCCATCCTGCTCTAGGTAGGTACTCCACTAGAATACGAACCTCATTACTCTCTTACAAATCCATAAGCATAGCCTCCTGATCACATGTGTACAAACTGGAGCGTCACCTCCAAAGCCTTCATACATCCAAACATTGTCTTTAGAAATGGGGTCTACAGAGAGAGACCGAGTAAGCCAGTGCAAATAAAAATTTCAGAAACACAATCCAAATAAAATAAACCCCAGGGTTTTCCTCCGCTGACCTTGAATCACAAATTATATTTCTTATCCCACACAGACAGACTTTTCCTGCACAGTCCCAGAGATGAAGCCCAAGTGTCAGCTTCAATATTAGAACTTAATTCTACATTTCCTTCGGCGGATCACTAATTCCAAGGTTCAGCATGCCTGAATGTTCTGTGGTTGAGTAGATTTTAGTGGTCTTTAAGAGATTACCTCAAATGCAAAAGCCTCTCAAAACAAGACCAGAAAGATTTTGAAAGAAAAGAAAAACACTTCCAACTGCTTTATAATTTCGCTTTCAAGAATTTAAATTTACTTAAAGCCATATTTTTGAATCTAAGTTGTGCCAGGTTTCAGGCATGGGAGATGTCCTATTCTTGGTTTGCAGACAATGTGTGATCGACCAAGTATTTATCGAGTGTTTCAGCCATGCACAGCAGTATGCAAAGGCACGCAGAGATCTTAATAAAGAGGAGACCGCTCTCTGCCCTCCGGGAACTTACAGTTTAATTGCAAGCCCTTTGTTTTCTGTGTTGTCGTTATTGTTTTAGCTCCTCTGTACATACAGTTGTTGGACATACACATCATCGAAGACTGTCTTATTTCAACTCATTCAGTTTGGGAGAATGACTTCCATCACTGACCATTCGGACCTCCTCTGTGCATGACAGCGCTTTAACCTGAAGTTGGTGAAATACATTTCATTTCAGAAAGCGAGGGGTGCAGATGCACACATGAGGGGACACGAATGGAGTCAAAATCAAGGCGCAAGAGCTAAGGAGGACTGGGGCAAATGAGGTCTGAATGGAGGTGACGGGCAGGCAGTCGCGTGGAGAAGAGAGGCAAGAGCATCCATTCCAGGTGAAGAAAGTAGCAGATGAGAAGCGCAGGGGTGAAGAGCCAGGTGTGCGCCGCGGCCGGGGAGCCCAGGGGACTGGCTGCTCTCTTTGCTTTGGCGGACCCGGCGTCGTGTGGAGACGCATTCAAATTGAACTTTAAAGTGTAGGAAACAGAAAGTGTTTTGTCCCCTTCGGAGAGTGTCCCATTTTCCACTCAGGCCCAATTTGCGTGCCACAGTCCTGAGTCTGCGATCTTCCTCTCAATGGACGCTTATGTTCTCGCCAGGAAGGGCAGCCCTTGCTAAATGTTATGGTTTGGAATGATCCTTCACAAGGATGGAAAACCGAGTTAATTCAATTAAGGCCCGGGGTCCTGGGCTTTGAACCAGCCACAGTCTCAATTTTATGAGAGGATGAAAAGTTAATTATTTGCCGAGTTGGAGCGAAGTCCACTTTGAAAATCCCTTTCCAAAAGAGTCATTTCCACGTCAGCTTCCCCGTGGAAAATCAAGGCAGGTTGAACCAGGGTCAGAAGGAGACCTCGGGAGCTGGGTGCTCAGGTGGGGGTCCCAGGCTCTCCCACCCCCTGCCTTGCCTCTCTGCAGCCCATATTCAGAGGGCTGGATGCATCTGGAAAGTGACCGAAGTTTATGTTCACTCCCACAGGCCACTTTGAAAAATAGAAAACAAAATCCAAGTTGAATTCAGAAAGTCAAGTTTTTAAGGTGCTTTTATTTAGGGCAAGGTCTTAATAATTCATTTGATGGGGTTTTCCTTTTGTACGAACTGGCAGCTTCGCTGCTGTTTTTAGTGTTATTATTTTATTTAACTTTAAGTGTTTAACTTTAAACGTTAAACACACATAGGTATGCATGTAGATATAACAACTATGGAACAATTCCAGGGATGCTGAAAATACAAAGAAAGTTGAAGGTTATCCGTAAACCCGCTGCCCAGATAACTGCCTAGTGGTTTCCGTGTATATACTTCCAAAACTTTTTAGGCATGTGTCTACAGATAGGCGCACACACCACATAATTAAGCACACACACACTCAAAAACATCCTTATGCTACCAGTTTTGTTTTATATTTCACAACCATATATCATAGATATTTCCATGTAAGTTGGGAGAGCAGAAGGGTGAAGTGCATAGGTTCTAGAAAGGAACTTTAGAGTGGATTGAGAAAACTGCCCAACCTTTTTAAGTCCCAGTAGAAAGACAACCAATCAATGGTGTGGTTCTGAGACTTAAAGGAAATACTCTATCTAAGCCTTTTAGTAGTTAAACTTAATAAATGCTCATTAAATATTAGCTATTGTCTTAACATCAGTGCATATAGATTTGTGTCTTCCTTTATAATGACAGCAAAACTTTCTATTGTATTTATGGACGTACCACCGTATTTTAGTATGTCCTTCTTGAGGGCCATTTATGTTGTTTCTAATTTCTTACTCTCCGAGATGGATCTGTGATGCATATTCTGTATACACAACTTTTGTGGCTTTGGTGTTCATGTAAGAAACCAGAAAAATATTTTCTGAAAATAAGAAATATCACCCCCCCTACATACACACACACATAGAAAAGTTATTTTCATCTTACTAATGAGTTTACTTAAGTAATCCCAAGGAACACACTGGAAATGCTACTACAGGATCTAAATCAAAGTAAAGGAACATTTTCAAATCAATGTACTCCTGGCAAGAAGAGTGGATGTGAAGTAACGAGCCCCAAGTTCTAACTCTCACTTTATTATCAACCCCAAACAATGCCAAACGCTCTAGAACTCAGTTTTCTCTTTAGTAAAAGAAGAGGTTAAATGAAATGAACTGGCAGTTCTTTGCCATTTGATTATAGGACTTATACTCTGTCAGTATTGCTTGTGGGATGTCTTACCGTTGACATTATGAGAAAACCTAAGTCCTAAAAGAACACTGGGCCAAGCCTAAAGGACATCATGATACTTCTTTGCATTCAACTCTAATGAAATGAGATGAACCAAAATGCAAAACGTGACTCTTTTATTCCCATGCTTTTATTCCGATACATACCAATAATAGAACTCATAAAAATGGAAAGACCATAGAAACACCCAGCAAACAAATTATTCAGTCTTATCATGTACAAAAAAAGAATTTCAAAGAGCAATGGGGGACATAAGAAAGTTAAGATATGATTTCTGCCTTAGCATTGCTGCCACGTGGTAGGAGAGAAAAGCCATGCCCATACAAAGATCTCTGAAAATAGAAAGCTTGTTTAGTTATGAATTGGATGCCCTTTTTTGTTTCAGAAAAGGTTTATGTCAGTTTAGAAAACTGCATATAATATAAAAAATTAAAATGCATTAAAATAAATTACAAAGACAGTGCAAACAAAATGACAAATACAAGCATAAGATTAAGGTAGGGATAAGCCAGATTCATTCAATAAAATGCTATATACTACATCTTTGACTAAGCATTCTGGCAGCCAGTGCAAAGAGGAAGGGCTAGACAAGGAAAGACAGACATTACATGGTTACCAGGATCATCATAACAGTAGTTAAGGCTTATATAGGGCTTGCTGTGTGATACGGCAGGCAAGAAATATCCTGAGACTTTTACATATAGATTAACTCATTTAACCTCATGATAAACTATGAAGTAATTCTATTATTATCCCCAAACTACATTGGAGACACAGACTCAGAGTGGTCAGTTAAATTACTCAGGGGCAGGACTTCCCCAGTGGCACAGTGGTTAAGAATCCACCTGTCAATGCAGGGGACACGGGTTCGATCTCTGGTCTGGGAAGATCCCACATGCCGCGGAGCAACTAAGCCCATGCGCCACAACTACTGAGCCTGCGCTCTAGAGCCTGTGAGCCACAACTACTGAAGCCCGAGCACCTAGAGCCCGTGCCCTGCAACAAGAGAAGCCACCGCAATGAGAAGCCTGCGCACTGCAACAAAGAGTAGTCCCCGCTCACCGCAACTAGAGAAAGCCCTCACGCAGCAATGAAGACCCAACGCAGCCAAAAAATTAATTAATTGATTAAAAAAAAATCACTCAGGGGCACCCAGATAGGCAGTCCTAGTTAGAGCTAGCATTCAACTCCAAGGGGTTTCCCAAGTCACTAGATTGATTCCCCTTCTCCTTCGGCCCCTGGGCTATGAAATAAAGGAAGAGGGTTTGCAGCTTTTTTGTTTTGTTTTTTATTCCTTAGACTTTCTTAAGCACTCTTCTTTCTCTGGAAACTAACATGCAAATATATATTTATAATCAGAAAAATTAATATACTTACAAAAATAAACAAGGCATGTTAAACTTAGGGATCAGTCAGTAAACTCACCACAAGACACAGCAGAGGGAGTCACCAGCTGAGGAGCGGTGGTCAGGAAGGCTTCCTGGAAGAGGTCAACCTCAAAGGATTGGGGAAGCATCTCAGGAAACAGGAATTGTGGGTAAGCGAGTGTATTTTTCAGGATCTGTTGACAAAATTGAGCTCCTGAGCAATGGTTGCTCGTTTCCACAGAACCCAAAGACATTGACCTTCCAATACTGATAGATCAAAGAGAGGAAAATCAGTTAGAGCCACATGTTTCTTGGCGTGTATTGTCAGATACCCATAAAGACCTCAAATTCCTTTCAGGAAGATGGTAATTATGGCCTCTGTGTTGTCTTCTTTCTCTCCTCTGTTTTTCTTCTCACTCATTTATTCCTAAAGTCACAAATCCACAACTTCAAATGAGAATGACAGCAAGGAAGGGCAGGAGGCCAGGATGGGGAGAAAGAAAAAGGAATAAGGAAAGTGGCCTTTGGACCCTACTCCTTGGTCATTCCTGTCAGAAGACCCCACTGCAAAGATGCAAAAACCCACCCTCATTAACAGCCTGGTGACAGATATGAGAAAGTTCACCCCTCTGAAGCCACTGGAGCATCCTTGTCTCTGAGAGTCCCAGGCAAACAAAACTTCGCTAGCAGATATTTTCAGAACATTCATTTACTCCAAAATCAGATCAGTGAAGGGTTGAGAATATTCTCTGGGAAATCTGCTCAGCCTTTAAGGAGAGGGTTCTAAATGCAGTCATTGATGCAACAATTAAGGGGAATAATTATCTCTTCCCTTTCTTCTGCCACAGAGAATTGCTAGAGGCCAAGAACGATTAGTGCTGGCTAACAAATCCTGCCCTACCCTTACCCTCACCCCGCTGGCCCCCCGCTGGCTCCCAAATGGAAAAGGGCAGAATATTTTTCAGCTGAACTAATTCATGAAGCTATAAAACTAGCAGCCTTGCTTACCATTCACCATTTGGTATTTAAAAACTCAAAACTAGGAGATTAGACAGGTTGGCTTTATTTACCGTTACTACAATTAAATAAACAGCCCCCTGTGTGAATTAATCGCCTCACTGCAGTCTAAAATAGTGCAAGAATCTAGGCGAGATTTTGAAAAATGTTGAGACTGATTTGAATCAACTAGGAATTGCTAATGGTTTTTGTAGCTTTCAACTCCGTCTCCCCAAAGCAAACACACACACACACACACACACACACACACACACACACACATCTAAACTCAGGAATACGGTTGTGTCAGTTGCGTCTCTGTGGGTTAACCTTGATCTTTGCAAAATGAAGATTCATGTTAGTCTTGCACTGCTTTCCTTCTCAACACGGCTAAGAGGAGACAAAGACTACAATGCAGGTGATCTTCTCTTTCCTAACCTTCAAACTTACGTTTTATGACCTGCCCAGTGTTTATTTCATCCTGAGATCCTGGACCAGAGCCCCCAGTGGTTGCCGAATAATTCTCAAAACAAGACATCAGTGGGACAAAAAGGGCTAAAATTTACATGAACGTAGAGAATCTTATTCTCTAGGAAAACTAAATGCTTCAAGACTCTACCTAAGAAAGATAAAGAATAAAAGAATAGCAGCGTGTGTGTGTGTGTGTGTGTGTGTGTGTGTGTAGGAACAGCCATTCACATTAATTATTAAACTGTTTATTTTATATTGGAGTATACTTGATTAACAATGTTGCGTTAGTTTCAGGTGAACAGCAGAGTGGTTCAGTTCTACATATACACGTATCTATTCTTTTTCAAATTCTTTTCCCATTTAGGTTATTACATGGTATTGGGCAGAGTTCCCTGTGCTACACAGTAGGTCCTTGTTGGTTATCTATTTTAAATATTTTAATTAAAAATAGAGATGAGAGAAAAATTATACCAAACCATTAAGGGAGAACATGCACTTAGGTACCAGCTCTGCAGAGGTGGCCTTATGATCACAGCTATGGGACGGGTGGTACTGAATTCAATTAGCTCAACTCTTTTTTAAAAAGGAATGGAAAACCTTACAAACCACAAACAGTGCATGTGATAGTCCTGGGGATTATCGAGGAGAAAAAAAATGAAAGAAGAACAAGTTAAACAAGAACTGCGATAGACCGGGTAATGGAGGAGAGTGGGTGCACTGCATGCAAACCCCAAACACAGCAGCAGGTGGAGAAGATGTTGACTTTATTTAGCATTAATTGCAGGAAAGGGTCTATAAAATGTGGTCAAAAATTATTAAACCCCCAATGTTATGCCAACATTATGCCATCCCCTGTTCCAAGGCAGGTGTATTATTGCTGGTCCCCAGAATTAAAGTAAATCATTGCTTTCCCATGTATTCTGAATATTGCATTCCGTTGTTTTTTACTGCCTTGTTTCTCGAGGTTTTGTGGCTTAATAGGCACTGTTATGGATAAAGTCAACGTGGGTTCCATGTTGGGGGAGGGAACGTGGGATAAAGAATACCACAACACCCCTTCAACACTCCCTCTACACCCTTCAATTCCTAGGTGTGCGTTCTCTACATACATCTCCAGAAACTTCTCTGGGGTGAAACATACTTCCAGCGATGGCCACAGATAAATCTCTTGCATCCCACTGACACTGGAATACGCACTTAGATGTAAGAGGGGTCCCTCAAACTACTCACTCATCCGCAGGAACCCAGGTCTGCTTACTTGAAGCCCAAAACTTGCTTCGAGAAGCCACAAAATGATGTTAATTATTTCAAACAAAAGATGGGTTGGGGTCACCCACAAATCCCAAAGGAGTCAAAACATACTTATTAAATCTCAGTTGAAAAGTAAAACATCCAAGTGGCGTTTTGCAGTAGGCTCTCACTACCAGCCAGGAAAAGATTTACAAAGACCCAGAAAAAGGAAACTCAGACAGATAAACCACCTACTGGCAGAGCCCAGACAGTCTTCCATAAACTATAGTTTGTTCATAAGCTATAAGAGCTCACAGATGGGTTGAGAAAAATAAGACAATTAAAAACATTCTCATAATTCATTTCATGAGATCGATGTGCCCGCGGACCATCCAACTTTGGCCACCGGGAAATAACACTGAAGCTACTGGAAAATGGGGCAGCCTCCTCCATCCCAGTGTTCCCTGATTTTGGACGTGACCAACACACTGCCCCTTCAAGCTCTCTCTCACCACCCTCGCCCCGCAACATCCTGTATCTTTTTGTCTTTAATTCACAGAAAACAAAAGGATAGGCAGTCACTGAGAGACCTGCTGCCATGTCTCTGCTTCCCAGAATGCAAAGCGATGGGCAGAGAAACACTCAGAGAGCAGCATCCTGGTTACAGCATGGTCAGGAGCGGCAGTGGAAGGTGTGCGGCACTTGTTCCCAAAGCCAGGTGCCATGCAGAGGCTGGGGGAAGAGAAAGTGCGATCATGCTACAACAGCGCTTCCCAGCCTTTTCTTCCCCACTATCACACTCTTCCAAGAAAACTTTTTAGACTTTTTTCCTAATTGCCCCTCTTTTACATGAAATTTAGTGTCACATACATACTGTGTATCCATTTATATATTGTATGTATATCTGTGCTTTATATATTTAAAAGAAGAATGTTTTCTTTCTCTTTCTCTCTCTCTCCTTTCTTTCTTTGCTCTGGCCTAGAAAGAACAAATGATCGCCCCCTTGGTAGTGATCCTGTTCCTGTTGAGAATGCATATGCCAGCTACTACCAGCTCCTTAGATCCTGGGAGTACAGTTATGTGCCCACTGCAATTTTTTTCCCCCTATAGAGCAGGGCTTCTTAACTTCTGAACCCTTGATCTTTGGGCCAAATCACTCTTTGCTGCAGGGGCAGTCCTGGGATGGTAGCATGTATAGCATTATCCCTGGCCTCTAGATGCCAATAGCACTTTTATCCCTCATCCCCAGTTGTAACAACCAAAAATGTCTCCAGACCTTGTTAAATGTCCCCTGGGGCATTTATGGGGACAAAATGCCCCCTGGCTGCGAACCAGTGCTCCAGGGGAGAGGAGGGATACAGCAGTGGGCAAGGCAGGCGGAGCCCCTGTCTGTTTTGCTACTAAACAGTTAATTAAGTTTAACAGCCCTCAGTTACTTTACCTCTCAAAAAAAATTAAATAATATCGAAGGTCCTCTCCAACTTTATTATCGTATCGCAAGTGAAGTTTCTGTGTGTGTTTTTAATTTAACAAACCTGGGCTATTTAGAATGGCTCTTTTCCCCGCTAAAGATTTGAACTGAAATCACATACACAATTAATTCCACTTTAAACAAAGCTCAAAAGCATTTATCGATACTCTTCCAAAATCGGTTTGTGAGTGATGTTATACAGGGAAAGGTATGCAAATATCATCTCCTTGTAGATTACGGCAATGTGGGCCGTAATTGCAGGCAATGTGGGGTGTTGCAGAGAGCAGAGCAGAGCAGCATACAGAATCCAGCGCACAGCAGACGTCATGCTTTATGAGTGTAAAGCCATCAAAGAGTGTCATAAAATCACACTGAGCCTCGTTAAAGGTTTTGTTGACATTTTTTATAAAAGGAATCTCTCTCTTCTCCCCCTCTCCCTCATGCATTCATTTCCTCTCTCCCTCTCTCTCTCTCTCTCTCTCATATAAATTGACGTTTTGCAACTCGAAACCCAGGACTGAATTAAATGATTGTAGTGGGTGATAAAACAAGATCTTATATTAACATGCCGCCTCGTATCATCACAAGTACTTAATTCTCACACACAGAAAAAGTCGTATGATGTTGATAGTGAAAAAAGTATTGTCCCAGCTTAAGCAGTAATGTAAAGAAGAGAGGCTTAGAAAAGTTAAGTGATGGGAATAGAGTCTGCTCCTAGGCCCTTTATTTAGGTTATGCGGGAGCCCTTCGGATGATATTGAAAATTCCCTAGCCATTCTTGCTACTGCCAAGTTCTATTTGCCGCAGGTCACCAAAATATTATACTCCTGGACTTAGGAATAAACTCAGAGTGTCTCTGAGTGAGACGAGGACCGAGGTCAGTTTTTATACCATTCACGTCTCTTCAACCTAGGAGATTACGTGATACCTCAGTGAACTAGGGGTGAACGTTAAATGATTCCTTTATTTACCACCTGAAGCAGAAAATTCTCCCTAAGTACGGAACTGACTTCATGAGAGGGTCTCAAACTGGATCTAGGACCCATCGCATCTTGGAGTGCTGATATGCCCTCTAGCTTGATATTTTCCATTGCAAAAGCATCATCTAAGAGATGGGTGACTCACATGCTTTGGAATCCCTTAAATAACTGGAGAAGGACACACTGAAGACCAGGATGAGTCCCTGATTTTTTAAACTAATGACCTATGTTCCTTGGATCACTGTCAGCCCTAGAGTAAACCAAAGAACTACCCATGAAGAGACTACTGTTTGTTTGGTTGGTTGTTTTTCTATGTAGATAGGTAATGGCGGTTGGCTTCTCTTTTCCTTCAATTTTGATGGCCAAATCATCTTGAAAGGAGAGGCTATTTTAAGTTCTTAGAACTTAAAACTCCGTTTCCCACTCTGAGGCTGGCTCAGTATCCAGGAAACGTATAAATATTATCTGATGACTTGTTCCTTGATGGAAATGACTGAAGAAATTGAGGGACCCCTGCCCCAACCCAGTGTCATATTCCCATAGCCACCAGACTTGATCCCCTGTTGGCAAATTCATCTATAAGGTAGCCAAGTGCCTGCTGGGGTCAACATCTGGAGAACGCTGCCAGAAAGCCTAAATGGTCATTATCCTATTTTGGAAGCTTCTCACTCTCTGGCCCGAAGTTAAAATAACTGGCTGAAGAACCAGGAACTTCTCCTAAAGAAGCATCCAAAGGGAAAGCCAAGTAGCTCATAAAACCTCACCCCAGTTTGTAAAACAGTGAAAGAGACACTTAGCATAGCATGGTGCTCCCCTGGTTTTCGTTATTTTATGAGATCTCAGTAAGTTTCCCGGGGCTGCTGTAAAAAAAGATTTCTTTTTAGTGTCTTGCTAGACTAGATTCCCCCGGCCACCATGCTCTCGGTGCCACCTCCTCTCCATGCCTCCCCTCCCTTTGTCTGGTACACAAAAGCTCTTCCATGTCCCATGCTCATTCTGTCAACCGACGTTCTTTTGGCTCAAAATGCTTCTTTTCTCTCAGTGTTCACTGCTGATGGGGCCTCTCACAGTTCAAATTATAGGTCAAGCAAGGCTCTATGTTAAGGGTTTTATTAAAAAATGAAGGGATTTCCCTGACAGTCCAGTGGTTAAGACTTCACCTTCCAATGCAGGGGGTGCAGGTTCAATCCCTGGTCAGGGAGCTAAGATCTCACATGTCTCGGGGCCAAAGAACCAAAACATAAAACAGAAGCAATACTGTAACAAACTCAATCAAAGATTTTAAAAATGGTCCACATCAAAAAATCTTTGGGACTTCCCTGTTGGTGCAGTAGTTAAGAATCCGCCTGCCAATGCAGGAGACACAGGTTCAATCCCTGGTCAGAGAAGATCCCACATGCCGCGGGGCAACTAAGCCTGTGTGCCACAACTACTGAGCCTGCACTCTAGAGCCCGCGAGCCACAACTACTGAGCCTGCATGCCACAACTACTGAAGCCCGTGCACCTAGAGCCCGTGCTCTGCAACAAGAGAAGCCACCGCAATGAGAAGCCTATGCACGGCAACGAAGAGTAGCCCCCGCTTGCCGAAACTAGAGAGAGCCCGGGGCGCAGCAACAAAGACCCAACGCGGCCAAAAATAAAATAAATAATAAATTTTTTTTTAAATTCAATATGGTAACATCTCATAATCATGGAAGGTGAAGACTGGGATGTTCCTGAAGGAATGGATTTCCCCAGGTGCTGGTTGGGCTGAGATGAACCTCAGCTGTCCACCTCCTCCAAGAATGGCTTCCACTGAAGAAAGATGCCTCACCCAAGGCTGTGCTTTCTTCCATGGCAGCTCACATCCAAGAACTAACTAACGTGAGTATTAAAGGCCCACTTTCTCTAACTCTGGACAACTCAGAAGATGCTGCTAGCTCCAGAGCCGCCTGTGGTTGGCTCTGCACTGCAGCCCAGCTTTTCCTTCTGCCCAGTTCTCCTTCCTTTCTCTGCCACAAGATGTGAACCCCAGGAGTTCTCCCTAAGAACCATCCTGCACACCCCCTCTACATGGGAGTCAACCTCCCAGGGAACTCTGACTGTGATGGCTGGTGCCAGGAACGGGCTGATAAAGCAGGTGCCAAGATGGCATTCTGGAACTTGATCACTTGCCACCCAGCTAACGATGAGGACCCCTTACTGGTGCCAGATGAAGCACGATGGAGCAGTGCTATTGTTAAAGGTCCACCAGGGGTGGACGGGGGAGGCTGTATCTGTGAGCCTGCATGAGATGGTGCGAGGTATTAGACATTTAAAAATACAGGAGGAGGGCTTCCCTGGTGGCGCAGTGGTTGAGAGTCCACCTACCGATGCAGGGGACACGCGTTCGTGCCCCGGTCCGGGAAGATCCCACATGCCGCGGAGCAGCTGGGCCTGTGAGCCATGGCCGCTGAGCCTGCGCGTCCGGAGCCTGTGCTCCGCAACGGGAGCGGCCCGCGTACCGCAAAAAAAAAAAAAAAATACAGGAGGAAGAGCAACTAGAGGGAGAGGGCAGTGGGTTGGCCGTTGCTAAGCTTGACTGACACCCTAGGAAATGGAAAAGCTGAGTGCGATGGTCAGCAATTAAAAGCTACGTGGGGAAACCATAAGAGGTCCTTGGTGGCACAGACAGAAGCTCGCCCCCCTCCAGAGGGCAGACAAAGCAGAGCACTAGGCCAAAGGAGGTTAATTCTCTGTCAAGGAGACCAGGCCAAGGCCAAAGCCCTAGTTAAAGAGGACAGGGCTTTGACTCTTGGGATGGGGACATTTGGGTAATGATACCCACAAATACTGCCCCCCTCCAGATTCTCCTGAGCCCTCTGCCTCTGCAGAAGTCATCCACAACTCCCAGTAAGCTAACGTTGGCTCCTTGCCTAAAGGCAGTGCCCGGGCTTCCTCCCTGCAAGACAACATGCTCCACCTTCAGGACTGTCCCCACCTCCTGTCCTGGCCACTGGGGTGACATCTAAGGACGAGGCACAGCCCAACCCAACCGAGGAGGAGCTGGGTTTGCCAAAGGGGGGAAAGCACTGAGCCCCAAGGGGGCTGGGGACCCGCCAGCATGCCCTGGCAGGAGCGGGGACAGTGCTCACAGGACTGGAGTATGAGCACGCGGGACTAAGCGCGTAGAGCGTAACACTGGATAAAAGAGAGTCTTACTGATGTGCATGTCCTTCCCCCCAAGACAGGAGTTAGCCATCCTGTCAAGGACTGTGGGAAATGGCATGAATGCATCCCACGAATGGCTCCCAGATGTATGGGGAAAGTGACGGCCCCCCCACTATTAAGGCAGGTAGAAGTACCAGAACTCCCATGGCAAACATGGAGGAAGGAATGTAAGTTCAGAGACGCGGACATTCTAGAATGGCTGAAAATGCCACCTGGAATAACGTTCACGGGGCAGCCCAGAAGAACCAACATTTTCTGAAGCAATAGGAATGTTTTTCTGAGAGGGGTACCAGCCTCTCTAAGTAGGTCAGTGATGGCTCTGCTCTCTAGGACAGGGTCCTCAGGAGAAGATGCTGAGAGAAAACGGAGCTCACTAGTCGCAATTAAATGATAGAACCTCTAAATAACAGTGACCAGATTACAATGCTTAACCGCCAAAAGCCAAGGGAGTATAATTATCATAATGAACAGTAAGGAGAGGGAACAACCAAGCCAAAATGTTAGCTCGGCCCCCTTAGTGGTTGTGAAACCTTGAGCATGTTATTTCATATCTCACCGAAATATGTATATTATCCCCCGTCATGATCACTTTGGATCAGATAATATCTACAATATCTTTCCATCTTGACATAACCTTGCAGTCTATGATGGTAGCTACTAGCCACATGTGGCTATTTAAACTAACAGTTTAATTAGATTAAATTAAAATTCAATTCCTCAGTTGCACTAGCCACAGTGTTCGAAACTCACCTGGGGCCAATGGCTACCATAGTGAACAGCAGAGATACAGAACATTTCCATCATCACAGAAAGTTCTGTTGACAGCACTGCCCTGTAATACTATTATAATATATCCCAGTCCTTTTAGGTTCATTTCACACATACATACACACACATAAATTAAAAAATACATAAACTAAGAGCTAACAGAGTATGAAATCAACCATTCATAAGGGCTCAGCACTAGGAAATTTATACATAGTATCTCAATTTCATCACACAACATCCCTATGAAGTTGATATTATGTTCTACCACGTATGGATAAGGAGTCTATTCAGTTTCCTAAAGTGATTAAGACCCTTACCCCAATCATACAGCTTGGAGGTGGTGGAGGAAAGATCCAAAGTCTTCACGCATCCTCCCCCTTAGGCACGTACCCTACTTTCTTCCATCAGGCTTCAATGCTGATGGTAATTACAACGTGACTGTCTTCCGAATTCCAACATGACAGGTTTGTAGGGGCTGGAACTCAAGTAGCTAGTAACCAGCTTGCAGACCCTTGGAGGCAGAGACTTGCCTAGTTTCTTAGTTCTTAGGGCAGCATATTGAAAATAAAGGGAGCACTGCCTGGAAATGCTCCCTTCCCTCTGGCTTTCAAGTTCATTATTTTTTGGTCTCAAGCTGACATTTTAACCACTTTGTGCACATCCCTCCTCCCCTGACCTTCACACATATCCTCTTTGTTAATACTTTTTTTTCTATACTGCTGTCTGAAAATAGCATAGATGTCTGGATGCTCTTTCATTTCATTAATGTAATAATAGCATAGATGTCTGGATGCTATATTACTCCATTAATTTAATAACTCTAATAATATTCTGCTTTCACCCTATACGCTGCTTTCAGAGTACACATAAGTGCTTGTGTTTGTGATGAAAGAAAACTACTCGCTGTTAGGACTGGAGGTTCAGAAGAATTCCCTGACACGGGCAAGTTGAGAACTGAAGTTTATATTTTGGAAGGAAAAGGGGGATTCCCAGGTACAAGCTGTGAAATCTGACTGACTGAAGTTCAACTGGCTTTCAATATTTTTCGAGGTGAAATGGTACGGCACATTTTGAGGGACAATAACGTTGCTTAAAGGCAACGTGGCTTGGAATCAGAAGACTTGTGTTTTGGTACTAACTCTGCCATGCATGCCTGTGGGACCTAGACAGGCAATTAAACTACTGAGTCTCTTTCTCCTCCTCTGCAAATGGTAACCACGGTAACCACCAGCCTTACCTTCTGTACTGGATACTGCGGTATGTGGCCCAACTTACCCCTTTGTGACCAAGGAAATTATTTTCCCAGGTATGAGAAGTGTTGTCTGTTGACAGCTCACAGACCAATCTTGTCCAGGAATTGCCTTTAGCCCAAAGGAGACACCTTACCCAAGTTTACGCACCATCCCAAGAGCAGCCCACATTCAGTAACTAGGGTATGTGGTATACCAAGGTCCAGTATCCTTATCTGAACTCAGGACATCTCTGAGGGGCCATTCTGGCTCCAGACCTCCCCGTAAGCTCAGCCAATGCCTGTGTTGTAATTACACTGCAATTCAATGTCTCCCTCTGCCCAATCCTGCTTTCCTCACTCTTTTTGGGTGGTTTCTTCAAGACCCCTCCTGAATTAAGCACACGTAAGCAACTCTACATTGCAAATTCACCTGGAAGTCACCTGGATCCCTGACATGCCATAAGAGTTTTGTTTCTTCACTCCCATCCCACAAACATCAAACCAAACATACTATTGAAAGTATTTCTTGTGTGTTTTTATACTGAAGCATTTTGCTATGAAATACACAAACTAGGGGAAAACTTTGAAAGGCTTAACTCTCATGCTGGTGAAATAACTGTAATCTGGATACAGCCATTGGAATGGTTAATTTCTTGGCCATTTTAGTGGGATCCAAGGTTAGAGTTAACATAGCATGACCTGCTTTAGAATTTTAAAACAATCTCATCAGAAAAGGTTTTATTAATATCACCCAAGACACTTCATGCTACCCACTTTCCTCTTCACAATGTCTTCCCCAGTACTCACAGTCAAAATGAATCATTCTTTCCTTGCTGCTTCTGTATCATTCTGTGCAAGTTGGGCACAGTTATTCGTGTAGGTGCTTTTCTTCCTTACTGGATTGTGATGCTCTTGTAAGTCAGGGACTATATATTATTCATATTTTATCCCCCCAGTGTCAAGTACATTACCTTTCACTTAATAAGCTGTCCACAAATATTGGCTGAATGTCAATTTGGGTAGTTATATTTATTGTGGTTTATATGCAGTTATAGGCCAAATTTTCTTCTATTTTCTCTGAAGACTACAGGAAAGAGAAAACATCTTAACCTGAAGCCTCAGAGATTTAGGTATAAAAGCTGTTTTTATAGGTGTGAAGTTTGTTATATGTTACAAATGGCTACTAACACCCATACAATTATGGCCAACTGATTCTTAACAAGGGTGCCAAGACCACTCAATGAGGAAAGAATAGTCTCTTCAACAAAGGAAGAGAAAAGTGGAAGCAAGTGAAAAGGCAATCTACAGAATGGGAGAAAATGTTTGCAAATCACATATCTGATAAGGGTCAAGTATTCAGAATATATAAAAAACTCTTACAATTCAACAACAAAAATATAACCAACTCTATTTTAAAATGAGCAAAGGGTTTGAATAAACGTTTTCCCCCAAAAGATATACAAATGGCCAAAAAGCAAATGAAAATATGCTCAACAGCATTTGTCATTAGGGAAATGCAAATCAAAGCCACAATGATATAACACTTCACATCCACGAGGATGTCTAGAATTTTAAAAACTAACAAAGATAACAAGTGTTGGTGAGGATACGGGGAAATTGAAATCCTCACACAGTGATGGTTGGGATGTAAAATTGTTCAGCCGCTTTGGAACTGTGGAAAACAGTTTGGCAGTCCCTAATAAGTCAAACATAGAAGTACTACATGACCGCATAATTCCATTCCAAGGTATATAATCAAAAGAACTGAAAACAGGAACTAAAAAAAAAGTACATAAACACACATATTCATAGCAGCACCATTCATAATAGCCAAAAGGTAGAAAGAGTGAATAAACAGGTAAACAAATTATGGTCTATATATACAATGGAAGATTATTCCATCATAAAAAAGAACGAAGTACTGATACATGCTGCAGCATGGATGAACCTCCAAAACATGCTACATGAAGGAACCCAGACATAAAAGGTCACATATTGTATGATTATCTATTAAACATCCAGAAAGACAGAAATCCACAGAGACAGAACACAGATCTATGGTTTCCAAGGGCTGAGGGGTGGGGGAAACAGGGAATGACTGATTAGTATGTTTTATTTAGGAGTGGTGAAAATATTATGGAACTCGATAGAGGTGGTAATTGCACATTTTTAATGTAATAAATGCCACTTTAAAATGTTAGTTTTATATTATATGAATTTATATAAAAATTTGTATAAAAATAACCTCAAAAATTATTTTTTTAATGTTTAAGTAGCGACTACTAAGCTTTGAAATGTCTCCTGTGTTAGCCCTCTAGACCTTACAGGATTGTCTAAACATATCATTGATCTTAAGTTAAGGGAATAAGTTATTTTCCCTTCCAGGTTCTTTTTAAGTTGGCAGATAGCAGACAGCAGTATTATTCATCAATACCTTCTTCTGTTCTATTTTGGGGTATCTATAGAATGATACTTCTTTGGTGTCCCCTTGAATTAAGGAAAGCCATTTGACTATTTCGGTCCAGGAAGCTTTAAGCAGAAGTTACCTGTGTGATTTTGAGTGGTAAGAAATTCTCCATGTTCTCTTCCTCTGCCGTGATAATAGGAAAAACAAAGCATGGGTTGACATGGAGGTGTTACAACACGGAAACCTTCTGGAATGCTGAGCTCTTGATGGAAGACAGCTTTTCCACAGCCAACATCCACAATAGCCTAAGACTGTTGGTCACGGGATAGCTGCAAGTGGCTTTGTGACCCCTTGCTGAGATTTAACACGAGGAAGAAAAAGCTCTCTCCAAGACGTGAAATACAAGTTTCTCCTTTTGGTCTAACCTGAGTTAAGACAGGTCATACCATATAAGGGACAGACTTAACTCTAAAAAATTTATTCGTCATTTATCTCAAATTCACATTTAACTGGGTATCCGTATTTTATCTGACAACTCTAGTCCTGACTGACTTAGACTAACACCAAACGTCCTCTAGAGGGAGGCAGGGAGGACACAGGAACAAAATCGAGCTGCACGTCTGTCTGTCTCATTTTTACAAAGGAAGAAGGCAAGCTGGATGCTAAAAATGCAAACATCAGCATACGCTACACCTGATGTCCATTAAGGGGTTTTCGAAGAGAAATTCCAGGATGAGTTGCTTTCTCCAACAAATAATCTCAAGGCTTAAACCCTGGATTAGTAAGTATTATAATCCAATCCAATTGAACAAATATTTATTTAATACTTTTTATCAACAAGGCGCTGTTGAAGATTCCGGAAGCCCATTGAGTCTCTGCTACCAAGGTGTTTCTGAAGGGGAGAATTAAGTAAATGCAGGACCAAATGGGAGGAGCACCATGAGAAGGATCCAGAGAGCCATGGGCCTCCAGGGCTATGCTTTCCTGGAAGGGCCAGCTTTGGAGACGTGTTCAAGGATAATGGATAAAAAGCGAGATGATAGAGAACTGGGAGATAAGAGCTAGATGGAGAACGTAGGGCTAATTTTTACAGAGAAATTTCAATCCAAATCTGAAATCTCCAAACGCCATGCAGTTGAACTATGGTGAAGAAGATTTTTGAGCAGTGGCATGGCATGATCAAAGCTGAATTTTGAGAAAAATCATTCTGACAGCAGTGTGTGGGATGAACTGTATGGAGAAGAGAAGGCAAGTTGAGAAACCATAACGAAACGGTCCAGAACAATGCGATCAGGTCCAACACCCTCTCTCGGTAACTTAGACTTTGTAGAGTTTCTTTACCATCTCAAAATGAAATTCACGTAGAATATAACCTGCCTACAAACGTAATTCCCGGGAAATAAGCATAATGCCCTAACTGTAGCATAAAGAAGCAATGAAGTGACTATTTTATAATAAAACATAGATTCTAGTACAGGGGTCATTAAACTACCAAATATAACCCTCGACCTGTTCTTATGTGGCTCTATGGTCCATAAGATAAAATGTTTTTTTTTTCATTTTTAAATGTTTTTTAAAAAGTGTTTATATAAATTCTTATATAGCATCCTTGATGCCCTCTTGGCCCTCAAAGCCTAAAGTATTTACTATCTGGCTCTTTACAGGAAATATTTGCCAACCCCTGTTCTCAGGAATGGCTACATAATTAGCATGACCCAGTGCAAAGTGAAAACGCAGGCTCCTAATGAAAAGTATTAAGGGGTTCAAGACAGCGATGACAAAGCAGTCAACCGCGCGCAGGGCCCGCAGCCCTGACACCAACCCTGCCTGCTCCAGTGTGTAAATGCTCCACCACACACACAAGGAACTCGGCAGACGTGCGTCCTCGTGAACACACCAGCTGCAAGTGGGGACCAATATACACAGGGCCCTGCTCGCTGTGCTATCCTGCACAGCGGTCCCAGTACTAACACATTTATCAACAGCTCAAGTACCACGATGGCGCTTCCATTTTTTTAAAAAATAAATTTATTTATTTATCTTTGGCTGTGTTGGGTCCTCGTTTCCGTGCGAGGGCTTTCTCTAGTTGCAGCGAGCGGGGTCCACTCTTCATCGCGGTGCGCGGGCCTCTCGTTGCGGAGCACAGGCTCCAGACGCGCAGGCTCAGTAGTTGTGGCTCACGGGCCCAGTTGCTCCGTGGCATGTGGGATCCTCCCGTACCGGGGCACGAACCCGTGTCCCCTGCATCGGCAGGCGGATTCTCAACCACTGCGCCACCAGGGAAGGCCGGCGCTTCCATTTTTGATGCGATATTTCTAAAATGACGAACTCTTGGGGAATTTTTGAATAACGTGCAATATAATCTTTTAAAAATGTACGTGAAAGTTGCATTTCTGGGATATTCGTAGAATGTTAAAAAACATAAAGAACTGTACTTACATGTGAGATAGAATTAGCTTCGAGGCTCCAATATTAGCAGGTTTTATATAAATGTTCAGTGCAAGACTCAGGGTAAGTCTCTGCTGTGAAGCACTGGCCAGCACATTGCTGAATGAACAACATCACTAACCACTATGTGCTCAACGCTACTAGTATCTCCATGGCCCCTCGTGCTGTAACACCCCGAAATGCCCACAGGCATTTTCAAACCACCCTTTAGGAGGTGGTACTATCTGAGTTGACAGCCATTAGAGAATCTAATAATGATTAGATATTGTATGGTAAGGGTGAGATATTGTAGAAATGGAGTTTTTGGCCCTTAGCTATTGGTTGGAAGGGGGAGAAGGTAAGAGGGAAAATTTAAAGATGAAAAACATGACCTCATGTACTAACACAGTCCTTTTAAATGTACCAGATCAGAATTGCTTAGGTATCTCACTTTCTCTTTGTGACGTCCCTTTGAGGTAAGTAGGACAAATGCTAATAACATCAGGAACATAGACCAATGTAGAGTTACCTATACTCAGCATTTTCTAATCTTACATTTCACAGAATGCAGATTCAGCATGAAGGTTAGCTATTAGTTGACCTATTAAATGTTTTTGTTAAAAATATATATTCATTTCGGAGCTAATTATCAACACTCATGATACGCAAGACATATAGAGTGGAAATGCAGAAAAGAACAGCCTGAGACCTAGGAAGAGCGGGCAACTCGCCCAAGTGCCCATGACACGTAGATGGCAGAGCCAGGCCCAGGATTCAGCTCTTACGATTCTTCATTCCGTATCCAGCCAGTTTTCTTTCCCTCATGGGGTAAACTAATTGGCCCAGTACCTTGCTTTGGATAGAAGGCATTTCGACATGCAACTTCGAAGAGCAAGGAGAACACCATCAAAAATGATGACATCCGATTCTCTTCCGAGTCTTAAAAAGGCACTCACTTGACGCCCCTCTCTGATTGAAGGAGAGAGGGTAGTGCACAGACAGCTGGCAGGATCTGAAGGCTAGTGAAGCCCCATGAAGAGAGTATTCATATCTATACTTACGTAGAGCCCGAGGAAAACACAGAGCAACGAGACACTGGAGTGTTTTTAAAAATTGTTATTGTTGAACCAGGCCCAGAAACTCACTACAGAGCATACAGGTCTGGAACTTGGCAAGACTCAAAATTAATGGTATCGTCATGCAGTTATATATAATAACTTAAGCCGTGCACCAGGAAGGAGGCTCAGATAGGGTGACCACCTCAGCCCACGCATAAATAACCCATGTTAATATCGTGAAAGAGGTCACAGACTGGAGTAATGTGCTGACGTCTGGCTGCTCCTGGCAGGATAGCCAGTATGGTCTAACCAGATGGCCGTTAATTAGTGGTGGCTGTCCCAGCAGAGGGCAGCTTGGGCAGGAATGGTTATGTGGACTACCCCCTCATGCCTGGCTCCTAGAACTCTTGGCATAACGTCAGAAACGCCACTGTGGTTACTGCCAACAGGTCTGATGTCACCGATGGCAGCCTCTTGGGCTACCAGCATCACTGGAGGGAGGCCTCTTTGGAGCGAGATCTTTGCACCACCAGCAAAGATGCCGTGGTGCGAACAGGCTGGGGCAATTTGGGAGAGGCGTGAAGGTGGAGAGAACCCGCGGAATAAACTTGCCTTCAGGGCAGTTCCTAACTGGAATCTTTGGGTTTTGGAGCTGTGATTTCTGCTTATTCTCCTTGAACTCAACACACTCTGAACCCTTTCAACAGTAGGAAGAGATATGAACTAAACTAGTTTCCTACTACATCTGAGTTAAATGGCAGAGGAAAATGCCCATAGGTCTTTTTTTAAAAAAATTATTTATTTATGGCTGTGTTGGGTATTCGTTTCTGTGCGAGGGCTTTCTCTAGTTGTGGCAAGCGGGGGCCACTCTTCATCGCGGTGCACGGGCCTCTCACTATCGCGCCGTCTCCCGTTGCGGAGCACAGGCTCCGGACGCACAGGCTCAGTAATCGTGGCTCACGGGCCCAGTTGCTCCGCGGCATGTGGGATCTTCCCAGACCAGGGCTCAAACCCATGTCCCCTGCATTGGCAGGCAGATTCTCAACCACTGCGCCATCAGGGAAGCCCCCCCAGAGGTCATTTTTAAAAAGCCAAGCAGCTGTAGGATCACAAGTTCTATTGCCCAGATATAAAACAATCAGGCTTCTGTTCCAGATATAGAGAACGTGACTTATTGTGTCCAAAATGGAACACAACGGCGAACAAAAATACATCTTCAATTCTCTAGGTCCCGAAAGTCCAGAGAAGACTTGGGCCCTGAGCAGTGAGGCAAGCTCCTCTTCTGAACTGAAACAAATAAAATAAAATAATAAGATATTCTTGTGTCCCTGACCCTGAGCCGGGACATGTGAGAATGGGAAACATCGTGTGCCTTCAAAGCTAGGTTTGTTGTTGGCAAGGACCAGAGCTAAGCTCTGCTATCCACAGTAAAAGTGTGGATTGGCTTCTGGACAGGTGAGCGTTGGGCCAATTTCCTGTTGGGTTTTTCCATTGATGGCCTTGGAGTTTTACGTTTCAGTATGTGATGATAGTAAGAATCACACTTAACCAACTCAGCTTCCTCAAATTGCATAGAAACAAAAGGGAAGTAGGATAATAATCTTCTGTGTCTTCAGAACTTTAAGCAGATGGCTTCATTCACTTGTCTGGTCCCTCAGTATCTTGCCTGACAACTTTCATAGGTTCATTCAAATGCAGTTTCCAACACTGACGTGGTTTGCTCCATTATACAGAAATCCTAAAAGGCCAGGAAGAATATTTCTGCATGCAACTTGGGGGATGCTACATTGCCAGGATGAGAGAGATACCTTCCCTGTAGTGTGAAGTATATTGTATAAGCACCTAGTCATAGAGAGGAGGCCTCCTATTTCAGAGGAGGGAACTTCAGGAACTCCGAGGGAGCGGGATTGCATCTTTATCACCGGGAGCTTGTAAAAGTCATGAGACAGTGGGGAAGTATATAAATCACAAGAAGAATCAATAGGAAAAAAAAAAAGAAACCCTGAAGTTTCCCATATATATATATATATATATATATATATACATGCAATATTTCCAATCAAATATTCTCACATGGGCTGAGAATACCCCGGATAGGACAGATTGCAGTGATTCAGATGTGAATTTCATGGATTTAAGCTGAAAGTTACCTCATGTCGCAAGTTATAAAGGTAAGCCCCAAGGCCCAGAATATTCTTGATTGCCTGAGTGCTTTCATTATTCCTCATTATTGGGGTAAACCAGAGAGACAAACAGATCCTGGTATGAGCTTTGATTCAGCAATTTATTGACTCTGTGACTATGCAAGTCTCCCTCTGTTAAATGGGAATTATATATACAGATATTTTATTTGTTCATTCATTTAATTGATGTTTAGTGTATGCCTTTTATATTTTGGGCACTGTTTATGATGTCAGAAATGCTGCAATGAACAGCAGCAACAAAAGACAAAACTTCTTCTTTCATGGGTCTTACATTCTCATAGGGGAACTAGATAATAAATATATTAAGTCAATATATAACATGCAAGTAGTGGTAAGAAGGCAAATAACACAGGGAAGAAGGATAGAGACTGGGGGGTAGGAGTGCCATTGTAGATAGTCTGAAGAACAAATTCTCTCTCCAATAAATGAACTTCAAGCAAGCATCAAAACAGCGATGGAGAGGTCATGAAGATATCTGGGGGTAGAAAACCCCAGGCAGAAGAAACAGCAAACGTAAAGGTTTGGATGCTTGATGTGTAGGAAGAAATTCCAGGTCACTGGAGCAGAATGAGCCAGTATCCAAGGTCAGAGTGCAGGTGGGGACCAGAGCCCATGGAGCCTCACGTATATTTTTCCTCTGTGATATTCAAGTGAAAGACTTTACTTCCATGTGTTGGTAACCCATAAAGCTCCGAAGCTGCAAGCAGAGCTAACATTTCTTGAGTGCTTGCTCTGTGCCAAGTCCTGTCCGAGTGCTTGCCTGGAGTCACATCATTCACTCCTCACTACCACCTTAAGACGTAGGTGCTATTATTATCCCCTTTTACAAGTCCGGAAATTTAGGCTTAAAGGTTAGACAGTTTGCCAGAGCTGCCCTGCTGGTAAGTGCTACAGATTCCAAAGTAAACACGAGTAAACCACAAAGAGGTTACAGGGCTCACCCTGCTGTTTGAAACCCCCTACTCTGAGACAAAATTCCAGTAGACTCAGGCTTGGCTGTACTCTTCTTACGCAAGGAAGCAAAGTAGGGGGAAACCAAGGGATGGACCCTCTGGAAGAGCCTGTCTCACTCCCCAGACATTCCCCTGGCTTCTAAATCCCTCACTCACAAGAATCCTTCGCTCCTTGCTGGCCCCTCGGTTTATGCTTCCACTGATGCTGAGAATCACGCTGGGTGCTGAGAAGCCCTCTGTATCCTTCTCCTTGTGGGTTAGAGGTGGAGGAGAGTCTGGGCTGCAGTGCCAGGGACCACACCTCTTTGTCAGGAAGATGTAATTAAAAAAGAAAGAAGAAAAAGGGGGAAAAAAGAGGGAAGAGCGAGCCACCCACCCCCATTTTTCTGAAACACGCATTCATGCGCACACATCCACGCAGAAGCCAGGAGACGTCCATCACCCAGGTCCTTGGGATTCTGATGAAAACATTTTCCACCTGGCACAGTTAGGCATTAAACACCCCTCAAACCCAACCTGAGACTTGGATCGTCAGTGGAGATATTTTTAAAAGCATGACACAGAGGAGTGTGACACACTCGGCTTTCTCAGTGGGTGGGTAGAGTGTTACTTCATGTTGTTCTTGTCACTCAGCCCAGCATCATAAGTGTGCATTTTATTACTGCACAGAGAATGCTCTGCAGCATGGCCCAGCACAGCCTGTTCCCAGCGAGGGGACGGCAGCCCGGACGGGCACAGGAAGGGGGAGCAGAGAGTGGCTGGGGACACCAGCTGCCCTCTTGGGTTCCCCCTCTGTGCCTTCAGTTCATGCTCAGTAGGGTATGAAGCGTCCTACTGCTTTTTTTGATACCCTCTATCCCACAGTTGCCGTCCCGGGAAACTTCTAGATATTCATATATTTAGTGACACCTAACTAATTCCTTAAATGGCTATTTTTTTTTTCACTCTCGTTCTCCCTCTTTTTCCTGATGGGAGCTTTTTCCCAACATCACACATAAAGCTTATGGTAGAATCAGGACTAAGTTTCTGTGTCTCATTGCTTATGTGCAGAGGTGTTAGTCACCAAGGTCCTCACCATCTCCCTGGGGCAGGTAGGGCAATGATATACCGGTGGGGGGTGGGGGGGGGCAGTGGGTGTGTCTGCCCTTGGACACAGACAGTAAAAAGCTGAACTGAAGGTAGAGAATTTAAAGGCAACAGAGAAAACAAGTGACTGTCAATCTGTTTTTCATTGGCACCTTGCACTGGTGATTCTAAACAATTTCAGTGATAAAAGACGCCTCCCCATCTGAGAAGACCACTCCCACCATCACTCCCCACCACCACCCTTTGGTGAGCTACTGAGTACCAGGGAGACAGAAGACTGGTTTGGGGGAGAATATTTTATTTCAGCGGAAAACCAGGGACCTCTGGATGGAGTTCTTCTTTTCCACTAAGGGGAATCAGTACTTATTTTTTCGTGGATGGCAGCCTTATTTTATCTGTTCACCCTAATAGGAATATAAACAGCACTGTTTGAGGAATGATGAGTAAAAACAAAAAGCCCGCACAAGCAGTGTGACAAAGTGGAAAGATTAAAAGGTGGATCTCAGCTCCCACATTTAATCCAGTAGCAGCAAGACTGTCTAAAGTTACTGCTAAAACAATGCTTATGCTTAAGCCCAGGCCAAGGCATTGCCATGCCCAGTTTAGAAGAAAGGTCTGCAAACCATGGCCCACAAGCCAAATCCAGCCCAGGCACTGTTAATAAGTGTTAATTAATTCAAATATTATCTGTAGCTGAATTAGCGCTGCAACAGCAGAATTCAGTAGCTGTAACAGAGACCCAAGTGACCCTCAGAATCTGAAATACGATCATCCCTGTTTTAGGCAGTTCAAGGTGCTATGTAACAAGCATGCCATAGAACAGGGGGCTCAAACAATGAACGTGTATTTCCCATGGTTCTGGAAGCTAGGGACTCCAAGATCAGGATGCCAGCAGGGGTAGATTGTTGATGAAGGCCCCCTTCTTGCTTTACAGATGGCTGTCCTCTCACTGTAGTCTCACATGACAGAGAGAGGGGAAGAGAGCTCTCTTTTGTGTCGCTTCTTATAAGGGTACTAATCCCATCATGTGGGCTGCACTCTCATGACCTAATTACTCCCCAAAGGCCCCATCTCTCAGTATCATCACATTGGAGATTAGGGTTTCAGTGTATGAATTCGGGGGTGGGGTCACACGAACATTAAGTCCCTAGCATGGCTCTTTATAGAAGAAGTTTGCCCAACCCCTGCTCTGGAATAATGCAATGAGCTGCCAGTTGGACCCCTTGCATCTTCTCTTGGTTGATTACAACCCATTCACCAGGGAGCCAACATTACCTATAAAACATAAATCATATCATGATACTCTCCTGCTCAAAACTGGCTGCTTGTTTCCCATAACAATGAGACTAAAATGCAAATTTCAGACTCACGCATACTGAAAAGAGCCTTCATCATCTGGGCTGTCTGCAGCCGTAACTCCTCGGTCTATTTTGGGGGCTCTGAACTCGCTCTTCCTCCTCAGACATGACACGTTCCTGACCACCTCAGGACCTTTACGCTTGCTCTTTTCTCTGCTGGAAGGCTTTCTCCTCAGATCCTGCTGGAGCTCAGGCCTTCCTATATTTCAGGAAAGTCTTTGCTTTACTGTCACTTTCTTAGAGAGTCTGTCCTTGATCATGACTAACAAATAATACTTCCATCCTTCCCCTCCTTCTGGTACATCCTATCCCTACACCCTTTATTTTTCTCATAGCATTGATTAGTTCCTTCCATTAATATGAGCTGCAGAGAGACATGCTGATGGATTTGTGTGTGCAACAAGAGGAAAAGAAAGGGTTCAAGGATGACTCCTAGATCATGCTAACTTCATGAACAGCTGGAGAATGGTGACACCATTTATTGAGATGGGAAAACCTGTGAGAGGATCATATTTTGGGAAAAGTGAGGTAGGGAAAGATCAAGATGTCCATTTTGGACATGTTATATTAAACATATCTATCAGATGTCAGAGTGGAGATGTCTAGTAGGCAGTTGGATATATAAGTCTGGAATTCAAACGAGAGATGGGGTCTGAAGATAAAAATTTGTAGGTCATCCACATATTGATATTGAAAGCCATGGTCTTGAATGAGATCTGCAAAGGTAGTACAGACATACCAGAGGGCCAAGGGCTAAGCCTTAGAGCAAATAAATATCTAGAGGGTGGAAAAAAAGAGGTGGGGCAAAGGAAAGGAGATTAAAAAAAAAAAAGAATCAACTGAGGAAACAGGAAAAGCAGGAGAGTATAATATCCAAGAAGCCAAATGAAGAAAGACTGCTATTCCAAATGCTGCTATAATCTCCAGATGAGGACTGAGAATTCATCTTTAAATGCAGCCAAGGGCTGAGACAAGAGCAGGAAAATGGGGACAAAAGGCTTGTGGGAGAGGATTGAGAAGAATTTATAAGGTGAAGATAAAGAAGTGGAGTATAGGTAACAATTTCAAGGAGTTCTGCTATACGACAAAAGAAGACAAAACAACAGCTCGAAGATGTTACCAAGGAAGGTGGAGATTATCTAGAACGGGAGATACGCCAAAACATTTACAGGCTGATGTGGATGAGACACTGGAGAGTAAAGACAATATTGAGGGACGGATAGATCATCCTGGAGAGAAGTCTCTTTGTGGGTAATTCAAGTGGCATCTGGTGCCCCAGCAACGGAGCAAGTCTCCGAGGGGAGCAGGTGACGGTCTACAGGGAAAGCAGAATCCGTGGGTACTAAAGGAAGTGGCAGGTGACCCATCTGGAGATGGATGAGGAAGTTCTCTTCTACCTGCTTCTCTTTCTCAGTGAATAAAAGAGGAGTTCATCAGCTGAGAGTGAGGGGTGGCTGCAAGAAGAGAGGAGATGTGAAATCGTGGCCTTGGAGAGTGGGATTGGGATGTGACCGGGGGAATGGAGCATGGTTTACCAAGCGGCGCTGAGGGCCCGGGTGAGGTCTGCGGTCAAAAACGAACACGTGACAGCTCTGCTTTACGCTTCCCTCCTGCCATATTCAAATGCTCTGGTGCAGGCTCAGAGTCCACGGACAGCTGGGTGGAAGCAGAGTAGGAGATTTTCGGGTCAATAGGCTGGAGGGAAAGATGGGAGTTGAGAGTTTATGCAAGACAGTGACGATAAAGATGGAAAGAAGGGAATGAAGGGCACAAAAGACTGAAGGAACTGTGCCAGATGGAAGAGTCCTTGGGTTAAAGGTCTCGGTAGGGTCAACAAATTGCTGAGGTCAGGGTAGGAGAGGGAATCAGCTGGAAGACAGCAAGTGGTGGCTGGAAAGTGAATCCTTAAAAATGAGATTTGGGAAAAAGAGGAGTTACAGACTGGCTGGGTGTAGCCCTAGAGGGAGGGGCTGAGGAGGCGTAGAGGATGAGATCATTGGAAGAGAATAAACCCCAAACCCTAGAGACCTGAGTAGTGAAAGCTTAGCTACATGATGACTGAAAGCACCAAGTATGGTAGGTAAAGGTGAGCCAGGTGCAAAGCTTCCTGCAGGTGAGGGGGTGATGACAGAGTGGCAGTGGTTAGCTCACCAAGGGAGGGGGGTTCAAGGGCACATCGTCTGATGCAATGGGCATCAAAGGAGCAGGGATGGAGAGAGTGATGGAGACGATGAAGAAATATCTGGAGCTTGGAATGTGGAGCAAGTCAGACACAAAAGCCCCTTCTAGGCCCTGTGTCCGTGGGGAGAAGTGAAGAGCCGCTACTGGAGAAGGCTGAAAAGGAAGCCGTGACCTCGAGGGGAGGCTGGTTTCAATTGCATCAAGCATTCAAAGAGAACATTCTTAGAAAAGGGTAAGGATATGGGGTATTTTGACAACGAGAGACCTGCAGTTACAGGGCACAGTGCAAGGATTTTGAGGGACTGTTCAAATTTATCCGTTTTTTTGAAAGATACCAGGTGGCCTCCCTGGTGGTGCAGTGGTTAAGAATCCGCCTGCCAATGCAGGGAACATGGGTTCGAGCCGTGGTCTGGGAAGATCCCACATGCCGCGGAACAACTAAGCTCGTGCACCACAACTACTAAGCCTGAGCTCTAGAGCACGAGAGCCACAACTACTGAGCCCATGAACAACTACTGAGCCCACGTGCCACAACTAATGAAGCCTGCACACCTAGAGCCCGTGCTCCGCAACAAGAGAAGCCACCACAATGAGAAGCCCACGCACCTCAACCAAGAGCAGCCCCCACTGGCCGCAACTAGAGAAAGCCTGCGTGCAGCAATGTAGACCTGACGCAGCCAAAAAGGAAAAAAGGAAAAGATACCGGTTGTATTGAATTAACACTCATCCTAATGACTTCATCTTAACTTGATTAAATCTACAAAACCCTATTTCCAAATAAGGTCACATCCTGAGGTACTGAGGGTTTGGACTTCATATGTTTTGGGGGAGACACAGTTCAACCCATAACAAGGTCTGAAAGTCTGAGTGACAGTGGGTGTTCTTATAGGCGTGGACTTTTGATGGTAAACTGCAATGCGATGCTTGATGGAAGGAATTTTGATGGTTTCTTGGGTGGGTCAGCAGCCTTCTTCCTGGGGTTGCTCTCTCAGAGTTTATAGGACAAGATTGGTGGTTAGCACAACAGGGGAGTGGTAGGATCACCAAGGACACATTAATCCCAGAACTACACAAAGGTCTGTGGGACTTCCTTATAGACAGCTGTGAGTGGGCTGGTGGTAGGCAGGTAGCATACTGCTCCTCTCCCTGTTCACTCTGCTTACTATATTTCAGCTTCAGTGCTCTATCTCTGTCTCCAAAAAATACCTAGATTGTCCCAGCCTCAGGGCCTTTCCACTTGCCATCCCACTGCCTGGAAACTCATCTTGGATCTTCTCATGGCTGGCTGTCTCATCACAGAGAGATCATCTCAGAGGCCACCTGCTTAGAGAGGCCCTCCCTGGACATCATACCTAAAATACCGTCACCTCCTTCACTATTTTCTTCAGCATTTTCTGAAAAAGTACCATCTTCACATTATTCACTTTGTTTACTGTCAAGTTTCCCCAACTAGTCTGTAGACTTCATAAAACAAGAACACCGTCCATTTTTGTTCACCAGTGACTCCCAGTGTGTGTAGGTGCTAAGTCAGAATAACAACAGCAAGAATAAGGAGAGCAATAGTAATAATAATATTTGACTGATGATAAATATAAGCGTACACGAAGCATAAGTCATTTAACCTCCCTCAACCTCATTCATAAATTAAAGACTTTGACCCAGGTCTTGTCTTTAAGATCCTTTCCAATCTTATAATGCCAGTTATGTAACAGCCTGATACATAATCAGAAAGACCCACAGGAATGTTAACACCCAATGTACATGCTAATGTCTCAAGGCCGAGAGAAGAAAGGTTCCATGCATTATCCCTTGAAAAACAAGTATCTTTATCAGGTCAAGATAACTGAGCTACTGTGAGCAAAGAAGGGTTCTACTGACACCTCTTCTTCCACTTCACATTAATCCTTTAAGCTACAGCTCAACTATGTGCTTAAAAGGTAAGGCCAGGAAGAAGATGATCCCACAGGTGCAGCTGTGCTGACTCAACCACCATCTTGGAGCTTGGGCTGAGCTCCGTTCGGTTTTGATTTTTCTCCGTGCGTGCTTGGACCGCATGAATGGGCCTCCTGAACTGCAGAAGTAGGGTCTCATTCTAGCCACAGAGCCCTTTATCGATCGATCTTAGTCCAATTTTTTGTTAAGTTAAAAAGAACCAATTTCATCCATTTGCTTCTTTCTGCAGCCGTTATTAATTTAGGGCCGACTGTGGCCCAGGACTTGCCCTAAGGAGGTGGGAATTCAACCCCTTTCAAGCTCTAAATGTTTACTATTCCCTCCCTTCCGAAGTCAGTAACTGAGCATAGGTCATCTGGTGTCCCACCATCCTATTCACTTATTCTTTGGCCAAAGGATTCAAATGCCTGAAGAGGTTGTTCAAAATAACAAAGGTCACAGTTATTTGGCAAAAGTCTGGCCCTCACTGCCTGCGGTCCTATGTTTCCTCTTCCAGTTTCCTCTTTCATTTCTATGTTCCACTTCACTGCACGACAGGGGTATCTTTCTTCACCCCAAGTCACCGCAGCCTAACCTCCCCTTTTCCCTTCCTTGCCCTGAATTCCACCAGAACCCCCTCCCAGACAGGTTAACGTGCCTTCTGGGGTTGTAGCATCTTTATGAGGCTGGGAGGTGGAAGCCCGCAGCCAAGCAGCTCTGCCGGATGGGAAGCTCCGCAGTAGGAAAAAGGCAGGAAGAGTACGGGAGGCAAAGCCGGCCTTTTCTGATGACTGGTCTAGGGCTTCTTACTTGAACTTTTGGTTTTATAGTTCTATAAAAGGCAGCTGACAAAAGAGATCCCGTTTTGGGAGGGTCCAGCTGGCTGGACTGAGCTGGGCGAGGCAGCCCCAATATTTGAAAGCCAGGCCTGATTTTCATCCATGATGTCAGAGAGGCACGGGGTTCCCAGTGAGCCAGAGGGTGGGAGAGCAGACGGCCCCAGCCCGCGCCCTGCCCCGTGCCAGCAGCAGCTTCCAATGCTGCCTTCCTGGCACGTCTGCAAGAGCCTTTTCCTCCTCAGAGACGCTGCAGAGTCTGGAAGGGAAGCTCCCTCGCTCAGCCTGTGGGTGTCTGCTGGGGCAGGAGAGCCTAGAGTCTCCCTCTCTGGCCCCCGGCTACCCCACGTCCAGGCCTGGCCCTGCTCTCTGCTTTCACTTCAGTGGCGGATTCACTTCGGGGCTGGCTGCTCTGAGACCCCAGGCCCCCACGTCTAGATCTGGGGAGCCAGCCTCGGCCTCCCCCTCTGACGCAGGGGCAGACACTGGACAATAGCACTGCCCAAAGGGAGGAGTGTAGGGGGTGGGATTTTTTACAAACAAGTCCAATCTGGAGAAATGAAAGAAGCCTTTTTTTTGCTTATTCACATCAATCTACGCCGTTGCACTGGCCCGAGCCCTGCAGTTTCCTGTGGACAAAGCAGGTCGGCTCTCCAAGCCCTCAGGGGCTGGGGGTGAAGCAACAGCTCCTCACTGAGCCCTGACTCTTAGGCCAGGAGAAGCCGCTGCCCAGGTCCAGGAAGACCCTGGAGGAGGGAGAGCAGGAGGGAGCCGAGGAGAGTGGTTGCAAGGGGCACCGAGTGCTTACTTGAGGGTTCTCGACTCTCAGAAGGGGGCAGGAGCAGCGGAGGGGCTCTGGCAGCTCACAGGTCCCACCATGGGTCAAATCTGCAACCTGCACACTCAGCATTTTCCTTTGGCGGCAGCTCAGATTCACCCTGCGAGGCCTGGCAGCAAGGGCAGGAGAGCAAGGTTAGAGCCAAACTCCACGTAGCACTGCCGAGTGGCTTGAAGTACTAAGACTACCCACCTCCAGCAACAATTCTCATGCTGTGCAATTTAAATGTGTTCCAAGTTTCCTCAGCTTTCCTTTGCGCCATTCAGCCACACGTTATGCCTGCACCTATTTACACATGGTGTCAGATGTTATGGTCAGGACCTACTACCAGCTGGATACCAGTGCGCCGCAAAAAGACAGCCGGTGAGGGAGCTGACATCACATGGCGCTTCGTTGACTCGCTGATGCCCCAAAGACCAGGGCTCTCTGAACAAAGCTGCCCCGGGGGGCAAAGGTATTAGAGGGAAGGTGGTTTCCTCTGTACCATGAGGGACTGGCATGAGGGTGGCCCCTGGTCCTCATGGCCTATGCCTGAGGATGCAGAAGTTCCCAAGACGGTCCCCTTCTCTCTGATAGAGAGGGCCCCAACAGGAGATAAATGTAAAGAACTCTCTCCCAAACAGTAAAAACAAGCTTCTCCTACTCGAGGCAGGGAGGAAGGACACTGCCACCTGCCGCACATTCCTTATTCGTATTCCTCCCTTTTCTTCTTTTTGCTTTCTCCTACTCATTTATTACTCATCGAGTATTTATCAAGCGCCCACTCTGGACCGATTGATATCATCCTTCTTACGAGACACTACTGTATGGTAAGTATGTAAATCGGATCAAATATGTAATGCCAAAAAGAAAGTAATCTACAGCAAGAGAGCAACCCATGGGCTTGGGGAAGAAGGAGGTGAGGTGAGTTGTGGGGTGGGTGTGCCGTGAGTGGGAACAGGCATGGACCTCTCTCTTCGGCGATCTTGGTGAGGCCACAGAAGCTGCTTGCTTAGGTAACATCCTTTGCAAAGCACTTTTTCATTATCTCATGGGCCCTTACAACAGTCGTAGAGGATAGGACCATGGAATTTGTGCCCATTACAAAGATGAATAACCTGGGGCCTGCAGTTAAGTAAGTGGACTCTTTAGGCCAAATATTTAGTTACTGGCAGAAAAGGAACCTGACCCCACAACTTAGAGTTACTATCCAAGGACTCCAGCAGCTATATCAGAACAGATACATATAGCTTCATCAAGGGGTGTTTTTCTTTTTTCTTAATTCATACCTTGGTTAGTGTCTTAGCTCAGGCTGCTACAACAAATTACCATAGACCAGGTGACTTAAACATTTCCCACAGTTTTTTGTTTTTTTTTTTTTTTTTTTTTTTGGCTGTGTTGGGTCTTCATTGCTGCATGCAGGCTTCCTCTAGTTGTGGCAAGTAGGGGCTACTCTTCATTGCGGTGCGCAGGCTTCTCATTACGGTGGCTTCTCTTGTTGCGGAGCATGGGCTCTAGGTGCGCGGGCTTCAGTAGTTGTGGCTCGTGGGCTCTAGCGCGCAGGCTCAGTAGTTGTGGCACATGGGCTTAGCTGCTCTGCAGCATGTGGGATCTTCCCAGACCAGGGCTCAAACCCTTGTTCCCTGCATTGGCAGGCAGATTCTTAACCACTGCACCACCAGGGAAGTCCCAGCAGGCAGATTCTTAACCACTGCACAAGCAGGGAAGTCCTTTCCCACAGTTCCGAAGGCTAGTTAGTCCAAAATCAAGGTGCCAGCAGATATGGTGTATGGTGAGAGCCAACTTCCTGGCTTATAGACATTCGTCGTCTCATTTTGTCCTCACCTGGGGGAGAGCAGAGAGAGAGGAAGCAGCTCTCCCGTGTCTCTTCTTATAAGGGCACTAATCCCATTCACGAGGGATCCACCCTCATGATCCATTTGTCACCCAAAGGCATCACCTCCTAAATAGCATCATATTGGGGGTTAAGATTTCCACATATGAATTTGGAGGAGGGGACATAAACATTCAGTCCCCAACAAGTACAGATAAAACTGAAAAGATCATTCTAGCTGGTCCAAACCTTCATGGTGCCTGGATTTGAAGTCAGAGAGATGGCAAGATGAAGACTTATCCGACAGTTGCTGGCTTTCAAGATGGAGAAAGACCATAACCTGAGGAACACAGGCAACCTCTAAGTCGGAAGAAGCAAGGAAGTGGCTTCTCCCGCAGAGACTCAGGAAGGAACTCAGGCCTGCCAGCACCTTGACGTTAGCCCAGCAATACCCATTTTATACTTCTGACTTTCAGGACGGTAAGATACTGAATCTGTGTTGTTTTAAGCCTCTAAATTTGTGATAATCTGTTACAGCAGACACATGAAACTAATACAGATAGACAACCTTCAGTCTGAATGACTGGTTAAGTCCCCACTGGTCACATCGTCAGCATGTTCGTGTGTTACTGTATTGTGTACATGAACCACCGAACAAAAAAAATGGCTATGAGGGCTCTGAGGATTTCTCTGTCTAGGTAATTCCTTCAGGCTACTTAACGGAGTCTCCCTTTGCCATGCTCACACCAACATCAGTGAACCAGCCCCCTGTCTGCTTCCCTCCATCTTTTAAACAGTGGTTCCCCACTGAGGCTGGTGCCATGTGACAGGGCCCAGCTGTGGGGCATATAGATAGGCTAACAGCTGTGCACAAGTGACCTCACTCATATTTATTGGCAAAATGTAGCTTCAAAAAGTCACCACTAGTAAGAAGAAAAAAAAAAAGCCCAGGGCTTCCCTAGGAGGTCAGGACCACAAACATCAAAACGGAAAGGTTGGTTGGACCTGAACAAGCTCATGCCAAGACTTCTCCACGTACCCATGGGCAGAGGTCATCCTGATGTGATGCTAATTTGGACAGTCAAGCAGCAGCTCCAGGTAATCATGGCCCCATCTGTGAAACTCACGGGAAAACGCTCCGTGGAGATGGGGATGTGGAAAACTCTAAGTTCTTTGCCCGAAGGGCCATGGAAGCAGTCTGTGAGTCAGAACCATGGAAAGGCACTTGGCAGATAAACTATACACCAGAGGAGGGCTCCTTGCTTACTGTTTCCTTTTAAGAAGATATTCAATTTCATAACATAATTGTACTGATGGGTTCAGAGGGTGGGGATTGTCCTTGCTCTCAGCTTAACTTATTAAGAGTTCAAAGCCCTGATTTGCTTCCCACCTCTCCCTGGTTGTACGTTCTCTCTCTGAGCTCCACCTTCCTACCTCGAAAAGGGGAGATAATAATAGCAACCTCACAGCGTGGTTATAGGAAGATTAAATGAGTGAATGGCTGAAAAATGATTGGGCTTGACGTATATACACTACTATGTACAAAATATTTAGATAACTAATGAGCGCCTACAGGGAACTCTACTCAAGGATCTGTGGTGACGTAAATGGAAGGAAATCCAAAAAGAAGGGATATATGTATACGTATAACTGATTCACTTTGCTGTACAACAGAACCTAACACAACATTGTAAGGCAACTAGACTCCAATAAAAATTAATTTAAAAAATGAGAGAGAAAAAAAAGAAAAATGAGCAGCACATTATAGACAATCAATCAATATTGACTTCCTTGCTTTACCCCCTCGTGACTGCCTCAGATTAAGTGATATTATCCATATTGGTCCTGATCCCCCAACTGGGCACTAGGCTTCTGCTTTCAAAAATGGCCACACTTAAATAGTTCCTAAAGTGGCAGAAATCACCGTGTTTTAAAAGTCTACAATGAGAGACAGAGGTTCTACAGTCTCCCTCCTCCAGTATTTCCTTCTGATCTTCTCAAGCCCACTTGTTTTTATTCTGTCCTCAGCAGCAGTGACACAAACTGGTTCCCACTTTCTGTTTACAAATAACTCAGCTCCTTGCAGTTTCTTCGGACTGTTCGCCCCATGTCCCATGGATGGCATCTGGGAGGCTCCTCACTGAACGTATTTCTTGACTGAAGTGTCGTTAGTGTTCACACATCCACATCCTCACGTCCACTGTTGTGCTGTGCAAAGATCAGTTCACCGGGTCTCCATAACACAGTCCTTCCCTCCACACTTTCATGTCGGAAGGATGCCATGATGCTTTAATAAGGGAAATATGTCCCAAAGACCTTCACCTCTAGGCTTCTGGTAACCCAAGCCTGGGAACACGGAACGCCATTCCCATCTGATAACTGGTGTCTTGGCTTAGGTGAAGCCAATTTCTAGGAGGCAGAAAGCCAAGTTCTTGGCCAGGCCCAGGGCAAGCATTCCATTCTGTTGTGTTTACTTGCCCAATAAACCTTACTGCGGGCAGAGATGACTTTTGTTGGGGCACCAGTCCCCAGAACAGGAACAGAAGCCTGCATAGACTTCTTTACACCCATGCCCTGAACTCTCCCAGACCCACCAGAAGTAGGAAAAAGTGAGCAGATGGGAAGGACTTCCTGAAGGCATTGGAACTGGTGCAGGTTCTTGAGGTCAGATCTGCCACCAGCTTGGTCCCCGGTCTGGCTCTGCTCAGTCATCTGTGGGGCCTTTTCTGGGCCTTGGTTTCTCCTCCATGAAGTGACAAGGGCAATATCTAATGATCCCAATGGTCTAGTCAAGCTGTCAAGACTCTGTTTCCTTTCTCCCATTTTCAATGCTATGGTGACACCTTTTTATCCCAGGCTGTGAATGGCACTGCAACAGTACCTAGAAAAGTATTTTTGGTATATTATTAAATGCGTTTTATTTTTCGGTGCTAGCTGTTCCCCTGTTTATGTGGAATTACTTCTTCAGGGAAACTGAAGTCATTAGAAATAATGACGATTAGTCAGTCAGTGAACATAATTATTAAGTGCTACTCCGGGCTGGGTCCTTGGGCGGAGGACAAAAGGCAGACAGATCTTCTCCCTCAAGGAGTTTATATCCTAATGGGAGCAGACAGAAAGTAAACATGGAAATAAGAATAAGAATAACATAATGAAGTGCTCTAGGGAAGAGAAAATTGGGTTGACTGGGGAGGTACTGTTAAGAGCAAGGGCTCACTGCCTGACAGGCACAGAAGCCAATACTATGGCAGCAGCTTTTGAGAAAAGAGCTTTATTGCGAGGTGGGCCAGCAAGGAGACAGGAGGCAAGGCTCCCAAATCTGTCTCCCCGATCCAGGGCTCACAGTGAAATTTAAGAGGTTAGGGGGTCTGAAGCTGATTGACTGACTAGTGTCAAATCCAGTAATCAAGCTACTCTCGGCCTGCTGGAAGCCAGATTTTCCTTATTGAAGAACTTCTCCCTTAGTCAAAAGCTACGGTGGCAACATTTCTGTTCTCTGGGTTCCTTAAGCTGAAGATTTTGGTTCCGGGGTCATCCTGGAGATGGGGGTTTCTATCTTACACATGTACGGTGCTGCCCCTGTAAGACAACTCAAGGTTTGATTAATCAACAACGTATCTTAGGAGGCAAAACCAGCTTAAGCTGGTCAGTGTCTTCGTGCTGTTCCGATACCACAGCCAGGCTGGGGGAACAGAGAAAGGCCCTTTAAGAAGGGGCCAAGTGAAGAGCAGATGGAAAGGAAGGAGCGTTCCAAGAAGGAACGAAAGTGCTCAGGCCTGATGTCTCTGAAAGGCCAGAAGGAATCCAGAAAGATCAGCAAGGGCCAGATCAGGAAGGCCTTGTTGGTGAGGGTTAGGAGATTAATTTTAATTTGAAGGGTTTTGCAGACTTCAGTGATGTGAACTGAGCTATTGAACTCCAGAAGAGTCCATGCAATCCTAAGTGTAGATAAAGTAAAATAATTTATCACCGCAGCTCAGTGGTAATCCATAGGAAGAGTGTGGTGGATGTTTAGACAGAAACCTCATTCCAAGTTAATTCGGCAAGTCGGCCTGGGAGGGCTGAGACTGGAGGATGTGTCCCAGTGATGAAATGCGGGGAGGCTGATGAGCCAGAGTGAAGGATGCACTAGGCTCAAGGTGTGCTCGGGCGAAGGAGTGGGATAAGGGAACACAGGAGGAGATAGGTAAATGTGCCTGGGAAGACACCAGAGGAATGGAAGGACTCTGGTGGGGATAAAGAGAGGAGTAGGCTGGGGACCCCTGGTTTCTGAAATAGAGGATGAGAAGTTTGTAACATGAGAGAATTAGGATCAACAAAGACCCCACCTCCCATCTTTTCCACTCCTCATACAGACCTTACACATAGGAGACTGGCTTGACCTTAGACTAGAGACTCATTTCCCCCGACCTTGCTTTTCTCATCAACTCTTCCCTACTTAATAGAGTCAACATGTGTTGGTATTTTTTTCTTACCTCAACATATGCAACTTTCTAGGTATTCCTTACCGATTCTAATTTATATTAGAAAATGTTAAGTTTGTCAGTTGATTATGAAAAATAATATCTAAAACAATTTTTAAAAACAGGAATAATAAAGCCAATCTTACTTCTTCCAGTCAGAGTATTCTTCGTATTTGATACATTTATTTCCAGTCCTTTTATGTGCATATGCATACATTTATGTATTTTCTGTCATCGTTGGAATAATATTGCATATTCTTTTCCCTATGAACTTTTTCTACATGAATATGCCTTAAACTCATTAACTCAATGGCTGATAACATTCCTTTGTAAGGTCATACCAGTATGTATTTAACTATGCCCTTATTATTTCACTTTAAAAAAGTAGTTGGGATTTGATACATGTTATTTACTATGTAGCGGTCTTTATAAAAATTTACACGTACCCTTACGCTGAATTGTCACAACAGCCATACAATTAGTTGGGTACTATTTTTAATTCCCATTTTACAGATGAAGAAACTGAGGCTTAGTGAGGTCTGGTGGCCTGCACAAAATCATCCCAGCTAGTAAGAAGCAGAGCCAGGAATATTATTACTTCAGGGAATATTCTCACCTTCATGTATTTGTGTCTGCAAATAGTTTCTCAAGATTGCATCTCAGAGGTGGAATTTCTGGATCTAAGGGTGTAACCTGTGCTTTTTTTTTTAAGGTTCTAACGTACAGTACTAAACCACTTTAGAGCATCACCCCCAACCAACAGTATATGAAGCTGTCCACATCACGACATCCTTATTCCAAACACTGTTACATGATCGTGGTTAATTTTGCTGTTCTTCGATTGCTCACCTAGTGAGGTTGAACTTCCATTTCTTCATATGTTGATACTTTTGCATTCTTCTTCATTGAACTGCCTATCCATGTCCTATGTCTGTTGTCAACTGGGAGTTTTTCAATAAATCTGGAAGGGCCTTTTGCGTACTTACAGTACTATTTTTGCTTTGGCATATTTGTGTCAAGGGTCTCACTTTTTTTCCCTCAATTTGCTTTTTTAATTGTGGGTTTCTTTTTTTTTTTCATGTAGAGCTAGATTAGCAATTTTTTTCTATAAAGTGGCAGAGAGTAAATATTTTAGACTTTGTGGGTCGTATGTTCTCTGTGGCAACTACTCAGCGCTGCTGTGGTAGCCAGAAAACAGGGATAGATGTTACATAAACTTACGACGTGGCCGGATTTGGTTCATGGGTTGTAGTTTGCAGACTCCTGGTGTAAAAATATGTGTAACGTTACGTTAGGAAATCCTCCATTGCTCGTCTTTGAGATTTCCTTCATTCCTTTTATACTCATAACGCAGACACTTGATAGGCTCCTCCTGCCCTGTAGAGACTGCCAAAAACCCACCCAAACTCCGGTCTGGAAGCTGGTAACAGTTCAACAGCTTGCTCCCCCTAGGCACTCCTTTTATCTTCCCCTCCACATACATCATGTCGTCTTCCTTGGCTTTGCTTCCTTTTACTTCTCTCTGGGTCTCCCTTCTCCCTGCCTTGTTGTCAAGGAAATTCTCTTGTCCCCCAAAGAGCAGTGTTTATTACCCAGCCCCCTTTACTGCCTCCCGTCCTGCTTCATGAACTTTCTCCAACAAGTGAGTTCCATTCATAAGTGGAACTGTGGTGAACAAAATTTTCCCCATCTCATTATACACAAACAAACCAAGCTCTCGATCAGAGATCTATCCATCTCTATTTTATTTTGGCTTCTTTTTGTGCCTTTGACGATCTAGTCCTTTTGGTCTTTAGATTGTGATGTATGCTTTAAGAAATCATGCCAACTTTATTTCAAATAGTTAACCACTTATCCCCAAAATAGACTTTGGTATATATAGAAGAGTGAGTTTATGATTAAATTTGGCATTTAAGATTATAGGAGAAAGAATCACTAAATAATGCTGGGACATCTTCTCTGCGCCTCCTCTCTGCCTATCAGTTCTTCTACAACCACCAGGCTGTTGCGATTACAATCTATTCTAATAGCTCTTTTAAAAATCTCCTGGCTACTTGTACCATTCCTGCTTCCAAATAAATGCTACATTCACTTTTTCAAGGGTCTTTTAGCCCATATTATTAGGATTTTTATTAAAATTATTTAAATCATAATATAGTATCAGAAGAATGTATATCTTTATACCATCTGATCTTCTGACCAGGAATATCTATCCAAATCTTATTTGGTAACTCTTTAGGAAATTTTCTTTAGTATTTATCCTAATTAGTATCAAAAAATTTCTTAATGTCTTATTTGAATTGAGAATTTTGAAAACGCTATTAACTCACAATTGATGATCTAGGAGCACAGTTTACTAGCATTTTCATGCGTGACTTTTACATCAATAATCATTTGTGAATGGATCTTTCATTTCCTTCTATAAAAACTGTCTGTAATTCTTTAATGGATCTTTGTTCTCTCTCCTCCATATCAGTCATTTTCCTTTTTGGCTTTTCTCACTCTCTTTAACTTTTTTTCTTCATTCTGGGAGTTTTTTAAGTTTGTTCCACGTCACTGATCCTATTTCCTACAGCATCAAGTCTATTACTTACCATGTCCAGGACAGACATTTTTTAACACTACATGTTCTGTTTCTTTGCAGTAACTCTTCATATCCTTCCTTTATATCCTCTGTTCATTTACTTTGTTCTACTCAGAAGATACAAAAATGACTTGGACTCTATGAAACAAAAAGGAAAAAACCAGGAGGAGAGAACAGGTTGGAATGAAAAGATTGACAGAAAAAAAGTTGGTTTTATTTGTTTATTTTTAATTCTACTTCTTATAGAAGGTAATTTTCAGAGGTATGCTTTTCTTTTAGTTTTTAGGATAAAGTTCTGCTTTCTTAGTGTTGATTGTTCTTCTCCCATGGGTATAATGTTGACTTCTCTCTCTCTCTACTTGTCCTAGAAGGAGGAGAGTTTTATCCAAAAGGAACATTTGCAAACAGCTTCTACATTTGGACCCTTCTTAGCCTCTCATGCTGTTCACTTCTGAGCTCACTGAAACTGTATCTTACCTGGAGGACAAGTTGAAAAAGTAAATGAATCCATAAATCAATGAATTATAAATGGGAAGGCAAATGAACACATTCCTCAAATCCCATATCCAGAAACATGATGGAGATTCCCGCCAAGATGTCCACAGCTAAGACTACTGAGCTCTGTCAGCCACAGATAGGTGCATTTGTTAAAGGCTTCTCTGAGATGTCAAAGATAAGTTCCACAAGGCTTTACAGCAGGAATGCACAGAGCCACAGGAGCTGCCAGAACTGTAGGAGGCATATACACTCTGCCCTACAAATCTTGTTTCCAAGCACAAACGATGCAAGCAGCAACTCAGCCTGTGACTCAGTGATTCCCAGCTGTGTGGGTGATGATCACCTGAATCCCAAGGTCAGACATGGGCCACAGGGCACTGAGGATTGGTCTGAACAGCACAGGTGCTTGGGAAGAGGGCAAAGGACTCCTGAGAGGAGGTCTCTTGGGGATCCAGTGACAGGCATGGGAAGGTTAAGATGGGTGGGAGGGAATGAATGATGAAGCACCACACACACTCTGATCCTCTTAACCAGCATTAAATCATCCTTCTGAAGGGCAGGATCGCAGTGTGGTGAAGAGCTCAAGGTCTGCCTCTGACGTAGGAACTTCTATTATTCAGCCATCTTGGTTCACCTCTTCGTCAAGGCTTGGGGAGGAGGACCAGCTCACCTGCTTGTCACTGGGCAGGGTCATGTGACTAGTTTTGGCCAATGTGCTGTGAGCAGAAGTGATGTGAATATAAAACTGCTGTTGAGAGACTCTTCAGCATCCCCTTCACTGTCATGGCAATCCGGAGGGCATGTCCCAGATTATGACATTTCAAGACGGGGAAGCCTCCTTCAGTCTGGGTCTCTGAGTAATTATAAGGGTCTGTAGTATACATGAGGAATAAACGTGTTACTTTAAGGCATGGAATTTAAGCTATTTGGTGGGCTTTGAGGGTTACTGATGACCACGGCATAACCTCGATTATTTTGACAAATATATTCTCTTATTAACTGAGTGATCATGAGCAACTCTCTGAACACCTCTGAGTGTCTATCGATCTCCTCAGCTATCAAATGGAGAAAATTGCAGCATTTGCCTTAGCAAAGAGATTAAAATATGTACCATCTGCAAAGTGCTAACCAATGTGTCTAGCATATACCAAGTGCCTCACAAATGTTACCTCTTAGCCTTATTTGATTCTCCAGGAGACAAAAAGTAAAATGAGTATTCTTCTGTCAACGTATCTCAGTTTACATGTGAAAAGAGAAAGAGAGAGAGACAGAACTTTGGAAACATATCTCATTTACAGAGCAATTAATGGGATCCTCATCCAAACAACCAACACTTTATTGCCCAAGTCCCACATGCCAGTGTGTTCAAGGTTCCATGAGATTTGAGCTACTTGAGCTCTTTAAAGATAAACATCTAAGGAGAATAAAGGTTCAAACTCCCCAGGACAACATTCCCACATGTCACTTATATTTATCTTCCTCTTCATTATGTCCCAGGATGGTAGTGGCAGACCTCTGGGAAAGCAGGATTGATTTCTAGAGGCTCTGATTTTCTCACAGCAGGGAGGGAAGCTGACTCAGGGTGTGGCGCCTTCTCCACACACATTCTCCTTGGGGTGTCTCAGCATTCCAGAGGTGTGGTTTGGTGAGTATCACTCCACCCATGGGGCATCTTCTTGGCCAAGCCTCATATGACCCAAACTCCCATAAACAGGATTGTGCAGTGGCAGGAATGATGGGAATATATTTAGCATCCTCCACTGTCTCCCCCAATAGACTGTTGGATACATCTTCCAAGAACAATCTACCTTCAATTAAACCACCTTTCTCCAAGCAATTCCTTGAAGGTCTCCTACTCAAATATCCCGCTGACTCAAGCAGGCTTCTTGGATGAGGACTGACACCATCACAAGCCAGATATGGTGGCAAAGGGCCACACAACATCCCAACACAAAGCAAGGGGAGGCCTCGCACTGAGGCTGCTTCCCCAGCATCTCACACCCAGGAGAGCCAGCTTCTCAACAGGTGTTTTCAGGCTCGTCCCAAATACAATCACGTAGTGGAATCACCAGTGTCTCAAGACAATTATGCAGTCCTTTGAAGCCAGCAAGGTTGGTCAAGCTCAGAATCCAAACCCCTTCTCTGGTGGGGATAATAGAACCAAGACCAATTCTCTGTAAACACACATCCAGCCCTCCAGAAATACACACAACCTCCCGTTTCCATCCAGGTTAGCTTGTCAACATCCTCCCCTGTACCAGCCTATTCTCACTGGTCCTGAAATTTTTTTCCAGTGAGTGAACATCCAAGGACGACTCACCTCAAGGATCAAAGACAAAGCCTACTTGCAGAGCTGGGAGGAAAGCCATTTGCATATGACATTGGTGGATGCACTGGACATTGGCGACAGAGGGGTGGTGTGTGTGTACGTATTGTGTGTTGTGTGCAGTGTGCAAAGCCTGTATTTGTAGGTCTTTCAAGGTGGCTGAGCCAAAAATGGAACTGTTGAATCCCGGGCAGTTTTTTTCAACATTACTTCAAAGGGAGCAACATTTTTTTAGACTCTCCACAAAAACTGGATAAATGGTACTATCACCCTGATTCTATAAATACTGGTGCTGGAGGCTAACCTGAAGACCCTGTCCCCACTACTGCCCTCTGTCTACACTTTGTGACTCTGGTAGATGTGTGTCGCTCTACTCCTCTCTCCTTTGTCAAGGGTAGAGAGAAAATGATGACTTTTGCCAGCAGTCTGGACCGAGTTAGAAAACCTCATCAGTCAAGATTGGGAAGTCCCCAGCTGTGGAGACCTCGAGCCTGTAAGCCTAGGACAGCAGGGTAGAGAAGAAAGAGAGTCACTGGATACATGTCTACTGCTTGATGCCCTCTCAGGCTTCTAGCTGTTTTTCTTCCTCCACTGAAAGAACATAGACTAACACTACATTAATTTTGGGACATCTAAAAGGACACAGCTCAACCTAGTTTCTATTTTATGGACTCAGTCCTCCATTAGCCTCACAGGAAAGTCCAGAACTATCCTGGGAAAGTAGAATGAGGAAGACCTACTTTTGTTTATCTTCAAAATCCTCATTTTCTTACCTCACCCATATTGCCTCCAAGAAGCTAAAAGATATAAAATAGTAATTGATGGGCTCTAATTTATCTTCTAGTTCTAAAAGTCTGTAACCCTGGATTTAAATATTAGGATCATCTGTATCTGTAGGTCACAAACTAGCAATTAGCCATTTGACATTTCTCCCTGACTTCCCAAAGATAAAGGCAACTTGCTTCTTCCTTGTTAATACTGTTTATCTAGGGTTAAACCCCTGAAATGGATTTCTATAATTCATAGAAAATCATTTAAAAATCCCAGGTAACCAGCTTCCACTGATCCAATAAGCCTTTTCCGCTGGCTGCCTCTAGTGTCCAGAAGTAAGGAGCTCCATCATATTTCCTTCCTGAACTTTCTGCCAGTTGGTTTTACAGGTGGAGCCCCCATTACCTACAACATCGTGTGCTAAGAGAAGGCATTTCTATGCAGATACACTTTTAGCTACATTGAATCTATCAGAGAAGGTGCAGGTTTTCAAAGGGAAAAGCAGTCTTTGACTTGTAGAGGTGATTCCTACCCATGTTCAAATCCCTGTATCAGAAATAACAAACACTGATCACCTATTGGGTGGGCTCAAAGCAAAATTGTGCCTTATAGATTTTTTCCACAATACTTTAATATTTCCTCTGTCTTCTAGCCCCCCCAAAAAGCTATTATTTTAAAAGGGAACATTTAAAACAAGAGCAAGCAAAAGGCAAGCTTCCTCACTCTCCAAGCCCACTCTCAATCCCTAAGTGGCAGGGAATTGTCTCATCAGAGTCTATCTCACCAACACCACCACCGCCAATGTTCTGTGGATGATACATCACTTATTTCCACACTGAAACTGCAACTGACAACTGCTGAGGGCATCTGCCAAAGGGTGTGTTGTAGCCAAAGGCAGTTAGAGTCCATACAGGAATCCTGTTCTTAAACTTGGGGTCGCGGAGATGCCACCGGAATTCACCTAAAGGCCAGAACCAATCATAACAGAACTCCTACAGACTGCTCTCCCAGCCTGCTTCTTGCAGAAAGATGCTGTGGATGTCAACGAAGGGACCCTGGACATGCTCTCCCTGTCAGAATCTGCCACCCCCGATGGCAAGATGCTTACATTAATTCTCTCACTTCTTATTTTAAGTTTGAGGAACCCATCTCTCTAGTCCATAACACTGTTTGAAACAGTCACTTTTAATACACCTCCTCCTTTATTAAGGGTGTTTATTTACTGACGTCCTACTTATTCCTACTTGACACTGTCTTCAGGAAAGTACACAGAATCCAAAAGTATCAACATCACAGAATTCTAGGCAAGTTTTAAGACAGGAAAGCTTGATTTAATTTGGTGTGTTACATCAATTTAATGGGTGAGAAGCATGGAATGAGTTGCAGAAAGAAATCAGAGGACTGATGGAGAAACCAGGTTGCCTTCCAGGCCCTTCCAAGTGAGTGGGCTCACAGACAGGCTTTACTGTTTAGTTTAGACTAAAGCATCACTGAATTGGCAGAAAGACATAGAAAGACAGCACTAAGCAGAACTTCTGTTTTTTTTTTTAATAATCTGCAATTGTTTTTTATAATCTCAAAACCCAAATTATCTAATTTGGGGGGATTCTGGTAATTTTTACACGAGGAAGGAGATTCCTATAAGTGATACAAACAGATGATTAGTACTCCAGCCAGTTGAGACATTGAAGATAAATGGAAGATGGCTTCACAGAAGTTAACCAACTTGGCTAAAGTCTTAAAAGACAACAGAGACAGTTGGAATCCATCCTAAACTCACTGCTCACAAGAGTTAAGAACCAGTATCTGCAGAGGTATTCAACAGGTGTAAGACCACAGGCTGCAGCTTCCTAGAACACACAAATAGCTTCTTTGCTTACCTAAGTGGTGCTAGATTTGGCAGGGTAAGATAGTAGAATAAGATGTTAATTATTTTAGTAAAATAGATTGTAGAATGTATTAATTGCTTACTTTTTACACCTAATCATCATGCGCAGCATGGCCAATCTAAAAAAATTCTGTGTTCTCCAAGTTTCCATTATTAACCCCTTTCTCTTTCTTACTTTTCACCGAACTAGAGTGCCTAGAGATGATATGCACTTTTTTGAAATATGCAGAGCAAAAGCCAGGCGGAAAGAGAGGCGCCTGGTTGCTTATGTTGCAACTAAGAATGATGTTGCCACCTTGCACTGCCTTTTAACACTTAAAAATGCCTGTCTTCACAGCAAACGTGTGGGGCAGCTTGTTTGAGACTCTCTGCTTCTAACACTCTTACTAGGAAAATGTAGCCACATCCTCAGCATTAACTGTCACCTGTATGCTGCTGGCCGACAGCTCTCAAACCTATTGATGCTTTTCCAGCCTCTGTATCTCTGCAGAGTTCCAGGGCTACATCTGACCGTCTGGTAAACATCTCCAGTTAGGTGTCTGACAAGCGCTTCCGAATCACTGATCTCTAAAGCCAAAATGAAGGCTGCTCCACAACAAGGGAAATGAGGGCCCCGTGACGTATATATTAAGGGAAAGTCTGCAGTTTGAAAAACATCCAAGTCCTTACCCTCTCCAACCGTGCTGTACAAGGTCCGTGTTCACCTCCCACTCATTACGCTCCAGGCATGTGGGCCTTTCTGTTCATTTACTGCCCAGCTCATTCCAACCACAGGGGCTTCACACTTGCAGTTCACTCTTCCTAGATGCTTCTCTGATCCTGGCATATCTAAGGTCTGATAAGCATACCTGTCTCAGCTCAAATGGCAAATCCTTCAAGAGGACTTTTCTGATCTAAAAGGCTCCCCTTTTCTCATTTCCATTCTCTATCACTCACTGGATCCTGCATTCTGGTCTTCAATATCTAAACTTCCTTAAATGTTTTATTCCCCCAACCACGTGTGCAGGATCCCCGCTGCGTTGGTCGCTACTCCCCTGGAAGAGCATCTGGCACACAGTAGGCATTCCCTAAATATTTGTTCAGTAAGTGACACCACGAATCATCATCCCCCAAAGACCTGTTCTTTCATCTTTTCCTCTTCCTTGCAAACATCATGGCCATTCACCTAATTACTCAAACCAAAGTATCATCCTAGATCCTTCCCTCCTTCTTATTCCCATTAAAATCACCAAAAGAAAAAAAGTTTACCTTCTGAAGTATTTCTCAGCCCTAAGCCCTCCTCACTGCCGCTGGGCCCTGCCAGGGCAGAGGGACTGCTCTGTGTTTACACAACTATCACCCTCTGGTTCACCCCCCCACAACTGCACCTTTCCCATTTACCCCTAGATCTTTCTAAACCCCGATTTTGATCATATCACTGCTCTTCCCAATCCTTCAGTGGCTTCTCTTTGCCTAAGGATACAATGTGAGTTCCCTATTATGTCCTGCAAGATATTTCATGAACTGGGTTCTATCTGCCAGGCCAGCCTCTTCTCCTACCATCTGCTTATTAAGTTCAAGCATAAAGCACACGCTCTCCCTCCACCACCTGGTGGATGTTATCAGCTGCTCTGATTTGCCTAAAACACATGGACCTGCTGTGTGACAAACTGACCCTAACTAGAAAAGGCCTAGCTCAAGCATTTTCCAGCTTGCCTGGATAAATCTAGGTGCACCTCACTCAATCTCGCCTCCATTATAGGGTTTTTCGCACTGTTAGGATACTCTTTTTACATGTCTGTTGTCTTAGGTGATGAGGTCTTTGAGGGGCTGTGTCTTCTTCACTTTCGTATTCTTAGCACCTAGCATAGGGCCTAGCACTTTGAACTTTTTGTCCTTGTTGAATTAATAGGTAGAGAGATGTCAGTCAGTCTACAGAAGTGAATTCTCGTGGTGAGTTTTAATCAACTGTAATCCTCTGGCATTTCTTGTTGACTACTGGCTGCTGACAAGGAGCCATTATTCAAATGCTGAAAAGGTATCAACTCCCATAAGAGTATCTGTCTCAGGCGGGAAGGTATAGAGTCTCCAGCAATCACTGCAGAATGTGACAGCGGAGCCACACCCAAGCCCTGCTGGATCTGAGCCCTCCTTACTTTAACCACGTGAAATGCCATTTGAATGGGCTTCGTTTTCCCAGTTTCTTCTATAACGTAGCCATTCATGCACTTTTTGCTTTTTCAACAATGAGAGGAGACTTCTGCTTCAAGCCCTGATGGAGTAGCTGGTATTGAAGTTGTTCTTCCCTGTAAACAATGATAAAATTGGCCAAAATATATAAGGCACTTGTTTTCAGGCATTGGCAAATAGGTGGCCTGGGACTGAGATTCCTGAGATAAGGGAAATGCATGAGGTAAACCCCACGTTCACCTGGGCTCTCTGCCGGGGTACATTTCCCAACCATGGCACAGGCAGGCAGAACCCAAAGAGAACGGCAATCCTGCTGAGCTGAGGAAGCAGAAATCAAAGGTTAGGAATGCTAACACAAGTGCCAATTTCAGGGCAGGGTACTGGAAAGGGCAGAAGTACATGGGTCAGCAGGGAGTGAGGAGTGGTATGAGAGGTCTGTGTAGGGCTCTCTGCAAGACCTTAGCCAGGGGCTGGGCTGCAAATGTGCATGATGAGATTCCATGAGGGAAGCTGCTTTAGGGTTGAGAATGGAATGGAGATCCTAGAGGTCACAGAGTACGTGGAGACACTGGATTATGATCCCATCCAGAATAGAGAGACACTACTAACATCTCAGGCATGCAACTGGACACCAGTGGGTCCATTCCTTAGATATAAAGCCCATGATTTAGAGCACGGATCAGCAAACTATGGCCCATGGACTGACCACATATTTTTGTTAATAAACTTCTACTAAAACACAGTCATGACTATTTGTTACTATTTTTATGACTGCTTTCATGCTACAATGGCAGAGTTGAATAGTTGCAATGGAGACAATATAAAGTCATATGCCTAAAATATTTACCATCAGGCTTTTAAAGAAAACTTTGCCAACCCTAGCAGCAGAGTGAGGACTACCCTAGATTGCCCTATCGAAGCCAAAACCAACAGGATCAAGGAGAACCTCTAGCGCATTATTTGCCTGCCAGGACATACCCTAACACGCTTTAAAGGAAGAGAATATAATCCAGGCTCCTTACAATGTATTATCTATAATATTCATCAGGTGATTAAAAAAATACTAAATGTGCAAAGTAGAAGAATGTGACTCAAAGTCAGAAAAAAAAAAAAAAAAGCAGATTGCCCTTGCAGTGTGGGTGGGCATAATTCAATCCGTTCAGGGCCTGAGTAGAACAAAAACAAAAGGCAAAGGGGGGAGGAAATTTCCTCTTTTCATTTCTTGACTGCTGTTTGAACTGGGATGTTGGTCTTCTCCTGCCCTTGGACTGGGATTGACACCACTGGCTCGCCTGCTTCTCAGGCCTTTGGACTCAGGCTGGAATTACATCACTGGCTTTCCTGGGTCTCCAGCTGATAGCTGGCACATCATGGGACTTCTCAGCCTTCATAATTGCATTAGCCAACTCCTCATAATAAATCAGTCTCTCTCTCCCTGCCTCTATCTGTTTGTCTGTCTCTCTCTATATATAGATACATATACACACACACACATACTTATGTGTAGACATAAATATATACATATATATGTATATACAGGCACCCCTTGGAGAGACTGTGGATTCAGTTCCAGCCCACCACAATCAAGAAAATATCGCAATAAAGTGAGTCCCACAAATTTTTTTGCTTTCCCAGTGCATATAAAAGTTATGTTTTTACTATATTGTAATCTATTAAGTGTGCAGTAGTAGCATTATGTCTGAAGAAACAAGGTACATACCTTAATGAAAAAATACTTTACTGCTAAAAAAAATGCTAGCCATCATCTGAGCCTTCAGCAAGTCATAATCTTTTTGCAACAGTAACATCAAATACCACTGATCATAGATCACCATGACAACTGTAATAATGATGAAAAAGTTTTAAATATTACCAAATTATTACCAAAATGTGACACAGAGATAGGAAGTGAGCAAATACTGTTGGCAAAATGGCACCAGTAGACCTGCTTGACACATGGTTGCCACAGACCTTCGATTTGTAAAAATCGCAGTATGTGTGAAGCACAATAAAATGAGGCTTGGTTTCTCTGGAGAACCCTGACTAATACAGTTCTTATAGCTGTACCATAAATGAGGTGGTACAACACTAATTCGAAGTATAAAAGCCAACAGAGGAAATAAAATGGAAGATAAAAATATTCCATCAGTTCCCCCCCCCCAAAAAAAAGAAGGGAAAAGAACACAGAAAGAAACAACATATGGGACAATTTGGAAGCAAACAGCAAGATGATTGACTCATCTGCAACAAAATTAATAATAATGTAGAATGTGAATGGACTAAACACTCAAATTAGAATGTTTATTAAACTGGATAGAAAACCAAGACCCAACTATTTTCTATCTACAAGAAACTCATGTAGTTCTCCTACATTTTAAACAAAAAGTTGGAGTAAACACCACCAAATACACATATTGAACACTGATATCTGTAAACACTTCTTTAACAATTGATTTGCTTGGTCTGTTTATGGCTTATGAATAAAGAACTAAAGTGCTACCTAAGTAACTAGATGGGTAGACGGAGAGATAGATGGTAGGTAGATAGATCAATTCCCCCGAAAACATTAATAAGTGTACTATTTAGGATCTCTATCTTCAAACTTCCAATAAATCTCCCCCAAACACACAGCCAACCTAACATATTCTTTTTTTAAATTTACATGTCTTATCTTCTCTCCTAGACTAAAAGCTCATTGAGAGTTCAAACACTGAATAAATGTTTACTGTTTATTCAGTAAATGTATCAGGCATTGAAGATATACCTAGGAACCAGTTTCACCAGATGCGTACAGACTAGTGGAGGGAAATGACAGGTAAGCAGACGATTACAATAAGCTTATTATAGATACGATAGATACTGGATGGATAAACAGATGAGAAAGAATGAATGGACACATTTCCCCAATTGGTAGTTTTAATTTCTAAGTCAAGTCCAACCACGGGCTCAACAATGCCGAGGCATCTCCAAGGCAGTGGCAGCTGGCAGAGAAGAAAGCAACATATCAGGCAGGAACTAAAACCCCTTAATAGGATCTGCCCTGAAAACCTGGCATTTCATAAAGCAACAAAGTAAAGGCATTCTACCCTCTGCTCAAGTGGAGCACAAACAATATCTTTCCAATGCATCACATGAACCATAATGTCTTTGTTGTTCTTTAGCCTTAACTTAATTGTAAAGAAATGTGGTATCACATTTTGTTCCATGAAGAGGAAAATAATCCATGTATTATGCCAGCCAATAAAAACAACTCAATATGAGGTCTAAACTTCTGATTATCTTCATTTCCCCTAATTCTAGGTTTTATTTTTTAATTTTTTTGGGAGTATTTGGCGTTAAATCAAACTGAAGTCTAAAAGCAGGTCTTACATAGTACTGCTACTGTTGTTCATGTTAGTGTAGGAATCCAGCAAAAAACGTGAAAGAACATTGATTCACCGTGATAGGCTCTGGCAGTGACCAGATAGCAAGAATTCAATGTCACCTCCTGTAAAAGGACCCAGGGAACCAACATCATAGTCTTCTAAGAGAGAGACCAAGGCAATCAAATAATATGGAATTTGGAATCCGCTCATCTAAACACACAGTCTTGAGTATTTCAGGAAGGGTCAATTAATTGACTTTAAGAAGCCAATTAGCTTTGTCATCTTTCAGCAGAACTGTTCATACCTTATCTCAATGAAAACATTCTATAAGCCCCTTACATGGTACAGTGATGTGTAGGACAGATACTGTCCTTTATTGATTGTCTTACCCAGGTACCCACCCATCCACCACCCTTCCATGCCAGCCTGCCCTTAGTTTGTTCAACTATGCATTCCTCCAACGTGTGACTCAAAGTGGATGAATACCGATTATTCCTACTCAGTCTTGGTAACCCTTTTTCTCCTTAAGACTGACTGGTTTGAAAAAGGTCATGTGACCCATTTCTCACCAATGAGATGTAAGAAAAGTCTGAAAAGGGAAAGGTTTCAAGGAAAGGTTTCTTTGTCACTAAAAAGAACCGTTCTGCAAAGGCCCTTTCTGCAGCATGGTGATGTGTCTGTCTGTGACGTCTGACACCTGCCACAGCCATCTTTCAAATGTGACAAAGATAATAAGCTAAGGATGATAAAGCAGTCAGAAGGAACCCAAACCCATGAAGAGCATCCATGAGCAGAAGAATTCATCAAACCTGCATTTCCCTATCACAGGACATTTTGTTATATGACTTTATAAATCTTTCTTATTAAGATAGTTGTGTCATAATTTCCTTTTTCCTGAACCCAAAGGGAACCTGATATGTCTCTCTTTTTTTCCATTTCTAGGGTGATCACTGATTCAGGATTGCAGAAGACCAAAGATGAAAAGGGGCACTGGAGGATAAATATGTGGACAGAAAAGGACTTGAGTTACCATGTGAACTGAAATCCAGGTGTGATATCACCCCTGAATTACTTTGTTCATTTGGGGGTGTTCCACCAAGTTAGCATCCTCCAGTTTGCATCATAACCCACAGGTTACTAGGCAAGAATAGAGCACAGGCGTTTAATCCTAAAGCCATGTCTTTTTGTTTTGTTTTGTCTTTTTTGCAAATCGGTGAACCAAGAGCTTGTTCAAACTTCTGGAGTATCCACATCCCACTTTCATCTCTTTCAGCTTCAATAAGCCAAACTACAGTTCACAAATAAGCCTGATATTTGAGAAATAATTGCTTTGCTGGCCTTAATGTATAATAACGGCAATTTTTAATCAAGATCCTCCATTCTCAGCTAATATCTAAAGTAAGCACATAAAGTTACCTGTGAACCAAGCAACATAAGGACAAGACCAACAAGTAATTCTGTAGTCATTTTAAATATAAAATCAAGTAAATTCGCTTCAACAGGCATTACGAAGTGGCCTATTACGTGATCAGTGTGGTTCCAGTCCTATTATTCCTTTGATTAATATAACATTTGAACATAATCCCTGCCTTTAGAACTCGTATTGTCTATAAGGAAAGAGAAAATAGGTGTGTGTCAAATAATTATAAGTAGAAAGAAAGCAAAAGTGTTATACAGTTCATACTATATACTTAAGTGTGAACAGAACTATGAGTAACTGATGGGTCTTAAGATGCAGTTGGCGAGGGAAAGCTTTTTGAAGGAGTTAACTGTTGAACCAGATTTCAAATGAAGTAATGAATATAGATTAAAGACACTGGCCTGGGTAAGAAAAATCAGTTCCAGTAAGTGATCAGCTACAAAGCAAAAAAAAACCCCAAAACCAGAAACTCAATATATGCAAGGAATGGTAAAGAGGACTTAAGGGTCTAAAACAAAAGTGGCCACATTTTGAAATACTGAAATATGAGCCTTGATTTTGAACTAATATTTACTACATATTGTATGCTAAGTTTATATCTACTGTCTCTCATCAACTCTCAATACAAACATATAGGAAAAATTCAGCCATGAGGAAACTGGGGCTTAGTGAGGCTGAGGTCCTTGCCCAATTGGGCATTGTTGATAACAGGTAAATCTCAGAATCCAATTTATTTCTCTTGGACACTAAAATTTATGCTTTTTTCCACAGGATCTCTGCCTGGCAAGGTACACAGTTATCAAGGCCCTCAAACGCCAGGAGGAAAGAAGAAAAACAACAACTCTATTTGTTCAATGATGCCAAAGAAATTTCCATAAGTAGTACTAAGTGGAGACGTCTCACCCAATTTGCCTCCCCATTTCCATGTGAACTGTACACACAAAGCACTGCACTTTAGATGTGTTACTACTTTCCTAGACACGACAGATGGCTAGTTTCCTTTCAGCATTTTCCAAGGCAGTGTAAGACCATTCCTTATATCTTGTCCTCCTTATGTGCTGTTTCTTCCTCATGGCTTCTTAACATCTCAAAATTTCCCCTTTTTTTTTTTTTTTGGTAGGCTGAGAGGAAAAGTCAGTTATCTGAATGCCATCTGGAATCAGCCATCACAACACATTTTTAATAATTTAAAGAAAGATTTGTATGTGGATGTTGATGAAGACAGCATGGCTGATGAAAACATGTAGGGGGACTCAGCACAGGTTATCTGAGTTCTGGCCTCAAGCCATCTAATAATAAGGGTTGTCTGCAAAGGTACAGTTGTTACAACTCTTCAAGCCATTATACAAACATGAATTGGAATAATATTGGAAGACAGCTGATGTCACAGAACTGAACATGTAACTTAGGATAAAGTTTGCCTAGAACCTACCCATTAAAAGTATTTGTTTCTCTGGAAGGAAGACATGAGATGGAGGGAACTGGGGGTATAGAAGAGTGGTTACTGATATTTGTGTGTGAAACTTTGTATTTTAAATAGCTTGTTCACTTCCTGCTCATTCCAACCTTTAAGTTATGGTATTATACCCATTTTACAGAGGAGAAAAGTAAGTATCAAAGAAATTAAATAATTTGTCCAAGGTCATGGATTAAAACCTAAATAGGGGGCTTTCCTGGTGGCGCAGTGGTTAAGAATCCACCTGCCAATGCAGGGGTTCAAGCCCTGGTCCGGGAAGATCCCACATGCCACGGAGCAACTAAGCCTGTGCACCACAACTACTGAGCCTGCACTCTAGACCCCATGAGCCACAACTACTGAGCCCGTGTGCCACAGCTACTGAAGCCCGCGCGCCTAGAGCTCCACAAGAGAAGCCACTGCAATGAGAAGCCTGCGCACCGCAACGAAGAGTAGCCCCCGCTTGCCGCAACTAGAGAAAGCCTGCACGCAGCAACGAAGACCCAACGCAGCCAAAAATAAATAAATACATTTAAAAAACATTTTTTTAACCAAAACAAAAAAAACCTAAATTGACCTAACATCCAAGCCAACGAACCATCAAAGGAAGTACTTTGAGAACTTTTATTCAGAGTAATAGAATATACAGAATATGCCTTTTCATCCCATCCCATGTCCTAAAAGAATAATACCTGAATGTACCAAAGTAGTCTTTAAGATCTGAACTTCATTTATAATTATTACAAAATATTTTCTATATTCTCCGTGTTGTACAAGAATAACTCTAAATGGAGTATAACCTTTAAAAGTTGTGAATCACTACATTGTACACCGGTAACATATATTATACATCAACTACACTTCATTTTAAAAAATAAATTAAAAAATAAAATCTGATACTTCACTGCAGTTTGTCTTCAAACACTGCATCTTCTTTAAAACCTACTACTACTTGACTTGGTGCTGCAAATGGGACTCAGAGCGCCCTGACGAGATCCAACCAGTCATGTCCCTGCATGTTGGTCAAACCCACAGCACACATATGAAAGTTAAAACCGAAAAAGAACTAGCCGTGGGCTTCAGGTTTTGAGGAATAGTACGAGAGATCCTGCAATGGGGACAAAACTTGTGTTTATATACAGTTACCATCAAATGAACTAACAGCACAGATCAGCATCCTTTTTTTTTTTGAGTTAAGAGCTCAGACGCTTGATTCTAGGGTTGCATCAATCTACCACAGATCGACTTAAGAAAACCTGTTCCCGAGAGCTACTGCTTTCAAATCAAACTCCAGGAACAGTTAGGAAGAGAGCTAGAAGCATTTGGTTTTCAGGAAACAATTCCTGGTCTGTCCAATTTGCAAGCACAGAGGCAGCAAAACTGAATCTTACAGAGATCTGGTTGGGGGGTGTGGGGTGAGAGGTGGACGGGGGACCAGGAAAAAGCAGTCTGAGTATGAGACCCCCTGCAGTTGGTCAGATTCGATTGCTAAGTCTCAGGAAACCCTGAACTATTTCTCCTGGAAATTAAATTGAGATTTGAAACTAATGAGGGGCCAAGGTATAGAAGCGTGTTGGATAGCATGTGCTGCTAATTATTTCATCCAGAGGAACCAAAGGGACCTTGGGACATTTCCATTCAGCCTATAAACTAGGGAAATTAATCCTAAAAGCTTGAAGGAAAAAAATTAGAACGCCAACATAAAAGCACAGATATTAAATCTGCTGATAATTTCTCCTCATCTTTCTGGGAGGTTACATAAGGCCAGGTGGAAATTTTCAGTTCCAATTAAGGTCAATCTAACTCTTTTGTGAAAATGTGGATAGGGACAAAAGGATTGCACTAAACTGGGCCAGTCCCAGACTGCTCTAAATATTTTCACATGAGAATTCAGTGTTCTGTGGGTACAATTCTATTTTCATAGGGAAAATAGAATTCTGCTTCCCTAAGGAGCAGAAGGAAGTCAATACATGTTATCAGGAGCTGTGCTATCTAGTCAGTCAAGTAACTAGGTTTGGGTATCCCCTAGGTACAAAGTCCTGTTCCCATAACAACGGTGGAGATGGGGGAACTTTGGGAGCTGGAAGGTAAAAGAAATAGGGAAGTCAATTTCACTGTCAAAGAGTTCCAAGTCAGGTAGTATCTACAATACGCATCCCTTTGAAAAGTATAAATAAAATAATCATCTTGGGCAGCTGTTCCCATATCAGGCTGATTCTTAGCATCACCAGTAGAACTTAAAAATGAAAGTCAAACAAACGGAAGTTCTGAGTTCCATCCCCAGATCCTGCTTCGTTAAGCCAGGGCAACTTTTAAGGTTTCCTGATAATACTGATGATCAACCAGTTTTGTGAAATGTTTACCTAATTTATAAAGCTTCAAACATCTAGGAATATGGTAAAATTTGGAAGATTTAAAAAAAAAAAAAATCCTTCCAGATAATCATTAACATGTAAAAAAGCCCAAATCTAGCGAGTAGACAAAGGTAGGGTCCACATGGGTGACAATCCCATAAACACTTAGCAAATATAATTTTTAAGTGAAAATTAATATACTGCATGCCACATGTTAAAAGAGCAGTAATATATAAACATACACCTGGTGTAAAGAAGCAATCAATAATTGCTAGCCACCATTATCATTATCATTATAACCAGTAGTATCACTGCTTATGGACTTTCTAGGGCAGGGTATGGCAAGCTTTATCTGCGAAGAGCCAAAGAGTAAATATTTTAGGCTCCATGGGCCATAATGTCACCATCATAACTATTCAGCTCTGCTGATAATTGGTCTAGATCACAAAAGCAGCCATAGACAGCACATAAAAAAATAAGCATCTGGGCTTCCCTGGTGGCGCAGTGGTTGAGAGTCCACTTGCCGATGCAGGGGACGCGGGTTCGTGCCCCGGTCCGGGAGGATCCCACATGCCGCGGAGCGGCTGGGCCCGTGAGCCATGGCCGCTGAGCCTGCGCGTCCGGAGCCTGTGCTCCGCAACGGGAGAGGCCACAGCGGTGAGAGGCCCGTGTACCGCAAAAAAAAAAAAAAAAAAAAAAAATAAGCATGGCTGTGTTCCAATAAAACTTTATTCATGGCAACTGGAATCTGAATTTTATATAATTTTCACATGTCATAAAATATTATTTTTCTTTTCAACCATGTAAAAATGTAAAAATCATTCTGGGCTTGTGGGCCATACAGAAAAACAGGCTATGGGAAGTACAAAACTATCACTTATAGACTCTCTGTTGTACAACAGAGCTCTAGAACATATTTATCTTGCATGTCCAAAATTCTGTATCAGTTGAACCACTTGACTTAAATATCTGTTAAAAGGGCAGAACTCATGTTAGGTGTTCTTACTCCAATCTACAAACACACACACACAAAAACACCAAAAACAGCAACACCACCAAAAAAACAAAGTGACACAAGGAAAATTTTGGAAGTGATGAATATATCTATCACCTTGATCATGGTGATGGTCTCATGAGTGTTTGCATATGTCCAAATTCATCAAATTGTATACAGGCAGACCTCGAAGATATTGCTGCTTTGGTTCCAGGCCACTGCAATAAAGCAAATACCACAATAATGTGAGTCACACGAATTTTCTGGTTTCCCAGTGCACATAAAAGTGATGTTGACACTATATTATAGTCTATTAAGTGTACGATAACATTATACCAATACAAACAATACACATACCAATAAAAACAATACACATACCCTCATAAAAAATACTTTATTGCTAAAAAATGCTAATCATCATCTGAGGAGCTGTAATCTTTTTGCTGGTGGAGTGTCTGCAATATTGTGAGAATTTTCAAAATGTGACCCAGAGACACAAAGTGAGCAAATGCTGTTGGAAAAATGGCTCTAACAGACCTGCTTGACACAGGGTTGCTACAGATCTTCAATTTCTAAAAAACCAAATATCTGTGAAGCATAAGAAAGCAAAGCTCAATATAATGAAGTATGACTTTATATTAAATATGTACTATTTTCTGTATATCCATTATATCCCACTAAGGCTGTTAAAGATAAACAGAGACAGTGGGCCCAATTTGGCCCACAGACTTTAGTTCACTGTGGCCACTGGGTTAGAGCCTAACTCCCCATTGATGGAACAGTCTGCAAAGAAATGATTACACACTGGAATCTGGCATCTGTGAGCAGCTGGTTCCCCAATGGTGCACCGGGTGTGTGCGTTTTAGCGATGCGCCTGCCGTTCAGAAGGAAAACCTTGCCATCTTTAAAGGTTTCCGAACCCCTGATGCAAAGAACATCTGATTTTCAGAACGACGTAAATCCCAGCTCTGCCTGTCAGTAAATTCATGTACATCATGTTAACATCAGGTTTATATTAAACATTTACATTAAGGATTGGATTGGAAGATGAAATTGTTTGCATACGTTCCAGCCTGAGGGGGAACAGCCCCACCACTCTCCCTGCCAATGGCGCTGCATCAGACAGTGACCCATCTGAGAGGTGGGTGAGACACCAACTCATGGTCCTTGGTGAAGCTGGGCAGCCTCTGTCCACTCTTCCGGCATCCTTAACAACTGCCAGACAAGCTGTGAGCTGTACTGCCAGACGCCACCGGGAGACATTTAATTTATGACAACAAAGATAACGACTTCCTTTAACGCAGCGATCCAGAATGGGTCTTTTTCCCAGCACTGGAATTTTCCTCCCTGCAAAATCATTCACTTTTTTGTTATTTTGATTCAAATCAGCCAAATGGCAATGCTGGATATTGTGGGATTAAGAGCAACATTTGATTGTGTAGCTTATATTTTTTGCAAGAGATTGTGAACTGGGGAGAGACCAACGGTGCTTCTAAGTCGGGTTCCTAAGGAACACTGTTGTCTTCCTTCTCTGAAATTCAGACCCAGAGAGACTGAATGCAGGAGTAACTGGGCTTTGCAGTCTCCCTTGGGCCAGTTCTCCCTGCCATGAACCAAGAAGTTGCCCAGGATACTCTAACAAGCAAATGGTCTGCAGAACAAATGTTTTTGTGGGAAAAAAAACAACCACCACGGACGCCAAGTGAAGTGGCTGGAGAGGAGTGATGTTGTTAAAGTGTATGATTCATTAAGTCTTGTCTGAGTGTCAGATGTTCAGCATTCGATGCTATTGCTTCCAATTTAAATCACTTTTAAAGAAGTGCTGGAAAAGGTGCTGAAAGGCACCTCACTCTGTTCCCGCACTTGAAAAACACTGTCTGCTTGTGCGCTGTGGTAAAACTTTGCATTTTGGCTAGACACCCTGTGTGAAGCTATGTTGGAGCTGGAACTTTTCTTCTTTTTCTGTAAGTTTGTACAGTCACCCGAAGGCAGGGAAGAGAACGGAGTAGTTCCACCAGCCAAAGAGTCGCTCCTGATGGCATCTGAGAAATTAAAAGAAAGCACTAAATGGAACTCCCCCTCTGCAGGGAGAAATCCCGGCACAACCAACCTCCAGGTCCGCACGGGATAACCTCTAAACTGTGCAGGGCATGTGCTCTTCTGCCTGGAGTCCTCGTCTCCTAGAACTCTTTTCAGAACCCCTGGAAAGTCTGGAGCTGCTGATCGTGGTTTATCATCACCAGTCAGGCGTGAGGCTAATGTTGCTATCACCCTGGATTCCTGTCAGTACCCTGTGACGTCATGGAGACTCTAAACTGGTGGGGTCCTTGGTACCCCCCCAAATGTCTCCGAGGGTCATCACTACCACTCCCGCCTCACGCAGAAAGGGAGGACGCATACCACGTGGATGAACCTTGAGGACGTGATGTTAAGACAAATAAGCGAGTCACTAAAGGACGAACATGTATGATTCCACTCATAGGACGTATCTCACTATAGTCAAATTCAAAGAGGCAGAAGGTAGAATGGTGGTTGCCAGGGGCTTGGGGTGGGGGGGGCGGCGGGATGGAGAGTTACTGTTCAGTGGAGAGGGGGCTGCAGTTCTGCAACATGATAAGAGTTCTGGAGATGGATGGCGGTGATGGTTGCACGACAGTGTGAGTGTATTTAATGCCATGGAACCCAATACACTTAAAAATGGTTAAGATGGTAAATTTTATGTCACGTGTATTTCACCACAATTTACAAGGATGATGCAGGTCAGAAAGTGACTAGGAAAGTCCCAGTTAAGACTCCCAGTTCTTCCCCAGATAAGTGTGAATTTCATCCACAAATGAAATGTAGTTTTCAGGGATATTCATTTGAGATCTGGGTCTTCATATTCTTAAGCATTTTTGACAGGGATGCTATAAATTTTATTAGAAGTGCAGTTCTTGCTGATAGAAGCTTCTCCAGTTCCTCAGACTGTTGCCAACACAGGCCTTCGGCAGTAGGCTAGAAGACGTTAAAGACTTAGCTGAGAAGTCATGGTGGTGTGTTTCCTACAATTCAAAGCCAACACAGCTGGCAGCTGACGGGAGCTGCCGTCTGGCTGGTGAGCAGACAGACACAGGCAGATAAAAACACCCAGACCATCTGAAATATAACTGCACCAAGAAATAAAAATGATGCGTAATTTGTTTATCAAGGTACAGACTTCCAGATATTTTCACAAACATAAATCATACAGTCGTCACAACAAATCCATGATTTAACTGCCACCATTGAAGGCCTGCAGTGTGCCAACTGCCACCTTCATCAACTGCATTAATTCACCTTCAGCCTAGATTAAGAGGTTTGAAGAGGCCAAGATCATTCGGCCTAATAAGTGGACGGGACACGATTCTGACAGGATTGTTTGTTTGCTTGTGGTAGCAGTGTTTCTTTAGCCCCAAACTCTCTTTTTTGCCTTTTTCCCTAATATAAGTGTCAAAGAGCAAAGGGAAGAAGGATAGATTCGTAGGACTCTAGGTGATAAATGGATTTTAGGCCTTCAAATAAGCTGGAATATGATTTCATTGATTCCCATCACTCCAAGGCTTTGGGAAATATCCTTTTGGTAAAAAAATCAAAACCAAAACCAAGGCCCCCAACTAAAGTACCCACGGTATTGAATACTAAGATGTTCTTCTTACTCCCACTGTATCAGCTTTCAGCAGTGTAACTGTCGTGTTATACTGAGCGGAAATAAATACAAAAGAAAACGCAGCCCCGTTACCCCCACCACCGGATGACCAATCACTGCGATGGCTGCTCAACTGGTGCGTGCCATCATCTGAAGAATGCAAACGTTACGTCCTCCCCTCTTCTCCTTCCTGTCCTGAGTGCAGATGTCCACCTAAACTTATCTTTCCTACAGAGTGACTACAGACAGATATTCCCAAGTCACAGGCTCACGAAGCTGGAAGGAACCTAAAAACAGACCCCTGCAAGTCTGTCCTTAATCCTTTCCAGACAAATGAGATACAATTTCAAAAGATCTTCAGGAAATGCAAATTCTCCTCCCTCTCTGGTGACCTGTTTTGAAGCTTTACTCCTATGATCAGAAAAACCTTCATTATCATTACTCTCAAGTTCATCCTGTTACAATTTCCCCTTCTTAAACAAGTGGTGTGTCCAACTTCACGAAAACCTCTCAAACATAAAAATGAATTTGCAGAAAAATAAGACGAAGTTGTCGTGGATAATGTACCAAGTCATACCATATTTTACAGAAGGACACAGAATAGAGAGTTTTTAAATGATGCCTCACCCTAATATCTTTAAAGTATGATTCAATACAGGAATATCTGTGATATAGAAAACTTCACAGAGACAATTATTGATTCAGGTTAAAGACCTCTGCATATATGAATATATTTAGACGATGCTATCTTGGTGTCAGTTTCATCTATCCCTATCACATGCTTGCGTAAGCAAATAAAACTTCCTAGATATAACCACATCGATTGGACTTTGCTGGTCTTGATGCATTTGCATCTGTCCGTGAATGAGTCCATTTCAAGCTCACGTATGTGTCTGTGCATGGGTAGAAAGATAAGCTTAGCAATTGTGTGATTTGTTTCTGCTTAGGCAGTAAGTTACTAATCTCGTGATTGGAACCAGATTTGTATGAATTAGGAGTTGAAATTGGAACAGTCACTGCTGTGTGCAGGATGTAAAGTGAATAAAATGAATGGGGTATTAACCTTCAACCACTGAATATTAATCAGCTTTTCATAAGAAAGAAAACACAGAGCTTTGCCACACCAAATATTTTCAGCGCTTATTGACAGGATACGATTTCTTTTCTTCCTCAGCCCTGTTACTTCCAGTCAAGGACTGAACACCGGACAATGGTCAAGTTGACCTGGATTAATGTATGATTTGAAAACCCCAGGTACCACGGGTAAGTCAGACTCTGTGAATGTGTGGGACCTGATGAAATGATATGCCTTTATCAAAAGCAAGGCTGTCTTTCAGCCACTCCTGCAAACACGGGCCAAACTTAGCCCAAAGGGAATTCAAAGAAAGACCATGGACAGGAAACCCTGATGACCACAAAATGAACATGTAAAAGGAATACATTTCCCATTGCCCTGGAAAGGACTTGCAATAGGGGAATGATTCTGTTTGGATATTTGGATGAGATCTACATCTACTCCAAGAAGGATTAAAAAAAGAAAGTCATGTAATAATGGAATCTGGGTGAAAACAGAACCTGTAGTACTCCTTTTTTCCTTATGCAATATTCCATTTGCTTCTGTTCAAGAATGCAAAGTCTTGCGTTTATGGCTATTTAATGGTAACACAGCATATTGTGTATCAATTTCTAATTTACCCTTATCTTCCTATACTAATCCATATCTCTATATATGAACAAATAGAAATACGTATGTAGTATATATTATCTCACCAAAGAAGGCAATGAATTCTTATCTTTTGAAGATATTTTGAAACAACATATTACGTTTAAACATTATGTGTCTATGCCTCTAAAACTATTTATAGTACTATAAAGAACATATTTAGTGTGGCTAGACTTAAGGGGCAATTGGGCTCAATTTAAAAATCTAAGGAAGATAAAAACAGGAAGGATTTCTTCCACACCCAGCTCATGCAAAATCTCTTCAAATTTTTCCTCAAATATATTCTCAAATACTCAAATTTTTAAAATTTATTTTCAAAGTAATACTTCAAATGAGGGTAGTGTGTATTTCTATGATATGATATTATTTATAAGTCAGTAGGTACCTCTCAACCTCAAACATACCAGAGTAGCGTTAAGTAAATTATTTTCCCCCTTGGTGATCTCTCTCATTTTATTTCTTTTTCCAACAGGTGAGCCTTTCTCTGACTGTACCACTGAGCTTAGATCCCCACGGCTCTCATATGCTCTCTGCCAAAAAAATTCCAATCCTTGATCTCTAATACTGAAGTAACCTCCTGCATAATATCCATTTAGCACGGAAATAACAAAAAGTACTCTACGCCCCTTAGCTGGTAGTGACACTGGAAAGCCACCCATTAGGCTACTTCCATAGAGATGCTGATGACTGGTAATAGCTTTCTGTCACCACACAGGGCAATTTCTTAGGCAGAAATTCTAAAGATGCTTTCTCTTCTCCCCCGTGGTTTCTATACCTCGACCACTCACTCAAATACTAATCTAGGTACCATTGTGAAGTGACTTTGAAGAGAAAGTTAAGGTTACTAATCAGCTGACCTTAATGGAGGGAGAATAGACTGAATTATCCACATGGGCCCAATGTAATCACCTGAGCCCTTAAGGACAAGGAAGGCAGACCAGTCCAACAGAAAGGATACAGTGGAAGAAGGAGGCCCAAGAAAGGAGGCCAAAGGGGAGGTCAAAACTTGAATTTTGACTTGTCTTGACGCTGCCCTGCCAATGCCTTGATTTTAGCCTGGTGAGGCCCATGTTGGACTTCTGACCTATAGAAACTATGGGATAATCAATTTGTGCTGCCTTAAACCACCGAGGTTATGGTAATCTGTTATGGCAGGAATGGAAAAACTCATACAGGCAATCACAAAAGACCCCTGATAGGAAACTTTATTCATCCAAATGAATAAACCTCAACTGCGCTCCAGAGTAGCCTGGGAAGGGAATAAGTGTTGGGGGGAGAGAAAGATAATTGTAGATAGAGCACTCCTAAGTCCCATCTCTAAGTCTACCTGTATTGACAACTGCTTTTAAGAAACGCTACTGAAACTAACACAATATTGTAAATCAACTTCCATTTAAAAAAAAAGGAACTATAGCTCCTCACCTCAATATCCTGCCTAGAGTGTGGTTAACTCTTACAATGTTGGCAAAAAGAAGCACTATGCAAGCGTGACATGTAGGTAATAGAAATTAGTGGTGCCTCCCGTTGGTTTTCCTACATATTTGGTCATAGCATAGCCAGTGCGTTTCCCACTGAAGATCTGACTCTCAGAGAAGTTAAAAGGCTTCACTACAATCATACAGCTGGTCAGAAACCTGAGTTCACGTCCTCTAATGTCTTACCCTAGGTTTCCCATATCATTTCCCTGATTCCCTACTTATTATGAAAACTGGCTGAAATTTAAAAAGAACACATTTAATAGGGCACAAGAAAGTATGTTGTGTTAGTACATGTAAAGGAGATACAGGCATTTACCTGGATCATTTGCAGCTCAAGTCACATCATCAAAATGCAATGCTGGTTGCCTGACTCATTGATAACTCAGAAAAAATTACCGAAGTATCCAGATGCTTGGGACGAGGAGGATTTGGTTTAGATTACCTAAACTGATGCTTCAATAATTCACTATTGCACTTCTCCCAAGATCTCATGACCACTCGCAACACTAAATAGCCCTGTTACTAACAAGCCTGAGTTTGCCTTAGCAGATAATATCAATTTGTAATCCTGGAAGGCAAACTGAAAAGCCCTAGGAAGAAAATGGAATGACTCAGCATGCTCGTTGAGAATGGAATCCAGAAACTCAAGATGCAAACGCCCAGTTATTTGAAGGGAGTCTTATTCAGAGGTTGTCAGTCCTTACCCCCTTCCCCACCTCTCTTAATTCCACTGGCATTGCTAGCATCCTCCCTTTGCTCTACTGGGTTTCTCCCTCTCTGTCATTCTCAACCAACAGCCAAACACCTCAAACCCCAGGATCCTGAGGCAAACGACTGCTCCCGTCTGCTGGGTTTCAGAACCCGACCACAGATCCACCCCTACTCCAAGTCACCTCATCAAAACGTCCAGAGCTGGAGGAAAATTCAGGGGGTTTCGGCTGGAGCTGCTTATGGATCTCCTGGCTAAAAGCTATCCAGCACATGGAGGGACCCCTAAAAAGAGGCGGGTGGAAAGGTTTATACAACATCTTGGCTGAGATCATAAACAAGTGGAATGTCCCTCCCCTTACTTCTTGGAATGAGATCCCTAAAGAAGCAAAATGATCTGGAAAACGTCCTTGAAATAAAATGGATGTGAAATGTCCACTTTAGGCATTTCTGTAAATATTTAAGCTTTAGCCTAAGAACTGCATCTCGGTCTATGAGAGCCTTAGATCTGTGGCTGAGCTTAAGATAAATCCTTAAACTGATGAAGAAAAAAGTATAGCCTCATGGGAGATTTTTATAAGGAACAGAGAGAAGGTACATGGATAAAGGCGAGTGGATTCACACTTCCCCCTACACTCTCCAATTTTGAACGTCATTCACTCTCTATCAGTTTAGAAAGAGCTGCTCATGGAGGGAGAAGAGGAGGGGAAAGAAGGGTGTCTTGATATTTATTTTTGTCCAGCGCAAGCCACATAAGGCTACAGGGATGCCACCATTTATTACCCTCTGGTCCTCTCTCTGTTATGATCTGACAGTCTTTGGAAAGCAGGAGTAAGAGCACACCCTCAAGCAATGTCCTTGGCAGGCTTAGACCTCCAGCCCTCACCCCCCATCATACAAGACCCAGTAATTATCTCCAACACGTTACCACCACTCTTCCCGTCTCAGAGACACACAGCTACGGGAATTGACAGGCCTGGAAATAAAAGTGTAACCTCTTGTGCCCTATACTACGTCCTTTCTATGTCACTTTATGAGCGACATTTTTCAGTGACTCTGAAAAATGTCGCTCCTAAAGTGAGAGATTATAGAAAGCTGCCAGATTTGAAAGACACACATTTACTCAAAGTGCAAGTCCCCCTCCACATCCAGAAGGGGTGTGGCGTGGGTGCACGAGGACTTAGGAAGGGGAGGAGGGAGCGAGCGCAGGACACCTCTCCAAAGGCTATACACTCCCATTCCAGAAGGAGACCTAGGATGATTAAAATACTGTTTGTGCAGCTGTCACACAAACGCTTCTTAAAATTCCTATTCTGTATCCCAGGATTTAATGCAAATTGTTCACATAACAGAGGGTCACAATGATAATTGAGATGCCATTAGCCAGATGTGTTGGAATGAAATTTCTCCCACCCACCCCCCGAAATTATCTGAATAATTTACACATACATAATCACCTTACTCCAGTGGGAAAATAGTATAACCTTGTTTATTTCCCCTAAATACCTAGACTTTCTAACAGTGTTACACCCAGAAAGTGCCAAGTCCAGAGAGCAAATAAGATAACTAACTTTGTGAGGCCAAGCTGTCTCTCTCTTAAATGCAGACAGAATTAATTTGTTTTCATTAACTCGTTATCAAGTTACTTAGATTCCCAGTACAAAACGTATTAAAAAAAAGGGGGGAGGGTAGTGGTGGTAGATTTTCAGGAAATAGCAAGTTCTTTTTCTACTGAGATAGAAATCATTTGGCAAGCCAGGGTGAAATACTTCTAGTTTCCAATAGAAAGAGAGAAAAAAAAATTGTTTTAGAAGATGCTAATGAACCACAAAAGAAAAAGAAGGAAGTATTTTTTAAATGAGACCTCACTTTTGAAAACAGCTCAGTTTGCAACCAATTTTTGAAGAAATGTCAGGGTTATTCCTTTGGGAGCTATGTCAGAGCTAAACCAGGCCTTCAGATGACTGCAATAAAGAAGTGAGCAATTCAGCTGACTTTAATTAAAGGGTCCAGGCTCATCAGAACTGACCTTTCAGACACAGCCTTTCATCTCCAAAAAGGATGAAGCTGTAAGAGCCAGTGAAATGGAACAAAGGGAGGGGCCTTAGAGCCTGGGAGCTAGACTGCACTGTGGGGTAACTGTGTTGGGGGGACTTGGGGGGCTGCTGCTCCTTGCGAAGGCATTTTGTTTCTTACAATTATACATCTGAAGGGAAGGGGGATGTCCCACGCGAGGGGAAAAGAATGAAACCCACAGATGAATCCCAAGGTCCACTTGCCCTTTTAACTGGATGTCTTAGAACCCCTTGGCCCCCAGGGTGGTCACCTTCATCTCACTCTCCAGGACTCAGATGCTAATATGAAAAGAGATGGTCAACAGGAAGGGCTGGGAAAGGGAGGAGAAAAAGGGAAGCCAAGAGCCAGGGTAATCTCCCTGCAAAGTACCAGCCCTTGCTTGCAGCCATAAGCAAGGCCGCTCAGCTTCACTCTGCAATGAAGACAATACAGATGCCAATGCTGCTTACAAAGCTGCCCAAGAAAGCAGCCTGGAGACCATCCGTGGACGAAGTCGTCAGCCCAGCTCCTCCAGAGAGAAGACAGGCCCTCATCAGTTGGGACTGAGAGGGAGGCAGAAAAGGAGAAGTAGGGCGGACGGGAGGCTGGGGTCAGCAGATGTGGGCTCTAATATATATTCAGGCTGGACAAACAACAAGGTCCTACTGTAGAGCACAGGGAACTAAATTCAATATCCTGAGACAAACCATTATGGAAGAGTATGAAAAGAACGTATACACATATAACTGAATCACTTTGCTGTACAGCAGAAATTAACACAACATTGTAAATCAACCATACTTCAACAACAAAAACAACTGATTAAAAAAAAAGCAAGAAAAGGAGAAGTGGGAATCAGTGTCTGGAAGAGAAATGGGGGTTGTGGAATCTTACTATTTGTATGTATCCAAATAGAGGGAGGGGCTACCAGCCTTTCCTCCTTCCCTTCTGGGAAGGACTAAGACATCTGGGGGCCCCAAGCACTGAAAAGATTACTGTCCTCCATATCCCTCTGTCCATCTACCTGTCTGTCTGTCTATAAAATTGTGATTGCCAGGCTGTTTGTTCCCCAGGACACTGGGTTTCCTCCTTGCACTGCACATGGTGGAACTGCCGATCCTTACATCCTTGAAGTCAGGTATGCCGTGAGATCTGCTTTGGCCCATGGCATACGAGCATAGGAGAAAGGCCTTCAGGTGGAAGATGAACAGAAGCCCATGCTGCCTGCCCTGTACCACTGCAGCCAGGCTGCTCCAGCAGGTGGCAGGCCCTCCAGGCCTCTTCCCTGAGTGAAGACAAAGTGGTCCAGAGCCATCCCCCACCCCGGCCCTGCAGGCCGACCCGCAGCGACTATGTCATACAAATAAATAACATGCCTTTGTTATTTTCAGCCACTGAGATTCTGACATTGGTTTTTTTCACTGAAGGTACAAAAATGTAAAATAACTGTAAGTCCAAAAGCTTTCTTTCCTTAATGACTGCTTGGATAATTTGGCATTTCCATGAAATAACCAAATTCTTTCAAAAATGCATCCCTCTTTTTATGTTTATGCTGTTACAGGGGTGCATGAAGCATGTGCCTCATCTATCAGGAAATCTAATCCTTCTCATCACAGAAACTCCGCCCTGTGGTAAAGCACAGCAGACTAACTGGACTATTTTCAATACTGTGCTGAGACTCCCCCACTGTCATTTACCAGCCACACGTCCTTGGAAAATTTGCTCAAACTCCCTAAATCTCAGCTTTCTTAGCTATAAAATTAGCATCGTAATTTCCGTCTTTCCAATTTGCTGTGCCATGAGGAAAGTATACAAATGGTAGTGACTCGCCCCAGCTCCTCTCCAGCAGCAGAAATGTTACCTGATTCTCCTGAGGAAGTGTTTCCATAAAAGGAGGATGACAATACCTACTTCCCCACCTAGGTTCAGGATTAAAGAAATCAGTCAGGCTAGAGCTCTTAGCGGGTATAAGCACTAAGTACATAGCAGTGGATGTAATCTCTGTGATCATCATTATAGTAATAAATTGCATAGGATCTACTATGTACTCAATAAATCTCAGCTGCTTCCCTTGCCCTTGGAGAAAGGGCCCTTCCTGTTTCGGAGTGGGGTTATCCGCAATAGCATTATCAATAGTTAATCAGCAGGGTGGCCGACAATCTACTAAGAAAAGGACTCAAAAAGTCTCTGCTTTAGACCCATTTATAGCAAGACATGTCTGCATCCTTAAGATGCCAGGTTTTTTCCATTCTGCAAACACATGGCTTCCATTAATTGACTGATACCGACACATCCAAAGCTTCCAAAGTACTCTGGGCCTCTGATGAGTGAAAGGTTTGCATGCCCAACAAGGAAAAGGCAGGCTCTGCAGATGCTGCCAGGGGCAGGGCAGCAGAGGTGCCAAGTTTAGGTAGGACACCAAATCTGGCTCTGTTTTTAATGATCATCCTGTCCACACCTGAAAATAAACTAGCCAATATTGGGTGAGATTCCCAATATTCAGCGGCTCCAATGCTGATGTCACTGTGCATACACAGCCTTCATTAATCAGAGTGAGTGTGGTGTGTGCGCGTGCTAAACAGAGATGGGGGAAGAGTGAATATTCTGCACTGTGTGCACCACACCGTCCCTGCTGAGCGTTCTAATCCAAAGCAAACCCAAGCTCCAGTGTCGTGCTCCTTTTATTTTGTGTTCTAAGGACGTCGTTGTTTGGTCGGCTTCTTAGAAACTGGCCTGAATTCTAATTAGTTTGCAGTTAGAGGCTGCATAATGGTAATTCAATCTTCACCTAAACTTTATCATCTGTTTCCCATCTTCAAAGCTGCACGGTCCACTTTTGTCCTGCGCAACAGTGATGCCAGGGACCTCGTTTTGTGTTTTGAGTCTCATAGCAACAGTGCTATTGAAAAGGGGGGTAGAGGCGGAGGCATCACAGACCTGAGGAGTTGGGACAGTTCTTTGCTCTAAATTTCATCCCCAAGGGGATGACTCCAAGGAAATAAGGCTTTGTGTCCTTGATTACAGAGGGGACCTACTTAGGGTAGTCCTGTTACCGCTCGAAATGTTTGCAGTTTCAGAGTGTGCAGCACAAGTGAGCAAATAAAAGTGATGAAAGAATAATGAGGGCACATGTATCTAATATTTGGAAACTGACATGTTTTCAACATGTACAAAATCATCAGATTCTGTCAACAGCCCTGCAAGTTAGGTGAGCAGTTACTATTAGCCCATTTTACAAGTGGGGAGAGAAGGACTGAAGGAGGACAGTCCACCTTGATTTGCATCTCAGCTCCACCCAGCTAACTCTTAAACCCCAGGCTAGTTTCTCCATCTCTCTGTGTCAGTGTGTCTTCACCTGTGAAATGGGGGGGAAACAACAGTTGCTACTTCTTGAGTTGCTGTTAGGTTTAATGAGTTAATATGTGTAAAAGGGCTTAAAGATCATTTGTGACATAGTAAGGGTTGAATATATGGTGGCTGTTGTGATTATGAGGAAAGGTATAAAGTTGAAAATCTGGGGACCCAAGAGGATTAGGGCTGAAAATGTCCATGGGAACAAGACCTGAGCCGAGATGAAATCCCCATCATGATGGACAGAGGAAACAAAGACAACAAAACGCCCTTATTCGTAGCGCTGTCCAGTACCTAACTCCTCTATACCCCACGTTCCCTCCTGGAACATCCTCAGAAAGAGATGACACAAGTCCCTCATGGTCCCCAGGAAGACTGACCAAATCTGACAGCTGGTTATGGGAAATCGTATTTCCCTCTTGTTTTACAAAAGCACATCCAAAATATATGGGAGGGGAAAAGAAAAAAAAAGATAAAGTTTGATCCCTTCCAATCCATTGGCTAAAATAAATATTTTGTGTGCCACGTACCATGCCATATATGTTGCACACATCTTCTCATTTGTTTCTCATGAATAGGGTGACCAACTGTACTGGTTTGTGCAGAACTGAGGAGTTACCTAAAACCTGGGGTTTTCAGAACTAAAACTGAGAGAAGCCTATGCAAGGCAGGACCGCTGATCCCCAAATACAAGGCAAGTACTCTATCCATCCCATTCTGCAGGTGAAAGAATGGAAGCTTGAGGAGTCCCAAGGTCACACAGATAGCCAGTCCAGTTGGGATTTTTAAACCATTATAAGATACTAGTTAGAAAAAGCCTCTTCCTGTAGGGCAAAGTTGTAGCACATCAGCAAAGGAACAAAACGAGCTGTTGCTCCCTTTATTAGAAAAGGGTTAGTATTCTCCAAGACTGTGTTTCTCTATTGTTGATGTTGTTCTTTTCCTTTCTATTGTTGTTAGACTTCCAAGTGATCTGGGACACAATCTGAAATGTTAATTAACAGACTTTTGTTTCTTAACCAGTGCCATTCTATCTCTGAGGAAAAAGAACAGTGACATTAGCGTTACCAACTCCAATAGAATCAAGACTTGATTCCTTAAGAGAAAAATATATGATAGAATCCATCTATTTCCCCTTCAGTATATGATAGAATCCATCTATTTCCCCTTCTACTTCTCCCTTCAAGGGAGGTCTTAGCCAGCAGTGACTTTCTGTGAATTATAATTTCAGAGGCCACCAGTAACCCTCAAAAGGCATTATCTTAGCTCCTACACACTTTCCAAGTGTATTTCAAGGTTACATTTCACTGACTATAAAACAAGCTCACAGAGTGGGATCCATGGGTTGTGTGAACCAAAACAGTCATCATCTCAACTTAGGAGGAGGCCCAGGAAGAAAGGTTCCACATGGAAAAGGATTTTCCAATTTCCCAAATAATTGTCCACGAATGGATTTACTTAAGCGAGAGCTGAAGTACGTTTCAAAAGAAACCAGTGATCATAGATGTAAGATGAACACTGCATACATTTAAAGGCTACTTGGGGACACTCTAAAATCCCAAGGCCAAGTTGACTTTCTTCATTTGATGGAGGAAGAGGGCCAGTTGGGAGATTAGGCTGATTCTGTTCTTCATGAGTCATTTTGTCTGTGGACATGCCTCACAAATTAAAACACACATAAAAAATCCCTAGGTGTGAGGGGATTAAAGTTTCAAATCTGGTCATTTGAAAAATCACAGAAGTGTTGGATAAAAGCCATGCTGTTTTGAGGATTTTATTTTTCTTTTTAAAATCCTGGGAGTTGCTGAGCTTATTAAAAAAAAAATCCTTGGTTCCAATAAAAAGTGAGGGCTTTTGGAGAGAGTCATTCTCTTTGATATCAGATGTATTTTAGTCTATAATTTTCCACTCTGGCTTATGTGAATGTCTAGGCCTGAGGCCATCAACTCATTTAATCTCTGATTTCATAAAAAAAAGCATGTTTTCTGTTTATCTTTGTCCAAACTGAGTGCAATCTACGCTTTCTAGTTCTTCTAACAATCCCAACTTTCCAAATTTCGTATCAGAATGCCTGTGTGGCATGGTAAATCTATGCTTGTCTTGACAGGTTGGAAACTGCATGTTCATAGTGAGAAAACTAAGCTGCTACTCCCAAAGACACCGACTTACCAAACTGTAATTTAAAAGCAGATCATCATTTTAATTTACTGCGAGTAAGTGAAGGGGGAGGGAAAAGAAGTTAATACAAGTAAGTGCTGAGCTACAAGTCCCAAAATTAATGGGGAAAGCTTTCCCCCAAACGTTTCATTTTCATATACAAGCTAGTTACTGAATTGGAGAAAGGTTAGCATTCAACACAAGCTCATTCGAAACCAACCAAATCCAGAAACTTGAACTGAATTCACTGACTGTTACATCCCTCTATTTCTTGAAGCTGAGATGACTGATTGTATTTCAGGGAGAGTTCGTAGCCATTTGGTCACAGAAACTGAACATTTTAATATCACATACCACCTAACCCCACATACAGATGAGAACACAGGACTATCTTTTGTTACTATCAATGATCCTCATTTTGTTACAATTTGGTCATGAGTTTATAAAGACCTATTTCACTTTATTATATCCATCATTACACCAAAGAGATTTCCAACATCTAATCAATAAACAAAAAATAGTAATAATTTTATGGTCACAAGCATTTGCTTCCCAAAAACACTTGCAAAATTCTGTCCGTTTCTCAATATATATTTAGGAGCTGTCTTATCTCAAAACCTTAACACTCAGAAAACCAAGGCCTCAAAAAAGTATTAATTCTCTACCACCTAAACCATACACACACACACAGTGCAACAGCTTTTGCAAAAGAGTATGCTAATAAAGAAAAGAGAGTAAGTACAGTCTACCACATATCATGAAACAGATTCACTTAAGTTCACTGTTCATGGGGGAATAAAATTTTTAAAAAATAACCCAAACAGTTCAGATTCAAGGCAATATTTTTCGTTATTCATTTGTTTTTATTTCCAGGTCCTCATCAGTTATGTAACTTCGGTGTTTTAAAAAAATAATTTATTTGTAAATGAGAATAATGAGTTGGCAACTGAATTTAGGTCTGGCCATTTTACCTGAGCAATGAAAAAAACAAATGCCACAGAGGCCTGCAAAACTGTTTAACTCCCCCTTGGCAATCCTCTGGTGGCCCCCTGAGATTGTCTAATTACAGAGTAATGCTGGAAGTACTCTTCATTTGTAGATTAATTAGTTGATGCCTAAGCAGTTCTTTTAACATAAAAGGCAACATGTAAATCTAAGTATAATTATTTGTCTTCAAACTAATGACCATTTAATTAGTGTTTTCTGCTGGTTTAATGGTCCATAAAGAAAAAGGCAATTTGGGGAAGGGGCTTCTGCCATTGTTACAAGAAAGGTTTAGGATTGCAGATCTAAATGGAATGAAAAGTATTTATTTAATGTTCAAATAAAGCTTTTACAATTAGATATAAACTGGAAATTGACTCTCTCCTTTCCTGGTGACTAAGAGCCATAAGGGAACCAAAAATCAAGCATAGCTTTCGGCATCACACGCATATTTCCAGAGTTAGGAATCATAGTTTGAATCGGGCTAATCTGATGTTTCGTGGCAAATCCAAAGACCTACCCGAGGTGAAGTTTACAGAGCAGAAAAGAGGTTAATTCTAGGAAGTGTCTGTACATGTTATGAAGGTGCTTCTGTCCCCTTAGTAAAATAGGATACCAGTTTCCTAAATAGGATATCATGGCCAAGTTGGAAGTCATCAGATAAAGCTAAGTGTTTTGCAAAGTACCAGCATCAGACCTTCTGACATGGCTTTCTAATTAATTCTCTCTGTATTTCCCCTACTAGGTTATACACCCAAAGCCAGGTATTTGGGTGTATAATCTTTCTATATCTGTTTCTAGCCTTACCCAGCCATTAGTCAGTATTCATTAACTGAGTCGATCAATGAACAAATAAAAACTAGAAATATACCGATACAACTCAGATGAGCAAATATGCTTCTGGGTATAAGAATTATTCCTATGAACTTAAAAAAAATATTATGTCAAAGAAAATGTAACCAGCTCTGTCACATGTTCTCAATTCAAAAGGCCCTGTTCTGATGCTGGGTCATTAACCCAAACATCACCACAAGGAGATTGTCCAGACAACATTCTCAAGTAACTTGGCACCAAAGCATCTGTATTGGTTTACCTAATCAATATCTGCATCAGAGGAATTACCTGGTGGTCCAGTGGTTAAGAATCCATGCTTCCACTGCAGGGGGGCATGGGTTCGATCCCTAGTCAGGGAACAAAGATCCCACGTGCCATGCTGCAAGGTACAGCCAAAAAAAAAAAAAAATCTGCATCAAGTGACTTCTTTAAGCCACATTTCCTGTTATGGAATGGGGCAGTTGCCACAGTTAAATGGAATGATAGTAAACCTAACAGAAAGAAACTATTCAATACATGTCCACTGTATTCACATCAGTTGTTTTTTTATAGGAACTTCAATTCAAGAAAGAAAAAATTTAAAAACTTGCTGAAAATAAAGGTAGCCTTTGGACAAGGATTTCCTTTGCCAACTGATAATTCAAGTAGCACAAAAGCAATACTGGAAATCATAACACCGATATTTCAGGATAGTAAGAAGCACACCCTACACCTACGATTTAGGGAATGCTGTAAAATTAAACGTTCAAAAAGAGTTCTAAAAGAAAGCAAAAGCAGTTATAAAGATATAAGTCATATTAGTTTTTTATCAAAAGGAGAAAAATTAAAAGAATACAAAGAATTTAACAGTGACATAAACTATAATATAGTTGGGAATATGATAATAATGCTATTTGAAATTTACTCAAAAAAAAGGAGACATTTAAATAATAACTGAAAGACGAGTATCTTAAAGTACCCATAAGTCTACCCTGTTTTTCAGAAGGATGTTTTTCATCTTCCTTTTGGAACTCCTGGAAGAATTTCTAAATCCGCTTACTCAAAGATCTCCACATCTATACCAGGCAACACAGAAGTGCCAGGCATTCCTTATCCAATAGGCTGGTAGTAGAGCAACATTTGACCAGGTTACAAAAAGTGTGTCTCAAGAAACTCTGTTGGAAAAGTCCTTGCAAAGGATGAGCACCCAGAATCTATATTGGCTTTGGACCCACGGGTAAGGCACTGAATTCACAAAACACATTCCCCCTGTACTTCTGTGACAAGGGTCTTGCCTGCCTTAGCCTCCAGCTTCTCTTTATTTCTTGACCTGCTCCTTTATCACCAACTTCTACAGTGTGTAAAAGATCTTGGTCTCTGCACCTGAAATCATGTAAGATAATAGTAGAAAGTACATTTCAATCTGAGTAAAATACCAGTTTTTAGAAGACTCGAATCTATTTAAACAAGGCAGGAGGAAAACAGATATTGCTAATATAAATAACTTGAAACTCAGACCAAGTTAAAAAGCCTCCACTTAATAAATAATATACTCGATAAACCTGAGAAGTGTTGTCTAACATTTTTCCTTGGCTCTTTTTCTGAACATGAATGCTTTCTGTATTTGCTCGTCTATAAGGATTTTTTTAAAAATCCAAAAACAGAACGAAATTTTTTATCACGGATGATTTCATTTCATTCATTTCATTCAGTTTCTTCCTCTTTTTAGAAACATGAAAACAATGCACAACAGACCTAAACAAGAGATGCTAGATTCTGTGACATCTACTACTTTGCGGATTAATCGGTAAAAGGAGATAAAACACGTTGAGTGCTGTCTGCAGAAGTTACAGGCATTATGAAATGCAAGAGAGTCTCCTTGTAACACAGGAAGCCCAGTGAAACAGGGTGAAAACACTCAAACAATTAAAGTACCAATGTACCTCATGAAGACTCCCGATTCCAGAAAGCTTCCCTTACTGTCCTCCTCCCCCTTTTACCAGAGTCTCTGAAACCATTTTGCTTGGGGGAGAAAGTAGATTTTAGAAGAGTGGGAAAAATGCCGAACATCCATGGCAACTTAGAATTTTTCCACTTTCTTTACATGTTCAGTTGAGACCTTCATAAAATTATAAATGAAAGGACACATTATGAACACTTTCTTTGAAGGGAAAAAAAAAGGGTCTTGCCTGGAAGTAAAAATTTGGAGTCTATATCCTTCTTCTCTGAACACTTGGGAGATTTCTCTGCCAGCAGCAGGGCGCCTAAAAGAGCTTGTCTTTGCCTTCAGAATTCAAAAAGGTAGAACCACCCATTGTTCCCCTGATTCCCTGATTGTGGGTGAGACCTTGAGCACCAGGAGGGGACTGGAGAATCCTGGGCTCCGTGTTGGTGTCTCAGGGGGTGGAGGTCAGCGTGTATTGGCGCCTACCCTCCACCCCCCTTTCCCCCTCTCTCCTTCCCTCCCCCCCACCAGGGATTCACTCCTGTTTACTTTGGGGAGACTGCAACTTCTGTTTCCTAACGTTTAAAAGAAGTCTAAAAGCTTATAAAAAGGCTCTTAAGATTTCTTGGACACCGAATGCCTCTTACAGAACAATATTTTGATGAGTTAAGTGTAAATGAATCAGAAACCTACATATTAAATTTCCCTTGACATACACATCAGTTTAAAAAAATTAATGGAAAAAGTGCCAGGGGCTCAAAGTGTTTGGGGTTTTCTCAAACCCAAAATGCTTGAAAGTGAAGAACGGAACTGCATTTGAATCAGCCAGGTTTGCTGATTCCCTCCCCACCACAACTCGAAGAACCCTAGCTGTAATGGAGGGAGTAGCATCTCCTGACGGTGACCAAATGCCTGGAGACACGTCATAGTCCTGGTCCTTACGCCTGGGTAGCAGCAGAAGCCGGAGGCTGGGCTGACACTGGAGAGATGTCCAGCTGCTGTTCTCTGAGGGCTGACCCTAAAAGGTGCCCTTTTTTTTTCAAGACGAAGGAAACTAAATAAACAATCAGGGAAGATCATAAATCACTGACAAAGATATTTAGACTTGAAACAGCCCTCGAAAACAGAATGTGCCACAATTTGTCCCTAAAAAGATTAACTCGGTTCTGGGTCCTATAATTGTGGATTCCATGACGTATGGTAAGAAATGGCACAGGGTGAAAACTTGAGAACCAGTCGAGTTTGGGTGTTTTGTTTTGTTTTAATGCTTATTGGGGGTCCAAGAAAACACCCACCGAAACACCAACAACCCCAAATCCTGAAACCAGACTGGATCTCTAAAATCATCCTCCTCCGATTTTTTTTAACTTAGGTTTTCGTCACTTTTTTGTTTTGTGAATAGATGACCACGCTAGGGGAGCAGCTGACTAGAAAGACTGAGCCAGGTGAACGAGATTTCGACGCTGTCCTTCTGGGATCTGATCATTTGGGGGCGCGGGGCCCAGAAAGTACAATCGGGAGCAGTGGCTAACTTTCTGGTGAAACGCGCCATCTGCCCAGTGCCCCTCAAGCATGGTCGCGCTGCCGAGGCGTCAGGGGGCCTGCCTTGGGCATCTTCCTCCCCAGCAGTAACCTCAAGAGCCAGCAGGGAGGGATCATGCCCTTGAGCTCACGCCTGACAAACCCCCAAGTTACCTCTCGTTCAGCTAAAGCATGTGAAAGCTGTCTGCGAACCTCAGTGAGCTACCGCCACACAGCTGTTTTTACTGTTATTTTCAGAATTCACACCCTCCACCTCGGTCAAGTTTTTCGGCCCCCAGGGTTTCAGAGGGGGCCTGTGACGAGCTCTAGCTCAGGAGGAGTGGAGATGCAAAGGGAGAGCTCGCTTAGGATGGTCTGTGCCTTGTTCATCCGTTCTCAAAGAAGCGCTCTCTCAGAAGCTCGGCAGGGCCTTGAGAGATGGGGAGGTGATACTTAGAGGCACATACCTCTTATTTTTCTTAATTATTTTACTACTGCTACTGTATTTTATTTTTATTTTATTTTTTGGTCGCGCCTTGCTGCATGTGGGATCTTAGTTCCCCGACCAGGGATCGAACCGGGGCCCCCTGCATTGGAAGCACAGAGTCCTAACCACTGGGCCGCCAGGGAAGTCCCAAACATACCTTTTCAAGACGGGGTTTGGCCTTATTCCACTCTAAGCATGTGCTGAATACATGTTTGTTGAATGAATAAGTGAGTGAATGAGCAAAGGATAGGTCTTTCACAGGAAACTTGCATAGAGGATGGACGGATAAAAAATGGTTAGAGGCAGGCATAATGCAGATTCCCTCCACCTCAACAGATGTCCCTTCACCAGACCCAGACCCCTCCTCCACACAAAAGAGAAGGAGCAAAGAGGAAAAGCTGTCACCGCAAAGCCCATTAACAATTCCCAGGAAATAAAAATAGAATATGGGTAATACAACAAAGTCTAACCTTTTTCTCTTTTCTTTTCTTCTGCACTTAGTCTAGCTTCACTGGCTCAAACGGTGCAGCGGGCATAGGCCTCAAACCCAGCACCTTCAGACCAGAGTTTCTAGTGCAAAGCGGCTGCACAACTTCCCACCTCAAGATGGAGGCAGCAACAGCAGGCCGTGCGCAGAGACGCTGCTCCCGGACGGGATCTGGAGCAGGCCCGCGAGAACTCCGGTCAGGCCCGCGAGAACTCCGGTCCTCCCCGCGAGAGCTCCTTGCGCTTCTCGAGAGACTTCCTCCTCCTTCCCCAGGTCAAGAACCCGACCAGGGCCTGTCCGGAGAGCTGGTGTCCTAAGGTGGGAGTTCGTCCGTTTCCATTCTTTGATCGAAGAATGAAGCTTGGCTTTGCTTCTGAACCGAACTCAGTGTCATTCTACTAGCTCCAAGGACACTGGGCAGCGGGACCTTTGTTGGGGCCTGACTCGAAAGGGTAGGTAACAAAACTGTATAGCAATGAAACACCCTCCAAGGAGCAAACTAAAAGTTCCTTTGTCTTTTCTGTACACCTTCCCGGTGGCCACCAGTTCTTAAAAGCTCCTAACCCTTATCGCAGAAAATGTAAGAAAGAGGGAAAGCAATAATAGTAACAGCTTCATGGGAACCTTGCAGACCCAGAAAAATCCAGAAAAATATGGAGGTGCTGGAAGTTCTGATAAAAAGCTTGATTTCCTCTCAGTGAGATCTGGGACTGGAAAAAATATTAGCAATAGAGACTAGGACAGACATCAGAAATTACCAAGCCCAGCACATTCTCTCACTCTCCTTTCCCAGGCAAACCTCAATGTGCAGGTATAGGCAAGTGTTCCTCACCCAAAGTGATCCCTTTTCATCCTAAGTAACTGAGAGCGAATCACTCCCCCCCGGCCGGGTTTCTCTCGTTCCACCTGAAAATTCAGACTCAAGATGCTTGCCTGCCTTAGGTTTGCTCTGGTAGGTGAAGAAGCTAGAGACAAAAGTCACTGGTGTGACCGGGTGCCCCTTGATTATATGCAGATGTGGAGGCCCCTACTTTATCCACAAAAAAACCTCTGATGCCGGCTCCTGGAATTTTCTCTCAGGCCTTTACATTCAGTGTTCAGGGAGTGAAACTCCTTTTAACGCTAGTTAAGCTAGTTAAGACCCACCTCTCCCCTAGGGGGATTCCTTGCAGGTGGAAAGCTAGCAGAATAAAACAAAATGACCTTTCAAGACCTAGAAGATAAGCCTGTGAAGAGCGGCAGCCCGTCCCCATTGCTCAGCCCTCGCCTGGACCAATTGTAGCCTGGGAGCCAGATTGTCTTCTGATTTGTGTGTTTGCTCAGAATAAGAGCCACAGAAATGAGGTCTAGAGACATAGCTGGTGTTTGACTGAAGTATCTGGGGTTTGAACCTGCCTTCCCCACCCAACCCCACCCCCCCGGTCCAGGACCTGATGTGAGGTTGCACAGACTTGATCCCTTTTCCTTTGATATGGAACCTGTACCTATGCTGCGCTCTTAGCGCTAAAGAAAACAGCCCTTTTGGAATCAGATTTGCCTCCTGCCCCGGCTGCTGTTACTCTGCAAAGCACCGCTGCCACAATATTGCTGAAATTCAGGGTCGGTGTCGTGGCGGGGAATGGCAGGGGTCCTTTCTTCTTTGGGTTTGATACATGCTTCCTTCCTCTGTTCCTTGCAATCAACCGCTAGGAGAAGGAGGGAAGCAGGCAGGAGGGAGAGCGGGAGACTTCCGGAAATCTCTTTCCTCCCTTGCCTTTGCAGGTTGCCCGATAATGACCCTGGAGACTTCCACCTGCCCCCAGCGAAGGAATTGGTTACTCTCCTGGAGCCCTCCCAGGCATCGCCCCCTTGCTCACTTCCTCCTCTTCCTGTCCCCAACCTCCACCCCTCCAGCCTCCTGTGGCTTCACAGCCAAGCTCCCCATCTCAGGAAGCAGCAGATGGAACTTTGTAACAGTGAGCTTTCCACCCTTCACTCTAGGCATCACCCTCACCCCCAAACGCCCAGACTCAAGCAGTTGGTTTCCTGGAATCATTTGTGAATCTAGAAGCGTGAGGGTGGTTTTAGAGAGAGCAGGTAGCTTATTCTCTTTTCTGTTGATGAATAATATCCAGGTGTGCTAGGGGGAAAGGGCTTCTTAATGTGTATTTTAAAACTGATTTAGTATTGGTTTGTTTTTTTGTTTGTTTTTATTGGAGTATAACTGCTTTACAATGTTGTGTTAGTTTCTGCTGTACAACCAAGTGAATCAGCTATATGTAAGCATATATCCCCTCCCTCTGGGACCTCCCTCCCCCCTCCCCCCTCCCCCCTTCCCACCCATCTAGGTCATCACAGAGCACCAAGCTGAGCCCCCTGTGCTACACAGCAGGTTCTCACTAGCTATCTGTTTTACACATGATGGTGTATATATGTCAATCCCAGTCTCCCAGCTGATCCCACCCTCCCCCCACCCCAGTGTCCACACGTCTGCGTCTCTATTCCTGCCCTGCAAATAGGCTCATCTGTTTTTAATATATAGTCTATCTTGCCCTGGGGTCAAACAGTCCAAACTCCAAACTTGGGGCTTCTGCAGTTTTTTAATACAGTAGGAGGGGGGACCCCCCCACTGCCCCACTTGTCAGTTTTTCCAGCACAGGGTGATACAGCTTGTTTCCTCTTTGTCAATCTCTGCAGACTAACAGCAAAGGCTGGTGATGGCTCTGGAGTCTCAGCCGACGTGCACACCTCTACCTGCAGCCTGTGGCTGGTGGGACAGACCCCAAGCAAAAGCACTGGTATGTAGAGAAAGTTCGTTTCTTCCCTTTTGCTTATTTTATTGGAAGAATTATAATGGCCGGGAGGCAGAAACACACCTGTGATGCTTGGGGACTTCTATTAGAGTACATGCTTGCGATGTTTATGATTTTCGTGGAATCAACCCCCTGGTTGCCAATTAATTTCAGTATCACAGGTGATACCTCTAATCCTGGCCTGTTGTCTCACCAATATGTGTCATAAGGGGCCTGGGGCAAAAACTTGTAGATGGCCCAGCCTAACCACTACTTCTGCTGGAGAAAAACAACTCAAAGGGCATGTCCCACGTAGAGCAGGCCACGGGTAGAGACAGACATAATTGCAGTCACTAAATTAGCATGCACCTCTCAGCCAGAGACTAATCTAAGCCAGACCTCGTAGAATGCCAGGCCGTGAGTACATCACAATTGCAATTAAAAAGAAAAGAGAAAAATCACCCTTGCTTCCCAAACATGTATTTTTAACATGAAAGGTACTTCGTAATAATATGAGATACTAAGGCATCTGGAAGAAGCAAGAAAGGTGGTTTGGGTTAATCATCTTTGAAAGGCTAAAGGATTTGAAATGTATCTCCAGGGCCAAGCTCTGTGCATGCTCCCCTTTCTCTCTCTGACGTCAGCCACATCCGTCCCACCTCTGTTGCTACGTCTTGTTGCTGCCCAGCCACGCATGGTCCCGCTGTATCTACCGCTTCATCTGGACTCTCCTGCTGATTTCTTTACTTGGTCCACCTAGCCCTCCAATTCTGCCTGACAGGCCAGGGTCCTTGGACCCTATGAGCCTGGGCTCTTCTCTTTTTAGGTTCTCTTAATGCCTATAAGGCCCACGATTCTAGACTAGCTCCTAACGCTGACTGTTTCAAACTCACTTCCACCTGAAGGCAGACATCCAGTTAGGAATCCACAACAAATGTACTTTCTCAGTGGTAGGGTTATGAGTGACTTTGCCCCCTTACAATGAACATGCATTAAATTTGCATTCACAAATCTTGCTATTATTATTTTTTTAGTTCACTTTCAAAATCCAATATCCAAACACACCAAACTTTGCTTCTCTTGACTTTTTAAACTCTCTTCCCATCCCACAACTCTGGATTCAGTAGTGCAGTTTGTCTTCAAATGTGCCACTTGGGTTTTTTAAATCAAAGTGGATATGACAGATGCATTGTGTCTCTACAGGTCAAATCACAGTACAGTGTTGCCAAGAATCCATCTCTCTGGGTGCATGCAAGGCCTGTTTTTCAGTTTTCTTTGTGGTAGGGACGACTGCCTTGATAAAATGTAGGCCTTTTCCTGGCTAGGACCTAGTAACCCCTCCAGCCATATTACAAGGAATTTTGAAAAACTTGGCCAAACAGTGGGCTGTATCAGAATTTTACCTTTTCAAATTTCAGAATAAATAGGGTATCCATAGGACTGTGGATAACATTTGATCACACAGAGAAACACATTGTAATGGGATTTTTTTTGTGTGTTAATATAATGCTTTAATAAAGACATTTGGCACATAAATAAGACTCTCAAAGACCAAGCATCTTGAACAATGAGAGGATTAAGATCAGCCTATGTGGGATATTAGCAAAAGTGTCTTTTCTAGCTTTGGTAAAACTCTTCTATCTGTTTAGAGATAAATTCATTATTCTTAACTAAAAACCCTCCTGAAATAGACGTGGTGGAAAACATTCTGCCCCTGTTATGAGACTTTCCAAACAAGCTTAAAATTGCTCAGAAACAAAAGGCAGGAGGGAAAAGAAGGGGCCATGTCTCCAGATAATGAGGTCCCGCCTTTGTGTTTTATCTGCAAACAGCACGGTTTGAAAAGTCTGGATCCCATTTCATTGGAACTGTACGTAAATGTAGTGCCTGGAATTCTCCCAAATGAATAAATTCTTTGCCGATAATTTTTAAGTGAAGAAAGATCAACAGGATAGGGGCATAAGAGAGGGTTACAGGCTGCAGGGTGTATGTGTCTGTGCGCGTGTGCACGTGTGTGTGTACACACACATGCGCACACGTCCGGGTGGATTTGGGGTAATAAAATGTAAATGAAAGAATACAGACCCTCATCAAATGTGCCCATCGATGTGGAAATCCAGAAACATGAAGGGTGTGCATTTCTTTGCATTTAGCAGGACAGTTGGGAGAGTTGTGGACACAGTATTTTTCTTTCTCTTTTTGATGTGCCATGCTGAATTCTGTATCTCTTTCTTGGAAAACTCCAGTAGATTTATTTCCTCTGAAAGAGCTCCTGCTGACTATTTGCTCATGTTAATTCCTACTCAGTTTTCCTATCCCATCCTGAGGACAGCAGCATGACAAACCTCCCTTCCTTGCATTGGCTTCACATCTTCTCTCTCTGTTTCTATAGGCTGGGTTTTCTCCCCTGGATGGTGGCCAAAATGACACCAATTTAGGGCTGGTAAGAGAATGCACTGTGGACCATTTCCCTCTTTAATTTTCCTCCATTTTGTAAGGTCTTCGTTTTTTTAATTAATTTTTATTGGAATATTGGGTTACTTCAATAAATTTATTTATTTTATTTTTGGCTACGTTGGGTCTTGGTTGTTGCGGCGAGCGGAGGCTTCTCTTCGTTGCTGTGCGCGGGTTCTCATTGCGGTGGCTTCTCTTGTTGCAGAGCACGGGCTCTAGGCAGGCAGGCTTCAGTAGTTGTGGCTCGCAGGCTCTAGAGCACAGGCTCAGTAGTTGTGATGCACAGGCTTAGTTGCTCTGCGGCATGTGGGATCTTCCAGGACCAGGGCTCGAACCCGAGTCCCCTGCATTGGCAGGTGGATTCTTAACCACTGAGCCACCAGGGAAGCCCTGGAGTATAGTTGATTTACCATGTTATGTTAGTTTCTGCTGTACAGCAAGGTGAATTAGTTATACATATACATATATCCACTCTTTTTTACATTCTTTTCCCATACAGGTCATTACAGAGTACTGAGTAGAGTTCCCTGTGCTGTACAGTAGATTCTTATTAGTTATCTATTTTATATATAATGGTGTGTATATGTAAACCCCCATCTCCCAATGTATCCCTCCACCATCCCCCTTTTCCCCCTTGGTAACCATAAGTTTGTTTTCTACATCTGTGACTGACTCTATTTCTGTTTTGTAAATAAGTTCATTTACTTATGAACTTTTTTTAGATTCCACATATAAGCGATATCATATGATATTTGTCTTTGTCTGACTTAACTTCACTCAGTATGACAATGTCTACGTCCATCCACGTCGCTGCAAATGGCATTATTTCATTCTTTTTTACGGCTGAGGTCTTGCTGAGCACCGTCTGCAACTTCTATAGCGATGGAGAGAACAAAAAGCTATGGGAGCCCCACATTTACACTCACGATCTCAGGATCAGATCGAGGTTACCGAAGGAGGAACTGAGTAATTTGTTTATGTAAATCTCTCCACCAAGTCTTGAAAAGTTCTGAAATGAACACACCTCTTATGGGGGCTTAAGGTTCATATTTCGCTTTTTTGTTTCAAAAATACAGGGAAAGGAGAAGGCCATTGAGTCTCCTCCTCCTTTGACCACTGGAAGAAAGGTAGAGAAAAAGAAAAAAAAAGTTAAAGAGAGGACACACATCCCTCCTCTTTCCTTGCCCTCTCCCCATCCATGGGCAAAATCTAATAAAGATGATTAAATTACATGTCTTTTCCTCCCATTGAAATCCACTGCATACTATTCAAATATTAGAACTCAGGAAATAAGGCAGGACAAGATTCCTCATGAAACCTTAGAAGGCAGCATAGGGGTCTGAGCTGGAGGTCTGCCTGGCCGGGCGGCTCTAATTAAGAAATCACCCTGCTGAGCAGAACTTAATCTAAATAAAATATAAAAAGGAATTCAGTGAAAACCATTACCTCCTCCCAACACACCTCAGGTCCAGAGCTTCCACCCGCTTGGGTCCTAAGAACTTTCTCTCCCAGTACCGGGGAGTTCGGTGTTGTTTTATGTGCCCACGATACAATCAAGTATAAAGACAGCTCTTGGGCTTCCCTGGTGGCGCAGTGGTTGAGAATCTGCCTGCCAATGCAGGGGACACGGGTTCGAGCCCTGGTCTGGGAAGATCCCACATGCCGCGGAGCGACTGGGCCCGTGAGCCACAACTACTGAGCCTGCGCGTCTGGAGCCTGTGCTCCGCAACAAGAGAGGCCGTGACAGTGAGAGGCCCGCGCACCGCGATGAAGAGTGGCCCCCCCTCACCGCAACTAGAGAAAGCCCTCGCACAGAAACGAAGACCCAACACAGCCAAAAATAAATAAATAAATAAATAATTAAAAAAAAAAAAAGACAGCTCTTGAAGAGGGAGCTGAGTCTTGTGCCAGCCTCTTGCCGGTTGGCCAGACCTTCTCAGGGCCAGAGGCAGATGTAGTCGATGTTATTTTGGTTTGGAGGGGGATAGAGGATGAGATTTGATCAAGGATTGATAAAACCGCTGGACATTCTAGCCCACTCGTCCAGCTTTAACACAGTGAACTGGGAATTCGCAGTCCCTCTGTAGGTGGCTGGGTTTTGCTGGCCTATATGTCAGCAAATAGATGGATCAGCCACTTGAGAGCAACTGGATTTTGTTCAGTATCCTTGTTCCAGTTAGTTCTTTAAACTGTATTGAGTCAGCCTCAGACCTCTTCTCCATCCAGGCCCTGGGTTATCCCTCTGATAGTGGTCGACATTGTTTAGCCTCATTTCCACCTACACTGCATAGAAACCTATGTTGTGTTCTTGCTGTTGACTCCTGTAAATGTATTGTTCTCTTTACATGTCTCTGCCTTTGCATGGGCTGCCATGTCTGCCCACAATAGTGATTCTTAAACTGTTAAAAACCTGTTGAAAGAGATGGACCCTCTCCCTAGGGAGAGAAAAAGCACATAAGCATATAAACTTTCCCATTGGATGGTCAGTCTAATTATTTAGGCAATTCTCCTCCCTTTCCTTGCTTCATACTTTACACGGTCCTTATAGTATATAAGGAGAGAGGAAAAAATGGAAATAGAACTGTGAAAAGGTTGAAAAAAATGGAGAAGAGGAAAGAAAAAAGAACAGAGGAAAGAGAGGTGATCAGAAAACCCAAGCCAGAAGCAGAGAAATGATTTCAAAAGAAAATGTCTGTTTTTCCCATCTCTAGTCATAAAGATTTTGACAAGGAGCTTGGCATTTATCGAAAAGGAAAACAAGAAAAACAGCAGTCATCTTCCTAAGGGCCCAACACTGTTGGAATTCAATTACCTAATTCTGTACAAGGTTTGCAGGGAGAGATTGCCTCTCTCGTCTGAAATCTCAAGGCATCAGGACCACTGTTTTCTCAACAGCCCATGCCACACCACTATCAGAGGTCAGGCATAAAGAACAGAGGATCTGAGGGAAAGTCTGGATACTATGCTTAGAAAACTTATTTTTAAATGACTGTAGATTCTCATTCCGTATCTTACTGGTTGCTTATCTTAGCAGTTGTCAACTTTTCATTACTTTTGTAGACATTATATAATATCTTCTTCCCCTTCCCCAGTCACCAGCTGTTACCCAGTCTCATCCCAGAATGGGATGGGGGTTGGGTCAGCTCCAGCTGAATAACTTTCATGCTGACATTTGAAAGCACCAATTCCCAGCTATGGAACAAACCTAAATGTTCTACAATTATTGTAGAACCAAATCGATCTCAAGAAAGAAATCTGTGTCTCATTCTCAGTGGCACGTAAGCATGATTCATAGGAATGTAAGCTGATACAAACTTTCTGTAGGATAATGTGTCTCCAGTTTTTAGCATTCGTTGTAATAAATAAACAAGGCAAAGATTTCAAAGAAAAAGCAGTGACTGTTAACCACCAAAATGATCTCATTCACGTTTGTTATAGAAATATTTTAATAATTATTAATACCTAATATTTAATACTAAATGTGCCTTCAAACAGCATCAGAACTCAGTAAGTGGTGTTTAGATCTCAATATAAGACTGTGCTTGGCTGCAAAAAAGATGGATAAAATCCTGTGTTTGCCCTAAAAAAAGAAAAAGAAATCTAAAATTCAAAACAAGTTGTTAGAATTTGTTAGTTACCTTAAGCTTAGATGTTCTTATCTGTAAAATGGGGACAATAATAGGGTTATTTTGAAGGTGTAAAAGCCTCAGTCTCCTGCAAGGTTGATCAGCTTTAACACTATTGACATTTCAGGTGGGATAATTTTTTGTTGTGAGGGCCTGTCCTGTGCATCGTAGGATGTTTAGCAGTATCCTAGCTTCTACCGGCTAGATGCCAGCAGCAAACCACCTACGTGCCACCACACCTCCATTGTCACAATCAAAAATGTCTCCAGCTTTGCGCAGTGGTAGTATCGTAGCCAGTGAGGTTTATCCGAGGCGCGATTATTGCTAATTGAAAAATGTCTCCAAACATTTCCAAATGTCCCCAAGGGGCCAAAATACCCCTGGTTGAGAACCGCTATTCTAGTGCTTGGCATGTAGTGATTGTTCCATAAATATTAGATGTTATTATTTATTTATTTATTGGCTGTGCCTCGCGGCATGTGGGATCCTAGCTCCCCCACCAGGGATCAAACCCACACCCCCTGAGTGGAAGTGCAGCAACTTAACCACTGGACTTCCAGGGAAGTCCCCAGATGTTATTTTTATTATCGTTAAAATTATTACTAACAGCAGCATCACCCTGCTGTGATGACAGCTCCTTTCTCTCACTGAATTTTTTTTAAATAATACTGCATTTCTGCATCCTTTCAAGAGAAGGAGCTGAAAAAGGGCAAAAGGTCCCTAATTTGACAGCAGTCCGACAGGAAACCTACAATCCCCTGAGATGTCTCCTTTCCTGGAAGGAAAAAGGGCCGCCCTTTTGTTCAGCTCTAGAAATTAGGTACGTTTCTCAGGCTCAGAGTTCGTGAGATGCTACAGGTTCTCCCATTGGCATACACTTTCCAGCTGTAGGCACTGCTGGTGTGGTTGGCTCCTGAAGCTGCTTTTGGAGGTTTCCAAGGGCACCACCACCTGAGAAAGGAAGGAAAGAGGTGCCGAGAAGGAGGAGTCTGCGACAGGACTTCCTCCCTTTGCTGCTTTTAGTGGTTTTGTGCTTGTTTGAGTTTACAAGTGTGTTCTTTTGCCCAAATTGTTCTTGCGTCTTCTAACAGTGTTTGCTTTAGGTGTTTTGATACTGCGCTGTTTTGAAGGTACTAATGTTTTTCATGGCATGTCTTGTGTTAAGTGTACAAACTGAGAGGTAAGTGCTGGTGACTGACAGTGTTCCTCCAAGTCTTTAACAAAATAACTGCTAACAGTAGAGAAAAGTGAAAAGAGTTCTAGGGGTCTGGGAGTGGCAAGCTGAAAATACGAAATTTCTCTCCACCTGTTAGTTGTATCTTTGGAATATGTGCACATGCTACTTTCTACGCTAAAATGTTTTTTCACTGGTTTCAAAATGTGTAAGTGGACTCTCCATGTTGGGCCCTGTATATCCGGTGGCTTTTCCTACACCCCTTTTGAAAGTATGCGTGATGCACTTGCAAAGGAAAGATCACAACCTTGCAATCTGATAGACCTACACAAAAATTTGTTTTCGTAAAGAAAACTGTCAGCCTAGCAAGCACTCAGATCCTACATTTGTTGCTTTTTTATTCTTCCCCTTCCTTACCGCAAAGCCTGGCTCTTCCCATCATGATAAGTGAGGCTTTTTCTAGTTCCCATTCCCACCACCCACCACCATGCCAACTTCCTCACACCCTGTACATTCTGCACAAACCTGGACATTTCCGCTTCCTGGAGGCCTGTCTCTCTGTGACCTTGAAGTTCTTCAGACGCAGTCTTGAAATCAAACAACCTATGAGGGTTTCCCTGATGAATTATCCTCTGTGACAGCCTCTCCTCCGGTACCTACCTTGTCCACACAAAGAAATGGTTTTAAAAAAATTCACTTTAGGGACTTCCCTGGTGGTCCAGTGGTAAAGAGCCCACGCGCCCTGGAGCCCGCACACCACAACTAGACAGAGAAAACCTGCACGCCACAACTAGAGGGAAGCCTGATCACTGCAATGAAGAGCCCGCGTGTCGCTACAAAAGATCCCACATGCCTCAGCGAAGATCCCATGTGCCGCAGCTAAGACCTGAGGCAGCCACAAAAATAAACAATAAATCTTTTTTAAAAATTCACTTTAGAGCCAAGCTTTCTTCCCTCTTATTTTAAATTTTTATAATTTTAAAGTCTAAGGATGGCTAGAAACAAGTGATGTCTGTTTAAATTTGCATGGCACAAATCACATATTTCCTGAGAAATAACAGACTCCATATTTATGTTTTTCAATAAAAATATAAACAGGAGCTACTTATAATCTCTTCTAATGGCCTAATTATCATTTCCTTGCGGGTAAGAAATGTCTATTTTCCATTCTGTTTTCCTCTTAGTATTTAACTCAAAGGTTTGGACATTTCAGACCTTCAAAAAATATATGTTGAATGAACCTAAGAATGAATGAGTGATTTGCATTTGTAAAATTCATTTCCGTGAGCTTTAGGTGATCTGCATACTTGGGCAAAGTGCTCATGCTTAGGAGACCTTGTCGGTATCAGGCTTGTGCAGTCTGTTCGTTGTCTTGCAGTTATTGGCTAGTTCGAGGCATGGTCGTCGAGTCTCCCTTGTTTATACTTGACCTCATCCGTGTCCTTCAAAGCCCCAAGCATAGAGTTTTGCCTGTAGTAGTTACTTGAGAAATGTTGTGGAATGAATGTCATTTGCAGCATAATACAGAGAGTATAAGCAAAAGAATTTGGAGAAAAGATAATCGGTTAAAGTAAATAACAGCCAACTTGTCCCCCACATATGTATGTTAGATTAAATGTTCCTAGAGGGAGGGAAAACCATCTGATGAAGAATGATGGGCAAGTTTGAGGATCAGGGGACCAGGACCGAGACTGGCTCTGTAAACACTGTCCCCCTTCCTTACTTTCCACAGTGCTGGGTCGATGTCTTCTGGAGTAAGAACTGGAGTGTGATTTTTTTTTCTAGATGTTTGTGTTTTTATTAACTCCTGTCCTCCAGGCCAGGGGAAGGTCTGCCTATTATGAGGAGGCTATGGCCTTCTGGGTTGTTAAGAACTTAATTAAAAATCATAACTTGTATTAATAATGAATGTGGGCGGTGGATTTTTTCACTCATAGATGCTATCAGTACTTTCAAAATGGAGACAAGCCAGCAGCCACCACAATTAGAAGTGGCAGCGTCTACTGAGGGCAGAGTGTGCTGATTGATAGAAGAAATAAATAGTGGGAACTGGGATCATGACGCAGACCTAGTGATCAGTCGAAACTGGAATTATGACTTTGTCCAGACTCAGTCAAATACCAAGGACTCTGAGCCCTTTTGCGGCACTCACATCTAACTAGGAGGTTTGAAAGCAACCCTTAGCACTTGTACGCTGGACGTTCCAGGAGCAGGAGTTCACGTGAAATGTTGTTTCGGGAACCTTCTGAATGCACTCTTGCTAGTCTCATGCAAGTTGCTTGTGACGTCTTGAAGTCAGTGCGAATCAACTGGAGACCACGCTTAACAGTCTATCTTCAGACCAGTTAAAGACACAAGTGGTCCTCCAGTCAACAGAGCCCATCCAGGTAGGACAGAAAGACCCCAGCTTTGGAGTGGGGCATCTGTTACTCTACTCGATGAAAGAGCAGTGAGAATACATCACCTGTATCTGAACAGAGCTCAGTTACAAATATGTGAGCAATGACTCTGAAAAATCTTCCAGTGGACCTCTCGACTTCGGGTATGATCAATTTTTCCGGAAAGAGTGAAACAAAGCAGCAATTGGAGAGACAAGTACTCAAGAGAAAAGTTCTTCTATTCGTGAGATTTAACGTAAAGAAAGATACAGCACAGAAGGTAGTCCAGGCTGATCTTGTCTGGTGGCTACAGTCAAGCCGGCACTTAACCTGGCATCTGTAAAGCAGGTCCAGTAATACCTACCACATGGCGTTGCTGTAATGGTCAAATGACATAATGTACTCAGTGTGATGGGTCACGTACCTGGTGTACAGAGAGCATTTAAAATGCTTGACCCGACAAGACACCCAGCTTCAGACCTACACTCAGACGCAACCCCCACAACTGGCTCTAATGAAACAGCACTAACCAAGAGGGCCAAGCCTGCAGAAAGACAAGGGGGACGTCCTTGCAAAGCCAGTCTCCAGCCCATGGAAGGTGATGAACTAAATCTTTGCCACGTGCGCCTAAGTGACGGGGGCAGGGATGTTCCCAGCAGGACTTTTAAATAACTGTGATGTGCCCACGGCACAATTCCCGGGCCTGAAGTTGCTTCCTTTCCTTATAATAACTGTCCACTAGGTAGCTTGTGGCCAGTGGGCCAAGAAACAGAAGGCAGTTGGTGTCAGCCTCCCGAGATGCCAAGTGGAGAAGTTTTTCTCAGGTTTCTGGGTGGGTTTTTAAGCCAACACCCTTGAAAGGAAGCAGAGCCTGCATGCCACAGGCATCTGGGACACAAGGACCTACACAGTATTTTTGAAAAGTTCAGTATCGCTTGCCGACGATAAAGGGGCATTCACTGCGGGCACAGGCACTCCACAGGGTGGGTGGGGTCGGAGCTGCCAGGCGGTCCTCGGACCGAGTGTGCAGCCAGTTTTCCTTTTCCACCATCTCTAGAGTTGAGTATGTGCCAAGACGGTTGAAAGCTTTCGGAGACGCCCATAGACACAGATAGCGAGCCCCCCACTCCCCCAGCCCGTCTTTTCCGTGGAACTTAGCAGCAGCTACCAGGGGCGTCATCACAGAGCATTCATTTTTTCCCTTGCCTGGTTTCCCACATTCTGTGACCACCTTGGAGCGTGCCAGGGAAAATATTGAGAGCCTAGGTAAACGAAGGGGAACCCAACATTCACCAGTCTGGCCTTAAAATAGCCGGCGGAACGCCCCCATCCCAGCGGGTACACAGGCGGTGACTGTTAACTAGTGTGTTGAGCGCGCCCGCCCGCCTGCCCCACCAGCTTGCCCCAGTCCCCGTGAAAGCCTGCGTCAGAGAGCGGACAGAGGCGTAGGCTTTGCTGCCGCATCCTCTCGGCCCACGCCCACTCCCACCCCAAGACTTCGGTGAATATTAATGAAAACGAAGTGACCTGATCGATGCAAAGCGGCGCGCGCCCCTGGGCTGGGTGGGGACCTTAGTGAAAGGTAGCTCTGCGGTGGGGTGGAGGCTTCGACAGAGCACTGGGGCAGAGCCAAGAGCGTTCTTAGAGGAGAGTGGAAGCTTGGGGAGTTGTAGGACACTCCCCAGGGCTGGGCACCCCAGGCAGAAAGAAAAACGCCTCCATCCTGACCATTGGAGACCCTGGGCCGTAGCTCTAGAACTTGCTACCGGGTCGTAAGGCTGTGTATTCCTGATGGAGTGTGTGCAGTGCGGAGGGGGCCCACCAGGAAGAAATGTACATAGAGAGTAGAAAGACGGGGAGAAGGTAATCTGGGGTGGGGAGAAGGAAGACTGTCTAGTATATGCTGCATCAGCATAATATTTTCTAAGCGCTCTATGTGTTAAAGTTGCCAGATTTAGCAAATAAAAAATGCAAGATAGCAAGCTAACTTTGAATTTCAGATCAACAACAGTTACATTTTTTAGTACCCTTTTTTTGTTTTTTTTTTTTTTTTTTGTGGTACGCGGGCCTCTCACCACTGTGGCCTCTTCCGTTGCGGAGCACAGGCTCCGGATGCGCAGGCTCAGCGGCCGTGGCTCACGGGCCCAGCCGCTCCACGGCATGTGGGATCTTCCCGGACCGGGGCGTGAACCTGTGTCCCCCGCATCGGCAGGCGGACTCTCAACCACTGCGCCACCAGGGAAGCCCAACAGTTACATTTTTTAGGATAAGTATGTCCCCTGAAATGTTTGCATTTACTTATATTTTTTTTAATTATTTTTTTATCAGAAATTTAACTAAATTTGAGTTTTAGATAAACAGTAATTTTTGGTATAAATATGTCTCGCGCAACATTTGAGACGTAATTATACCCCAAAACTTGGTGTTTGCCTGGAACTCAAATGTAACCGTGTTCTGTGTTTTATCAGCAACCCTCTTGCCATCCAGGTCTTGCCCCCTCAACCGGAATGAAAAGCCTCAAGGGCAGAGACTGTTTCTGCCAGGTTCTCCCTACAAAACCTAATGTTGCCCATTCCACGTGCTGCTTTGCCACAGAATGCAGCGCAGAAGGCGTAATCACTGGGATAAGAGTGTGCACTTTGCAGTCTCACTACCCTGCCTTCACCTATACGAGTCACGTGATCTTGGGCAAGTAACTTAACCACTGTTTCCTGGACTTTCTCCTCCTGCTAAATGGGAAAAACTGTTAGCTGCCTGCCTCAGAGAGGCAGTATAAGGACACAGTACAGGCAAAGCATTTGCCTTTACTCTATCCTAGGCTCATGGAAAGGACGCAATAAATAAATGTTAGCTATTATTATCACTATTATTATTATTATTGGATACTTTATAAACAAGGGGGTGTGATAGAAAGAAACAAGCTCATGGCCATTAGAGACCTCCCTAAGCTGACCACTGGGCTTCTTCCACCAGCTTTGTGACCTTGAGAGAGACTTCATCTTTCTGAGTGTCTTTTCCTTGGGGTTCCAAGCTTCCTTCCAATTCTAAAATCTCACAACTTAAATAGATTGAATGGATGAGAACCAAATGGAATAAAAACCGTGTCAGTGGAAATGTGTAAGGGAGTTAAAGCAGAAGTGCAGCGGAGGATGTTTCAGTAGACGAATAAAACAGGTTGCTCCAGGGCTTCCCTGGTGGCACGGTGGTTGAGAGTCCACCTGCCGTTGCAGGGGACGCGGGTTCGTGCCCCGGTCCGGGAAGATCCCACATGCCGCGGAGCGGCTGGGCTCGTGAGCCATGGCCGCTGAGCCTGCGTGTCCAGAGCCTGTGCTCCGCAACGGGAGAGGCCACAGCAGTGACAGGCCCGCGTACCACAAAAAAAAAAAAAGGCTGCTCCAAAACGCAGGCCTCCGGTCTTCTCAATGCTCTGATCTTACGAAGCCTGGGTTTTAGAGACTAGACAAAACTGACGTGAGACCAGAGTGTTTCTACCTCAACTTGGATTTGCACCAACAGGAGCCTAAGGAAGGCTAAGTGGGAGAATCTTCCCAGTTGTCAGCCAATTTGGTTGCAGTAAATAAATTCACGGCATCCCGGGGCCGACACATCAGAGGCCACAGTCCCCGCCATCCACGAAGACCTTTGGGACCTAGAGTTAGTGTTTGGTTATTTGCAACATTTCCAGATAATTTTAAATCTCACTACTGACCTTTATAGCTGTTTCTCACCACCTCTGGGAGATTATCATTTAGCCACAAAGAAAATATTTGTCCCTCTCATGTTATTCTGAGGAAAGAGTATGGACGCCAAGAAGCCAAGGATAGGCAGACACCCTCCCAGCAATGGTTTCCTCCCACGTGGCTCTTTCCTGTACCAGCTGATGGAAACAGATGAAGGACCAGAGGGTCCATCAGTAATTCTACCAACGATATGGACTCACTTCATGTTGGATTCAGAAGCCTTTGGGGAATGATGCAGTAGAGACACAGTTCCCTACTCCAGAATATTCACATTACACCTGGAAGGCAAAGTCATTCTTCAATGAGGCAATGACTTAAGAGGCTGAGCATAACCACATACACATGCAAATAAATATGAGGCAGGTGGAGTTCATTCGTGCTGCAGTGACAGAGAAGGGGCCACATGGGCCTGACCAAGATGTGAGCTTTCAATGGCTACATGGAGAGCTGGGGAAGAAGGCAAGAATCTTGCACGAATAAATAATGTTCTATGCAAAGATAGGAAGGTTTCAAGGACATGACAGAAAATGAGCATGAAGGGGAGCCTGATTAAGGAACTAGGTGGGTGATAGATGAAGTCTCCACCAGGCAGGCTGCACTCTAGACTCATTAAATCAACCCACAAACCAGACTGCACCGAAATAATTGGATTGCTTAACGTTTTTTCCTATTGTACTATGATTTAAGAAGATTTGCAAAAACATTGAACGGTCCACCAATTTAAAAACATTTCCTCCACCAACCTGAAATTCCACGCACTGAATCATTTTGATTATACATTCCTAGGGGAGTATAAGTTTGTTCACTGTCTTTGGAAGGCAATTTTGGCAATAGCTTGAGAAATTGCAAATCACGTTCTCTTTAAGTAGTAAATTCAACTTTCAGGAGTTTATCCTGCAGGAATACTTGAACATGAGCCAGGTTATTTACGCTGGCGTTGTTTATGAGATCAAAATATTGAAGCAACCTAAATGCCCATCACAAGGGGACTAGTTAAATCTGTTATGCTATTAATATATTCATAGAATAAATGCAAATTAATAATGAATGTGGAAACTTTCAATACTGATATAGAAGAATCTCTAAAATGTATTGTTTTTAAAAAAAGGTAAGGCACAGGAAAGCCTGTAAAATATGGTGCCACGCTGTTAAAAATTAAAGGAGGTAGAGTATAACGCCCTCCCCGGTGAGTATGGGTTGAATTTAATGCCATTATTCCACCAAGTCATAGTACAGAAGGGAGAAGGAGTTGAGACTACAGGGTTGAGACTTAGCAAACACTACCTCAGCCAGGCGATCAGGTTCATACCATTGGTGGTAAGTCATGTGGATACCATGAACCTTTGATATGATGAAGAGATGAGCACTTCATCTCTTTGGTCATCCTCCCCCAAACCCATAACCCTGGCAAACCACGAGAAAAATATTAGCCCAACTCAAATTGAGGAATGTTCTACAAAATCTTTGACCAGCCCTCTTCAAAACTGTCAAGGTCATCAAAAGAAGATAAGTCTGAGAAACTATCACAGACTAGAGGAAGCTGAGGAGACACGACACTTAAAGGCAAGGTGGTACCCTGGATGAGATCCCAGAGCGGAGAAGGGCCAATAGGATGAAACTAGTAAAATCTGATTAGCTATGGTTTTAGTTATTGATAACGTACCGACATTGGTTCCTTAGCTGTGACAAATGTACCACAGGAATATAAGATGTTAACAACGGGAAACTGCGTGGTGGCATATATAGGAACTCTGTAATAGCTTTGCAACTTTAAATTTTCTAAAATAAAACGCATAAAAATTAAAAGGGGGTAGAGATTATACAATGGCTCACATGCACATAAAACATTTGTGGAAGAACCGGCCATAAGCTGATAATTTCAGCTGCCTCCAAAGAAGGATCTGAGTTATTGGAGGGGAAGGTTTCACTACATGCACTTTTATATTTTGAATTATGAATCATGCAAATTTATTACCATTTAAAAAATAATAAAATTTGCATTTTACAAAAATAAAACGGAATTTTTAATCCAAGTTATTTCTAAAAGACATGTTAGTTTTGAGATACACTTTTTTTAGTAACCCATCAAATCAAACTTCATAACCCATCAAATCATCCCCCAAATAATTAATTTGAATTAATTTATCATATTAATAAGTTGGATGGTCCCAAATTACAGGTCTTCAAGGACATTGGTATCGGGTATATGCAAGTGTTGAGGGGAAAGAAAGCCTTCGGTAAAGCCTCGGGTAATTGCCTAAGAAGATTCTGAGCACCCATGGGAAAAGATGAAGGTACCTGGTACCAAAGGGATGGTGGGAAATAGAAAAGATGGTCAGAGAGGGTGACTGGATGCCACAAAGACTAACTTTGCTGACATGAAACACACATGAGATCAGCTCTCCTTCTGCTTCCCAATAGACTAGATCTTATATCATCCCAGTTATAAAACGAGTCTTTCTCTGCTCTGACCCGTAAGCAAGAAAAATGTACTGAACTGTTGGACTTCTGAAGGGCACTCCGGACCATATGAGAGCTGACTCTGGGGGCATTCCTTCCTGCCCTGACCCATCACCCTTCTGTTTCAGCTACTACCTGGCAAAAACCAACAGGGAGGACAATGAAGTGAATTCAAACTTGACTCCAGGAAGAAAAAACGAGCCCTTTGGGCAGAGCCACAAGCCCGAGAGAAAGGAAGGACACAGGATTAACAGGTCACTGAGCCGGCCAGCCGGGGGCCAGGAGCCAGAAGGACACCCACCAAGAGAGGCAGGAAAACGGTTAATAACTCAAGGTGACAAGTTAAGCCAGCGACTCGGGGGCTCCAGTTTGCCTGATTGCGAAGTCAAAACAGAACTGTCGGAAACTGGAAGGTGCTGTCACTTTTACTGTATTTTTCCACACTTTTTTTTTTTTTTTTTTTTTAATTTGGAAATGTTCACGGGGAGCCAGAAAACGCAGGCTGGAGAACTCCCGGGGTCTGAGAGGGAGAAACTGTGTCCCTGCATGGCTCTCAGTCTAATTCAGATCAGCAGCTCCCCAAGGGCATCCACCGCCAGGGCAGCTAGGTTACCTAACCCTGCCACCGCCCCCCGCCCCGTGGAAACATCCTCACCTCCTCTCATTCTCACTGCCCTTTGATGCCAGCAGTGTGTGACCCCTGCCAAACGACACGAACAGCATCCTCCCCCCACCAGCCCCACCAGCCGTCTCGCTACTAAACAAGGAGCAGGTGGAGAGAGGTGAGTGGCACCCCCAAAGTGGGCACAAGGGAAACCCACGGCCGAGCGGCAGAGGAGAATTAAGATACTCTGTGCTTATCCCAGCTGATACGGAAGCAAGGACCCTGCCCCACAATGCTAACACGCGAACAGCCAGCCCGTGGAAATTCATGAAGAGCAAATGGTGAACGCAGGATGTTTGACATGATCTTGTGCCCCGTTTCTGGGAGAGTGTAGGAAATTAGCACACACTGTGACAGACGTCCAGGGACGTTTACTTGCCCCTTGGATCTTAGGACCCTTGGCCTCTTGTTCTGAACTTCTAGGCAGAAGTAGTTACTAAGCACTTACTTTCTAAGTATTCTCATCATGATCGAACATTTAAGTAACAGTTTCTACATCCGAGGGCATGTCTACATCAAAGATTAACCTTGTAGATTATTTTAAGTCCTCATAGAACTGAAAACTTGACATTAAGGATAAACATGCTTGTCACCCCCCCTTACACACACACACACACACGTACACACACCTCTCCTCTCCTCCAGCAAACCTTACACTTGCTTCTGAGGTCTCCCCAAAGGGCATGGGATCTGCTATCCCCAAAACAGCTGCTTTCCAAACGGCTCAGCCGGTGAAATGTTTCCCTATAATTTGGCCAAAGCCATATCGCCCAGGTCTCGGGTGCCTTCGTGATGGCTCGGGGCTAATGCCTGGTGGGTCATCCATTGCAGACCTTATGCACCCTGCCCCCTGACCTATCTCATGGAATAGTGCAGAAACACAATTCCCCTATTGTGCTCTGACTTGGGGATTGAGGAAAGGGGGTACACTCACGCACACAAAACTTCCCTCGAAAAGATTAGTGCGATTATTAGCCAACAGTGATGGCTATAAGCCAATCTGCTCACAAATCCTCCCGAGCACCAGGTCGTCTCAGAGTCCCTTAAAGCCCCAGACACAAGACTATGTGTTCTGCATTTTGCCATGACTGGGCCAGTGCTTAATGCCACCCTCACCCACAAGACTAATAAGCAGAGGAAAAAAGCAGTGAATAATGCATGTGTCTGAGCCCTGGGTCCCCATGCCCCCGTAAGTCTGTAAGAGGCAGATGTCCGGGGCCAGACCTCACTGACAACGGCTTTGCCCAATGTCGTTTGGGCAAAATGCTTATTAGAATGCTGCTGTAGATTACAGTTTGTAGTTAATGTTCAATGATGCACCTTTTTTTTTTTTTTTTTTTTTGGCCAAAGGGCATGTGGGATCTTAGTTCCCCGACCAGGAATGAACCCGAGCCCCCCCCCACACTGGAAGCGCAGAGTCTTAACCACTGGACCGCCAAGGAAGTCCCCTCCCCCTTGCATCTTATGTGAATAACGATCATTGACCCCTGTGCTACCACTCTGCTGGCTGTTCTAGCTTCCCATCAGGAGTTATGGGTATGTCTTGGAAAGGAAATTAAATTGATCCAAAACTTGGTACACACGTACTTATACTGCAGACATACTTCAAACCGTAATCTCCGAGAAAACAAGGTCTTTAATGTTAGCCTACCCAATATATTGATTATATAGGTGACGACGGGAGACCTACAAAGAAGGAAAGTTGGAGGATGGAAAGAGTGGTGGTATATTTACCTAATACCAATTAACTGATTAACTGAATTTAAGTTACTGATAAATGAAATGAGACATTGAAAGAATTCGCCAAGTGAGTCCAGACTGCTGGTCCAATAACTCTGTGAATATTCTACCCAAGAGAGTACATATGTGAGCAAATAAATATAGAGGTGACCCTTACCTGCAGTTCAGGGACGATTCAATCATTCCTTTATTCTTCAAACAGTTAGTGATTCCCGACTCCATTAGGCAGGTTACTCGTAGAGCAGCCATGTTAAAAATCCTGTTATTTCCAGAGAAATCAGTACCATTTGGAAAACACAGTCCTGGGAAAGAAAGCCTCAAGTTGAGCAAAGAAGAGGACATTTGCTACGCAATGGCAAATGGGGAAAGATTTCAAGCATCTGTGTTTCATTGTTGAGAAGACCTGCACGTATCTATGAAATACATTTATAAAGAAGTATAACCCCGTTCCTACGAATTTATACCACGTCTTTGCAGCATTCGGCCTCATTGCTCATGCAGCAGGCTATCAGAAAAGCCTCCACTGAAAGATCTAGAGCCTGCACCTGAATTACCAAGTCACAATGACTCAGTATTCTCCGGTGTGATTGTTTTATACTCATATGCACACACCTGACCAACAAGCAGTATGTCACTGTTTGTATATAACTTTTATAGTGTGTGTTCTGATACACACCCACACACACCCACACCCACACACACACACACACACGGTCTTTCCCATATGGGAAGTCTAAGGTCTTAGTTAAACTCCAGAAAGCCTTCTTTTGTAATTATTGGAATACAGCTGAGATCCCAGATGAACCAGTTTCACAAAATGGAGGTTAAAAAGAATTAAGAACACTAAACGGGTCATTTGGAAAGTACCTAAAATCCTGAGGCTAAATGGATAAACATAAAAGAGCCTAATCTTATAGAATGTATACACTGAACCACTCTTCGGTACTGTTCACTAATGACAAGACAGATGCGAAGACACAGCTGCTAAAACAGTTTTCTCCTTAGGATGCCTGGAACTGAGCACCTGATGCTATCACACTGTCCGTAAGCAAGACGGGCATTTTCGAGGCTTTGTTAAGCAAATATTTGAGACATGCCCATCATATTCAGTTGGGCCTCTGCCCACACACAAACACAGCCACAAACCCATCCAAACTTTATACTCCTCTCTGAAAAACTGATATCATTTCGTTCTGTTTTTTGTTTTGGGGTTTTTTTTTTTGCGGTACGCGGGCCTCTCACTGTTGTGACCTCTCCCGTTGTGGAGCACAGGTTCTGGACGCGCAGGCTCAGCGGCCACGGCTCACGGGCCCAGCCGCTCCGCGGCATGTGGGATCTTCCCGGACCGGGGCATGAAACCGTGTCCCCTGCATCGGCAGGCGGACTCTCAACCACTGCGCCACCAGGGAAGCCCTCGTTCTGTTTTATTACTAGATTATGTTCCCTGTGATGGTGATTGTGATCCAGGAAAAGGAGAACAAATAGCAGAGACTCCAATGAGGCACAGAGTTACTTGTCAACCCTGAGGTCTGGCCTATAGGGGCCCAGCTCACGAGCACCTGCATGTGGATGAACTTTCCAGACAAGGGCACTCCCTGGGTACCAACTCATGGGAGGAAACTGGATCCACAGCTCGTGCCCATTGCTCACTGGTGCCTGAGCTACATACCTTTGAAACCAGACAAGGCCAAGTGTTCCCGTGTTCACTTCTGGTGAATCTTGCAAATTGAAAGCAGAGGAGAATTACAGAGGAGGTGAGAGTAGGAGGTAGAGGCCCAGCCAGGACTCGGGGCAAGAAAGCTTGTTGTCAGGAGTAGGATCCTTTATAGCTCTGTCCACACACCCCTTGCTGATTATCCCCCCAAATCAAAGGACCCCACCCTGCTCATTCGTACGCATCAACGCAATTCCTTTGCAGAGTTTGGCCTGCTTCTCCTGCAGCAGGCAGCCAGACAGGACTCAGCTGGGAGACTGCAATCACCACCAGTACCTAAACCATGGCAAAAGGAGGGAAATAAAAATCACCATCAAATCATCTGTCCAAGTAGAGGGAAAATAAGTCAGATGGGACTGACAAACAGCTTTTTACTCCAGGCAGCTTACTCACCTGGATCTGGCATGAGGATTGACAAAGTCAGGTCAGAATCCAAAATCCACGTGAGCAAAATCCAAGGGGATCTACTCTGCCATGCTTTCCTCTGTCCCTCCGTCCTCAGGCGAGGGTTAGCTGACCGAGGACACGGCCCCGATAAATTCAGCCAGGTTGTAGAAGGAGAGCCAGGGGTCCCGCCTAATCCTGCCTCTCCTCAGTTTTGAGCTGAAAGCCCCGGCGCTGGTGTGCAGAATGCCTGCTCCCGACACTGAATGAGCCCACGGAATACCTCGATCTGATCTTTTATAGTGCTTTGTTTATTACCTGTGTGCCCTTATTTCATAAGGGAACAGAGAGAGAGAGAGAGAGAGAGCTCGCAGGAATGATGAAGATGACTATTCGCAGCAATCCAAAGACAGCGTTTCTTAAGCTTCATTCATAGCAGCAAATGTGGCCAAACAACCTAGCAATTGTTCTCTCAAATGTCACCTTTCTGTATGGGCCACTGTGCCGATAAAACTCGCCTCTCTCGTTTTTGTTTTGTTTTGTTTTGTTTTTTTCTTTTTGCTCCCCTGGTGTCCCCCCACCCCCGACAAAATGGCTGTGTTATCCTCCAAATATCTCCACCGAAATTGAACCGACAAGAAAAGCTTTTCTTCTTCTCCCAGCCGCCACCACCCCCCTCCCCGTCCGTTTTTTCTTTCTTCTTCACGCAGCTTGAACAATTTGGCTCTGTTCTGGGTGCATTCCTGCGGCCCATTCTCTTTCAGTCCCCTGTGCAGGACCGGGGACGGTGGACCTGGAGAACACAGGCACACATTCAGCCCCAGGACGGTGCTTGCAGGGGGTGGGCAGTGGGAGGGAGAAAAGTGAACCAAATATACCTAGGATGGTTGCACCGCCAACTTAATACCTGGGCAGAGAGACAAAGGCTCTTTAGAAAAAGCCGGGGCTGCGGGGTAACCCACTCCCCCTCCCTCCAGGAGTTCAAAAGATAACAGGAGTTGAAAATAAAGCCCTCACATAATTAAAGTTTTCCAAGTCATTTCAGGAGCTATTACAAATGATGACAGAGAACTCACTGCTGGCGCTTTTGGGTGAACAGTCTCTTCTCAATATGTGATGAGAGCTTTTCTCTCTTTGCGCGTGTGTGTGTGTGCATGTGAGTGTATACACACACATACGAGCGTCCATCCCTGAGTTACGTGACCAGAGCCCTTTCCCACCTCACGTAAGCAAAGGTGTCACCACGGCTCGGAAAGTCCCTGATTTGAAGGGAATCTACAGAATGCCGAAGCCTGTATTATTCTTAACAAAGGGTAGGTGGGCACTTTATAATTTCTATTCATGTGTTTCTGGATCCATTTCTGCTCAGGATCCAGAATTTGCACTTGCCCGTGGAAGAGGGTGGAAGTCTCAGGAATATGTTCTGAGGGTAAAGGAAGGGGGTAAGTGAAATCTAAACAAATCACAAGGAGTTTAGAGGACCCCTCCTCTAAATGGAGCCGGTCCCCTGCCCATGATAGTCAGACTTCAAAGGCCAACTTGGAGACAACGCCTCACTGTCCTTAGCTCCGCGGCCTTACCCAAAGTTCTTCATTAAGAGAATGAATTTTTAGCCAGAGGTCTGGAGAGCAAAGTGAAAAAGCCAGGCCTGGAACGTAACTGGGAAATAGTGGGACAAATATGCCCTTGAACGTCAAACACGATTTTTCTATCTCGTGATTCAAAAACATTAGTCAGCCATAAAAAAGAATGCAATAATGCCATTTGCAGCAACATGGATGGACCTAGAGGTGATCATACTAAGTGAAGTAAGTCAGACAGAGAAATACAAGTACCATATGATATCACTTACATGTGGAATCTAGAAAAGATGATACAAATGAACTTATTTACAAAACAGAAACAGACTCACAGACATAGAAAACAAACTTATGGTTCCCAGGAGTTTGGGATTGACATATACACGCTACTATATATAAAATAGATAATCAACCAGGACCTACTGTATAGCACAGGGAACTCTACTCAATATTCTATAATAACCTATATGGGAAAGGAATCTGAAAAAGAATGGATACATGTCTATGTATAACTGAACCACTATGCTGTACACCTGAAACTAACATAACATTGTAAGTCAATTATACCCCAATATAACATAAAAATTTAATTAAAAATTTGTTTAAAACACATACTTAGAAAATGGCTCTAAATCATGGCTCTATTTATTTGCTTTTTCAAGAAGACTGTAAACTCCAGGAGAACAGGGACCGTAGCACTGAATCCCCAGCATCTAGCACATACAAGCACTCAATATAACTCTTTCTGAATGCTGAAAAATTCCAGATTCACAAGGAAGAGAAAAACAAACTTGCAGTCACGTGTGGGAGCCAGCTCGTACCCACTCACGGGTGCAGACTGTTAAATCTACAAGGGTTTTGCAAGTCGGTTGTTAAACGCAGCCCCTATTAAAAGTTAAATTCTACGAACTTACAATTCAATAAATTATATCTTAATGAAAGGTAAATAAGCATATCACTTCCTTACTGTTTTGTAATGTTTCACTGTTGACCATGCCCTTGACGTTATTTCTATCTCTTGTGTCCATATAGTGGAAATACTGTCTGATGGCTGATGACTGCATATCTCTCCCCGACTCTGTGTTCAACGATGTCACTTTTTTAGCTGAGTTAGCCATAGCGGGAACTTGAACACCATGAAAATCTAAAAATGCTACGAAACAGCGTTCGGTTTACGGTTTTACAGTTGTCTAGACTTGACCGATGAAGAAAATGTTAATAATGCAGATTAAACATGAAAGTATATCACGTCTTTAGTTGTTCCCTTGTGAGTGGCCAACGGATATGCATCAAGGAAACATTCTTCCAGGATTCAAAAACCACTCTCTGATCCCGTGAAGAAATCACATCCTCAGCAAGGAAGTGAGGTTCCAACGAATGTCTTCCTTCTTTCATCTTAATTCCTTAACAAAAATGAAAATATCCACCAGTGCTCATGTTGGAATTACACTCCTTCGTCAACTGCAGATGTCAGTGAGATGTTTTTCAGGAGTCGATTAGCCATATGGAATTTACGACGAAGGGTATTGCAGATTTTATAATTATTTTCAAATCATATGCTACACTTTTATATCAGTGAGATTTATAATCAGCGTATGTGTGTATAAACATGAATACATTTTCTTCAGAGAGCTGGTGGTTAAATAGTTATCAGCACGTGGCTATCCAATAGCATAACTACATGTAAGGAAAGGGGGTAATTTTAATGACTTAAAGGATGATAATTAGAAGTATATGAATATGTGTGCATCTTTGCATATATGTCACTTAACTTTGGTTTAATGGAGGCGGATCACAAAACAGTAAAAGAAAACTCTTGCTAGAAAAATGACACAGTACGAGCTATTTCTACCTGCCCTACTCTTTCGTTGAGGCCACCAAGAACAAAGCTCTCATCAAAGGACAGGCAAAGCAGGCAAGAGCCCACTCTTAATATTTTCATGCCTCTGGGTAGTGTTTTATAGTTTCCAAAAGGACTTTTGCACAACCTATATCCTATATCCAACCTATGGGAGCCTCATAAGGGCTTTGTGAAAAAAGGCAAGACAGAGAGTATTCTCACCTAACAGATGAGTGTATCAGGGCTCCAAAGGCTTATGTAGTTCGCCTACTGTCACGTGACTGTGGGTGGCTACGGTGAGACTAAAACACAGGTCTTCTGATGCCCAGCCTTGTGTTTCTCAAGGGAGGATCAAAATACCCACTTTGGATTAGCTCTTCTGCAAAGCTACATCACTCTTGAACGTGAGTTTAAATGAGGAGGCAGTGGGAAAAGAAGGCACTTGGGAATCTGAAAAATCCTGCTGTCAACTCAGCCACACTTCCTGACTGTATTTCCTTGGGCAAGGAACCTAGATGTCAGAGTCCAGGTTTGTATCTCTAGGCCCACATACAGCCCCTGCTCCCCAGGTAGGCAGCCACCTGGCCAGAGACTCAAACTCAGCAGACAGATAGCTGCAGAGTCCAGGTCCAAACCTCCGTTCCCTGGTTTTCACGCATTCTATTTTTTAGAATCACAGAAACTTTTTTTTATTTTTTCAAGCAAAATCCTATCCGAAATAGCAAAGTATAATTCAGACCAAAAGGCACATTTCTGTGGGGATAGTGGGAGGGGGATGGCTATATTTATGGTTATAACAGCTGTCTGCTCACGGGGACCCTTAGAGCATCAAAAAAGAACCCTAGTCTCGTTGAAGAGCTTTTAAAAAAAAAAAAAATCCACATTAACAATTAATGAGGGCAGTGTTTGTTGTGTCTGTGTGTGCTTCTCTGTGTGTCTCTGTATGTGTGAGTGCTGTGTGTATGTGTATCGGCGGGGACAGAGGATTCCATACTCTTCCCTGTAGGTCTCCTGAAGCTTAGCTACATACCTTGAAATCTGCTGCCACTGGCAACAAAAGGCCAAAATGAAAAAGTGAGGGCCTCTCAGTAGAACTAGGTAGAAAAAAGCGAAAAAGTAAAACTCCAGTCACACATCATACTATAGAAGAGCACAGCAGGTGAATCTATAATCATAATGATGGCTAAGAGTGCTTGTGAAGTGGCCGGCACTGCTCTGAACACTTCAAATGTCTTATCATTTTAAATGTTTGACAGCATCCCTTCGAGACAAGTGCTCTCGTCGTCCCGGCTTTGTAGATGGAGACATTCATGCTTTGAGCAGCTAACATCCTCAAGCTTTCACTGCTTATAAGCAGTGGAGCTGAGATCGGGGCTGGCTTCCCGGGCATGCAACCTGTGCAGTCGCCCAGGGGGACTCCAAGGGCCCCTGCTTGGGGTTTAATGCTCTGCAGATGCTGTCTTAAAATCCTTAATAATTTTATCTTTGAATCTGTGTTCTGTAAGTCAAGTCGGATGGAGCATTTCCTGGCGGCTTGGGGCCTCTGCTCTCGTGTGGTCTAGCCTCCTGCTGCCTGTTGGCCGCCTGGGATGGGTTCTCGGCCACCTGCTTCCCACCTCTGATGCTCCACGATCTCCTTGTCTTCCTCTTTGCCGGCCCTGCTCCTGCCCACTGCCCACCACGTGGGGCGCGCCTGGGTCCTGCAGACAAGGAAAAGTACCCGTATGGCACAAGCGCTCAGAGGGGCAGAGGCAGGTACACAAGGAGAGCTGAGCCGTTCCCATCTAGGGGGAAGGAGGGGGTCTTCTTGGACTCCCCCGATCCAGATTCTAATCATATCCTGGAAAGGAGGTTGCGTGTCCACGGTGGGTCTGGGCTGTGGGCCTGTGACTTCCCTGCCCCCGGCCAGGGCCTTGCATTTTCATTTCGCAGTTGGCCCCATGCGCTATGCAGCTGGCCCTGCTAAGATTCAAACCCAAGAGATGGAGCTATTGATCACTGTGCAGATATCTCCCTCTTCTATCCGTGAGGGTCAGCATCTGTTTCTTATTCCCTCAGCTGTTCAGCTGGCATTAATAGCCGCCTCTTTGCCAGCGCCCTTGTATGGAAAAAGGGGAACGTGTGGGACTGGCAACCAAAGGGCCCTGCCTGGGTTTGCCCTCTGCTCATCCCATAGGATGAGGGACTTTCCATTCTCCTGCAGCAATCGATGCCCACATGTATCCTCTGAAGGTTCCATTGACCATTATTTCAAGACCACTAACAAGGATAAGGTTTCCCCCAGAGGATAAAGGGCAAGGTTCCCCGGGCTTGTGAAATAGCCTATAATGTTAAGAGTTACTCCAGTGAAAGAAAAAGCACAGGCAAGGAGTCAGCAGCAGTCCTTAGAGGTACCCCCTCCCCCCTCCACCAGCACCCCAGCTTCCTAGAATCATGAGAGATGTGCTAGTCTTCCCTTGGGATGACCAGCATTTAAATTCCCAAAGGGCAGGAGCTCTGCCTGTCTGGCTTGCCGCTGGCACAGGACAGGGCCTTGCAGATTGGAGGTGCTTCCTCAGTATCCAGGGAACCAATCCTGCTGGTGGATCTAATCCAGGTGCAGAGACCCTATGGATTAACTCTGTCGCTGGCATGTGTCTCCTCTTTAGCACTAGATTTTTGGAATTAGGACTGAGGAGGAAAATCCCCGTCCTCTCCCGGCCCATACTTGCTTCCCCTTGTATCAGTCTCCGCGGTACCCAATAGCCAGCAGGCCGGGGCCCCTTGGATCCCAAACAAGGCCAAACAGGTGTGAGAGATTAGCTCCCTGGACGAGCCTCTGTCCAACAAAACAATGTCAAATTTCCCCCCTAATAAGGTCCAGAGCTGTAAGCAATTCCCCTTGTTATTAAGCAGGAAAGAAAACACAGCCCGGCTCCTTCCCAATTAGCTCAGAGGACCCTCCGATGAGCCGAATCTAAACCAGAGACCTGCCATGATCTGGCTTCCAGTGCAGACAGGGCCTGCCTTCCCCAGCGAATGGAAACTCACTGGCCCAGGTTCCCAGCCATCTTGGCACGAGGGTGCAGACAGCCCCCCAAGCCCCCACCCCAATATCGTGGGCTGTCTCTGCCTCTGATTCAAACCATCTTTGCAGCTCCCTGCCAGATCCCTTACTTTGATTTTCCATATGGAGGTTCGGTCTCCTTTGCCAGGTTAGTGTTTATAGGGGATGGGCTTTTTGACAGTTTCGCTGTCAGTGAGAGAGGGGATGGGACCCCTCCCCTCAACATGAATCACTTTCTTGTCCTCCAAAAAAGGGGAAAAGATCAACATCCTGGAGCAGTAACAACAAAGTAGAAACCCCAGACGTATCTAGCAACGGGGATGTCTCATCTTTCCTTCTCTTCCTCCATCCCCCGCTGCAAACTAGTAGGTCGTGGAGTGGAAGACAGACAGCCTCCAAAGTGCTTCCAAAGGTGGTCCACAGCTCTGTTCCTTCGTGTTTACACGTGGGGTTAGAGAAACTCAAGCCACTGAGGTCATCCGATCCTTTCCCCAACCCCATCTGAGACAGTGGCTGGAGGGAAGCTCTTTCCATCTTGAGCATCGTAACTGAATAGGGGAGGTTTAAACAGGTTTCATAATAAGCCTTGAGTTAAGAGTATGATTGCCAGGCACTGTCCTAAGGCTTTAAAGCATTGCTTCATTTCATTCTCACAAGAACCTTACGAATGTCCCTCATTTTAAGGTAACCGAGTGTTTAAAAAGTTGTTTGTCCAAAGCACATGTCTAGCCACTGGTAGAACTAGCAAATGAACCAGAGTCCAAATCCAGAACTGCCGTCAGCTTGAGTGCTATTTGCCGAATATTCCTAATCTCTCCTCAGCTCCCCCTTCTGGGCACCAGGTGGGGTTACATTTCCTGAGCTCTGAGATCAGATGGGGCCTCATGACCAGTCCCGGCCAATGAGTTGTGAAAATAGATAATGTGGATCACTTCCAGGCTGAGCCCATGTGCATCTCCGCAGAATGCACTGTATCCTCTGCCACCCTCCCTGGCAATGTTCCAGAAGGTTCTGTCAGCCTGGGTCCCACAATAAGGGTACAAAGACAAGGGAGCGGCTTCTGGTGATAGATACGTAGTATGAATAAGAAATAAACGTTAATTGTTTTAATCCATTAAGGTTTGGGGATTATTACTATGAAAGCAAGGAAGGTGGTTAGTTTTGGAGGGGGAGAGGGAACAGGATGTGGGAAGGGATTTCTGGGGTGCCTGTCTAAGCTCCATTTCCTAACTTGAGTGCTGGTTAGAAGGATGTTTTATAATAATATGATAAATATTTGTTTCATGTGGGTCTCTGTATCAGTGTTTTTATTTTACACTACGAGGTTAAAAAATGTCTGAGGGTTGTTTGTTACCACATCCTAACAGCCCTGACTGATACAATGCAGCCAGCCCTGACTGAATCACCATCATGGTCCCCGTTATAAAGTGCTTTCTTATGTCTCAGTGGTCCCCCTTCTGCTTGATGTCAAGAAATTTCTATTTTATGAAATGAGAACTGAAACCTTTGTTGTTGTTTTTTTGTTTTTTCCGGTAAGTCAACGTTTTTCAATGAAAAGGACAAAGTTAGAAACATAAAATTAAACATGGAATGGATTAGCTGGGGCAGAAAGCCTTTAAAGTTCTCATCCATAATTTCCTTAGGGATTATGGCTGCATTCCAAGAGGCAAGACATGATCGGCTCTGAAATAGAGAACGCGAAATGTGGACATCACCCAAAGCTTCTCTCTGGCTCCACTTTTCTCTGCTCTAGCGCCCTCAACATGGCTTCTGTGGTTACTTTAATCTCTAGAGCATGATATTCTCATTAAATGTACACATACAGGGAGGCAAATGAAATAGCTTCATGGGACATTTAGGCAGGAGGGTTCACCCAACGGAGAGGAAGGTCCATTTGGTCTGTCCCTGTCGGCAAATGCCTGGGAGATATTCAGAGGACTCTTCTCACTCACCTAGAGCTACACCAGGGTACAAGGGCAGAGGGAAACGTTAATGCCTTTCCCCTGCCATGACCCTAGCTCAAGAAGTGAAGGCAGGCTCTTGCAACATCTCGGAACTTGGAAGGCAGGGAGTCACTACACATGGTGCCAAAGCAACTCCCCACACCCCAACCCATGTAGCATAGAGAAGCAGGATGCGTTCTTGTGGAAGGTCACTGTGGTGTTCTGTAATCCACCCCCTTCTATGCATTGCTCCCCACCCCTCCCTGCTGGAATTTAAAGCCATCACTGCATGGGCAAATGACAAGAACTACCAGCTTAAAAAAATAAAGACTCCTTTTTAAATTGTGTCTTTGTTTTGTTTCATTTATTTAGTCACTTATCTACTAATGTGCAAGAGCACTCTGCGGGTTCAGCTGTATTTTAGAACTCTTGCCCACTTGAAAGCCAATCCCCAAACCAAACCTCAGATTCTTCCCACCCACCTGCAGGCAGACTGCTGGGTTTTCACTCCAGATTCAACCCTTCGAGGGCCCTCTGTCAGCACTGGGAGGCTGTTGACCGACAACTGTTTCCCAAGCTCGGCTTTTGCTGATCTAACCTCATTAAGCCAATGCAAGAAGTCAATGAGATTGATTTATCCCTTACAATAAAACCAGGCTATTACTCACTGGGGCAACCTGGCACATGATCTGGTCCCTTCTGTAAGAGGTAGCAAACCAGCAACATGATAAACCGCCTGCTACGTGGGGAGAGAAGAATTGCCAGTCTGTGGTTGTCACACCGTCAATGAATTTTCATTACAGTCTGGGGCAACGCTAAACTTCAAGGTCCTGTAATTATAATCCATTGATTTTTTATTGTCACCTGCTAAAAGCAAACGCATAGAACATGATTACTTTAACACCAAGGTCCAGTTGGGTGTGAGCCCTCCCGCTGTAAATTACAGGTGGCAGCAGATAGATTCATGAGGTAAGGCAGTTATGCCCTCCCTCCCTCCCCCATACCCGGAAACGTGCCTGAGAGAAACCCGCACCAGGGATGAATCATTCACAAAGGGATCAAAACTGGCCACTTTTGCCAGGCACAGGAGTCTGAACTTTCTCTCTCATCGCACTTCTCTCTTTCTACCTATTATGTTAGGTATTTGCAAGATATTACAACATACAGGTAAAAAGTGCAGACCCAGTAGGCAAAATTGTTGTGTTTGAATGCCGACTCCCTCTTATTCTTAGTTGTATGACCTTGAGCAACTGTGCTTCAGTTTCCTGCTCTGCTAAACGGGAATGGTAGTAAGAGTTACCACCTACCTCACAGTGTTATTATGAGAACCAAGTAAGTTAATTCATGCCAAGCAATTAGAAGGATACCCTAAACAAATACCGTATGCTAACACATATATATGGAATCTAAAAAAAAAAAAAATTCTGAAGAACCTAGGGGCAGGACAGGAATAAAGACGCAGATGTAGAGAATGGACTTGAGCGCACGGGGAGGGGGAAGGGGAAGCTGGGACGAAGTGAGAGAGTGGCATGGACATATACACACTAACAAATGTAAAATAGGTAGCTAGTGGGAAGCAGCCACTTAACACAGGGAGATCAGCTCGGTGCTTTATGACCACCTAGAGGAGTGGGATAGGGAGGGTGAGAGGGAGATGCAAGAGGGAGGAGATATGGGGATATATGTATACGTATAGCTGATTCACTTTGTTATAAAGCAGAAAGTAACACACCATTGTAAAGCAATTATACGCCAATAAAGATGTTTAAAAAAAAAAAAGAAGGATACCTGCACAGAGAAAGCATTCAATGCATGTCACATATTATTATTACCACACAAATGAAAGGGTGGCTGTCATTCTTTGCCTTTTAGACTATAAGTTATTTGTTAGTAGAACCCTTGTTTTAGACATCTTTTTATATATTTAGATAGTCTGAACTGGATAAAGGCAAATCGTAGACTTTAGCCATCATTACACCCCATGGACCCAGTGATGGGTCTGGTACATAGTGTTTAATTACAATGCGTATGAAGCCTGGCACGTTATAAGTATCACAAATTCTTACTGAGCAGACAAATGAATGTTCAAAAATGACTTTTATTCACTTTTCCTTTAAGTGGTCATGTGCTCTGTTTCATAGATTGTGTTGATGAACAAGCAGAGACTTAGGGAGGAGTGTTCTCCCTGATCAGGAGGCAGGGAAGAACAAGATGTGGAATTGAGAACAGAAGAAATTTCCTGTTCACGTAAAAAGAGACTATATCCCCCCACACCCCGCTCCAGTTATGTATCTTTTGTTGCATGTTTTTGACTCTGGGGACCACAATTAAGAGGGGCCTCAGCAAACCACTGTGTTTTAAGGGAGGTGATGAGGATGTTGAAGATTCTGGAACACACGTGGTATGTGGTGCCTTAGAAGAGGAGGCTCCTGGAGAAGCAGGAGAACGATGCTCAGGGTGCTGCGGAATCGGGAACCATGTTCTCTGTCACCTTCCAGATGCAACGGTTGCTACGTTCTGTGATCCTGCTTCCAAACATTTTTTTAATTGAAGTATAAGTTGATTCACAACGTTGTGTTAGTTTCAGGTGTAGAGCAAAGCGATTCAGTTATGTATTGTATGTTATACTCTTTTTATATATATATTATAATATATATATTCTTTCTCAGATTCTTTTTCACTGTAGATTATTACAAGACATTGAATATAGTTCCCTGTGCCTCCACATATTTCTTGAATTCAACACTGCCTCGGCCCCAGCTCCCAGCTGCTCTTGGTTGTCATCCTGCTAATGCCGTACATTCCTCACTTTTACAGCTCCTCCCCTCAGCAGCCTGAGGTTCAGACCTCTCGGCACGGCACTCAGGGTCCTCAGCAGCCTGAGGTTCAGACCTCTCGGCACGGCACTCAAGGTCCACATCAGCCTCACTCCAGCCCACCTTTCCAGAGTTATCCATTCCTTCGCACCCCTGCTCTGTTTCAGGCATGCTCTGCAATGGACGATTCTGGTTTGGGGAAGGGCGATTATGTTTTCCTTCCTCCCCAGTGGATTCTTCTGCCACTTTTTCAGGTTAATGAAATCTGACCCAATCTCTCAAGGCTCATTTCTGAGGTCACATCACCCGCAAAGTCTTCTCCCACCTTCCCTGGCAGAACTAAGTACGCTTCCACCTGTGTCCCCCCAGGAACTTTGTGCATTGTACCCTGTAACCATGTCCATCGCTCCACTCTGAACCCCTTAAAGACAAATCCTGGGATTTACCCAGCTTGACATCCCATGAGCCTAGCAGCATGCCTGGCACATGATAGGTACTGAACAAGTAGGGAATAAATAAAAATTGGAGGTAATTTCCCATTTACTGAGAGAGAGATGTTTTAATTATGAGAATAAGCCCCCAAATAAGCTATGCTAGGTGGGTATAGAGACCTATGATTCCCATACAAGGATGCTATGGAAGAGATTTCCATACGAAGGAGACGGTTGAACCAGAGGGCCTTTAGGAAATTTATCAATTTAGACCTGAGAATCAAGGACACTATGGAATTTGCAACTTCAGCTCCAGACCTTTAGCCACTTCACTGGAAAGAGACATACAGAAGTCTTGGTCCTGGGACTTTGCTATCCCACAGGAGCTTCTCTAGGAAATGGACGCTTTTCACCTGTGGGAAATGAAATAAATACGAAAGGTTTAAACTCTAGAGCAAAACAGAAGGATTGTCCAGCCATGCTTATAACCTGGAGTATCTAAGACCTTTCTCCAAAGAGATCCAAAGCAATGAGTTTGCTTCTTACGTATATATTTTTTTAAATGCCTTTATACCCTGTGTTCTCATAACCGAAAGAGGTAGAAAACAGGAGGGGGGCAACACATGGCCTTCCAGATGTGTCAGAGTTGTGATAAGTCATGTTTAAACTTTACCTAAAGTGAAATAAAGTGTCAACAGAAACTGGTGCCCAAACTCTCTGATCAGATCAGGCAAACAACCAATAGAAAAAAATCAATCAAATGTGAAAGGCGGCTTAAAGGGGTGAGAACGCTTAACTCTGTGATTCCCATAGGAGCCAGGTCTGTTTCACATGTTTTCTGCCAGCTGCTGCCTCTCCTCGTAGCCATGAAATAGCCAGAAGTACACCAGAGGCTGTTGTTCTGTGAGCTGGCTTGGTCACAAGCAGTGTAAGAACTCGGCAGCACCGGCTGAGGATGCAAGAAGGATGCTGGGAACTGTGGGCTCAAGACAGTTGGAGCAAATCAGCCCCAGGGCCAAGGCTTTGGGAAGGGAGGTGACCAAAACTCCAAAGAGGAATAGAAAATGTGACCTCGATCTGGAATACAGTACAGACTCAAGGAGATTGGTTCTTGTGGGTGGGACCGAGGAACAAAAGTTTCCAAGTTGATGTGACAGAATGAGAGCAGTGTGTTTCCATGTGGTCCATCCAGTTGGAAACAGACTGCATTTCCCCAGGGGTAAGGGATCAGCAGGGACCAGACAGGGTCTCCAGGCCCCAGAGAAGTGGGCTAATGTTTAGGACAGGGTTTCCATTGCAAGGAGGAAAGTAAAGTGTTAAGCCAGGAATTGGGGGAGCAAAGGTCCAATAAATATGGTGACATAAATGGGTTTGGTGAACAGGAAGGTGTTTGGGTGACACCGCCCACAATGAACCTGATTCCAGACCCCCCAGAGCAGGTGGGACTCCTGATGTACACCCAGTCTCATGAAGATTGGCTCAGGAAGCTCTGGTGGTTTGGGTTGGATAAAGCTAGAAATGGGCAAGGATTTGACATGGCGGCCGGCTCACAAGCTTCCCCACTCAGACGACTGACACCCTCCCCCCTGCCCTCTAATATTTTAACTTTTTATTTTATATTGGAGTACAGTTGATTAACAGTGTTGTGTTCGTTTCAGGTGTACAACTAAGTGATTCAGTTGTAGACATGTATCCATTCTTTTTCAAATGCGCTAAGACTGCAACAGAGGATAGGAAGCTGCACAAACCAACCAAAATCTGATTCAAATAACAGCACTCAAGGTAGAAGAGAAATCGGTACGAACTCTCTGGAAAGTAACCTGGTGACCCATACTGAGATCTTAAAAGATGTGTATTTGCTTTAACTAAGTAGCCACAATTCTAAGGTCTTATTCTCAGGGGGAAAATGCGCTAGCGACAGCAGGAGAAAAGTAGGTGAAACGAGAGAGTTGGAAGGGACAACAGTTTGAATGTTTATCACTATTATATTAGAAACTTTACGTGGATCATCTCATTTCATCCTCACAAAATCTACAGGATTAGGGCAACAATGCTCATTGTAGCCTTGTTTATAATCGTGAAAAATTGAAAACAGCCTTCTTGTATAACTGCTGAGAGTAACATTATGCTGTGGCCACGTAATGCTTTACCACCAGACCCTTAAAACTGTTTATAAAAAATTCTGTACTGACAGGAGACAGTGCTCAGAGCATAATGTTAACAGAAGTATACAGAACTGTATATGCAATAGGATTACCAAAGCACTTCTATTTTCCTTGTTTATATGTGTGTGTGTATGATATAGTTACATATTCACGTATCCACGTGTGTATCTGAAAGGCAACAGTGTTACAAGTGGGTGATGGGATCATCAGTTGTATTTATTTGCTTCTTCACATTTCCGATGTTTCCCCCAGTTTTTACAATGAGCGTAATTACTTTAATTATAAGATAGTCAAAATATTTCACGGAAATAGCTTATTTATCATACGCTTTTCATGCAGATCTCTGAACACATATTACTCCTCTGCTAGAATACTGTCAGTAAAGGAATTCAAGTGGCCATATTTGTCTAACAAGGACAAATTACAGACAACTGGAAAACATCTAAAATACGTCCGTAACTGCTGTGCTGCTGTAAGTCTCAGAAAATACTTCACATGTTCTCACAACAAGCAAGGTGTATGACCCCAACACCAGCAAATATATAGTCAATGTATTTCTAGCCTGAAAAGAGTGTGACCTGCTAACATTCTTTACTGATGTTGAGAATACTTTGGGCTGTCTTAGAAAACGATTAGAACCATGTATGTTATTACCATGTTTTAAAAAAATCAAAATGGTAAGTTATAGTTTACCATATGTTTTATTAATCGATGACAGTCCTAACATCATAATCGTAAACTAAAGAGTGTTATAAACATCTAAGAACACACAGTAGGTAGGGGAAACTGATAGAGCAGAGCTTTTTAAAATTTTATTTATTTATTATTTATGTTTGGCTGTGTTCGGTCTTCGTTGCTGCACGTGGGCTTCCTCTAGTTGCGGCAAGCGGGGGCTACTCTTTGTTGCGGTGCGTGGGCTTCTCATTGCGGTGACTTCTCTTGTTGCGGAGCACGGGCTCTAGGCACGCAGGCTTCAGTAGTTGTGGCTCGTGGGCTCGGTAGTTGAGGCTCGCAGGCTCTAGAGCGCAGGCTCAGTAGTTGTGGCGCATGGGCTTAGTTGCTCCGCGGCATGTGGGATCTTCCCAGACCAGGAATCAAACCCGTGCCCCCGGCATTGGCAGGCGGATTCTTAACCACTATGCTACCAGGGAAGCCCTAGAGCAGAGCTTTTGAAGGGTGGTTTTCTTTCTCTAAAACAACGCCATAAAAGATGGGGGGAGGTCTGGAGAGATAAAAACGGACTTTGATTCATCACCAAGAACCCCAGTCCTAGTCTTTTTCTAGGGAATTCGGGGGTGTGGGAGAGACAGGCTCTTGAACTTCATTAGACTTTCCATTCCCTAATCGGGAAGGTGCTGCCTTCCTTCCCTCTGCTGAGGTCAAAGCCAGAAAGCAGTCCACCTCATCTATAGCCTGTAACTCTACATCAGAGAGGGCTGGAGAATGCTAAGAAGGCACCCAGGATGGCAAATCATATTTAATTCCAGGAGACTCAGCTGGTTTGTAGTTTACCAGCTCTAAACCATAGATATTCCCAGTCAGTCCAAATGAGATATTTTTCCATTACATTCAAGAGTTTAGAGTTAGGCAAATGTGGTGATGTTATCTCGCGGACTCCATCCTATTAAATATTCAGGTGTGTTTCCAAGGAAGATTATAGAATATCTTGCTCAGAATTCTAGCATCGATAAAGTCGCTATTAAGAGTAGGTAACTGCCTATACACTGCAATTTCAAGAGAGGTATAAGAGGCCCGTAATCAAAAATGTTTTCTTCCTTTGGGGATTATCACATCTAGGACTCCACCACTGGAAAGTGGGCTAAGCTGTACTTTTTCTTCAAGAACTCCATTTCCAAAGGCTAATAGAGTTGCGAGCGAGAGCAGGATGGGTGGCTGACAGTCGTGCGTGAGATAACCAATTAGATTGTGTTCTCCCGTAGATGTAGGGGTCCAAATTAGCCAGAATACTGCTCAGAGTAGAGGAAGAAGGGTCCATAAGAAAAGAAGGCATGGGGAGGGATAAATTAGGAGGCTGGGATGAACACACACACTACTTTGTATAAACTAGATAACCAACAAGGACCTACCGCAGAGCATAGGGCACTATACTCAATATTATGTAATAACCTATAAGGGAAAAGAATCTGAATAAGAATGTGTGTGTGTGTGTGTGTGTGTGTGTGTGTGTGAGTGTATAACTGACTCGCTGTGCTGTACACCTGAAACTTACACAATATTGAAAGCAACTATACTTCAATAAAAAAAAATTTTTTAAACATTAAAAAAAGCAAAGAAGTCACCAAAAATGGTGCAAATGATGGAGGGAAGTGTAGACAGACTGAACAGCAGTGTTGAAAATTGCATAAGTCATAGTCTCGCCTTGGATGGCCCCTGGGTTGGTGCTTCAAAGCAGAGGCATGGATGAAACGGTCATTAGTGGGGCCCTCATTTCCAGAGTTTCCTCATCCAGTTATCGTATCATAGCCATTGTTTCCTATCGTATCCTTGGGGAGCCTCTCAGTGGCCTCCTTCCTACCTCCCACTCGTGCATGGACAGAAGACTCACCAGAAAAGGGGAGGCAGACATATTTTGAAGCACTTTTGATCAAGGAGGAGTTTCCCTTCACTCCACAGCCAGCCAGTCTTGTCAGCCTTAAGCAAAACCGAATATGGTATAAATGATTGAATTTGAGTCTTCCCACCAGACAACAGGAAGGCTTTAGTCCATCCACCACCAGCAGCCTGCTGCTCTGGCACCTGGAATCAGTGAACCACAACTCCTCAATTATAGCACATTTGGGACCAGATAATTCTGTGTTGTGGGATGTTTAGTAGCATCCCTGGCCTCTATTCACTAGGTGCCAGTAGCACCCATCGCCCCCTTTGACAACCAAACATATCTATGAATATTGCAAATGTCCCCAGATGAAAATTGTCCCCAGATGAGAACCCCTGCACTAAATGGACAGAAATCTTCATCCTCAGTGAAAGGAGGGTAGGTAAGTACAATCCCATTCTATTCTATCTTATATGCCAAAGCCCCTCGTTGAACTTTCAGCATGACTTTAAACCCAGGGGTAACAGAAATGGATGTTCTTTCTTGGTCTGTGCAGAAGCTTCAACAATAACATGACATTTCCCAGGCTTGGGAGAGGCCTTCCCGAGAAGCCCACTGGCCATATGTTCAAAAGCCATCAGGTTCTCTGCATCTTTGATCCTAACTAGGAGATCTGAGTAGTGTCTATAATCAAGGTATCTATATCTTAGTCTGACAGCCTGATAGTGTGGGCAGTTACCTTCTTCTTAAGGGACATCCCATGGAAGAATAACCAAAAACATCTCCATGGTTTCCATAGTGTGTTGCCACTGTGATCCCTGGCTGGGTTTGAGAAGATGTAAAGGATAGTGCAAGAACTCTCCATCTTGTCCTTGTACCACTTTCCAGATGGCTCATCTGGTGTTAGAACACACCTATGTCTAATTCCGCAAACTCGATGAGGTATCTTGAAGTTAGAGACCATAAAAGTCAAATCTGGAAACAACATAAGAGACCAGCAACCCACCCCTCATTTTATAGCGAGTTGCAGACAGTCATGAGCTACTTAAAGACACGGTACAATGGGCTAGTCACAGCTTCAGATGGACTGATCAGGTTCACGGCAATAAAGAAAAAAAAAGTGTCAGAGCAAACAGAAGCCTCAAACTAATGATAGTCAATCCTGCTTGGTTAGGTTCTAGTTCCCTGAAGTATAACAACAATACTCTCAAACCTATTTTTTAAAATATTTTCATCTTAATGGGCATCATCAGAAAATCTACAAACAACAAATGCTGGAGAGGATGTGGAGAAAAGGGAACCCTCTTGCCCTGTTGGTGGGAATGTAAATTGATACAGCCACTATGGAGAACAGTATGGAGGGTCCTTAAAAAACTCAAAACAGAATTACCATACGACCCAGCAATCCCACTACTGGGCATATACCCAGAGAAAACCATAATTCAAAAAGACACATGCACCCCAATGTTCATTGCAGCACTATTTACAACAGCCAGGTCATGGAAGCAACCTAAATGCCCATTGACAGACGAATGGATAAAGAAGATGTGGTACATATACACAATGGAATATTACTCAGCCATAAAAAGGAACAAAATTGCATCATTTGTAGAGACGTGGATGGACCTAGAGACTGTCATACAGAGTGAAGTCAGAAAGAGAAAAACAAATACCGTATATTAATGCATATGTGTGGAACCTAGAAAAACGGTACAGATGAACCGGTTTGCAAGGCAGAAACAGAGACACAGATGTAGAGGACAAATGTATGGACACCAAGGGGGGAAAGCGGGGCAGAGGGGGTGGTGGTGGGTTGAATTGGGAGATTAGGATTGACGTGTATACACTGATATGTATAAAATAGATAACTAATAAGAACCTGCTGTATAAAAATAAATAAAATAAAATTCAAGTAAAAAAATTTTCACCTTAAAAAACCCATATCCCATAGGTCAGTTTTTGAAACTCCAAATATTTAGAAGGGCAAGCCTTCAGTCACTCTAAAAGCACTAGGCAGACGGATGGCACAAGGGGAGGCAACGGGTTGATTGTCTGGGAGCCAATCAGTCCTCCCTGCTTCCCTGATCCTTTCCCCCTCCCCACACCATCCCCTGCTGTCATTTATCAAGACTGGCCTGATCCTGTGGAATTCCTCTCATTCTTCGTCAGGGCTTTGACCTCGTCCAACCAAACAAGCAAGGTACATGCTGGGCGAGCGCTAACACTGGGGCACAGGGTGATGAAGAGGAAACAATCGATGCTCGAGGACTTTCCCACACTTGGGGGGATCAGTTTTATCGGCGTTTGGACACTGGGTGTCAAGCCTGGTCAGATGGAAGCCGAAGGTTCTGTGGGGGAGGGAGGCTGAGAGAAGGCCACTGCTGTGGCTTCAGTCATAGGACAGCTTCCTGGAAGTAGCTGGCTCTAGCGGCCAGCTCATTCAGAAGGGACCGCCTCTCACACTCCGCCTGCGGAGATGCTGTGGGTCCCTCATTCCCTCTAAAATGTGAAAAAGACCCCAAAGGTCCCAACAGACCCTCTCTACCTCGGAAAGCCACAAGGAAATATGGATTGGTTCCAGAAAAAGGCAAATGCCAAGGGTACTGGGTCCTGCCCTTCATAAGTAAATCAGGACTGTTCATGTATCCATCTTCTCTCAATTAACCAAGAGCTGATTAACCCAATGGTGTGTTGTCCAAATCTGCATTTCCTCTGTCTTTGGTTGCTCTCTGGGATAGTGATGATTATTCCTCTCATCAGAGGTGAGCAGAAGAGGAAACGCAAGCTGGTCAGGCTGCTCCCCGGTAGCACATTTGAGCAGAGAAGGAGGATGAAGCTGCTACCTTAACAAAGACCCTAAGCTCCTCCATCTATTCTTCCCACTTTCTTATGGGCACCAGGCTGTTCTATCCCTCTGGGCTTCGAGTCATGTTGCTTCCTCTTCCCCCAGCCCCTTGACACCCACTGAGCTCCCACCCTTCTATCAGCACTTAGTGATGTGTCTCCCTGATGTGTCCTAGTTAAGGTACCTCTCCCTCAGCTTTGTTCCCACTTTGCCAGGGAAAAAAAAGTGGCTATAATGCTCTATTGTACACACTTACTAATATCTGCGTTCCCTTGGAGACAGATTCTTCTTTACCTAATGCATCTTCATATCCCCAGACCCTAGCACGGTGAGTAGCATAGACTAGATGCCCCGTAATTATCTGATGAGCGTATGCATCTGTATATTTATATTGTTAAGAGTCTTTCAATTCCTTACAGTTCCAGAAACCTGAGCCGTAAGTGGGCGTGAGTGCTTCTCTAGACCAATATGCTGATTGTGCTACATGAAAATGATATTGGTGCGGTCCTTCAGATGTTCTGTCAGTTTCCTCTCCACCTAAGACCTGGCTGCAGCTCAGCCCAACTGCTATAGAGTCTCTAGTACCTGCGTGGCCGGACAAGAGGCACTAGCACTGCCACGCGCAGCTCTGGGTGCTGCAATCTCCTTCGTCTCACACCAACCACACTCTCTTCCCCAAGCAACAGGACTGCACAGACAAGAGAGAGGACCTAGGAAATCTGAAGTCCCAGGGACTCCCATGTCTGCAGGACCCAAAGACTTCATATTAAATCAGCCTCTTCCTGATACCAAGTATCCCTACAGGTGACTGGCGCACCCTCTGGTAATCTGAAAGAGTCCTACGTACCTGTGTGAGGTAGTCCACTACTGTTTCTCAGCTCCAAAACTCCTGTACATCACTTAGGGTGCTAAGGGGTACTCTGCAAATGTTTTTTCACTGCTGCTGGCTGCTTCTTGAGAGGTTCTGGCAATAGGGGACACTAGAGGGAGACTGAAAACAGGACAAAGAAGAATGCACCCCCATTTCCTTTTTACTTGCCGTTCTTGCCAATGCTGCCTAGCAGCAGTGTTTTCTCTGTCCCCATGGCAACAGCTGGGCGTGGCCTCCATCTCCCAGAGCCAGCCCCAAGTGCTTTCTCAGAGGTACAAGTCCCCACAAGGCAACAGTACTCCTTCCTCAGAGATCTGAATTCCAGCTCCATAGGTCGCTTCCTCCAAGCTTTGCAGATGCCATCAGCAACCAGACAGAACCTCCCCCTCAGACCTTTAGGCTCTACCTTCTCAGGGCCCTTCCTCTGATTTCTTAGGATCCATAGACTTAATCTCTTCCCATATTCCCCCAGCCTTTGGCAGGGAGCCTCTTCCATCAGGTACTGTGTTACCTCTCTGTTCCTACTTCACTTTTTCAGTCCTCCAACACCTATATAACCAGTCCCCTATATTAAATTCCCTCTGTTGAAATACCTAATATGCTTTCTGTTTTTCTGCCCATACCCTCAACTAATACAATATCCAAGGGTTCTTTCTGCTTGTCACCTAGGGAAAATCTGAGAATCCGATTCTTTGCTCAAAATGATAGCAGAGTCGAAGAGAAGAAAAAATTTTTACTATACATTTGATACTAGTTGTCTGAATAACCTTCAACAAGTCACATAATCTTCTTGAGGCTCTAGCCTTCAGACCATAAATGGGGGCAAATAATCTTAGCCTCTTGCTTTGTCCTAGGAATGCAGTGAGAACTACAGGGAGTCTATGTGAAAGAGCTTTAAGGTCTATGTTAGAAAGGCATCATTGTCTGTGCAAAACGACTTTGAATATCAACAGGCTGTAAAGACGCTTCCTAGTTTTGATCTCAGTAGGCTCTCCTAGACAGCTCCTCCCACCTACATCAACCACATAGGAAATAGTCCAGGTTTGCTGCTTTGTGAAAGACTCACCTTGACAGAAAGAGGTTGAAATCTCTTGTTCCTTTGTTGATAAGATCATAATCACCCATTTTCAAAATAAGATTTATTCTGGATGTTGCAATGACAGGTTGACCCTTTTCTGTGCTGAGAGAAGTAAATATTGGGAGATGTGGGTTTTGAGGAAAGGATAGGAAGCAGAAGGGAGGGGAGAAGTGGGATGAGGATGAGAGAATGTATTTCTTTCATGTTTGGAGTCATGCCAAGGTGTCATATTCCTGTGAAGAATGGTTAGATCTGGAAAAAACTTGAGGGATTAGTGGAAAGCGGGGGAGGGGGAAAGAGGCAGCACCATCAGTTCCCTAAAATTGGCCCAAACATGTTTCCTCATTATTCTGCCAACTGGTTTTGCAATAAATTGGAGGAAATTTGGCAAGATATTCAACCAGGGCATGGACAGTGTATTGGGACCAAAATAAACAACCATGAAGAAGTTGGCAGTTTCTCATTGGATATTTCAGAAGTGAGCTATGAGACACCAATCTGTGAGTTACTTCTTATAAGTTTACCTAATGAAAATTAAAATTAGGCCACAGATATCAAGTTTTGCCCTTAACCCTTGAGAAACAAACAGTAAATAGGAAATACATTTAGGAAACACACAAAGAATTAGATAAAAATAGAATTAGATCAAATATTTAAGATAATTCAGATACAGTCAGCACATTGAACTAAAGAGATTTAGTCCAGAAACTCCACAATATAGAAACTCTTCAGGCTTTCTTGTAACTGGGGATTTTTTTTTCTAGAAAGGGATATCCCTGAGATCCAGCTATTGCTATATTTCCTTGACTGAGTATCTATGAATGAACAGAGGTTAACAATTTGTGTACCATTAGCCCTTTTGGAAATTTGTTGATGGCTTTTTCTAAGAATTGTATGTTTAAATACGTAACTTGAAATATATATGATTATAAAAAATAAATTATATTGAAATGCAGTTATCCAAATATTTAGAAAACAAATTTGTGATATGTGGTATATACACTTCTTTATTAACAAGATAAACAGGATCTGACTCTGGGACTACTAATGATTTCTTGCTAATGTAAATCAGGTAATACCATACCCTTACTAAAAATTCTCATTGTTCTCTTTTGTCTACATTATATTCTAGGTGTTTAGCATCACATTTATGCACAACAGGAAGTAGATGACACATTTGAAAAAGGACAAGTTAAGAAGGCTTTATCTACACAGTGACCATTTACAAAGGTGTGCATATAGGAGAATCACAAGGGACAGTGCAGAAACCTAGGGTTTACCATTTCTAGACCCAAAAAGATAAGGAGAAGCAGCAGTTACCTGATCTTTCAAGGACAAGCTGAGTTGACCAGGTTTAGAGGGCCAATGACTTTCCATTGGGATAAGCATCTATCCCAAGATGGAGGATGGAGGATGCCAATGGAGCAAAAACTCTGACCTCACTCTGCTCCCTTTTCCCAATCTCCTGCCAAGGCTCTCCAAGGGGGGAATCCAACCAGAAGCCAGAGGGCAAAGGAACCCACTGATATCTTTCCAAGAGCAAGGAGGGCAAGGGTGGAAAGTGATGTTGGGGGACAAATGGAAGAAATCAGCACAGTATTGAAGACGTTTCAAGCTCTGGTCCAAACTGTTCCTCCTTCCTTCTCTACCCCTCACTCACAGATACCCTCCATGATGGACATTCCAAACTTCCCAAATATGCCAAGTTCTCTAAGTAGTCCTTATTTTAACACATTAACCTCCTTATTTTAACCATTAACCTCTTTCTCCGGTCAAATTCCTGGTTGAGTTCTTACTAAGTCTTCAGGATCAAGATGAAAGGTCACCTCCTCTTGGAAACCTCCAATATTCCAAGGCAATTTTAGCCAATGCTGCCAGAATATTGCATCACTTCAACATTTCCAAAAGTACTTCCCTGAGAACGTGAACCCTGGAAGGTGTTATTAGGTGGAATGTGAAATACCAGTTTACAGGGGATGATACTTCACTGCAGCAGTTACCAAATTCCTTTAGACTCAAGACAGAATATTCCCAGAAGGAGGGGACTAATGTATCTGAAGAATGATCCAGATAGCAGTGGAAGTGAGAAGCAAAAACAAAAATATGTTAATTACAGGTGCTATATCAACACACAAAGAACAAGTTTCTTCCTCAGGATCATAACCCTGTCCTCAGAGGATAGATGCCGAGGAATACATATATTTGAAACAAACGAAAACAAACAGTCACATGTAACTTTAATCAGAGCAGGAAATTTAGGCTGACTGGTTTCCAAGGAGTAAAAAAGTCCCAGACCGGATGGGACAGAAGCAGGAAGCCAGAGAAATGAGGACAAAACGTATTGGTCACGAGCTATTCTATGGTGATATTTTCGTTTTCTAAGAATTATTTTTGGAGACTCAACTAATTCGTGTTATTCATATATATTTTTAAAATTTTGGGGCTTCCCTAGTGGCAGAGTGGTTAAAAATCCGCCTGCCAATGCAGGGGACATGGGTTCAAGCCTTGGTTCGGGAAGATCCCACATGCTGCAGAGCAACTAAGCCCATGCACCACAACTACTGAGCCTATTCTCTAGAGCCTGCGAGCCACAACTACTGAACCCGCATGCCGCAACTACTGAAGCCCGCGCACCTAGAGCCCGTGCTCCGCAACAAGAGAAGCCACCACAATGAGAAGCCTGCGCACCACAACGAAGAGTAGCCCCCACTCGACGCAACTAGAGACAGCCTGCGCAGCAGCAAAGACCCAACGCAGCCAAAAATAAATATATAAAGAAATTAATTTAAAAGAAAATTTTTTGAAGTATAGTTGATTTACAATGCTGTGTTAATTTCTTCTGTACAGCAAAGTGACTCAGTTTTATATATATATATATATATATATATATATATGTGCGTGTGTGTGTGTGTATATATATATATATATATATCTCACTATTTTCTTTTTCATATTCTTTTCCATTATGGTTTATCATGGGATATTGAATATCCTTTCCTGTGCTATACAGTAGGACCTTGTTATTTATTATTCATATGTTTAAATTTTTTCTTCTGATAAAAATCTACTTTAAAAATAGTGATATTTTGAAAAATTTTAGACTGTCTTGGTTTTGAAGAAAGATGGAAAAAGTCTCCTCACCCTCCCCAACTCCTCCAAGGAAGAGGGCACATCATCGCCACGGGCTGTGACCACCCCAGCCGCCGCCAAGAGGAAGGCAGAGTGTAAGCAGTAGAATGTAGGAGGCTCTTAATTTTGCTGTCTCCATCACAAGCTTCTAATTTCTTGTCCCTCGTCAATTGAGAGGGGGCGTGCTTGTGACGGTCCCTAGCTCTGATTCTCTTGCTCCACAGAAATGCCCAACCCCAGGCAGCAGTGGTACCCGAACCATCTCAGTCCCTTGTTGACACTATTTTTCATACATTTCCTTGTCCTTGAGGAATCACCCAATGACAGCTGGACTAGGAATGTGCATGATAACCTGTGGAGGTTTTCTTCAGCTCCTTCGGGGGATGGTATGGGTACTGCACTTTCAGAGCTGGATTGTCAGGGGAAAGTGTTAAATCAGGGGTGATTTTCAGGAAGTGTGTCTCTGCAGCAACCTGGAAGCATGATGTACAGACCTGTCACACACAGTTAGGATCTCCATCAGTGGCTGGTCTGGTGTTGGCAAGTTCCTGAGAGGGACCCCTGTGACCCCCTTGCTAAACTACAGAAGTAAATCTCTTCCAAATGCAGTTCCTTACATTTGGCTATTAAGGCCCAAGCAGTCCAGATGGCTGGGTTAATTGAAATGAAAACCATTTTTCTTGGGACAAACTCATAGTTGCAAGTCGAGCAGACCCAGCAGACTTGACCTCTTTTCTACTCAAGCTCATAAAGAGGCAACAGATCTTCAGAGGGCTGAGCAGGCGTGCATTTCCTTGTTCATAAGAGAAGATGAGCCAGAGGTAATGGGCAGTAATGAAAATTCTCCGGAAGCATTGGGAACTTGGATCATTCCGTTCCTGGAGCAGGTCCTGACTTCTCTCCACCTGGAACTTTCTATCTGCGAAGCACACCTAGCAAACACGACTTCTGAGCTTGGGCAGTGATGTGGGTAGAGGGGGACCCCAACAAGGCTGAGCCTTGCTCTCCGCCTGGTCATTATTCACCTCAGCTGGTCCCAGTACCCCTTGCTTTCTTTCCCTGCCCATTTATGCATTCCCACCTCATCACACTCACGTACAAGGAGCTATACAACTTCTAGAACTGGGTGTTTAGGATCCTTCATCAATGTTTTATTCATGGAAATGGTGAAACAGTCTATGCCTGGAAACTTCCAATACATCAACCTCAAGTGTGGACTGTGTGTGTGTGCACACACGTGAGTGTACACATGCTTTCCAAATTGCTTTATTCTTTTTTTTTCTTTTTTTCTTTTTTTCTTTTGGCTGTGCCACTCGGTTTGTGGGATCTTAGCTCCCCGACCAGGGATCGAACCCGGGCCTGTGTCAGTGAAAGCGCTGAGTCTTATCCACTGGACTGCCAGGGAATTCCCCCAAACTGCTTTATTCTTATGTAATGGCTACTAGAGCTACAAAAAGTGCAATCAACTTCCTGTCCACTACTTTACCTTTTACTTGGGGCCCAAAAAGATATAAAGACTGAATCTCACCCATGTTTATTTTTCTTCTGAATTGGTAAGGCACAGCGTATCCGTGGAATGCTTTTGGCTGCAAACACCCCACTAAAAGTGGTTCAAATGGTAAGGACACATCAAAAGACATGGGGCAGGTTGTCTCCAGGAGGGGTCAATTCAGCGGCTCAATAAATGGTCTCTTTCAGAGTGTCTTGGCTTTCCCTAATAATTGCAACTTATAGCAGCTTCAGGCATTACTTCCTACCTGACAACAGTCAAAGCAAAAAGGAAAGACCTATTTTGATGAATCTTGTTGTGCAGTATTTTCCCAGAGCATCTAACAGATTCCTATCATCTTTCAGATGCCCACCTCTAAGCCAATCACTAGCAAAGGGAAATTTAGGAATCTCATGATTGGCTAAGATCAATCAAGTTGTCTCCCTTGAAAACCTCCTCGTCCACCCTCCCTGACACATTGCTTCCCTAAAGCTCAACCAAATCAGGGTTCTGTCGGGAAGACATAGCAGGGATTGGGGCCTGAGCTGTTGTCGTAACCAACAGATGCCCAGTTATAATATTTCTTTCATTGCTCAAATCTGTCTATTTGAACACAAACTATATAAACTTTCTTAACTCAATAACAGATGACATAGTTATCTGTAATTGGAACAGAAATCAACTATCTATATAACAGGTATGTGGAAGTCTTTTATTATAACTTAAAGTGAAGTTGCAGCAAATTTTCCAATTATTTCTAACTTTTTTGTTTATTTATCATATCTAGAGTATTAAAATCCTACCATTCTTACCAAGCTGATCTTTACCGCAAGGATCACTCTTTCTGGGGGTGTGGGGGCGTGAGACTGAATTGCCAACCAAAGATTTAAATAGGTACCATCATGTGGCTAGGGGTCCAATCACCTTTCTTCACCTCAGTTTTTACCGTTGATATCTGGCCAAGAAACCAGGCATTGCTGAGTTTGAAATGAATATAACTAAGCTCAACTTACCGTGTAGTAAAATGTTCTGTGTGTATGCATATCTGTCAACATATGGGGAGCGAGTGTATGTGAGGATGTGTCGTGTACGAGTCTTCAGCTTCCCGAGTTGACAACACAGGTTCGCAGTATGGCTTGGCGATATGGCTCTTGGTTCAAATAGAGCTGCACCATGTTAGTCCCCTGAGGACAGCCATCCGCGGTGCCCCTCAGCTCAAGAATAGTTTAGATATTTTCCCAGGGACCAGGCAATGTGTGTAGTCAACAGTGTGTAGCCTTATTCTGACGCTGGAATCAAAACCAACTTCACAGAACAGGGGAAAGCAAATATATTTAGAGAAAACACTCCATCAAAGAAGGTTTCATGCCAACTGCAAACACATTTGTGAAGTGAATGGATGTCAGCTCTCATACTCCTTAGTCCCTTATAGAACTGGCTCTTTCGGTGTCCTCCCCTTCCTAGCCCCTAGTGATTGTATGCTGACTCCCAGAGAGCCCGAGCTTCTTTTCCAAATAGGCTATTATATGCAACTGGTATCTCCACCTTCCTTCCTCCAAGCTTAACCATCCTGCGTCTTGTTCCAAGGTGACCCCGCTTGAGGGGATGTGAGTTACCCCCAAAGGTGAAATGAAACAATGATGTGTGTTCATGGCCGGTGACGGCCTTGAGAGGACACTTCTGCAGTGGGGCAGCTGACAGTTCACTCCTGAAAGGGACAACTCTCCCAGAAGTTTGGAGGCATCTCAGCTTGGGAGATAGGGAGTTCTGTCTGGGACAGAGAAGATCAGACCCAGGTGACGGCCTCTGACTCAGTTGAGGGTTTCTAGCCAGCTCTGATCATGAGGATGGAGGTTTGGTCACAGGACGGTCTTGGGGCCACATCTCTCCACTTTTAAAATAGACAAGTGATCTGGCCTCAGAACCTGAAATGCAAAGGCTCAGAGTAAATCCCAGACTCTGCAATTCACTCTTCCCCACAGGCCAAACAAGAACTAATTTTAAACAAACCACCATGACCGAGCCTGGGGGAAAGGCCAGGTTCACAAAGCAATGGAGCCGGCAAAACTGCATGCCCCACCCAGATTGTTTACTTCTCCTGAGCCTTTCAGGGACGGAACACAGGGCTGGGGTTTAGGATGCCGTCCATCCTACCCCGAAATTCCCTTTTCAGGTTCAGATTAGGAAATCCTTCCCCACACCAGTCTCCACTGAGCCAGAGGCTCCTGCCTGCATCCCTTTTGGTTGCTTTCGTTAAGAACTCAAGTCTGGATTCCTATAATAGGTAAGCCAGGAAAAGCTTCCTGCTAAACATCGTTTACATACATGTTTAAGTCATGGGTTTTTATGTCAGTCAGTGTTTCAGAGAAACAGAAGGAATAGGACATTTTATATATATATATAAAATATATATTCACCATATATTATTATATAATAATTTATTATATAATGTACAAATATTAGATTATTTTTATTATATATTATTTTTATTATATGTTATTATATGTTAATGTTTATATCTATTTCATATACATACTTTATACACACATATTTAAATGTATGTTTTATATATTATATATAAATATATAAATTTAAAGATATATAATTTTATAATTATATATACATATGTACATATTATATGTATATACAAAATACATATATATACATATATAGAAATACATACCTTTATATATATATTTCTTCATATGTATATGAAGGAATTTGTTTCAGGGATTGGCTCATGTAATTATGGGGACTAGAAAGCCCCAAATTCATAGGGCAGAGAGGCCAGCAAACTGGAAACTCAGTTGTGGACTGATTCTGCATTCTAGAAGCAGAATTTCTTCTTCTCTGGGAAACAGCTTTTGCTCCCAAGTCCTTCAACAGCCTGAATGAGGTCCACCCACATTATTGAGGTAATCTCATTTCCTTAAAGCCAACAGGTTTTGAGTGTTAACCACACCTACACAATACCTTCTCAGCAATATTTAGATGAATGTTTGATTACATAGCCAGGTGCTCTAGCTTCACCAAGTTGACACCTAGAATTAACTATCACAGCTCTGACGGCTTTGCTGGCATCTGAACGTCTATGAAGTTCTTGTATCGTAAGAAGCTTTGGGGTTATTCAAACCTCTTGGCTATGGAAAGCCAAAGATTTTGTGGACCTGGGATTCACGGCTGCAACTTTACCCCAAGCCAGGCAGTGCCACCCCTGAAATGGGGGTCTCACTGTCTCAATCAAGTCATAATGAAATTATGAAATTATTTCATAGTAAGTTACATGCTTATTATGTGTTAGGCAATTTGCTAAGTAGTTTAACAGCATCATTTGACTAAAGTTATTTCACTGAAATGAATCCTCACATTATTCCTTTGCAGATGAGGCAAATTCAGAGCTCAGAAAGGTTAAGACACTTGTCTGAGGTCACACAGTGCTTTCAGTGGAGGATCAATATTTTTTTCTTAATAGCTCTTTATTGGAGTATGATTGCTTCACAATACTGTGTTAGTTTCTGTTGTACAACAAAGTGAATCAGCCATATGTGTACATATATCCCCATATCCCCTCCCTCTCGAGCCTCCCTCCCACCCTCCCTATCCCACCCCTCTAGGTGGTCACAGAGCACCGAGCTGATCTCCCTGTGCTATGCTACTGCTTCCCACTAGCTATCTAGTTTACTTTCGGTAGTGTATTTATGTCGACACTACTCTCACTTCGCCCCAGCTTCCCCCTCCCACCCCCCTCCCCATATCCTCAAGTCCATTCTCTATGTCTGCCTCTTTATTCCTGCCCTGCCACTAAGTTCATCAGTACCATTTTTTTTTACAATGGAATATTACTCAGCCATAAAAAGAAACGAAATTGGGTTATTTGCAGTGAGGTGGGTGGACCTAGAGTTTGTCATACAGAGTGAGGTAAGTCAGAAAGAGAAAAACAAATACCGTATGCTGACACATATATATGGGGGATCAAGGTTTGAACAGGACTGTTCTAACTCCTGCATCTCACATGCCCCGGAGAGCAGGATCTCCAAGACCAGAACTGGATGGATTAGGGATTTCTTCTTTCCTCCTTCCCTTCTGCCCACCCCTCTTTCCCTGCTTTCTTCCCATCTACCTTCCTACAATTGTCTTAAATGTCTACTCTGGGCATAGCCCTTCTCGTGGAAATTTGCAGCTGTCTGGTGGGTGTTGGGGGGGGACAAAAGGGAGGGGTGGGCAGAGCTGAGATGCTGAGAGTTTTCAACCAACAGCTCATCAGAGTAAAGCAGGAAGAGACGTTTTGAGTTGCAAAACGTGTTTTTGCCAAAACTTAAAATTTGGCTCTGAACAGAGCTAAAACGTTGCCTCGGGCCAAAGATGCCCTGGGAGCATCTACCTTCATTCACAGTCCACTCACCCAGATCACAGTGTGATGTCAACTTCCTCCCGGTCCCAGGCCAGAAGAGGCCAAAATATACTGCCCAACTCAATCTCTGTCTTCTTCTAGATCTTCACGGAAGAAGAGTCCACACCCAGGCTAACCTATCTGCCTGCCCAGTAAAGTACGTATAAGACTGTCTTTGCAGCTTTTCTCCTCACCAAGCCTTAGGCAGGACTTACACATTCCGTGCATGAGCCCTACTGTCTGGTGCGACGCTCAAAATCAGAGACCTGAAAACACTGCCCCTGGGAAAGAATAATGGAAACAGAGTCCGCAGCAATCAACCAAGAACGGTTTTATTTCACACACGTCGGGCAGTTTCTGCCACAACATTTTCCTCCGACTGAATCAACACAAATGAAAACGGGCTGATGCTCTGATCCACCAGAGACTGCAGAACAAAACCACGAAAAGGAGGCTGCCTGATGCTAGCTTAATTCAGAAGAACAAAAAAAACAGGGAATCACTCAGCAGACCTCAAATCGCCAGTCAGAAGAACATGCCCACGGAGCCCATAGTTCTGTGGACCATCTACCCCATCTATTCCCTCTTGCCACAGCAAGTAGATTAAAATAACTCACAAAGCCTTGCCTTGGTGAGTGACATTTTCGTTCTTAACATTGTTGCCCCTGTTGATCTTGTGTTCTTTTTTCATATAAAGTCAAATGCACAGTAGGAAGAATTTATTTTACAAAATAACTACAGCACTTCTACCATGTGAGGCTTGCATTTTGTCTCCCTCCTTCGTGTCACTCAACTTCCTACTCAAATGCCACTTTCTCAGAGAGATCGTTCCTGGTCACCCTCTCTAAAATGACACCCTCTACCACCCAACACTCCAAACCCTCTAGTTCTGCTTTATTTCTCTTCCTGGCATCATATCATATATGTGTGTGTTTCCTCATGATCTAGCTCCCCCGCTAGAATGTAAGCTCTATGAGCACTGAGTCATTAATTAATTTAATCACAGCTGTGTTTCCAGCGTCCTGAACAGTATTCAGCACACAAGAGATACGAGGGGCTAGATCAATATTTGTTGAATGAATATGGATCATTCCCTTAAAAGACCATGCTGAGAATAAGCAGTCTTAGAGCTTGATAGTTGAAATTCTCTTGTTGGAGAGCAACCCTGAAAATTCTCACCTTTGGCAACTCATAGCTTCAAATCCCACGGGTTATGATTAGGCTAATGCTAGGGAGTATCTGACTTAGCTGCTTAGAAAGCCCGCCGTGGAAGCTTTCTGTGTGTCATGTGGACACAACTGCCCTTGAAGAAGCATCCAGTTGAAATTTAGAGATCAACAGTTGAAAATCAGATTGCCCAAGTCCAACTCCTGGATTTGGCATTTCCTAGACGAGTCACCTTGGGATGTGTATTTTTAACATCTCCATGTTCTTAGTTTCCTTGTATGTAAAACAGGAATGAAGATACTTCATAGGGTTTTATGCAAGGAGAAATAAACAAGTACATGTAAGTTACATTTCCTACACATAGGGAACACTCAATAGGTACTAGTTATTGTTCATTTTGTTATTTGAAAAATTAATAAAAACACTATGCCGGGCTTCCCTGGTGGCGCAGTGGTTGAGAGTCCGCCTGCCGATGCAGGGGACACGGGTTCGTGTCCCGGTCCGGGAAGATCCCACATGTCGTGGAGTGGCTGGGCCCGTGAGCCATGGCCGCTGAGCCTGCGCGTCCGGAGCCTGTGCTCCGCAACGGGAGAGGCCACGGCAGTGAGAGGCCCACGTACCGCAAAAAAAAAAAAAAAAAAAAAAAACTAGTGTAGAAAGAAGGTTAGATGCAGTTTGTCTCATGGTGCAGTGATGTTTACAGAACATGCATAACTCTCAGAGGAAATGTGATTCAAGAGAAGAACAGAGTCCATACAACAGTAGGACCAACATTCATGTTTTGGCAAATTTAGGGGTTCCCTGAGGTCTTTGGACAAAATCCTCATTGACAATGAGACCGCTGGTTCTCAGAACTAATCTTCAGACTTAGTTGCGTTCATGGGCTTCTACCTGGTATATCTATAGGCTAGTCCATACACATTGTACAAAGAAAGGTCTTCTAGATATACCCATAAAGACCAAATTCTACCATGACATCAAAATGCATTGGTGAATGGCAGGCCAATGACACTATACTCCAAGACTGTGGACAAGATGAGAATAGTATTGGGCGGGGGGGGACTTTGGGAGGAGCCCCAAGTCATCAGATGCCCACGTTCCCCATACACATGTAAGGAAAATGGCTAAAAGGGTTCATTTCTACCCTACGTCATGATATGCTGTAGATGCTATCATGTTGTGTGGATAAACCAACCCTGCTCTCTAACCACACCCAACTGCTCCACCGAATGGTCGAGAAGTCAAAGACAGCCACATACGGACAGGGCATGAAGAAGTCTGAATGTCTCCCCAGTTCTGCCCCATAAGGCTGTCTAAGTAGGATGGTGGCACACGAGCCCAATCAAATCCTTTCTTTCAGGAAGTACAGCTGTCAGGCAAACAAAGAGAAGACTAGTCTCTGAAGTCCAGTTCTATGTGAGGGTTGACGTACCTCACAGTTCTGGGTCTACTAAGATCCAGGCAGACACCCTGATGGAAGAGAGAGCATCTCTTTCTGCCGTGAACACACACCAACTCTTGTAATTCATCCCGCTTGCTGCAGGTAACCTGTCAGGGGTCTCGCAGAGATGGACACAGAGCCTCACGCATCATCTCCAAATGGCTTAATACACTTCAGTAACCATACAGCTCTCAAAGTGAAGGACAAAAAAGGCTGAAATACCAAGAACAAATACATCTGTCGTCATGTCCTTCCAAACAGATTACTGGTTTTTAAGAAGTTAATGTAAAGATACCTACCGTGATATTCGTCATGCCTCCTCCACCTTTTCAATCATTTCTCCATTGTGTTTGTAAGAGAACTGGAGCTCAGAGTTATAAAGTAAATTTGTTGCTGTACAAAACTGCAACTCCATAGGTTTGCTTAGTCTCATTATATTGCTCTCACCCTAAGTTAACCATGACTTTTAACACAGATGAGATTTAGGTCTTGAAATACATTGAAACTTGGAAAATAAAATGGAAGAGAAATCCGTAATTACGATCCATCTTTTAGTGACCACCTTTCAAACATACCACTGGGGCTGTGAAACCATCTGACAAAATTAAAGGCAGCACAACATATTCCACCATTTTTATTCCTTCCCCCTCTTCCTTTGGCCAGAACGTGGTGGTAGGTTGTCATGAACTGTCCCTTCAAACGTGGATGTCAAAATGTTCACATTTCAGGTCCTAGGTGTCCTGGTTAAACAGCTGGGAGTGGAATTTGACTCTCATGGAAAGAGTTTGAGACACGATTTAGTCACTGACCTCCAGTGTTTGCTCTGACTTCTTACATGCCAGTTCGAAGTGGAGCTGTGAAGTTTCCCAAGCTCCGTTCAGGTGACGAAGGTCCACCCTGCAAACAGCAGTCCTTTACCTTCTGAGACCTGACCCCTGTGAAGCAGCAAGGAGGGAATTTTCTGGCTCTGCTTCCTGGCACAGTCATGAGCCAGGATCCTTTATCCTGATTAGTGGACCTTCACAACTGAGCCTCAAGAAATTTGTAGTGAGTGATCTGAGTGAATTGGACAATTGGATCAGAAAAAGCATGCAGCATACCTCTCTTTCTGCCTCTACACTGACCTGCAGTCTCTGGAGTGGACCAAGCAAAGAGGAGCTGGTGAGACTGACTTCAGGGAAGACCAAAGTCAAGAAGAGAGGTCAGCAGACTTGACCCACTTCAAGTCTAATGCACCCAATTTATTAAATGCTCATAAATCTGTCACTTAACTGTATATTCTGCCGTGGTGGTGATGGAGAACCCGTTTAGAGATGTAAGTGCCAGTAGGAGATGAAGAAACATTTCTAGTTTGTTGTTAAGTACTGACGTGCCATGGTTCTGTTCAGCCTTCTCCTTCCTGATGTGCAGGAGTTGTAACTGTGGTGAAATATCGCTCAGGGTCTCACATCAGTATCTGCACCCAAATGGCTTCAGCTGTACATTCTCCAAAACACAGCATCAAGGCTAACAGTCAATGGGCTGAAAGTCCTAAAACTCAGCACCTGTCTTTTTAGTGTCCCATAAATGAAAAAAAGGGGGAAGCACAGGCCTGGACTGAGAGTCTGGAAGGGAGCATGTGTTCTCATGGGGTTAGGGCAGGGCTGCCCCATCCGCTGTGGTAGCTGAACTCCTAAAAGAGGAAGATGGTATCACCCTTAGGACTAATCCCTGGAGTATTGAACCACATCGTGAAAAAAAATTCCATTGTTCTCACTATCTGAGTGAGGGCTGGGGAGGGAAGGGAATCTAGGTCTGCAGCATGGGACGTGCTTGATACATCAAGCATCCTCGTTCTAAAATGTAAATCGGATCATATAGGTCTCCAGCTGCGTAGCCTTCATTTGTTTTGGATAAATTCCAAAGTCCTTAACACTGCATCTAAGACCTTTTCTGATCTGACATCAGCCTATTTTTCCAGATTTATCTCTCACTGCAGCCCTCACCCCCAATAACTCTCTACATTTGATCCACCCTGGTTCCCAGAATCTGCCAGCTTTTCTCTTGATATCTGGGTCTTGCCCATGCTTTTCCCTCTGTCTGGAACTTATTTGCCCCACCTTCTCTTTCTCTGGCTAACATCTACTGGACTAGAAAACACAGGGCAGAAACACATAGTACCAGCTCTCAGCTGAGTTTTTACGTTATATTCATACTTCGTTTCTCTGAAAGCTCCCAGAACTAAAGAATGTGCAAAGCCACAAATCAAGCAAGGCCATATAGGAAATACTTTTTAAGCAATAAATGTTAACTACAGTTTACAAGTACCTGTACAAGCTCGTTAAAAACATGAACATCAATTACTCAAATTTTAAGGTGCATTTGTCAAAACTGATCCATATGGAATTGGTAGGTCATCCTTTTTGAAGTCAGATATACGTGGCTTTGCGGTTCAGCTCTGTCACTTATTAGCAGTATGACCTCGGAAAATTATCTACCCCCTTTAGGCTCCGTCTTCTCATCTGCAAAGTGGGGATGACTTTAGCACCTGCCTGATAGAGTTGTGGAGGCTCAAGTGACATAATAAGGATAAAGTGCTTAGTGCTGTTTCCCAGGTGCAGTGAACTGAATGTTCGTATCTCCCCAAATTCGTATGTTGAAATCCTAACTCCCAATGTGGTGGTATTTGGAAGTGGGGCCTTGGGGAGGTGATTAGGTCATCAGGGCAGAGCCCTCACGAATGGGATTAATGCCTTGATAAAGGAGACCCTAGAGAGACCCCTCACCCTTCCCATCATGGGAGGACACAGACGAAAGCTATGAGGAAACCAGCCCTCACCACTGAATCTACCAGTCCCTTGATCTTGGATTTCCAGCTTCCAGAACTGTGAGAAATAAATTTCCGAGAAATAAATAACCTCATAAGCCACCCAGTCTACGGTATTTTTGTTTTCGTAGCCTGAGCAGACTAAGACACCAGGCATGCAGTAGCATTCAACCAACTTAATGACAACAGTCACCATCATCAACGTCACCACCCTCATCCCCATCAGAATGTTAAAATAGCCCTGCCGCATCTCTCTGTGGCAGCTCCTCGTGCTGTAAAACTCGAGTTGGTACCATTTTGCAGCTACCGAAACCATGTGGGGCGTAAACCTAGCCTAGATCGCTCCAAAGACCTCCACCCACCACCTTCACATTTGGAAGAAGGAAACTGCAGGAGTCTTCCCCCGTGGTTATCCCCAGGAGGGGGGAAATCCCTAGGACATTCTGGAGGGTCTAGCCAACCACCGAATTAAAGAGGGAAGCAGCCCCCTTTTGCAATCCCTAAAAAGCACGTTGCCCTTTCCTAAGGCTATCCTCATTCCTTCGTCCAACCTGACGGAGGCAGGGCAGATATCACTCTTATAATTTTAAATGAGGAAACTGAGTCCCTTAAGGCAAGCTGCCCAAGCTCACAGGAGTAAACTCTCCCCCATCCCCATCCCCACTGCCCACACGCCCAGGGCAGCAGCCCCTAAACTCAATATCCTCTGCCCTTCTCAGAGGCGCCACCGTGCTCCTTTCCACAGTTTAACTTTCCTGCCCCTGACAATGGCCGTCTGTGAGCGGCCCTCAGCGCCTGGAATTCGAAATTGTTTTTCTTCCCTCCCTTCCTAAGGACCAGATTGTTCCTAAGCTGCGGGCTGCCTGGCCAGTGCAGGCCTGACAGGCTGGCACTAGAGTTGCATGGAGGACACGGATTTGTTTTTTCAGGATTGCTCATGAGCGATGGAGTGCTGGCCTTGGCTTCCTCGTGAGAGGTGCAAGGCAGCTAGGCATGTATTTGCAGGGAAGTAAACTTCAAGAATAAACAGAAAACACACACACTCCACATCCTGCCAGCCAAGCCCCGGCCTCCTAGTCCTGACAGGTGATCCATTCTGACTTCCTTAGAGACACACACCCAGCCGACTGCACGCCTTGAAGCATGGCGGGCGGGAAGGAGGACAAACTTGGATTCTCCACTTTCCAGCAGGGTGGGCTTGAAAAAGTTACTCACTCTCTACACCAGAGGCTCCACATTTGAAAGCTAGTCAGCATTCTGTTGTTTCCTCCAACATACCAGAGTCTTCCCCACCCCAGGGCCTTTGAATGTACTCTTGTCTCTGCCTGCGATGCTCTCCCCACGTCCCCCGACTCTCATGAGTGGCATCCCTAATCCTTCAGGCTTCAGCTTAAACACCATCTTCTCAAAGAGCCTTTCCCCAGCCACCCTGCCTGAAGGAGGCCATCCTCCACCCAACCCACACCAATTATCGCCTATCTTGGGCATTCATTGGTTTTCTTCAAGTATTTGTCACAATATCGAATACCCTTTATTTGCTTTGTCTTCCTGTTCAAACGTGAAGCTCCTTGGGAGCTGCTTTCTGCTGTGCCAGCACAGTACCTGGAATGTGATGAGGACTCAATCAATATCTGTTTAAATCATAATAAATGTCCTTGCTTTGTCCAGGCTTAATTAGTTCAAGGGAAAGATCAATAACAGCCGCCAGAACCCAGCATCCTTGATCCTGTGGGCAACTTTATCTTCAGCTGAACTCGTGTGAATGATAAATAACAGTGGCAGAAAGATGTGTAGCCCAAAAGGCCAAGGAGACTAATGATCTTGTTGCCAGAAAAGACATCACAAACTCTTTTGTTGTGTGTTCTGTAATTTGGATACTACACCAATTGTATAACATGTTTCCCACATCTGCTTGGGAATCCTCTCTACCTGCTTAAGTATGGAAGTGTGTTTATAAAAATATCTATCAATAAATCATCGAGGAATTTAACAGAAGGCTGGATGAAAAAATATTATCAGTGACAAGCTAATACATGGGAATTTACAATTAAGTTCTATTTATATGATACAGATTTGTCAAGTGCCTGAGGTTATAAATAAATGAATGATGCAGTTCTACACTCAATAGCTAATAAACTTGCTATATATATATATATATATATATATATATATATATACACTTATATATATATAAGTGTATAAGTATACTTATAAGTATATAAGTATATATACTTATATAAGTATATATATGTGTAAGTATATATATAAGTATATATACTTATATATATATAAGTATATATATAAGTATACTTATATAAGTATACTTATATATATATAAGTATATATATAAGTATACTTATATAAGTATACTTATATATATATAAGTATATATATAAGTATACTTATATAAGTATACAAATGAATGATGCAGTTCTACACTCAATAGCTAATAAACTTGCTATATAGGTATATATACTTATATATATATAAGTATATAAGTATACTTATAAGTATACTTGTATATATATGTAAGTATATAAGTATACTTATATATATGTAAGTATATATATATATACACTTATGAAACTATTCTAGGAGCCTATTTAAAAAGCATAAAATAGTATAATGAAACTATTTAGTTAAATGCTTTGAGTTAGAATTAGGAAAAAATGAAAAGAAAAGAGTTTTGGCTAAAGTCTTGAAAAGAGTGATTGAATAGGGATTGGCACAGGAAAAGTATAAAGTTTTAGAACCGGAAGAAGGATTTGTTTTATTAGTAAATAGAATCCCCTTATTACAAGTGGGTTTTTTTAAATTTTTTTATTGGAGTATAGGTGCTTTACAATATTGTGTTAGTTTATACTGTACAGCAAAGTGAATCAGCTATACGTATACATATGTCCCCTCTTTTCTGGATGTCCTTCTCATTTAGGTCACCACAGACTTCCCTGTGCTATACAGTAGGTTCTCATTAGTACAAGTGTTTTTTAAGTGAAATATATTTGACGTATAACATTGTGTAAATTTAAGAGGTACAACACGTTGATTTGATATATTTATATATTGTAATATGACTGCTATTTTAGCAGTAGCACCTCGATCAGGTCACATGATTATCATTTCTTTTTTTATGTTGGGAATAATTAAGACCTAGTCTCTTAAGCAAGTCTGATGCTTATAATACAATACTGTCATCTATACTCATTATACTGTGCGTTACAACTCCAGGACTTATTTATCTACTGGTTGCAAGTTGGTAACCTTAAAAAAAACATCTCTCCTATCCCCCCACCTCCCAGCCCTTGGTAACCACCGCTTTCCTCTGTTTTTACAAATCTGGCTTCTTTAGATTAAACATATAAGTGATATCAAACAGGGTTTGTCCTCTGTCTGACTTATCTCACTTAGCATAATGTCTTCAAGTTCTAACCGTGTTGCAACAAATGGCAGGGTTTCCTTATTTCTTATGGCTGAATAATATTCCACTGTTCAGCCACACACACACACACACACACACACACACACACACACACACACACACGTATGTGTACATACATCTCACATCTCCTTTATCTGTTCATTCATTGAATTGATGGGTGAGGGCACTGAGATTGTTTCCCTCTCTTGGCTATTATGAATAATGCTGCAGATGTCCTTTCAATGTCCTGTTTTCATCTCCTTTGGGAGAACCCCTTATTTACAAGTGTAGAAAATGGGGCTCGGTGGGATTTTCCCCCTACCTGGTTCCTGTAGCAGAGAAGGATCAGGAAGCACGGAGCCCAGGTGCCCAGTCTTTCCACTACATCATTCTGGCCACTTTAGGAGGAGGTGGGGCAAAACCTCGGCTCAGGCACCAAACTGAGCGAGCAGGATATGGCCGTGGCCATAGCAACAGGGCTAGGCTAGGAATGGAGAGACGTGACAGGAAAGGTTTGGAGGTGAACTGGGGGATGGCCAGTGGCTGCTTTCCTCATAGAACATCCTTATTCTGGGCATGTTGACTTGCTAAGTGGCTCCTGAGTCATCCTTCTTGAGGCTAGGAACCAACTCAAACAGAGGAGCTCATACATCACGCCTTTCACCTTGAGCATCGTGGGTACCCACCAAATATTTGTTGATTTGCTTTGACCATGATGCTAGACCTATAAGCGTGCCACGGGAGTGTCTGCATGTGCCATGACCATAGAGTGTCCTATTTATCTTGGGAAGGTTCAGAGCAGGAGAAAATAAGTCACCTCGTTACTGATAGCAGGCATTGATCCTATTGAATCAAAATGCTCTCGTTGACTTGAAACGAGAAACAGGTGAGCTGGAAGAGTGTGGCAGAGAATGGAAATGTAGCAGGAAGGTACCACGTTCACCCTCCCTCTGCTGATTACAACTACACCCAAGCAGGGCCCCATGGGTGTGGTCCCCTTTCTCTAGCTGAAGAAAGAAACTCCCCAGAGAACCGTGGATTCCAGCTCCACTTTTTAATACCTGTAAAATTTGGGGCATGACGTTCGCCCCTTTGAGCCACAGTCCCCTCATTTGCTAACACAGGTAAAGCACTCAGCATGATGCATGGCAAAGAGCAGGTGTCCAGGAAATATAAGTTCTCCTTTCCCTCCGGGGGGAGAGGGCGGGCTGCACAGAGAAAGAGAACAAACTTGCGTGGTCTGGTGGCAGAAGGATGGGAGCTTGGGGAAGAGAGAATACTGAGGAATTCTCAAATCGTGAGGCAAGCCTTGAACCTTCCAGAGAAAAGGAAGGAATAGAGACATGGTATGAAACAAAGAGAAAGGTTCCGAATACGTGGATTCAAAGTCCACTTTAAGGCAAGAGCATCTTGGGCAAGTCTGATTCACTCTTTGGAACTCAGCTTCTCAAGTAAAAATAAGGAAGCTTTAATATTAATCTCTGAGGGTCCTTAGAGCTCTATGGTTCAAAGGTTTTAAACACTAAGATGGCAAAAAGCAAGGGCCTGGGCAAGAGAAATCTCCTCCCTGGTTGTCCTCTCCATCACAGAGCAGAAGCTAAGTAGACAAAGAAACACATCAGGACTGTCTCAGGATAGAAACCAAAAGATGAAGGTGAGATACACTCGCTGTTTTCAGCCCAGAGGGTCTCCACTTCCCCTGAGTTCCAGTTACTTTTGGGGGCAGTTGCATGGGAGGATTGCTAAAGGGAACACTCTAATCTATTTCAAAGGGCTGTAAGATTGGTCAAGTAGGTAAGAAAAATCCATGAAAACCGTCTGCGGCTTTAAGCATCCTTGACTGTAGAGTGAGCCCCAGTCCTGAGTGTTTATCTCTTGGCTGCCCTTCCAGGGTGAAGGGAGTAATGATAAGAGGATGAAGGAGAGATTCAAAGTGGAAATCCATCCTCCCATACTGCCGTCTCAGCTGCATCCTGACCCCTGTTAGTAATGTGGCCTGAGGCTCGCTTCAAGTTGATTCAGTCCCCTGAAACGCAAACACCCTCAAGGTAGGCCAGAGCCGTCAGTCATCACCGACTGAGAACCTCCCACTTCCCAGGTTGGAAAATCAAAGGACGTATGTGTTCTTTGGTCTGGGGAGGCTGACATTGCTACTCCCGTCCGAAGTATTTGGATCTGTAGAAGCTGGGTGTATCAGTTTCCTTCGGCTGCTGTAATGAAGTACCACAAACTGGGTGGATTAAAACAACAGAAATGTATTGTCTCGCAGTTCAGGAGGCTAGAAGTCCAAAGTCATTGTCTGAGCAGGGCCATGGTCCCTCCGAATGCACTAGGAAAGGGTATGCTCCATGTCATTCTCCCAGCCTCTGTAGCCTCTGGTGTTCCGTGGCTGACAGATGCATCAATCCAATCCTCTGCTTTCCCTCCCTGTATCTTCCTTTTGTATATATATGTCTGTGTCCGAATTTTCCCTTTTTAAAAGGACACCAGTCCTATAGGATCTCAGGCCCACCCTACTCCAGTGTGATGTCATCTTAACTAATTACATCTGCAATGACCCTATTTCCAAATAAGGCCAGATTCTGAGGTACCAGGGCTTAGGGCTTCAACATCTTTTAGGAGGACCCAATTCAACCCATAACACTAGACTTCTCTAACTTACGAACAAGAGGCCAAGATTTGAAAGTAACATTCCCCAAAGATTAAAGACCATGAGCATCTATTCTTTGCGCCCAATTCTCTATCTTACGATCAAGAGGCCAAGATTTGAAAGTAACATTCCCCAAAGATTAAAGACCGTGAGCATCTATTCTTTGCGCCCAATACTCCTTCATGAGAAATGATATATTAAAATGGACACCAATGCAGGCATCTCCAATGGGTAACTGGCCCGTAATCTCTCTCCTTTCACCCAACCCACATCTTAAACCTCCATGAGCTTCCAGACACTCATAATGCACTTCAGTTACAGAGTAATACACCCCTCAAATGATCCCGTGCCAAAGCTGTTTATGTGACACTAAGGAGCCTTGACGTAGCTGCATGCAAGTAGAAATTAACATTTTATTCTCTTCAGCAAAGGAAGGCTTCCTGGGGGAAGCGGTCACAGAAGGCTGAGCACAGAAACAGGCATCTAGGAAAAGACACGTATGTGAATGAGGCCCAACGCTGAAAAAGTTTCATATCAAATCGTTACCCGTTTCCCCCAATCCCCACAAAGAAACATTCAAGCTAGAATAGTTTCAGGGGGATAAAAAGCACGCAAAACAACAATTTCATTCACTTCTGCCTGGCTTCAGGTACAGAAAGTTTCAGGGGAGGGTCATAACAAAAAGGCTCCCTTTCTCGGTGTCTTCTAACATATTATTTCTACATGAGTACTATCAGGCTAGTTACCCAAAGACCGATGCAGAACAAGAAGCCGATCACATTTCCCAATCTTATTTGCAAACAAGCGTTCATTTCCTGCTTATCAAGGCATCGTGCGGGCACTTTGTCTGTTCAAATCATTGTCTTAAGCCAGTGATGCAAACCACTGGGCAAGGCTGGCCCCAGCCAGAGCCCGGACGCTCAATGTCATTGAGCTCAAGGAGCAGATAATTAGTATTGAAAGGTGTGATTGCAGCCCACTCAGCCAGGTAATCAGCCCCTGATTTCTCTTCAAGATTCTAGACCAATTGGAAATCTTAGCCCAAGAGGAGGCTGGAGGGAATTATCCTGGAAGTGTAGTATCCCTTTTCAAATATAAACACTGGACAATTATCCCAGCCAGTTAGCCCTTCCTTGCTCGGCACACGGCATCCCAGGCGGTGAGCGGAGGGGACCATGCTCTTCCCAAGCAGGTCTGCCTCCTGGCCCCAGCTCCCATAGCCCCTCCCAAGACTGTCACAACCTTGGGGTTGTCTCTGGAGACTGAGTCTCTTCATCCTGCTGCTTGTTTTGCAAACATTCGGCTGCTTCATGGGGACCTGCCCCGACCTGAGGCCCGAACTCCCTCTTGGCTGGGATGGGGAAGGCTTCTTGAGAAGGGCTGATCTCTTTTCCCGCTCAGATCCAATGGCTTGGAAGTGAGAGACTGGACTGCGTGGTTCTGCTGTTCCTTCAAGGGCGGAATCCCACTTCTCCGTTCTCCGACGCCAGCAGCCAACTTTGACAGAAAACTTGGTTACATATTTCAGTGGGCGTCGGCATGAAAACAAAACATCTAAGCAATGAGTTAAAGCCTCAAAAGAGAGCTCTAGTCTCCTTTCTGACATAGGTGGGCCCTCCCCCGTGGACAGGGACGCCATCTGACAAGGAAGATACATACGGAAACGCAGTTGCCTCTCTATCAAAGGATGCTTTCTCCATCCCTTTACAGGGCTTTGCTTTAACCAAACTCACAATGGCCAACATAGTTAGCAAAATAAACATGACCGTCCATAAAATACCGACTCTTCCCGGCTCTGATGGAGGCGGTGCAGCCAGCTACCTGCCCCCAGACTCAGAGGGAGGGCCCAGCATATAAACAAAGTTTGCATGCAAGACTCCATGTATTGTCAACATATCATGTTCAGGTTCCTGCCAACCTCACAGCAGGCACATAACTCAACATTATGTAATGCGGAGAACAGCAAGGTTCTGGGAAAAGAGGCTTTTTGTTCCTTAGAACCTATCTACCCACTCGGGCAGATGTCTTCTGAATCAGGCCAAGCAAGTCTCAGGAGCTGAGCCCCCAGAAAAGGTGCTCAGAGCCCCAGGTCACTGCTGTTCTTTCTTGCCTCTAGCAAATGCTGAGATCACAGTTTGTATTGCCTTCTGCCCAAAGCTCATCTTGCTTCCAGTGCACCCTATTTCCCCCTACATTCTATTATGAAAATCTCAACTATCCAGGAAATTGGAGAGAATCACCCGGTAACGACCCATGAGGCATATTTGTAAGTTATTGCCCTTCTCCTGCATGGCTCTTGTATTCCTACCCTCTTCTCCAAGCCACCTTTTTCAAGAGACTTGTCATGGGAAACCTACAACACGGGAAATCAGTACTCCATGGTTCTTCAAGGTGATCTCCAGGGCATCCTCTTTCAGAAGGGAGAAGAGCCCGGGTTACCGTTATACACAGGTCTGGTTTTTGATCTCAACCCTTCCACTTACCAGCTACGTGAACCTGGATGTGTTAGTGTACTGCTCTGAGCCTCAGTTTGCCTTCAATTTATGATGAGCAGAGAGCTCACCCAATGAACCCATGCTGAGCGTTTATTAGACTCCAGGAAGCCTTCCACGTGACATCCGCTAGCTCAAACGCTCAAGTGGCCTCGTGAGAGGGGCCCTAGTCTTGCCTCCCGTTGTAGAGAATCAGGCTGGACATCCAGGTCCTCTACCTTGTGGCGCCCTTGTAAAAGGAGCCATCGTGAGCATGGCATATCTAGTACAAAGTTCTTACTCACTGTGGCTTTTCAATGAATAATTCAAGGATTAGTATTAGCAGCAGTAGTCTTTTTAGAAAGGGTCCCCAATCAGCACCCAGTTATAGATGAGAACATAGCCAACAATAAGTGCTTCTCATTGCCCTGGATTCCTATACTCCATTCTTTTAACAATCGAGGCCATTACTATTGCTGGAGCACGAGGGATGCTACCCGCCAAACCCAGGGTCCCCTGGAGAGCTGTTTTCTGTCTAGCGGGCAAAGACCTTTCTGCAAAGAACTGCTTTGAGTGCTCAGATTTTAAATTCAGAAAACCGGACAGTACGGTCGTGATAGGAACCAGAGAATGTTAAAACGGCATAGTTGGGTAAGGCCATGCTGTATCAGACAAATAGAATTCAGACACCAGCACTTGTTAAGATATATCTTTTATTGGCTGGATCACCTTTTTTTCTTTTTTTAAGTGATGGAAATTTATCAACTCTAAACTCTGTCCATATGCCCTACTGTAAACATGGCTATTTACATTGTGGAAATATTTCCAGACAGACTCATCCCTCATCTGTTCAGCCCAGAGATATTTTCCGTGGTGGCTGCCATACAACTATGAAACCCTGAGAGTTCTGGGGCTCATGCCCCACAGATGATTAGCTCTTCTCTGATTCTTAAGCAAATGGATTGCCATCTTTCAGGCCAAAAAGCTCTTGACAGTTTCCAACTTCCCTCCTTCTAAGCTCCTTCACACACAACTCTAACCAGATTCCTCCGTAAGGGAGCACGTTAGAGATTGCCACGGTCAGTCTTCTGGCCTTGGGAAAGGCAAAAGAAGAGTGAGTGCGTGCTAACTTTTGATGAAGAACTGCCTTTGAGTGAGAGATGCACCCGAAGCCCAGAGATGCGGTATAGCTTTTCTAAAGTCACAGGGCCAGTCAATCAAACAAAAAACAAAAAAAAAAAAAGAGAGAGAATTTATGAGTTCTAAATCCAGGGTACTGCTGTGCATTAGAAAAGGAATAACGCCCGTTTGCATAAGTCCAGAGACTCGAGAACTGAAACAAATCCTTGGAGAACAAGCGTTTTGGAAACAATTGAAAGCACGCTAATGACATTTGTCTTTCTCAAAGAGTGCAGTTTCAGATGCACCAGGATAGGACACTGTTGATGAATCTGATACATTTTGCATCAGATGAAAAAGAAGGGGCATCTTCTGAGTCTTTGCCATTAGTAGTTGAAGAAGAAAAGTTAGAGTTTGGCTAAGAGATGCCCAGCCCAGGAGAGAGACAAAGGTCCACAGAACAGATGGACATGTTCAGAAGGAAAGGGACCACCAACCGATCAAACCGTGAAACTCTCCCCAAAGAAGAGTCACAAGCAACTCCAGAGCTGTGTCTACAACCATACAAATGTTCTTGCTAAAATCTAAAGAGAAGGAGAAGGAGTGAGGCGGGGAGGAGGGATGAAATGATGTAGCAGCGGCCATCAGGAGCCTACACGCATTTATGAGAATTATATTTAAGAACTTGCTTCGGGAAGGACTCTCCTGACAAGTCCTGTGGGCACATCAATCCTTCCTTGGGCCGTGGAAGTTCACCGCCAGCAGCTGACCTGGCCTCGTAGAGAAACGATCAAGGATGGGCAAGAGAAAGTGATGTTTTAGGTGGGCTGGCAGAACAACTCTGTGGACTGCTGTGTTTTTTAACATACTCACAGAACTACGTGAAGCCAAATGTTCTTCAGGCCAGGCCAGACGTTCTTACCCCACCTTGGGGGTCTGCCAGTTTTTGCTGGCTCTCTCTCCACTGTCAAGCCTTCTTGTGAAATGACTGGTACTTCCTGCTTCCCGTCGCACCCCAGACCCAGACACGCTACCTCTCCTGGGTAGCCGCCCTATGGTTTTAGGAAAGGGAGCCAAGGGGCTCTTGAGGACATAGGAGCCCTGTTCAGATGAGAACAAAAAAGAACAAGGTCATTTCCCCTGTTGCTTCCGAGTTTTCTTCTACCTTTTTCTGCTTTGCCTCATCTCTGACCATGGTCGCTTCTCCCTGGCTCCAATTCAGCGTCACATTCCTGCTTCTTTGTGTCCCAGCCTCCCGGCTACAAGGCCACGAGATGTTCAGAGAGCTCTGGCTCCAAGAAATTCTCATCTCCATAGACCTGTCTACCCACCTCCCACCTGCCTCAGAGAAACAGCCAACATTCCTTCAGTCACACAGAGAAAGGGTGTGACTTGGATTACTCAATGAAGCCTCCAGCCAGCGTCTTATGCCCCCAAAACAACAGCGTTGTATTTTTCTTGGACTTCCTTCGTTTTATTTGGTTTCTCCTTTGATTAGCAGGAAGAACTCCTCTCCCTTCCCCTCCTTTTTTTTTTTTTTTTTAATCCACCAGCCTAGTTCTTCCGTTCTTCCAGTAGGATCCCAACCCCCAACCTCAATAAGGTGAAACCCTGGATCATGAACTTGAGTGATGTCAGTGAGCTTGAGAAACGCCATCCGTTTCTCCCAGGCTGTCTCGCACACGGGAATCATCTCTTGGGAGCCTACAGGCCATCTCCCATCTGTTTGTTTTGCATGCTAATCCCAGGACGCTGGGTGAGGTGTTAGTCAGACTGACCTTTCCCATTTTCTGAGTCAGTGATCTTAGATCACTAAGTCAGGCTCTAAGTGTTGAAAATGAAAATCAATGTGTGGGCCCCGCCAGAGGGAGCCGGGAAGGTGGCAACAAAGGGGTGAGAGGGGAAGGTGACATGTTGGTTTTGGTTGAGACAAACAGACACAACCCTCTATCTGCGATCAAATCCATCCTCATCAAAAAGGATTCTGAGCGTTTGGGATGAGGCTCATATTACAAAGAGTCTTACAAGGACTTGACCCCCTCTAGACACGCATTGCCTCTGAAAGGGCTAGTATCCGTCGGAAGTCTCGAGAGAGCTTCCATCCATCCCCAAACGACCCAGTCTCCTGGTATTCACGGAATTTTCTGTTTAGTTGTCTTCTGAGTTGGGAGGTTGGTTGGGCTGCAAGAGATATTTAGGGAGTATCTTCCCTCTCACCAGGCGAGGGCATTTAGGGCACCCACCAATTCCACCCCAAGCTTCTCTGTCAAACAAACAGATCTAATGGAATAACAATGCGCATCGTGCCAGGTGCTTGTTTGAATCGGCTTTTTAAATCCAGCTCTTATCTCAGGGGTCAAAGTCCCTAGTAAGCCTGAGGCAATGCTGCTTAAATATCTATGGAAACTCAGACAAGGCAGCTTCTCATTTCTAAGAGGAGAAAACAGGCTCCTTGAGAAGCAAAGTGTTTCTCAAAAGGCAACACAACATATTTACAGGAACACAGAGGTCACGTTTTTGGTCTGAGCGACCCTGGATTTTGGATTATTAACGGAAAGGTATATAGAGGTTGCACTGTGTTGGCAGAAGTTAGTTTTTAGGTTTAACCAAACGTGCCGACCATCCTCTCAAGCTCTGTTGCATTAGAACCTTCAGAACTCTCCTATCTCCCAAATCGTCAGTGAAAGATTTTTTCTCCTACCTAACCAATTCCAGCACACACTCTGGACTTCCTTTCACTTAAACATATCAAGCATGGCAGGTGCAATTCCCTTCAACAGATATTTGTTGAGCACCAATTACCTTCAAGGCATTTGCTCAAATCAGATAAAAAATGCTAAACCCGCTTGTGAAGCAAACCATCCCTTATCACACTCTCTCTCTGTTTCCAAAATTCAGCACCTCACTCCTTTCTTTTTTTTTTTTTTCTACCATCCTGTTCTCAAGAAGTGACACCTTGATTATAAAAAGAAAGAAATTATCCCTATTTTCTTTTCTCGGAGAACGCGCGTACACAGACACATAGCCACGCACGCACATCTGTATAAAATAATTATTTGTCAGTAAGATCTCCCCAGACGTCATGGATGAAAATACACTAGGCCCGGCTAAGCTGCGAGTATGCTTTTTTTTTTTTAAGGCTCCAGGAAAAGAAAAAGAGAAAAGGCAAAACCCAACAGGACCCTAAAGGAGTCAGATCCCTTTCTATATTGTCAGGTAATTGTTAGCAGAGATCGGCTGTAATAACAAGCCATTTTAAAGGAATGCCAGTTCAACTCACTCCTGCTCAAAGAAGATGCAGAGTCTGCCTTTGTTCCTAACCTGGGCAGTTTTGAGAAAATAACAATACCTTCTTTTAGAAACTGTGGGGAATCTGAAAGGTAGGGCTTCTGCTCTCCCAGATAAGGGCTGGCAAGAGCGGTGAGTGCTACCAAGGGGAGGCTGGTGTCAGCTCTTGCTGGGGGGTGTCAGCTCTTGCTGGGGTGTCAGCTCTTGCTGGGGGGCAGCCAGGAGCCCCTGGAGGAGAGGGCCATCCTCCTGGAAGGCAGAGAGGTTTGGGGCGGGGCTCGAGGGGTGGGGGGCGGCGGGGTGAGGGTTGTGGCAGGAAGAGAGCGTCTTGCTTTCAGAAACTTAAAAAAGGATCTCAACTCCTCGGTGTGGACCGGCCAGCCGAGGCCTCCACAGTGGCAGAAACACCAGTCTCTTCGGAAACGGCTCCCTGCTGACGGTATGTTTGCAGTCTGGGACAGTTTTACACCACTGGTTCCTTCCAAGAGTCTGAGGTTTAGGGTTTGGGTGAGCTTGAGGGTTAGCCTTTTTTTTTTCCTTCCCCCTCTACCTTTTTATTCACAGTTTCCAATACACAAAGCACTTTATACCATCCATGGAAACCCCTGTGACCACAGACTAGAAAAAGACTATGACGAGCGTCCAACACACGCGGGGAAGGCAGAGGGCAGTGTCCAGTTATGTGGCATGGATGTGTTGCTTTTTTAAAATAAATCAGGTCCCCAAAGTGGCATTTCTTTGCGAAAGGCTGGACGGGCAAGGGCTTCAGCTAAGAGAGCAGCACAGCCTGACGTGATGGATCAAGAAATGAAGCTGCCCTGAGTTGGTCCATTTGGGTAGTTGTGTAGCGCAAGCCAGGCCTGTCTTAGACATTCGTGAAATGTTTGTGGAGTGAATGTGCGATGCTTTTTTTAAAGGGCTCTGTGTCATTGTTAGAATGTACTGGATGCTTCCCAGACGCAGGAGTCCTAACGTTTGAATTTGTCATTGTTCTCATCCCCACTAGACTCCCTGGCTCCCCTGAGAAGTATCTGAGGTCAGGAAACATCAATAAAATGTGCTACTAGGGACTTCTCTGGTGGTCCAGCGGTTAAGGGGGTCGGGGTTCGATCCCTGGTCAGGGAACTAGATCCCACCTGCTGCAACTAAGACCCGGCACAGCCATATGAATAAATAAATAGATAAATAAATACATAAACTGTGCTACTAAAATAACTGATCTTTGTTCTTCTCTGGAGGTCTTCTGTCCCTTTCTGTATACTCTCTGGAGATAGTCCTGTGCAATCACCTTTACCCACCTTTCCTTTTTTCCAACCAATTATACCGGAATGATTGCCAGAAATGAAGACTGAGCCCAGTTGAATTCTAATCTGTCTCCTCCATAGAGAAACCACTAGAGAATGGTGGAAAGGACATCATCGGGGAAGCTGAGCTCAAGTCTCCGCAGCCTCTGCCCACCCCCCTCTTTGGACCATCCGCTTCCTCTTTCCTTAAACCAGCATCACAACCCTCTCCCCACATGCTGTACACCAACAAGTCTCAAACATCAATCTGTACAAATGAAATGTCTTCTCCTACAGACCAAGTTTGAACCAGAGGATTCTGATCTTGATTCCTGCCCCAAAGAATGCGCTCTTCTCTTACACTGTGTTTCTCCAGGGTCTGGGCAGGAGGGGAGAATGGCTATAAGGCAAACAGCGAGTACCGATGGGAAGTGAGATCACCAGGTTACTGAATCAGCCGTGACTTACGGAAAACGCAAGACAGCCATTTGAGAGTCAGAAATCCCAGCAGCCCCTCTCCCCTTCCAAGCCTTTCCCTTCCACTGACAGCCTTGTTTGGGAACTTTTGTCCCCAAATCTGGGTTGTTGCTTCATAAAACACAGAGTCCAAAGGATATAAGGCAAGGCCAAGAAAGAAACAAGGCTATGGGTAAAATTTCCCCCACTGGAGAAGAGAGATGACAATGCCTAGCCCATCTGGTCTTCTGAGTTTTTACACAATAATCACCCGAGCACTGGTGGCTATTGTTTTCCTGTTTCACTGTTGCTGTTAGTGTGGGTTTTTAGCCCTTTACCCTGAGAGCTGTAAAAGTTTGGACAAGTGACTTAACCATTCTAAACCTTATCTTTCTCATCTGTTAAATGGGGGAAAGGAAGAAGTACCATCAAAGGTTTTCTTGGGGGGATACAGGTGACATATCCAGGTAAAGCCCTTAGCAGATTGCCAAGCACATGGTAAGGGCTCTGCCAACACTTCCTCTTATTAATAAATGACCCCATGGAGCAAAAAGGGACAGGGTGATGACACAGGGTCCTGCCTTCCAGAATGCTGAGGACTTCTCCAGGATTCGGGGGACAGTGACCTCCCATTTCTGCTATGTTGAGTAAAATGATTTTGAAAACCTGAACAAGCCTCGATCAAGATGTAAGAAAGCTGCCACCCAAACCCAGAGAAGAAAGAAATCCCAGCACACGTCACAGTGCAATGATGGCTGTGCAACGACGTCAGCCGAGGCGCCACTTCTGCAAACCCAGAGAGGTTCTCCTGAGAAGGAAATGAAGAGGAGGAAAGACACGTCAGATGTGCATGGTTCAAGTCACACTTTGTTCTCTGCTCCTCTGAGACAAAGGTGGCCAAACCCTGATTAGGGGAGAAGGGAGGAGATAAGATCAGAGACACATTTCACAAAAGGGTAGAGCACCCCCCCCCCGCCCCCCGTCTCTCGGCGTGACCCAGAAAAGAGCCAGAGCCCAAGGAGATCTCCGGGGAAACAGTGAGAACGTGGGGGAGTGACGGCAGCGTGTGGCCTTCTGCGTGTGTGGGACGCGCCAGGGGAGGCGGATGCGACCCTGGCAACACGGGATCCAGGGACCTGCCTCTCCCCTTAACTGCGTGACCTTGAGCAAGCCACACGCTCTTTTCAGGGCTTCTGTTTCTGAACACGAAAGAGCAGGGAGCATAATTTCTTCCCCTCACAGCGTCCTAAACATGTCCAGGGAATAAAGCTGATGAGTGGATGTAAGGGCACTTCAAAAGCAGAAGCAGGAAGCAGCCGGAAGGAGTATTCTCATCAGCGGTGAAGTTATTTTTCAGTAATAGATGAGAAGGCACAAGGGCCGATTCTTTAGAGTGATGCGCGTGTGCGCGTGTGTGCGCGTGTGTGCGCGTGTACACGTGCGCGTGGGAGAAAAAGAGAGAGGGCATAGAGTGTGAACCCCCAGGATTCCTGCCCCGGAGCGAGTGATTCCGCAGCGTGTGAATGGGCGTTCGGAGGGAACCGTGTAGAGCTACGATGGGTGACCCGGGTAGCTGCTGGTTTTGTGGGGCGGAGTGATGGAAATGGACACAGTGCACTGAGTAGGGAGAATACAGGCTCTAAACAGACTGGAGGCTTCTCTTCCCCAAGCCGGGAGCCCCACATTTCCTACCCGGGGTGGCCGCCCACTGGCTGGAAGAGAATGCCCATCCTCGACCCCGCACTGCATCACCCCACCCGTATGGTACCAAGTTTCACCCAGGAAGAGCAAAGAGCCGTGACACTTTGACACTTAATAGCTAAATAAATACATGTTGAAATTAACTCCTCCCACCCCGCCCCACCCCACCCTCAAGCCAGTACAATAGTTCGCAAAGCTCCGGTTTCTCTCTGCAATGAGGGGCAGGGGTGGAGATGGGTGATTTTGTTTTTCAAGTGCCTTTGGTCGGAGAGGATGTAGGGTGCTAGGTCCAGACATTCCTGCAAGAGTCCCCCAAGTCCCTGGACATCGTACATCCACGTTACACACACTTTCATTCTCTCTTTCCCTTTAAATCCCCCCCGCCCCCAAAGAGGAGTAGGGGAGGGATTTGTGCTTCTGGGGCTCCTGGGACTGATTAGCCTGCAGATTTCAGGTAGCTCCAGCCACATGTGCAGCCCACATGACACCCCTAATTCCATACCCACAGCCCTCCTTCTCCAAACAAACAGCAGCGCCCTTGGCAGAGGAAAGAAAATGCCTTTCTTAGGGGAGCTGCAGAGGAAAGCCAGGTCATAACTGTCTACTCTGCTCCGGACCACCCCCCTTCCCCACTCTCCCCGCCCACCATTCATTCGACAGGCAGCCACACCGGGCACCGCGGCTCATCCATGAAAGGACTGTACCTCACGCTTAGAAAAGCAAAGCAAGAAAACCAGGAAGAAAAAAATATTTATTATCCTTGTATATTTGGGTAGCAAGGTCTGGGGGTTTTAGAGGTTCTGATATGTTAATAATGATTTCAGTTTGTGGTTTGTTTTCTCAGAACCTGTAAATCCAGGCCAGAAATGTACAAAGATTGTAATCTAAAAGCTTTACATCCATCACTCCAAAAATTCTCCAAAGGCATGTCTCCAACACTCTTTCCTATAGGAGGAAGTCAGAGGGTAGGAAACTTAAAAGAGGATTCCAGAACAAGGACATACTTCCTTGTGAGTGGCATAGGCAGCCGTCTACGGGACACATTTTGGAGGGGAGCCATAAAGATATCTCATCCGACCAGCCAAGGTGTCTCACCACGTGACTAGCAGAAATCTACCATTAGATATTCATTGCTGTGGCTAAATTTTGGTCATTCATTCTCTAAATGAATCTTTATTCGGCAGAGTCTTTGTGGCATATAGACTGGGGATACAAAGAGAATAACACTCTGTACTTGTCCTCAAGGAGATCACAGTTTAACGGTGAGCATATCCGCACAAAGGACAAATGACAACACAAAGAGGCATGAACAAAATGTTATAAAAACAGAGAGATAGGAGCAAGTATCCATTCCTGGGGAGACCTCAAGTCTTCACAGAGGGGTTAGATCTGTGAAGACCTTGGATCTCTATCTCCTGTAAACGTCTGGCTACCTCTGAGACTGAGAATATACTAAGTATATAGTCATTTACTCCATAGTCTGAATAAGACTCACATCTTTCCCAAGAGAACAGTAGATGAGGGCAGCTTTTATCCGAGAGAGACACCCTTCCCTGCAAAGGGAGAGGTGTGCTGCCAGCAAGGGTTGTAAGGAAGGCTCCCCAGCCCATGAGAAAGGAAACTCTCGAAGATGAGGTCTAAACCAGTACATAAATCCAGGAAGGCTGGGCCGCTTCAATACGTGAGTCATTGAGAAACAACCAAAGAAACATGGGAAACACCTGAGGAATTAGGACTACTCTCAGGAATGAGGAAATGAAGGCAAATCAATAATTCTTTCTAAGGAAATTCCAAGGAAGCTTTGCTTGGGATTTCTTAGAATCAAAAGAGAACCTGGTCTTTCCTCTGAACCCATTCTTAAGTCTCAAAAGCAGCCTCACCGTCACTTCCTGGTTTGTTTGACTGAAAATCAAAGTGCCCTTGGCAAACGTGGGCTGGCGAAGCCTGGGGACAAAGGAAGGGGTCGGTGACCGTTCTTGCCATCCTCTGCCTAACCTGTCCGGTCCTCTTGACTGATACTAACCCAAGACTTGGCCAAAGCAGGTCTCAGGCCTTGCTGAGCTGAGGAAGGGAGCTTGGAGGCAAACACCTCCACCAATATCACTCTGAAACCCTGCTTTCCTCAGATCTAAGCTCCTGGAGGAGACTCAGAATCAAGAGAGCCTCCTCCGTGCCAGGAAAATAAAAAGCAATTAGTGAGTTTTGCTTTAGGCAGAATCGAAAGGGGAAAAAGAAATCTTGGAGCCTCCCAAAACCCCACCTTCCTGGGCCTCTCCGGAACCACAACATTCAGCCCACTCAGCGTTTGGCCAATGCCACCCTCTCCTCCCTCAGAAGATTTCTTTGCTCCTGGAAAATCATCTGGAAACTGTCATCACCACTGTGCTGGTTGGCAGATGTCCTCCAAAGAGAGAGTGAAGCGTATATCCCACACTACAAGGCGTTTCTGGGCTTGGACCAAGAAAGGGGGGGGCGGGGAAAATGACGGCTGCGGCACAGGGCAGAACGGCATCAGTGGGGACAGAAGGAGAGAGGTGAGCTCTGGGGGCAAGAGGGAGGAGATGGAAAGGGGTCGGACACTGAGCCAGGAGCTCAGGACCACTTCTCCCTCAGCACTTTGATGGAGCCGCGAGGATGGGAAGTAGCTCTCTGCGACCCACGCATTCTTTCAGGGCAGGAAGAGGGGAAATCATGGCAGAGGCAGGGAGAGCAGATCTCAGAACATCGTGAGCCCAGAGGACAAAGCAGGGGATGGGTGGAATTCAGAGGCTGAATTCTGATGGAAAGCAGAACGGGAGACGACAGCAGTCTTGTCCCCTTTGGATGTTCAGGCACATAGCCCGCCCACCAAGCAATGTCCACTGAACTGATTTATGTGGGAGCTGAGGATGACTAAGGTTGGGCTCTCTGGGACAGAGATGACAAGGGAAAGAATGACAGGAAAGGGTATGGGAATGGAGAGAGCAAGATGTCCCCACTACGCTGTACTTCCTCCACCCAGAACTGTACTCCACTATCTGGGGTCCTGGAGACAACACTCAGACCTATGGGGCCCGTTCCCGCACAGCCGTCCGGGGTGACCCACACCTTGGAAATCTGCAAGCACCAGAGGCACCTGGTTTGCTGCCCATGATACCTCATGCGTTTAGGACAGTTGAGGTTCAAACAACAGCTGGATTCGGGGCTCCTTCACGGGCCAGGCCTCTGGTGGAGGAGCAGACCCTGGAGGCAGGGGGTGAAAGCCAGGATAGGGCATGTGAGCCAAGACTACCCACCCTACCTTCCTTTCCTACTGGAGATAGAACCCTCCTTCCATCAGACACCACTTTTCCGAGGACAGCCTCCCAACCTGTGAGACGTCGCCACTGCTCCCAGAAAGGGAGTATTGAAGGAAAAGATGCCTCCGTTTAGGCTGTCTTAGACTACCTGTCCCTTTTGAAGAATAATAAATGCCCTGAGGTCCGAATCTCTAGTGACCCTACCCTTAAATTATACGGAGAACTGCTATTTGTCTCTGCGTGGCGCGTGGCTATGACGGCAGGTGAGAAGCCGGCAGTTTTGTGAGCTTTAGGGGCACCGGGGAGGGAAGTCGTTTCTGCCACCACTCCTGCCTCGTCCAGGCTGTTGGGCCTTCTCTCATGTTTCCTCCCACCAGGAAACTGGGGGAGCAGCAGGTTCCAGCCCAAGAACTCAGTGAGACATAAGCAATCTGCTCTTTCCCATTGGAAGTACACCCGTGTTGTCCCAAAGATGGAGACACGGACACTGTGAGAGTTTTCTGGGTCTTAACGATGTAAAGGCGAGGATACAAAAAACAACCACGACAGCAACAACACAACAAAAACCCTGTTCTCATCTATGCCAGGCCAAATCTCACGCTCGTCAAAAAGGGCGGGCGGCGGGGGTGGGGGGGGCATTTAAGAGTTTACTTACTCCTTTTACATCAGTGAAAGGGCCTTGGGAGAAAAATGTCACGGAGAGAAGAAAAAAAAAGAAAAAGGAAAAGAAAAGAAAACCTGCTTTCTCAAAATGCCTCATCTGCCTATTGGAAGCTGGGAGAGAACCAGAGACACCCCTTGCTTCTCCCTTGAAGCAACCCCGGGAGGGAATCAGGTCATCATGCTGCCTGTCCTTCCTGCAGGATTGCGGAAAGCGACGCGGACTAAGAAATTAATTTGAAATAAACAATGACAAGGCAGGAAGCCCAGCGGGTCCCCCGGGTTCCCTGTGGCCCCCACCTGGAGAACCCCCAAGGCTGTATAACCAGGCTCTCGGTCCGCCTACCCGCTACAGTTTTTGCGACGTCACAGCTCTGAGAACCCTCCGCCTTAAGACTTCACTCCGGGGAAACTCGAAAGTTGGGGGCTGACCTCATGGCCTTGGCCTTCCCGGGGCCCTCGGGGCAGAACGCGCTACCGCTGCCGCCTGAGCTCCGACCGGAGGGCAGGCGACCCAGCTGCGCTCTCTGCCCTTGAGCCTCGCCCACGCCGCTCCGAAGCGGGGCCCAAGTCTCGGCAGGGAGGATGCCCGGCTCGGCCCTGAGAACGTAGAGGTGCCAGAAACCCGGGAGATGCGTTCTGCCCCAGGGATAGAAAAGGACTGCGAGAAAGACACAAGATAATTTGTCTTTCATTCTGACAGTTATCTGCGTGATTGTTCAATAATAGCATTTCTTCCTTTTGTAGTTGGATGGAAACATTTCGCAGATTCATAAAGATCCGAAATAATCGCCCACCCCTGAGGACATCTTAGAGGAAGCAGCTGTTAGAGTCCCCTCAGGCTGAGATTAAGTCCTCGCTCTAGAACCCGCCGTCCCTTTGGGGAATCGGCACAAAAGTCCTGAGAATCTCAGCTCTTTTCTGTCGGTTCCTTCCCTGGGACCGAACACACCCTGAACCGAAAGGGGTCCCGAGGGGAGGCAGGTGGGAATCTGATCTACAGAGGAAACTCCTGGGGGCTGAAGTGAGCGCCCTGACCCTGTGGAGCCGTCGGCAACCGAGGCACCGCTGCGTCGAGCGCTTATTTTATTTGTATTTTTAAAACATCAAGGCAAAAGCACCTTCAGCTGAAAATGCCTGAGAGATTTTTAAAAGAGGAAAATTGTGGAGGGACAAGAAAAAAAACACTTGGCCCAGGAAATTTCCTGCAGGCCGTTCTAGGGATGCATGCGTGGAAGCAATCCGAATGATGCGTGGCTCCCTTGTACCTTGACTAAAAACAGATATTTTCGAAAAAGTAAGGTTTAAAAAAAAAAGCGCACACTCCCTTTGGAAGCCAAGTCCCTTTGGGACTGGGACTGAGACTTCCCCACTCCGACCCCTCCATTCCCCCTCGGATACCCGGCCAGCCCTGGACTAGCTCATCCAGTCTCTTGCTTTGGCTAGGGTCCGCGCCCCCGGCCCGGCCGGGTCACAGGGGCGCACACTGACGGTTCGTGCCTCCTTCACCCGACACCTCCTCCCGTCCACCTCACCCCCTTTTCTCTTCGAAAACAGAGAGGGGAAGAAAACTGAAATGCCCCTCTCGGCCTGCAGTTTTAGGGGCGCTGAAATTATATAGTCTTGGGTGACACTGGTCGGTTAATCTCCCAGAGTAGGGCGCCCGTTTGGGGAGAAATTTACATGGAGAAACATACAGTCACATGCGTTTATGGAACGTGTTGCTGGGAGGTCTGGAGGCCTGCGATGTCCAAAGATCACATTTATTTGGCCGGTCAACAGATATTTATTGCGTACCTAACGAAGCGACCTGGGACTTTCCTCTGCTGTCTTGCTGTTGCCGTCCGGCCCAACGCTTGTCCTGGGACAAGCTTACCTGCCGCTCCTTTTCAAAGAGAACTGGTGTCCGGCGCAAAGAGCGACAGGCAAACAGGCTCCACGCCCAGTGAAAAGTGCTAATTACCGAGGAGCGGCTGGCAGCGGAGGGAGGGCCAGGGACCTAAGTGTTCCGCCAGGGACTGGGGTCTTTGACCTCAAGGGAACCAGGCCAGGGGAACTGGCACAGAGAAGGGGCATCCCTCGTCCTGAGCACTTATGTAGAAAACGTTGCCCGGGGCTGAGATCTTTGGGAGATGCTGCCGCTCTCACCCCGACCAATTTCTTCCAGGACTTGCCTCCCTGCAGAAAACGGATTTAGACACAGTGCCCACTTTTGCTAAGGAATTTTGTAGAGGGAGGTCGTGGTCCTTAATTCCCCAGGCAAAGGGAACCCCATCCGCTCACACCGTCCACCCCCATCCGAGACGGAACCCCCCCAAGACCCCCGGCGTTTGCGCCAGCCCCCCCCCCCCCACCCCCCGAGCCAGGGAAACTTGCTCAGCGCCAGCACCCCTGGGCTCCTGCCTGGGCTCCCGCGTAGGCGCGGAGGGAGATTGGCCGCCCGGGCTGGGGAAATTGAGCCCGGCGCCGGCCCCCGACGCCGAGAAGTAGAGAAGCGGTGGTGGTGGTGGTGGTGGTGGTGGTGGGGGGGGGGGGTATCCCAGACCTCGGTTTCCCGAGGTTTCCCTTAGGATCCGCTCGCACCTCCAAGGCTCCGCTCCCGGCGGCAGACCTCGCGGCGCTGGCTGCGGAGCGGGACCCAAGCGCGCGACTCGGGATCCGTGGAGTGCGGTCCATCGCCTGCCCCTTTTCTTGATCTGCGTCCTTTTCCTCCCTCAGCCCCACTAGACTGTTTAGCTCCCAGGCAGAGCGCTCTGGCTGAAACTGGGCCGACAGCCTCAGTTTCCCGATCTGTAAGCGGAACATTGTGGCACGGGTTTCTTTCCCTCGGGTTCTCTCTGACTCAGGTGCTCCGGTCGGGGACTGCGAGCGTTCTTCCCTGGGCAGGTTAGGGAGGTCAAGGGCGACGCAGAAGAGCCCCGGCAGAGAGGTGGAGGAGTGTTGGCACCCGACCGCTTGCAGAAAGGCAGGATCGCCCCCACTGGCTAATGGACGGTGCTCACGGGTCAGAATTGGCCTGGTCCCGGCACGCCGAGCAGAGGGCGACGCTTGGCACCTGGGAGCCCAGGGTCATTGTGGTCTCGGTGTCCCCGTTCTGTGCAGAACAGAAACGTCAGGCATCCCGAACGCTTTTTTTTTTTTTTTTTTTTTTTGCCCCGTGCCCTAGACACACACCTCCCAGTTCCCCTAACTGGGATGCCCAGAGGTGGATCCGCACGGGAGGGGATATCGAGTAGGAATTTCTGCCGAGATAAATCTCAGCAGCAACACGCAGTCCTGACTGAATGGAACACACCACCCCCTCTCCACCACCGTCTAAGTTTTCCGCAGTTTCTGTGTCAGACAGTTTCTGGGCTTTTGGCGCCCCCTCTGGATACAGCTAAAAACTGCAGTCCGTTTTTAAAGTCAACTGATTGTTTACCACAGGTTTTCAAAAAGATACAAAAATGCTGGCATCAAACGAACAGAAAAGGGATACACCGCGGTAACTTATGATTTAAAATGCGATATATTACGTATCTCCTATTACGTAATTGTACTAAGAATATATTATGTGTACGTATTTATCTTGACAAATATTTAGTGAAATCCTCCAAAATATCTTAAAGTCACAGTCGTCTTCACTGCCTTTATGCCAGTAAACATGGGAATTACAATAAAATGCGACTAAATACAGATGGCCTGGTTAAAACTTCTGCCCGAAGTTCTGGCCTCTGAGTCCCCTCCTGGGTCAGGTGTCTGCGAAGGCACAGTTATACGAACAACTGTCCCTCCCTAGGATACAGAAATCAGTCCATACTAACCGGGATTTTTTTCTCCTAAGAAAGGACGAAGCTGTTCTTATACTTTCCGAGCGTATTCACGGAGCCATGAATACAAGGCTATTGTATGATGTCTCTCAAACGGGTAAACAAGCTACAGGGTACTAAAGACATCCACTTGTGAGTTACATTCGTTTAAAAAGTAAATATTGTTTAACAGGTTTGTAGCTGACTACCTTCTGAAGAGTTCCATTTCCTGTAACAAATGTTGACTTCTTCAGAAAGACTTTTTTAAAACGAGATTTTAAAAAATTCTTCAAGGAAAACATTCTTTGAAATCTTGCAAGAGTGTCCGCAATTTGCAAATTAGAAATAAGAAGTCTTTGATATGATGCGGGCCGATGGACACTAACAATAATTTAATTCGGAGGCGAACATTGGCGAGAGCCAGAAAGGGGTGGGGGGAACATTTAAAACTGCATTTTCCACAGTTGTGCGTTTATTTGTGATTCTGGAGACATGTAACCCGCAGGCGACTAAGATTTTTCTTCTCTCCCAGAACAGAGAGCCAACCAAGCTCTAAGCAGTTCGTGTAAACACGAAGGTTGTGCTCAAATCACACGTGAAATACATCAGAGACACCCCCAGCCCCCTCCCCAGAACTCCGGAACGTCTGCAAGTCCTAAAGGACCCGACTAAAGTCAGGACGACAGGCGCTTCACCGCTCCAGGTGTTTTGTAAAAAAAAAAAAAAAAAAAAAAGGGCGAAAGCGGCACGACTCCACCAAAGTGAAGTGTTTTGTCTGCAGTGGTGCCCATTGGTTTGGCCTTTTCAAACCAAGGGACTGGCCTCAGCCTCGCGGCCCAGGACAGCCACATTCGCAAAGTTCGACTTCTCAAAGCCAGAGCAGTATGCAAACTCTTTCCAGGGGCAACTCTGCTGACGTTCTGATTCGACCAGAAGTGAAAAGCAGAACCTCCGAGCAGTCGCCCTGTCACGGAGGAGGGTCGGCGGGGTGGGGGGCTGGGGAGGGGACGGCTGGAGAAGGACTTGTCAGAGTTCAAGGTCGGTGAGGCGCGCGGGACGGCTCCCGCGAGCGCGGGGCTGCGGCGTCGCTGCGGCCGCCAGCCTGAGCGGGGACCTCGCTGTGGTTTTCATTGATTCCCTTTGCAGGAGCGCAGCCGAATCCCGACCAGCCGCACCAGCCCCGGCGAACCAGAGCATGTTAAATCTATTTATATGGATTATTACCGAGGAACGGCGGGCGTTGAGTCACTAAAACTTTTGCTTCGCAATACAATTTCTAAGCGCTTTCGGCGGAGGCCGGCTCCAGGCGCGGAAACTGGGCTATGATTTAAGTCAGGAGCGACAGCTTTTCGAATATGGCAAACTCCGACTAAGTCCCCGGGACCGCGGAGAAAACAACGAACAGAAATGCTTGGGGGTGGGGAGAGATCCTAGTCTACACACACACACACACACACACACACACACACACACACACACACACGGGCGCGCAAAGATTCGCGCGGAGACGGCACCGAATTCTGACATTACCAGAGCACGGCAAACTTACACACTTGGACGTCCCGGGTCCCCCGCTTTCCCCGCAGCACCCCACCCCCCCAACCCCCCACCGGCGGACCAGCGGCTGCGCTCCCCTCCCCGCTCCGCCCCTCCCCTCTCAACACCCTGCCCAGCGCCACAATCCTCCTCCCCCCCGAAGTGGATCCAATCAGCTGCCTGCCAAGCCCTGAAACCTGAAATGCCGTGCTGTGATTGGCTGACGTCTCTAAGGTGAGGGGGTGTATTTATTAAAGAGCCGCTGGGCTGGGAGTTGGAGAGCGGAGTGCGGAGCTTGAAACTGACTGGGAACTTGAGTGGCGCCGCGACTTGCCAGTTTCACTCCAGGAACTTTTCTTTGCAGGAGGAGGAGAGAAGGGGTGCAGTCGCCCCCCGCTTTTTGCTTTCTTCCCCCCCTCCTCTCCAATTCGCCTTCCCCCACTTGGAGCGGGCAGCTGCGGGCTGGCCCCCGCGCGCCTTCCTAAAAGCTCGCCGCTGCGGCCGAGTGACGCGCCAGGCTCCCCGGGAGCCGCTCGCCCCGCGTCCGGGCAGCCGAGGGGAGAGTAGCCCGCGCCTCGAGCCCCCGAGCCGCCGCGGCTTCTCGCCTTTCCCGGCCACCCGCCCCCTGTCCCGGGCCTGCGTATGAATCTCCTGGACCCCTTCATGAAGATGACCGACGAGCAGGAGAAGGGCCTGTCCGGTGCCCCCAGCCCCTCCATGTCCGAGGACTCGGCGGGCTCGCCCTGCCCTTCGGGCTCCGGCTCCGACACCGAGAACACGCGGCCCCAGGAGAACACGTTCCCCAAGGGCGAGCCGGACCTGAAGAAGGAGAGCGAAGAAGACAAGTTCCCCGTGTGCATCCGCGAGGCCGTCAGCCAGGTGCTCAAGGGCTACGACTGGACGCTGGTACCCATGCCGGTGCGCGTCAACGGCTCGAGCAAGAACAAGCCGCACGTCAAGCGGCCCATGAACGCCTTCATGGTGTGGGCGCAGGCGGCGCGCAGGAAGCTCGCCGACCAGTACCCACACCTGCACAACGCCGAGCTCAGCAAGACGCTGGGCAAACTCTGGAGGTAGGGCGGGCGCGGCAGGGTGGGTTCCGCGGCGGCGACGGGGGGCGCTGGCCGGGACCGTCTCTCCGCGCCCCGCCTCCCAGCAGGAGGGAGTTGCCGGTCCCGGAGCAGGCGGGGTGGGGCGGGGGGGAGGCGAGGGGGAGGAATGGGGACGAGGTGTAACTTGGCTCAGAGTTTGACAAAGTTCTTGGATTGCTCTTGGGGGAAAGGGGGAGGGGGTAGGTGGAGCGGGGAGGGGCGGCGGGGCGCGGGGGGCGGAAGATGGCCAGAGGAGGGGAGAACACCAGCAGGAGACTCGGTGGGAGAGGGCTGCCGGCCGGATCTCCCGCCGCAGTGAAGTTCAATCCCAAGGAATTGAAATCCGCCTCCCCCTCCCTCGAACTGCGCTCCCCCGTGAAGCCCTTCGCCCACGGAGATGGGATGCAGGGTGGGGGGAGAAGCCGAGGCTAGAGGGCCCCGTGGCAGGAAGGAGGGGCGAGAAGGGAGGCTGCTGGAAATAGGTGGGTGCAGTGTGTGTGAGTGCGGTGGCGGGGGTGGGGGTGGGCAGGAGGAGCTCCTTGCAGATTAAGTGGTTTTTCAGAAAGTTTTTAAAGGGTGTTGCGGACGGAAGGGGGGGCGGGTATAACTCCAGTAGCAAAGGCCCGGAGAGCGGGAGCCGCGGGAAGCTATTTTCATCTCCAGGGTTTCCAAACTAGGAGAGAAGGGGAGAGGGCGGGGCGGGGAGGGTCCCCTCAGGTCGGTCTAGAAGAACGGAGATTTTTGTTTATTTCTTTTCTTTTACTTTTTTTTTTAAAGAAAAGTTTCGAGTTGCGGTAGTGGTTGGAGAGCAGGGAGGAGGAAGGAAGGGGGGCTGTGTTCGAAGAAGCCGAGGGGTGGGGGTCACCTCCTCCTCCCGCCGACCTGACAGCTCAGCCGGTTTCACGGAGCCCCCCTCCCTCTCTCTCTTTCTCTCTCTCTTTTTGTCTGCTACCCCCCCCACCCCGCCCCCAGACTGCTGAATGAGAGCGAGAAGCGGCCCTTCGTGGAGGAGGCGGAGCGGCTGCGCGTGCAGCACAAGAAGGACCACCCGGATTACAAGTACCAGCCGCGGCGGAGGAAGTCGGTGAAGAACGGCCAGGCGGAGGCCGAGGAGGCCACAGAGCAGACGCACATCTCCCCCAACGCCATCTTCAAGGCGCTGCAGGCCGACTCGCCGCACTCCTCCTCCGGCATGAGCGAGGTCCACTCCCCCGGCGAGCACTCCGGTGAGTCTCCTCCCGGCCCCCACCCCGGCCTGGCCACCGCGCCCCTTCTGGCACACCCCCGGGCCCCCAGCCACCTAGTGGGCTCTGCTTAGGGACCTGGCGCTCCCTGGGGAGGGAAACACACTAACCCCTGCGCCAAGTCCCTGAAAACACACACACACACACACACACACACACACACACACACCCCAACCTAATCCCTGCACCCTAACAGTAATTTCTATTGCGGGGTAAAATGCCTTTACAGCCTTACAGGGCTTCTCCCTTTTTCTCTTTGCTCCCCCAGCCTAAAAGCACACACAGGGCTCTTGTACAAGTAGCAATTTGGTCTTCCGGACCCTCCGGGCCTCAGACCCTCCCCTGATAAAAGGAGACTGCCGAGTGTGTACCGGCGAGTTAATCATTCAGCGATTTCTGTCGGGCGCAGCGCGCCTCCCCCGCGGATACGGGACCCTTTAGCGGGGGGGGGGGGTGTCCCAGGAGGGTTCCTGAGACTAAAGCCTCCGTACAGCCCTGGTTGATTGCCCTGTGTTTCTTCCTCTATCGTCCTCAGGGCAATCGCAGGGTCCACCGACGCCACCCACCACCCCCAAAACCGACGTGCAGCCGGGCAAGGCTGACCTGAAGCGAGAGGGGCGCCCACTGCCAGAGGGGGGCAGACAGCCCCCCATCGACTTCCGCGACGTGGACATCGGCGAGCTGAGCAGCGACGTCATCTCCAACATCGAGACCTTCGACGTGAATGAGTTCGACCAGTACCTGCCGCCCAATGGCCACCCGGGGGTGCCGGCCACGCACGGCCAGGTCACCTACACGGGCAGCTACGGCATCAGCAGCACAGCTGCCACCCCGGCGGGCGCTAGCCACGTGTGGATGTCCAAGCAGCAGGCGCCGCCGCCGCCCCCGCAGGCGCCCCCGCCGGCCCCGCCGGCGGCCCCGCAGCCGCCCGCGCAGGCGCCCCCCCAGCCGTCCGCGCAGGCGCCCCCGCAGCCGCCCGCGCAGGCGCACACGCTGACCACGCTGAGCAGCGAGCCGGGCCAGGCCCAGCGAACGCACATCAAGACGGAGCAGCTGAGTCCCAGCCACTACAGCGAGCAGCAGCAGCACTCGCCTCAGCAGATCGCCTACAGCCCCTTCAGCCTCCCGCACTACAGCCCGTCCTACCCGCCCATCACCCGCTCGCAGTACGACTACACTGACCACCAGAACTCCGGCTCCTACTACAGCCATGCGGCGGGCCAGGGCTCCGGCCTCTACTCCACCTTCACCTACATGAACCCGGCGCAGCGGCCCATGTACACCCCCATCGCCGACACCTCCGGGGTCCCTTCCATCCCGCAGACCCACAGCCCCCAGCACTGGGAACAGCCCGTCTACACACAGCTCACCAGACCTTGAGGAACGCTTAGAGAGCGACGATGGCCGCCATGATCGTAAAAAGAACCCAAGAAATAACGCAACCAACCAGAATTTCCTTTGGACATTTTTTTTTTTTCTTACCTTTAAAGACATGTACGCTGAAGGCAAGTCGAACTCAGATTACAAGACAGAAACATTGACTATCCAAACGCATTACCACCTTGTTGTGAATCAGTGGCCAGGCCACTCTTGGCTAGACGGACCAGCAGAACCGACGGGAAACTGGACTGGAAACCTTCAAAGCAAGCGTGGAGGGTGATGGAGATTCGTGTGACCAGTTGGCTCAGTCTCTCTGCCTGTTTGGACTTTGTAATTATTTTTTAGCAGTAATTAAAGAAAAAAGTCCTCTGTGAGGAATATTCTCTATTTTAAATATTTTTAGTATGTACTGTGTATGATTCATTACCATTTTGAGGGGATTTATACATATTTTTAGATAAAAAAAATTAAATGCTCTTATTTTTCCAACAGCTAAACTACTTAGTCGAACAGCGTGCCCTAGCTTTTCTTGCAACCAGAGTATTTTTGTACAGATTTGCTTTCTCTTACAGACAAACAGACAAAAAAAAAAAGTGTGTGTGTTGTATTAACCTACAGAAGCCACAGATTTGTGTTACGTGATCAGTTTGGGGGGTTAGCTTTGCTTAATTCCTCAGGCTTTCTGATTCAAGGAGGAGTTGCCTTAGAAAAATCAAGGCCTTACTTTGCAAATACGGAAGTAAACAATAGTCTAGAGACGATTTGGTAAGCATTTGGTAAGCTTTATCATATATATGTTTTCTAAACGAGAAAAACACCTTAAAGCCTTAAAACCACGCTGCTGGAAAATCCTTGTGCCCTCTTCTAGTGCATTTACCCTCCTGTGTTTGCTCGCTCACCGCAACCTTAAGAAAGAAGCAAAAAGCAAGCAAAGGAGACGAAATCTGTTTGGGGAATGTTTCAGCAGCCAATACTGTGCCCCAGCACACTGCCCCCTGGTTGCCTGCCCGGGCCCCATGTGGAACACAGATGCTAGAATCCTCTCACTTACACTGTCACCTGTGCCTCTCTGAAAACCAGCAGTTAACTTCAAGACATTCCATGTGCTAAGATTATTTATTTTGTAAGGAGAGGTTTTAATTAAAAACAACAAAAAAATCTTCCTCTTTTTTTTTTTAATTTTTTAAATTTACCTTCTTTAAAATAGGTTGTTGGAGCCGCGTCCTCAAAGGGTATGGTCATCTGTTGTTAAATTATGTCCTTAACTGTAACCAGTTTTTTTTATTTATCTCTTTAATCTTTTTTTTTATTAAAAACAAGTTTCTTTGGATTCCTTGTCCTAGATTTGTATAAATGCCTTTTTGTCTGTCCTTTTTTTTTTTCCTCTTTGTTGTTTTGTTGAAAACAAACTGGAAACTTGTTTCTCTTTTTGTACAAATGAGAGTTTGCAGATGTAGTGTATCACTGAGTCATTTGCAGTGTTTTCTGCCACAGATCTTTGGGCTGCCTAAACTGTGTGTGTGCGCGTGTGCGTGTGTGCGTGTTGTGACTCAATGTGTCAAAAGCGTGTGTCATCGATGTTCCCCTTCGTTTTCTCTTGGAGAGGGGGAGGAGCGGGGAGGGGGGTCAGCCCACTGACAGACCTTAATTCTTAATTCTGTGGCTGGGGAGTGAGGATTGCTTTTTAAAAAAGACAGCAAACTTTTTTTTTTATTTAAAAAAAGATATATTAACAGTTTTAGAAGTCAGTAGAGTAAAATCTTAAAGCACTCTTATAATATGGCATCTTTCCATTTCTGTATAAAAGCAGATCTTTTTTTAAAAAAAATATTCCTGTAACTTAAGAAACCTGGCATTTAAATCATATTTTGTCTTTAGGTAAGGTTTGGTTTGTGTTTGTGTTTTGTTTGTTTTGCTTGTTTTCCCCCCCAAACCTTTTGTTTTCTCTGTGAAACTTACCTTTCCTTTTTCTCATCCTTTCTTTTTTTTGTATATTATTGTTTACAATAAATATACATTGCATTAAAAAGACAATGGCCTGTGGACTTACTCATCTGGTTCTCCTGTTAAAAGGATGGTTTGAAGAATTGGGGCACCAAAGGGACCATGACATCCCAATCATTGTGATGTTCTTTATTTTGTATGCGCACTTTTGACAATCCTAAAACCTGCTCTGAAGAAAAGACTGTGTCCCCAAAACTCAAAGCAGAAAAATCTTGAAAAGTGCCACCCCCTTAGGTCACATAGAGAATTACATGGCCGTAGCTGCCATTCTGGCAAAGATGTTTGTTGTGGTTTTAACACCCTCATGCTTCAGGGCAAAAGCTGCTCGCTTGAAGAAGTCAGAGGGGGAATATTAGCCCTGAAATCAGTAGCTTGTCAGAAGACAGAATGCCAAAGGGGGTTAGAGCAAACCTTCTGTGATTATGAACACATAGTAAAGAAACGGGGTGTCCATTGAAAAGGCAAAGGAAGCCAAAGTAAAACTGTCTGAAGGAGACCAGGGGGAAATCTGTCCCATTAAGTCTCCTTTATCTGCAGACACAACGACATGAGATTCCCTTCTTTTTCTGTTCCCTCCAGTTTAACTCATTCTGAGAAGATGCAAAGCCATCGTAGAAGTAGTAAGACCTAATCCTATTTTCCTTGGCCTCAGTTACATGGGAGTTTCCAGGATCAGAGAATCGTTCAGGTCATTTTTCATTAAACAGATGAAATCACTCCTTCCCTCCCACCCCCAACACTGAGACACCCCACCTCCCCCTGACACACACACACCCCAAGCTGATTGGGGAAGTGATTTTAAGGGGGTGAGTCTGCATTCTCATCTCAGGCTGGTTTCACTACTGGGCCCACGTCTCTGACAGTCTTAACCAGCGTCCAAACTTGGTTATTACGTCACATTGTCTGTTTTTGCTTATGGGATTCCTGGCTTGTGTCCCACGCGAGGATCATGGCAACCAGGAACATGGTAGTTATCGAATCGAGGCAACATTATACTCTCCTCCTTTGCAAATTCCTTCAACAAACACTGATTGAGGGCCTGTGACCTGCGGGGTGCTGTGCAAATCCCTCCCTGCCCACCCCCCCTCACCCAGACGGCAGACTGTTCCTTGTTTGTGCCGTAGTATCCCTTCACTCAGGCCCAGAGTCTATCCTCCATGGGTACAAAATCTCTATTTTTCCCCCTTGCCAAAACTCACAGCGTCCTTTTTAAAAGTCTCCGTACTGTTCATTAGTTCTCGTACACCCTTATGTGCCCTAAGCCTGTTGTCAATTAAAATCAACATATTCCATCCCATCACGACCACCCCTTTCCCCAAACCTCTACCGTTTGTCAGATTGCTCTCTCTTCTCCTAGAAATGTGCTCTTTTCCTCAGTGTGTGAACTTTGGCAGACTTTCTTAGAGCCAGAATGTTCTGCTGAGACATAAACTTGCTAGGTGACCTAGGGCAAGTCTCTTACTTTCCTGTTCCTCGGTTTCCCTTTTTGTTAAGAACGTTTATAATCCCTCCCTCATGAAACAGGGTTGTTTTTAGAGCAGTTTTTAGCAGGGAGCGGCCTGGGAATTGACTGCATCAGAATTGACGGGTCTCTACAGGATTCCTCCTACGTTAGAACAAGAAGGAAAGGGCAGAAAGGTTTTCACAAGCTCCCCAGGTGGGTCTGATACACAGGAAAACACAACAGACACTGGAGTGCAGAGCATGCCTCTGAATCTGCTCACCCCCATCCGCCGGATCTGGTCAAAGCCCAAGATCACCAGATTATAAAATACGTTAGAGGAATTTTTATTCTAAATCCAGAAATGCAGAGCTTATCACCTTGACAACAAGATCTTGATTGGAAACAGCAGAGTCCTCCAGACCAGAAAAAGCTTGTATGCAGATCCAGGGTTATTTGTTTATTTGTACTCAAAATAAAAGCTCTCTCTCTCTTAACTATTTTTACAAAAAGCGAATTTTTTAGCAAAATGGGATAAACAAAAGGGAACTGAAAAAACTCATTTACAATCAGTCTTTTGCACTATTATTAAAATGGAACTTATGGATTAGTTTGAGCTGTGTGTTTGACTTTCTCACCTCAACGCCATCCCATCCCTCCCCTTCCCCTGATTTCCCAAATGAACATTTCTGAGGCACCACGGTGGCACTTTTTAAATTAAATGAATGGATGAACTATTGCTATACCAGAGATGGATTTCCTATGATGCTAAAGAAGTTTAAGCTTGCACAGGCTCCTTTGAAGGCCCTGTACTTAAACTTATATTTTTAAAATTTATATTCTTTTCTTAAAGAGCTCACCCCTCAAAAAAAAAAAAAAGCTTCAGGCCCCACAAAACCTAGGTCTGCCCCTGACTACAGCTGTTGGGCAGCAAACCATGACATCAGAGGCTGCAGACAAGATGCTTTTCTTTCTGTTCTCAGCAGTGCCCAATACACAGTAGGTGATTAATAAATACCAACCTTTTATCATATCCACGGACCTGATGGCAATGCCACAGAACAGGTTATTGGGAACCTATACCATAGCATTCTACCTCTTGACCTTACACGATTTTCTTATCCCTCTGAGACTCAAATGATTCTCATTTCTCGAATGATACTGTCTCGTGGGCATAATAGAGATTAAATGAAATAAAGCCCACAAGAAATGTTAATTACCTGTCCTCGCTCATTCTTTCACTTCCCTCTTCCTACTCATTTCTCTTTTTTCCTTTCTTACACCACCTTTCCCCTGTGTTTTCTTAGGATCTCCCATTGCTTCTTGCAGCTGAAAAAAAAGTTTGCTGGGCCCTGACTGGGCTACTCTTTTTCCATCACTCACAGACTAGGCCTGACTCTGGATATCTGAAGAAGAATCATTTTTAGACCAATACAACATGGGACAGGCAATGTCATATGTGCATTTATTTAAAACAACCAGGCAAAATGTGAGGCAATATGAACATTCCCTTGTAGTTTACTGCTAGATACGTTTCTTGAAATTTCAGGACTTTATGCTGAACTTAATCCAGTTACCGTAATTTCATGCTGCCGTATTCCACTTTAGGAAGATGTATACTCCTCATTCTTCTCCTAAACATTTTTGGAACATCTCCTGTGGGTCAGGATTCAGCAGTGAACAAGATAGAGATAACCCATGCCCTCATGGGGTTTCCATTTTGGAGTGAAGAAGACAGGCGAAAACAAATAGTACTCCTTGATATTTTCTTGTTCACGTGCTATGAAAAAAAATGCAACTCATTAGGGCCATTTGGGAGGTTACTGTAGCCATCCAGGTGAAAGATGATGGTGGCCTGGTCTAGAATGGCGGAGGGTCAAGGTAGATGATGGATTTAGGAATAACTTTGGTGGGACCTTCATGAACTCGCTTTTTCTCTCCTGATCTCCATCCATTTTTCACTGACATGAAATTTACTCTGACCCAATTTACATAGAGGGGACCCACTCTATCTTAGCCATTCCCTCCTGCCCACCAAGAATAATCTTGTACTAGTCTCTCTACTTCTTGATAAAATACAGATTCATGTATCTCACAATCTTCTTTTTCACCAGAGACATCAAGAGAAGGATCCAGTCCCTGGAATCCAAGAGGGTCTCCTGATCTCCAGAGACTTGGTTACGGCACCCCACAGGTTTATGGAATCAGAAATTTGGAAGGTGTGATGAGACGTCTTTTAGTTTGGTTGGACTCTCATTGCAAAATTCCTTTATCAGCATCTCAGTTGTTGAATGACTCCTCAGTGTTTCCTAGAAGGCTTGCATTGATTGACAGTTCACTTGTCCTATCAGGGAGATTTTTGATGCTGGAAAATCTGATCTCTGCAGTTTCCATCCCATTGTCCAAGGTGACCCACCTCTACACCAACATGATATGAGTCTTGTCTTTCTTCCAAATGACACACCTTCAACTATTTGTACAGTTTTCAAGTTTTCTTTTAGTTTTTTTTTTTTTGACCGTGTTAGAATTTCCAATACATTTTACATTATGATATGGTTCCCAAGCCCTTTCATATCTTGCCATTTTTCTTTGCGTGTACTTCACTTACCCAAATTTCTCTCAATTTAGCATGCCCAGAATTACTTCCAGGACTCCAGATATGGTTTGACTAATATGGAATACAAACAGATTCACCCCTTTTGTCATCGGAAATTGTGCTTCTATTAATTTAAATTGTATTTGTTGTTGTAGTAGCCAAATCACCAGGAAGTCCTCACCAATCCTGTCATTGTGCAACTGAGTTTTTGAACTCAGTTACCAAGATTTACATTTACCTCTCTCTTGACGGGAGAGTGACATACACAGATTCAACCGAAGGAAAAAGAGGAAAAGGGACTGACATCATGGACCCCTACTTTGCCAGGCACTGTGACATGTTTTATATACATGATCTCTTTTAATCCATTTAATAACCCTTAGAGACAGGTGTTATTATTACAGTTATATTAAGTAGGAAACTGAGGTTCAGAGAGATTAAGCAATGAACCTAAGGTCACGTAACTAGTGAACATTATAGACAGTTAGCATGGACTCCCCCACCCCACAGCCTGTCTCCCCTGCCCCCCAACCTAGTCCTGTTTTCAAAAGAGAATTTGAAATAGAGTTTTTAATGGAGAAAGGAGAATAAATTCTTTTGTTGTAGATTATGTCACAGGGAATATCTTTAAAGCAAAATCTGACCTACGACACACATCCCCACAGCCATAGTTCAAAACCTTCCAATGGCTACCTATTCGCTTGGAATAAAATCCAAATCCCTTATCATAGGCTATCATGTCCTACTCCAGGGGTTTGCAAATTATAGCCCACAGACCAAATTCGGCCCACCACCTACCGTCGCAAATAATGGTTTATCAGAACATAGTCACACCCATTAACTTACATACTATGAACGCGACTTTCATGCTATAATAGCAGAATAAGTAGTTGCAACAGAGGTCTTGGCCGGCATGGCTTAAAATATTCACTAGATGATCTTTACAGAAAAGCTTCGCTGACCCTTTTTCTACAGAGTCCAGCCCTTGCCTATTTCTGTGACCTCGTCTCTTACCATCATCCTCCTTATTCCCTATGTTGCCACCCTTCTGCTTTCTTTCTCGTTCTCGAATCTGCCAAGTTCTTTGCCACTTAAGGGCCTGTGCACTTGCTACTTCCTCAGCCTAAAAGCACCCTTTCATCAGAATTTTTGGTTGTTTCCTTCCCATTTTTCAGATCTCACCTCAAACATCACCTCTGCCAAGAGACCTTACCTGACCGTCCCAGATCAAAGAGCCCACACAGCTATCGCCCCAGTCGCTCACTCATTTTTCTGTATATTTTTGTAACACCATCACTTCCTGGAATGATCTTCGCCGTTTACGTTCCTCTCCTCTGACTAAGGCTTTGAACTTTGCTTTGTAACCAACTTACCTCTAGTACCTAGAAAAGTGTCTGATGCATAACAGGGGCTCAGAAATTGTTTACTGATGAATTCATTAAGATTTCAAGTCGTTTTTATTGCCCAAGATTCTGAGGTAGGAATTGAGAATTAGGGGTTCAAAGGCCAAAAGTCATCGATTACTCTGTAATTAAATCATAAATTTAGTGAACATTGGATGAGCATTCGCTACGTGCCAGATAGGATTTGGGGACTCCACAAGGAATAAGAGAAGGAACTCACAGGAAAAGGATGGAGGTAAAGTAATTAAACCAACAGTAGTGTTGAGTGTTAAGTTAGAGGTGTGCCCAGAATCCTATACAAACACAGAAGCTGGAAGCAGAGGGAGCCTTCTGGAGGAGGAGGTCGATTAGCTGAGGGGAGACATTTCAGACACAGAGAGGGGACTTTCTGAAGCAAGAAAATGGAGATTGGAAACAGATTTGCACTTGGGGACAGCTACAAGTTGGTTTGGTGTGACTAGGACTGGATGTGGGTAGGTAAATGGCAGAGAAGTAGTTGAGAGATAAGCAAGGGTAGAGTCATAGGGAACTTTAGGAGGCTTTTAACCAGGGTGGGCACAAGAGCAGTTGTGTGCTTTAAAAAGTTGGGGTGGCATCATTCCAGCCCAGACTTTTTTTTTTTTTTTTTTTTTTTGCGCGGTACGCGGGCCTCTCACTGTTGTGGCCTCTCCCGTTGCGGAGCACAGGCTCCGGACGCGCGGGCTCAGTGACTGTGGCTCACGGGCCCAGCCGCTCCACGGCACGTGGGATCTTCCCGGACTGGGGCACGAACCCGTGTCCCCTGCATCGGCAGGCGGACTCTCAACCACTGCGCCACCAGGGAAGCCCCCAGCCCAGACTTTTGACTTTGCTGTCAAAATCCAAGAACAGGGAGACCACTTAGGAGTCTCTTGTTCAGTCTACTGGGGAAGAGTGAAAGCCTGAGCTGAGATCAAGGCAGTGGCACTAAAAATAGAGAGAGGATGACGGCTCTGAAGAGACTCAAGGGGTTGAGGTGGAAGGGTGTGAAAACTGGTGGGATATAGACACAGAGGATGAAGTGCTCTGTGCTCTGTGCTCTGTGCTCTGTCTTCAGCGTCAAGGTGAGAGGTGGTACCATTTAACCAACATTGGAATATAGGAACATGCTCTGAGATGCTCAGTGGGTACTTGGACAGACATGCCAGCTATAATATTGAGCAAACACAGCACGTGTATTGTGATCAACACGCAGCTGTATTTTTGCCTTTACTGCCTCTTTAGACTTTATTCCAGAGCTGGGATCTTCCCTTGGCCCTGAGTGATCCTTGAGGGTGGCACTGGGAATGGGGGCCATAAGAACGGGACTTTTCCCAACATTCTCAGAAAATCAAAAGTCCTCTGGTTATTTAGTGAAACAATAAATAGTCTTGCTTCAGTCCGTGAAATGTCCCATCCCGGGGAATACCTCAACGGCTTAATATTAAATCTTCTCCCTCCTCAACTCATGACTGTTTCAGGATGGAAAGCTGGAGTGGGGAAGAGGGATGGCCCTACCCTTCTCTGTACATCCCGTCTGCTGTGTTCTGTCTGCCCAACAGATTCGAAGGGGATTGGACAGGTAGGGGAGACGAGGAAAGGGAAGGGAAGGGGACTTGTATCTGGATGGCATCACACTCTTGGGTCCTCGTAGATGGTTAAAGCTGGTATCCCTGGTGGGCCAGGCTCTTGATCAGAGCCGGTTCTTTTTCTCCTGGGGCACTTTTAGGATTCCTTATTCATGCAGTTGTCTTAACTCAGAAAGATACACTGCTATTCAAACTGGTAGTTTTCAACCCTTACCCCACTTCTGAGAATACCTCCGGCCTCGTCCAGCAGTGAGGTCTCCTTGCCCCTGCAGGAGACTCTGCTACGCCGGACCTAAGGTGCCCCCGTGCTTTGCTCTCTCTCCCAGAGAAGCACGTTAGGTAAGTGGAAACACACCACTCAGCCAGGAGAAGTCAGCACCTCTCACATCTCACCCAAGTTACCTAGACTCTTGAGTCAGGCGCCATTTCTCTGTGTTCCCCACCTATAAAAAGTCATTCCAAAGCTTTACGAGCAACCTCTTTAAAGGTCCCTTTGCTAAACTTAGGGTTAGTGAATACCACCACCCCACCTCTCCATCGAAGACAAGATGAATATCCATTGCATGGCGTCCACTCTCCAAAAACCAGCCTTCACAGATTTTCTTCTCCCTTTCTGATCCACACCTCCCTTATTTTCTAGAGGCAATTTTTTTTAAATGACATACTATGAAATGCATAGCTCTTAAGCGTATAACTCAATAATTTTTGATAAACGAATACCTCTGAACAGCAACCACCCGATCCAATTATAGGACATAACCATCACCCCAGCAAGTTCTCTCATTCCCTCTTAATCCCCATCTCCCATAGACAACCACTGGTCTGATTTCTAACACCACACATTAGATTTACCTGTTCTTGAACTTCATACAAATGGAATCATATAATATGTACCCATTTATATCTGGCTTCTTTTGCTCAACAGAATTTCTATGAAATTCGTCAATGCTTTTGCGTGCATTCAGTTCATTCTTTTCTCTTGCTGAGTAGTATTCCATTGTATGAATAAACAACTGTGTGTTTATCCATTTTCCTCGTGATGGACATTTGGATTTCTTTTTTTTTTTTAGTTTGAACTCTTGTGAATAAAACTAATATAAATGTCTCTTGGGAAAACACCTAGAAATGTTATTGCTGGGTCATAGAATAGATAAATGCTCAGCTTTGTAAGAAACTTCAAAACCATTTTCCAAAGTGCGTAAATCATTTTACACTCCCACAAGCAACTCAAGAGTAGTCCAGTTCCTCTATATCAATACCAACATTTGTTGTCAGATTTTAAAATGTTGACACCTGTTTCTGCAAGTGTGAAATGGCATCTCATGCTTTTAATGTGCATTTCCAATGACCTCTCTTCCTCCAAGACCTGTGTAACTCCCTTGCACGTTGTTTTGCATTACAGAATTCATATGACATCAGATCTGACGACCTCCTACTCTTTTGGAACCCAGATGTTTATTTCCTTTCACTGGATGGGAAGGGTTTGAATATCCATTTTTCTTATGGCTTTTCATTTTTGCAGCTGCCTCGGCACTGTATGAATCCGGCTAGAGCCATACAGGGCATGCCAAGCACTGTGAGGGAGCCGACTGTGCTGGCTTTCCAGGTCCATCTGGAGATTAATAGGGCTGGGAATCCAGGAGCATCTAATGGGGGGCTCTTAGCTCCTTTACAGGCAGCTTGGGAGGGTGGAGGAGGTCAGGATAAGGGAGGGAAATGTGAAAACCCAAATAAACGTCTGAACTTCTAGGTGGTGCTTATTCAAGTTACGCCCAATTCTCCGACCTGTGGGGAGCTAACCCACATCTATGCAGATAAGGGACCTTACAGAAAGACGGTGTTTGTGGGGCTTTCATACTTTATAGCTTAAAGCCCCTAGAAAGGGTGAGATTTGCTCCTATTCTGAGTGTCCCATGTCTCCGTAAATTCAGCAAACAAGAGTCACTTCTTTTCTAGGGTCCCCCAAAACAGAGATAGGGCAAGGAGTCTGGAGCCTCATTTTCCCTTAAGCCCGAGACCCCTGAATCCCAGAACGGTCATGTCTTAGTCCCCATCTGCCCAGTCAACAGATCTGCTTCTCTCCAGAACCAATTTTGAAAGTCCCTGAAATTTCTGAAGCCGTCACTGAACATGAACACACATCTGACCTCTGAGTTGATTTCATCACCCAGCTGGCCCCTGTCTGAACCCCTGCCTCCATGGAGAATTCTTGAAATCCATCCTATTCTCCACCTGCAGCTGTTTTCTGGGATTTGAAAAAAAAAAATGATACAGCATTTTTAAGTCTCCCCAGTGTCCCTGCTCCTTGATTTCCTATTCCCACCAAGACTCTTTCCACTCCAATTTTCAACTGTGTCATCTGGTCATTTTGATTCAATCATAGTGCGAGTGGTTAAATCTTTTTTTTTTTTTAATTTATTATTACTTTTTGGCTGCGTTGGGTCTTCATTGCTGCGCGCGGGCTCTCTCTAGTTGCGGCGAGCGGGGGCTACTCATTGCGGTGCCTTCTCTTGTTGTGGAGCATGGACTCTCAGCACACGGGCTTCAGTAGTTGTGACATGCGGGCTCCGTAGCTGTAGCTCGCGGCCTCTAGAGCACAGGCTCAGTAGTCGTGGCACACGGACTTAGTTGCTCCGTGGCATGTGGGATCTTCCTGGACCAGGGCTTGAACCCAGGTTCCCTGCATTGGCAGGCAGATTCTTAACCACTGCGTCACCAGGGAAGTCCCAGTTAACTCTTGAAACCAAGCCTGCACCTCATGCCAGACAGCAAAATTAAGATGGCAGGAAAGTAACTTGAGCCAACAGAGTATCCGAAATCAGCCATGAGCAGTAGCAGATCCATGAACATGAGGCCAAATGAAATTCAGCTGTCCAGCTAGGGGCCGGCACCCGTAGCTATTAATCAAACCAGTCCTCATGGGCACAAAGTATAGAAAGAACTGTCTTGCTCTGGTCTACCCAGCCACATTGCTCAAGAGGTCATAATCATCAAGACAGCAAATGTTTCTCATTTACCACCTGACAGGCTCAATGCTAGAAGCCAGTGGTACAGAGGGACCTCACACCTAGTAGGGAGAGATCCCCGTTCAACAAGGATATTTAATAAATTATGGAGAGTTCTGTTCCTGGATTAAATTTAGTCCAGGGAGTTCAGTGAAAAAAAAAAATAGAGCTTAGAGTCAGGAGTTCCCTAGTTTCTAAATGTCTTCGTCTGAATGCATATTGCTTTTAAATACCAAATGAAAAATGCAAGATTCTTTCATCCATAAATAACTTGATTACCAGAAAAATAAAATCAATATCCTGGTTTGTAGAGCCATCTTCCATTTGATGGGCGTTTAGATTATCCTATGGGGCCACGTGGTCACACGTACCCTCCGTGTTATACTTTATTACAACTTTAGCGATTTAACGGAAACTCTAATTCCCGTTCATGACTGAAGGTGGAGTGGCAAATTCCTCGCCTTCCCAGAAGCTCCGTCTGGTCTCGTATGAGAGCTACATCCTTCCCCCACGTTGCCACATTTTCCCCTCTTGATTTCTGCCCAGCCCAAAAGACCCTCTGGAGATGCAGCCCAATAGCTTTTGACAGGGAGCCAGTGATTATGACTAAATGTCGTTTCTGCTTATTCAGTGTACCATCCTGGTCAATCGTGGACAAAAATGACATGGTGTGCCAACTTGCTGTCAACTTGATGTGCCAAGACACTGACAAAATACAGGTTTCAACAAAGTTGGGGGATTTATATGATGTGGAAGAAGGAAGAGCCACCCTGCACAGTTAACTACCAGCCTCAGTGAGGGGGCTTCTTTGCACATCTTCTCCTGATACATTAAAAGGTAATTCCATCTGTCTTGCAGTCTGGCTTGGAGAGTAAGGAGGGGAGGAAGGGCATAGGGTCGACGTGATGACCTGCGGGGTGGGCAACAGCTAAGCTGAGGACATTATTTTGGGTGATACCCGCCCCGCCTGGGAGCAGAATCTTGACAGACTGCAAGCCCCTCAGGCGAGGACCCACCCCACAAGCTGCTGTGGTCCTGCCACAGCTGTTTCCGTTTTTTATGACGATTTTCTCCGCGTTTCATTTTTCCAGGCCAAAAAGAAGCTCAGGGGGGCCCATCTGTTTCTCTCTTGTGCTTTTCCCTGTTCCCAGAAGCAAAGCAGACGCAGGCACGTGTGCACACACACTCCACACCAGGCACCACAAACTCCTCTCAGGACAACAAAGAACGGAACCACCAGTGAACACTCTCCACCCTGATGACATTCCAGGCACCTGTGAGGAGAGGCGTCCCTGGGAGAGGAGGTGGTGTCCTCAGAAAACTTTAAAGGAAGGGTGTCTGCTGACAGCAGCCTCAGATGCAGGAGCAAACCTTCCCCTGAAAACAACCGCTTTTCTTCCTAGGAGAACTTGCAGGTTTTTGTCTTGATTTTACTTTAACTTTTCTACTAAAAACAAAAACAGAAAAACGAACAAAAACGGGCCTAATGGTTTCAGCCCGCAGTGAAAATTCACTCAAATTCCAGAAAGCCTAAGAGAAATTATGCCATCAGGTTTAGGAAAAGTTAGAAACGAGTTGAAAGACCAACTTGCCCCTCAAGAGAGAAAGGATTAGTGTCATCCCTGAAAAGGGCCCTGAAAGAGCTGGGCGATGTCTCTAAGGCCCCAGGGACAAAGCTAGGGCTTTGAGGTTGCCGTCACACTGAAATACCCAAACCGGACTTTTTATGATTATTTTTCCTTCACTCTGTGGCAGGAGGATATCTCCATGTTCTCCACCTAGAAGAGCTGTTGCCTCTCATGCCGAAGTTGGTAGAATTCCCTCCTTGCTTCTGCTGTCATCGGAGTTTTCTGGAACACGAACTTTCTTATGTTTCTGGATCGTTCAAGAACCTCCAGCACTGGATCCTCAGAACAATGTCAGCCACGTAAACCTTTCGATTCTTTTAAGCCCTGCCCCTCCTCCTTCCCCAACGGATCCGCCTCCAGTCATGTCTCTCGATAATCTGTCCTCCACCCCCATCACAGTGCTGGGTCATTCATCCTTGTACATCGGGGTTTCTCAGCCTCAGCACTATGGACGTTTTGGGGGTGTGGGGGAATGTCCCGTGTATTATAGCGTGTTTAGCAGCATCCCTGGCCTCTACCCACTCAGTTGCAGTAACATCACTCCCCAGCTGTGACAACACTTAATAGTCACTAGGTATTGCCAAATGTCCCCTGGGGCAGGGGAACAGTTGCCTTGGTCTACAGCCATTGCTGCCGGTCGATGTTCTTGTGATTCTTGGTCTAGAGCATACTCCTACTACCTCCCCTCCTTATTTAAATCTTTGAAGACTTGAGTCATGTCCTCTGAAGACCTTGAGTGAGTCACTGCTGAGCTGGTGTATCCTATGCCTTTTCCATGCTACCTCGATAACACACAGGTATTTACCTGCATTTTACATTTGCTTTGTCATTGCTTCCCAACTGTTTTATGTGGGTTTGTTTATTTTTTACAGCAATGGTTTTCAAGCTTATAGATGACTAGAGTTGTGCCTTACATTTTTTCTTTTTGGAATCCCCTGTAGCACTTAGCAATTAATACAGTGTTGCATTGATCACAGAGTACATGGCACATATTAAGCCCTCGATAAATATCGGTGAAAGGAAAGAAGGAAGGAAGGGATAAAGGAAAGAAAGAAGGAGGGAGGGAGGAAGGAGGGAGGGAAGGAAGGAAGGAAGGAAGGGGAGAGGTGAGGGAGAAAAAATATTTAGTATCTTCTTGTAGAAGGAGAGAATGAATGGTATTTCTATTTTTTTTTTTTTTTTTTTTTTTTTTTTTTTTGCGGTACGCGGGCCTCTCACTGCTGTGGCCTCTCCCGTTGCGGAGCACAGGCTCCGGACGCGCAGCCTCAGCGGCCATGGCTCATGGGCCCAGCCGCTCCGTGGCATGTGGGATCTTCCAGGACCGGGACACGAACCCACGTCCCCTGCCTCGGCAGGCGGACTCTCAACCACTGCGCCACTAGGGAAGCCCTGAATGGTATTTCTTATCTTACCTTTGCCAAGGTCTTCCTTTGTCCCCTTACTAGTAACTGCTCTTACCAAATCGCTGAAATCATCCTCAGAAAGCTGAGGTCTGGGTAGCCCTGACTTCGGGCTTGGATGCAAACAGGACCCTGCTTTCCGACAACTTCTGATTTGAAACTTCCCCAAATGCAACCATCATAAACCAAGAGTGACAGCACGTGTAGTTCTGTTTTGTTTCTCCATCGCTGAGTGTACTTAGGAGCTCCTGCTGCAAGTATGGTCCAGACCTTGGGTCTCCTCAGCACAAACTCAGAAGAACCTCCAGATGGTCTATGAAGGCGGATCAGCGGTGAAGATAAGGAAGGCATGAAAACACCTGAAACCGAGCAACCGAAATGGACAACCACTGACCACACTCTTACAAGACCCGTGCATGTGGATTCGAGTTAGGGCGAGGTCTATCCAAGCTTGAAGTGGGACTGAAAGGAGAAACTGAGCTGGAGAGTAGAAGACAGAGTCACCTCATTGATGACTCCTAAGTTGCCACCCTGGAGGTTGCAGATAGGAAAACGGAAGCAAACAAGCACAAACCCAAGAAGTGTTAGCCTGGGTCTTCTGAGAAGCAGATGCTGAGATGGGATGATGTGCAAGGACGTTATTAGAGGACATGCCTCTCTGAAGGAACATGGGTGGGGGGGTGGGGAGCTGGATGAGCTGGGAGAGCTCTCAGACCACCAGGCAAGTCTGACTCCACAGGAAGCAGAGGTGAAAGCATCCTTGGCGGCTGGGCGAGGCCGTATGGGAATTATCCAGCCAGAGTCGGCCTTCACAGGAACGCTGGGTTTCCCAGGAGCAGGTCTCCCTCAGCATGGCATCCTTGCTGGGCTCAGCCCTTGGCCAGAAGCAGCCTGAGCGAGGCATGGCTTCGGCAGCAACATGGGGCTGGGTTTCAGAGAGCAGCTGCTGAAGCCTTTGTACAACTGCACTCCCTGTAGGCGGAGGTGCATTCTCACGGGAGACAGGCAAGGGGGACATTCAGCTGAATTAAAGGAGATTGTGTGCATCGTTGGTGAAGAAAGGGATGGTACTGACTCAGCCCACAAGCTCAGGAATGCTTAAAAACTATGGTCAGAGTCATTGCCTTTTCTCACCTGCTCTCTGAGTGCAAGTAACCACTCCTCACACGGTGAGCTACTCTGCTGTATGCAGAGTAAAGATCCTTCATTTTCTTTACTGCTGTGACATTAAAATTTTTCTTTTTAACTATAAAAATGCCCTGCTTGTTGTGAATAATTAACAAATTGCAGATGTGTAGAAATAAGGCGTGGAAGGGCCCACACTCTCCAGCTTCCAGTGGAAACCTCTGTTAACCACTGCGCGTGCCCTTCCATTGCACGTGTGTCCGGTAAGTGCAAGAATGAAAGCAGGGCAGCGTGATTTACTGGACTTCCATCTCTCTAGCACTTTGTGCTGAACACCTGTCGTTTTTGATCCTCCTGATGACCCCAGGAGGTAGGAGGGCTCATTAGCCCCACATCCCAGGTATTTGGATGAGAAGGCAGCAGTCAGAGGAACCAATGAAACACTGAGAAGCGGGTAGGCTGAGAGTTAAACTAGGGCCAGAAAACAAGGAGCTGACAGCAGAGAACCACTGACCAGATTCCTGTTATGACTCTGAGCTTCTGGGCAGAGAACCTGCAGCTCATACCAATGCGGATCCTGTTCCTGTCTCCCAAAGATTATGCTAGAATTTCTCTCTCAACAAGATATCTTATATGAACTCTGTGAAAGGTTTCCCCACTCTCCCTGGGAGACAGATTGGGTGTCTTCCTTCCATGAGTGTCAAGACTGCATTTTGACCCAAGATTCAAGGGGGAAAAAAATGATCTGTCCATCCATCTACTCATAATAACTTGCCTGTCCTACCTTTCAGTTGTTAGAATAAAATACCGTATCAGGGAAAAAAGTTGATTCCTGAAAATGCTGCAGAGTTCTCAACCCGGTAGCATACAAACAGACTATTCTATAACCTCCAAATCTTACACTACCCTCAACTGGTTGTACATGCTTTTGAACAAGCAGGCGCTACCCCAGAAGGAAAGAAAATAATACCACCAGGGATGCTAAACTTGCACCATGTTTACATTTGATCATCTCTATTTACAGTGAGATCTGCCCACTGGGCTTTGTTTTCTACCTAAGGGATGATTACCCTGAGTTGCCGGGGCTGTGAGTTCCTCATCGCCCCCAGTGGTCTCAAGTCATAAATTCCAAGTCGCTATTAACGTGGCCAGACAGACTTTTAAGACTCCTATAGACAGCAGACAATTAACCATCTCCCATCAGCTGGAAAATCAGCTCAACGGTTATTCAAGTTCATGTCCAAACTATTTTACATTAAGGAAGGCTTAGTAAGGTTCCTCCAGTTTCAGAACTAGAATCCCTCTGAAGCTATGGAGACAGGAAGAAGTCCAAAATGGGAGCCAGCCATGAGGAGGAAGAGGGTTATGCAAAGTCCTATGTGCACGTGGGTTGTAAGTCAATTACCATAGTCACTAGTTGCTTTCTTTTTTACCCAAATCACTTTATTGGAGTAGTTGTGCTAATAAGTCCTACAAGATAGCAGCATATACATGTTTTTTCTAGTTTGCTCTGTCACTGGAAATTTATGTGCAAGTGTGTACTTACTTGGGGCAATTTGTAAAATGGCCAAATGGAGGTGCTTGACAGTGGCTGGGGCACCAGCATGGATCACAGATCATTCCTGCAGTGAGGCAGAAGGAAACATTGGCGCACAGAGCAAGTCTCCCACCTTCAGTATTGGGGCGCTGGCCACCAACTCAGAAGGGAGGTGCCATAATCAAGCATCACCAGGAGGGATGCTGAGAGCAGATTCCTGTGTTGTCCCAGGGAACGTCGCGGGCAGGACTGATTACTGCTTGGACGACCTCATGAGTGAAGATGGCAGGGAACTAACACAAATAAGACAAACAAGTAAGCCTTCCGTCATGTGGACCCAATTTCCATTGTTGACTTGATTTCTCACGAGTCTCCTTTTCAACCGTTCTATGCTCCATGAATGACCGAGTCCCCTCCCCAATGCCTTTCCCCATTGCTGTATATGCAAATTCTATCTGGAGTTCAAGAACCATCTCTAATGTTACCTCCTTCACAAAGCCTTCTGTTAGCCCTCCTTTATCCCATTTTATGGCAATTACGGCTTGAGGGGGTACTCTTGCCTAAGGAGCGGTCATTTTAAAACAATTCTGACTATACCAATCTCCTATGTTAAAATATCTCAAAGGCTCTCCTTGTTTACAGAATAAAGTCTGATCTCTTTTATCAAACCTGGAAAGCTCTTTGTGACCTGGCCTCTCTCTATTCTGAGCAGCTTTATCTCTGCCTCTCCTGGCTTTGTTTGCTTTGCCCTTTAAGCGAAAGAAATACCATACTACTTGTCACTCCTTGCCATGTCTCATAACTGTGGCTGGACCTGAACGGGTTCTCTTAGCTGATCTCTTGACCCCTTCACTTGGGTAACTCCTACTCATCCTCTAAGCCCTAACTGTGAGCCACCTCCTTCAGGGAGCTTCCCCTCCCCTGAGCTGGGTCAGTTTGTCCTCTGTACTCTCAGAGCATCTTAACACCCCCTCTTTTCTAGCATTTACCACACATTGTATTGCAATGATCTGTTGCCATACATGTTCTTCCCATGGGATTGAAACTTCTGTGAAGATGATGTCAATGTTTTATCTGCAATCCAATACCTACAGAGCATTTTTTTTTTTTTTTTTTTGTCTGTCACTGCTGTGAATGTAATTGGGGCAACATAAAACTTTGGTGGAATGTTTTATGTCCTAATCACTCTGATTCCCATTCCTTTGACAGAGTCACAAGGAAAACAAAGCTCCAAGAGGCGTCAGGGTTCTTGCCCACCTGGTACCTATCCTTTTATCTGGTTCCCCCTGGCATTATTGGGGTTGTTGATAGAAACTGTCTTAGTCAGTTTGGGCTGCTGTAATAGAATATCATAGACTGGGTGACTTATAAACAACAGAAATTTATTTCTCATAGTACTTGAGGCTGGAAAGTCCAAGATCATGGTAGAGGACCATCTTCTTGTCTTCTTGCTGTGACCTCATAAGGCAGGAAGGGGCTAGAGAGCTCTTGGGGGGGGTGGTTGGAGGAGGAGGGGGCTCCTTTATAAGGGCACTAATCCCCTTCAGGAGGGCTCCACCCTCATGATCTAATTACCTCCCAAAAGCCCCCACCTCCTGATACCATCACATGGAGGTTAGGATTTTAACATATGAATTTTGCAGGGAAACAAACGTCAGTCTATTCAGAAATATATCTCAACTTCCATGTACCCAGGCCAAGGAAATCTTATTATGAGATGACTTCATTAGTGACACATCATTACTTTAACCATATTCAAAACTTAGGTGTGTCAAAAATTAGAAAGTTTTTAAAAAAAAACCTAAAATAATAATTTAAAAAAATCCACACTGAAATTTCCTCTCATTAAGAAGGAATTTCAACACTCTAAAAACTAGAAAGTAACGTGAGGTTGCAATGATTTCCATTCCCAAGCCTGGAAATAACAACGTTAACAGTGATATCTAACAATTCAAAGATCTATGAAGGAAAAATAAAATATTACTAAGTCTTGAAATTCTAGTAGAGTGCAGTCTGGGCCTTGAACTTGTACCTTTTATGGGAAATCTATTTGAATGCAGATTATAACTTCCTACCTGGGGTTACTGATCTGTTTTGCAGCTAAATCAAATAAGAAAGTCTTTTCCAAAGTGGAGCCTGGGCAGGGTTTGAATTTGTCATCCATCTCTTGTGCCTCATTCTCTAGGTCTTTCTTGGTGGTGGCTGCTCTAATGGCCATCTCTCCTCCTGCCCGCAGCCCAGCCTTTCAGGAACAAAAGAAGTGGGGCATGTTGCATGACAAGAGTGTGAGGAAATGAAGAGCAGCATCTGGGGAGGATGAAGAAAAGCAAAACAAGTGTAAAGTCTGGAAACAGTTAGACCAGAGCTGTCTTCCTGTCTGCAAACGGGAATCAGTTATTATTTATGCTGTTGTTCAGCTAGATTTTATCTGAATCTGTATCACCGCCTGGTGAATTGATAACAATGTTTCTAGGGGAAAAATACATTCTGAATTCCAAACAAGGTTGTAAATGAAAGTTTGGAAAATAGTCTGTTCTTACACTGAAAATTACATTATTTTTAGTCACAAACCTTAAGATTGGAGTCAATATTTTTAGGTGCTTTCTCAAAACTCTTAATTCTTCCTGAGCTTGTCATTAACCCAAAGGTCTCTGTTTATGCCCACAAAAAGCGATCCCAATTGATGGTTAAAACTAACCTTTCCAGGACTTTACTTTCGACCTCGTTGAATTTCATGTGGCTTATTTGGACCCATTCCTGCTAACTCTCAGATCATTCTGAGTTTTGATTGGTGAAGCTATCAACATTAGTTATGCCTTTCAATTATCGATCACAAACATGTCGCAAGCATTTCTTTTAAGGCTTCATCTAATTTTTCTTGATTAAAATGTGGAACGGGACTGAGGCAAAGTAGAATCCAAGTGATCCTCCTCTGGAAATTTTCTGTCATGTTAACTCCCATTCAGTGTTGGACAACTGAAATACGTTTACGAGAAATGGCCATCTTGAGCACAAGAACAAATTGGTTTTATATCTGTTTCAAGTCCATTTTTTTATATTATTTTATTTTTTAATTGAAGTATAGTTGAGTTACAATTTTGTGTTAGTTTCTGATATACAGCAAAGTGATTCAGATATATATATCTAAATTTATATAGCTATTAAAAATTATAGGGCTTCCCTGGTGGCGCAGTGGTTGAGAGTCCGCCTGCCAATGCAGGGGACACGGGTTCGTGCCCCGGTCCGGGAAGATCCCACGTGCCGTGGAGCGGCTGGGCCCGTGAGCCATGGCCGCTGAGCCTGCGCGTCCGGAGCCTGTGCTCCGCAACGGGAGAGGCCACAACAATGAGAGGCCCACGTACCGCAAAAAAAAAAAAATATATATATATATATATATATATATAATTTTTATATATTTATATGTTTTATATAAATTATAGATATATAGATAGATAGAGATATGTATATATAAGATTCAAGTCCATTTGTTAATGTCATCCTGTCTTGGGTACCACTCAGTTATGATGCTAGAGCTTCATGAGTCAAGACCAGAGAGTTGATTGGTCCTTCCATCACACCCTCTAATAAAGAGCTCACAAAAAGTATATTTTAAATTACCACCTCTTTGCTTTACATCTAGTGAAAATATCTATTTTGAAATATTAAATTACAGTATAAGAAATCAAATATTGATATTTCTCGAAACTGAGCCTCAGTTTTTTTAAAAGTGTGAGAAATGCTGCTAAAGTACCCAGGACTCATCCTCCAAGCCAGTGGATAAGCCATGCGCTCATTACTGAGACGCCCTATTTCTTCTCTGCAGGGACACTGTGGGGCAAAGCTAAGCCACTCAAAATTACTTTTAGATGCAGTCCTTTCAACTCTGGCAATCAAATCTTGTTCTGGGGAGGAAAGAACACTTTATACCTTGAGACACATTGTAGATAAGCCTTCTAGAACTTGCAGCAATTGCAGTAAAATGAGTTAGTTGGGCTCCTCAGCTACCCTACTAGATACAATGTGACCAAACAGGGACAGTCCCTTCCCAAGGGCACTATGTGCTCCTGGGCTGTGCAGTCCCACGGTGGTGGTAGTGGTGGGGGACAGCAGGGGAGGGGTGAGGATGGGACTGTCAACATAATCAGACATCTACCAGCCTAAGGGGCCACCTGGGTTATTTTCTAAAGGGACATGGAGGCCACTGAGTGGGAGAACTAAGTAGAGGAGAGAGGAAGGATGCTGATACCTGACACTTATGGTCCTTACAGTGTGCCAGTGGTGTTCCAAGCATCTTCCCTAATGGGAAGAGACATTAGGGTACCAATTATACCTATAAGGATACTGGGGCCGCCAAGACTTAAGTCACAGTGCCAAAGTCAGACGGCTGGTAAAAAGCAGAGATGGGATTTGAGCCCAGGTGTTCTGGCTCCAAACCCTCCCCTTGAATCCTACAGCCTCCTAGCGTGCAAGTGAGGGAAGCAAGACTGAACAGCTGCACGGGGCTACATTTTAAGCCCTTCTTCAGGGTAGCACTGATGAGAAAGCGACAACAGAACAGCTTGCTCTGAAATAGACGTCCAGGTGCTTAAATCAAGTCCAAGCGCCTTTTGTCTCCATCCTTTCCCCTGGACCCCGCTCCCACCCCAAACCTTGGTATCTTCTGCCCCACCTGCTCCCACGGCAGCTTCTCCCCAATATCACCAATCCCCAGGAGGTTGGCAGTCTTGAGGACCTATTTGTTTTTTAATTAAACTACGCACACTCACACTTCCTTCTTGATCATATTGTGAGAGGTGGGAGGGAGAACAGGGTCTGGGGAGGTGTTGAAAAACATTTCTTCCACCTCAGAGGACGCTTTCTATCCCACTAGGAGTGCTGGCCCCCAGGGGATATTCTACTGGGTGAGGGATGGATGGGGGCTTCCCACTGTGAGAAGGAGGAGAGGGGGAGGAGAAAAGGGGGGAGGGGAAGGAGGAATTGGAGGGGGAGAAGGAGGGGCAGGAGGGAGAAGAGGAGGGAGAGGGGGAGGGGGAGGGGGAAGAGGAGGGGAGGGGGAGGGGGAGGGGAGGGGGAGCGGGGGAGAGGCTGCCTCCTCAAAGGAAGACCCTTTTCCCATGGAAATGCACTGGGGCTGGTGCCATTAGCATCCCTATGCATAATAAGGGTTGGCCTATTGTCATGCAAATTAATTCAGATGACAACACTCTCTCCTGGACAACACGAGCCCCAGCACGAGGAAGTTTCTCACACTGCTCGGCCAATGCTAACCGGTGGCCTCTACACCATCTTTCATTAATTATTTTCCCCCCCTTCGCTCCTGCAAGGTTTGTTTTCAGCTACAACCCCCTTTACCTCCCAGCTGCGGCTGCCTGCTTCTCATTCTGGAGCCAGCGAAACATCCCCACAAACAAAATAACATGTAAGAACAATAAATAAAAACGAGAGGAAGATCCACATTTCAGATCAATCCTGGAGAAGAAGGGTTTGACTAAACAGAGAGGTGGAGGTCTTGCCAGGTATCCGCAGAGCACAGGTTCCTCTTATTTTTTTCCCCCCTCTTCCATTGTGGTGAGCTTATCTAAGCAGTATCTCTTTTCCCCAGTGAGCCCTGTTCTGCTGTTGGTCATTCAGGGCCTGATAAGATGGATTCTTTGGGTTTCACTATAGAGGGGCTGACTCATCCTTGCCATTGTTTGGCCTGCCAACCTCTTTCTCCAGGCCACTGACCAAGTATTTCCCACTTGTCCACATCAGCAGACTTCAGCTTGGGCACTGCCACAGACTGAGACCAGTTCTTGCCCTGAAAGGAGTTCACTGTCAAAACAAAGAGTAAACACCCGTGGCTTCTTCAGATGATGCCAGGAGAGAACAGAGTGAAAGCAGGGCTACGGTGTATTCACGCTGCCCGCCTGGGCTCTGCAGCCTCCTTCTACCTCCTGATCCCCCACACAGTTCCAGACTTGTTGTCCCCAACCCTCTGCTGGCCGGAGGATCTATCCCTGCAGCCTTGAGTTCAGAGCTGGTCTTCTCTCTCACCTCTGGGACTCTGCCTTCTTGTTCTGTACACAGCATAAGAGACTAGTTCCATCCCAAGTCCTGTCTCTTTTCAAGCTGCATGATCTCAGGCAGTTACTTATCTTCTGTGGGCCTCAGTTTAACTCCCTAAAAGATGGGGATAACAGCTGTACTCACCTCGTAGGGCTGATATGGTGATTAAACACATAATCCACGCAGAGCACTGAAAACAATGCCAAGCACATGGGAAGCACTCTGTATAAGGGTCAGCTACTGTCATTAATTACTTTTCCCAGACTTTACTTTTTGTTGGCTTATCTGGCTACCTCTCCCCTTTCTAATTCAGCTGAGTTCGCTCTTCTACCTTTTGCTTGCAGCTCTCCAGGCAACTCTGTCCTGGTTTCTTCTGCTGTCCAAGATGTTTTGTGACAATAAAATTCATAGTGACATGCAGCATTGCTGACACAGAAAGTGTGTGACCCAAGGACTACCCTTGTCCCCTGAAAGTCCAGACATTTCCACCCTATACCTGAGTAGACAGGGTGAGGAAGGACAGGGGAGAGTGGGACATTCTGGAAATCAACTTTAGCTTAAACATTATCTGAACAATAGACAGGCTTTGTAGCTAGATGCAAATTATATGCAAATGATATGCAAATCTGCATGTAAATACTTGGGGCCTGGGGAGAAAATCCTTGCAGAGACAGTCCCATTCTCTTCTCCTCTACTTCCCAAGCTGCGTTTTGTTTCCTGATTGGTTAGTCTGGAATTCATTATGAAGATTCAAAGGTGCATATGGTTCTCCAAAGCAGTTTTTTTACCTGCTGGTCGGGGGTCCGAGGCTGAAGAGACCTTGGGAAGCAGCTAGTACTGAAGGGAGATCTCTGTCCACTCCAACACGAGCCATGAGAAAGAGGAAACATCCACGTTATGGACCACAAGCCGAGGCAACTGCCAACCTCTCAGGGGCCTCCAGCAGGTCTGGGGAGGGTTACTTTCCCAGGGCCACCGGGCTGCCCCTTCCTGAAATATGGTCACCAAAACCACTCTCACCTGGGCTTCCCTGGTGGCGCAGTGGTTGAGAGTCCGCCTGCCGATGCAGGGGACACGGGTTCGTGCCCCGGTCCGGGAAGATCCCACATGCCATGGAGCGGCTGGGCCCGTGAGCCATGGCCGCTGAGCCTGCGCGTCCAGAGCCTGTGCTCCGCAACGGGAGAGGCCGCAACAGTGAGAGGCCTGTGTACCGCAAAAAAAAAAAAAAAAACGCTCTCACCTGATGCTCACTCTACTGGCGGCTGGTTCCCACTATTCATTTCTTTAACCGGATTTGACAGGAAGCACAAACCAGTTTAGTTGGGGGTGGGGACAGACAGTGGGACGGGAAAGAAAGAAACCAGGACTACGTTATTCATTCATTCAACAAATTTTATTAGGTGCCTCCCCAGCCATTACACAGAGGATGTCACCTAAGTTCTCAGAAGTAGACATTCCGCCCATGGGAAAACTCGGGCTTACAGAGCATCCCTGGCTCCAAGTTTCTCATCAGTACAGTTTCTGGGAGAAAACCATATAACTAGACTGTGGTCACTGTAAATTCATGATTCCCTAACCTCAACTGGGCCCTCAAAATGGCCAGAAATTATGTATGTTTCTTTAGTCAGCTCACTTTCCAAGTCTAGGGAATGGCTGTGTCTGATCTCCACCTTCCTCAAGGCTCCGGTTTCCCTTCTGGGCCATCATTCCAGAGCAATAATCATGCCTCATACTTCAGAGAAAGCAGAAGTCATTCCACTGAGTTTACAGATAAACCCACACCTGACCTGTCCTCTCCTCCCCTAGGGCTCAGAGGAGGACACAGCCCTTCTCCTCCAAAGACCAGTTGCTCCGGATTCTCCCCAAGGACCCTGCTCTCTCAGTAAGACCTCTCTCTGGGACACCTTCAAATTCCCCTTCACTTCGTTTGCTGGCTCTTCAGCCTTCAAACAAGTCAATAAATCCATTAAATGGATGACTTCCATCACGTGCTCGGAATAGTGCCTGTTACGTAGCAAGCATGTCTAAGAATTTGCCCTAATTATTCTACAAAAAGCAGGTCCAGCTCACTAGTATCAGAGACGTGCATCTAAAACAATGAGATCCTTTTTGTTTTTTGTCCAAGAGTAGCACGGTCTACTAGAACTTTCTGTGATGATGGAAATGCTCTCTATCTGTGCTGCGTAATATGGCAGCCGCCAGAGCCGCGTGTGGCTGCTAAACATTTGAAGTGTAGATGGTGCAACTGAGGAGCTGAACTTTTTATCTTACTTCATCTTAATTAACTGGAAACAGCCACACGTGGCTAGCAGCTACTGTATTTGATAGCATGGGTCGCAATATCTGGCAAAAATGTAAAGAGGTGACATTATCCGGAGTGTGTGGGAGATGGGCACCCCCATACATGGTCACTGGGCCGTGTCAATAATGACAGCCTTCACAGGGCAACATGGCAGGGTCTGGCATTCGAAATGTGCCTGCTTCAAGTTCTCAGGATCTAGACTAAAACGAGCGCGTGTGCCCAACATAAGGGTGGGGAATTGACAGTTTGCAAAGGTGTGTGCTGGTCTCTAGATTTCCAGAAGCGCAAATCATGCTGTCCTATACATCCTTGCTCCTCTGTAAGCTGAAGATAATCATCATACCCAGGGGTGTTGAGAGGCTAGGAGCTAATTTACCTAGGAGCCTAACAGGGGTTCTAGTACAAAGTAGATGCTTAATAAATGGTGACTATTATTAGTTAATAGAAATAATAACTGATTACAGAAGTGACATCGATAGGGTCAGTATTGGGATTATAGCCTTGTGACCCCATTTCGAAAGCCTCCCAGTTGCAGGGGTGAGCAAAATTCAGGGGGTCCCGCCAGCTGGGTGGAAGCAGCCCCCTGGGAAGAAGACGTGTTGGAGGAGCATCAACTGTGGACGGGCACGCAGCTCAAACTCGACAGTCAGCACAGTATTGGGGCCAAGGGGGCAGAGCGGTGGGTCTCACCCTGAGCCCCTGTTTGCCTTCAGGGGACATCTGGAAATGTCCGGAAACATTTTTGATTATCACGACTGGGAGAGGGTGTGTGTTGCTGGCATCTAGTAAGTAGAGGCCAGGGAGTCTGGCTTCCCACCTTCTTTCCATCCCGCCTAGAATCTCTGGTGGAAATAGACAGAGTTTGGAAGACCACCAGACTTGGTCTACAGGCTTGCCTCCTTTGGTGGGCATAAACAACCTGGACTGTCTTGGTGGGGGTCTCCCAGCTTTGAGAATTCCTCTGGCTTCAATGGGTCCGAGAATGGACTTCAACTCGGTTGTCCTTCCCTCTCCCCCATGGACGCAATCGCCACAGTGGGAACTTAGATTCTGGCATTCTTTCCAAAAGCCATTCCCTTACCAAATGTCACTTTTCCCAAGGCCAACCTTCCACTGTCTCCCTCTTCCTTCTCCTTCCCCTCCGCCCGCCACCATTTCACAGGTGCGGGGGGATGCATGAGATGCCTGCATCTCTTGCCTCCTTCTAGCTCTGCCAGGAGGATGTAGAGTCCCATGAAGACCTAACACAAAGGGGAAGAAAGCAACCATGGAATCTAGACCACTTCTTCCCCATCTCAGATTTCCAATGGTCGCTTTGCCGGCTTTCTCGGACTACCCGAGCCTGTTGAACAGCGCCCATTTTCAGCGATGCTCCTTTGCACCATCAACAAAGACAAATGGTTGGATCCACTGGCCGCCTTCCATGTGACTTCATTTGCAAAGTCCAAGGGAAAGGACTGGGCATCACATCCCATCCCCTTAACAATGTGGGGATGGGCAGGGAAGGCTCACCGGGCAGAGCAAGGGAAGACAGCCCTGACGGCAGCTCTCCCATCAGATGCCTCCTGCTTTGGATTGGGCAGCTCCCACAATACCTCTCACCACGCCTGCCAATCGCCCCGGCAGGGGAGTCGGGGGTAGTTGGTGGGGGAGAGAAAAGCAAAGGCACGGTTCAAGCTGCCTGCCCCGGGCCCGTCATTCCCTGTCTGTGCGCGGACTGTGCTTCTCTGCTCTCATAATTCACTTCCCCGAGGCGTCACGGTGTGAAGGGCTGAGGCATCTTCCTCATGGTTCCCCTAATCTTCCCGTGTCAAGTAACATATGCATCACTCCCTCACCCTCAACACACTTTTGGCAGATTCTCCAGCAACATCTGTTGCCCGAGGTCTGCCCCATGCAAGCTTCCCCCTCATCAAATGACAGGGCCAGTGGGCAAAGCTTGTCTCTTCCTTCCCCTTCCGCCAGCTCGCAGCTTGGGGTCCCAGGGTCCAGCACGGTAGCCGTCAAACAAGCCTGGAACTGGCCAGGAGGCGGAGGCGGTCCCAGGAGTGTACCACCAGAGACATCTTCCTTCCCATCCCCCAGTAGAATGCCGCCTGGTGACCTCCCCAACTACATCGGTAATTTGTCTTGGAGAACCGCCATACCTACAGCAAACACAGGAAGGATTAGGACACAGCATATGCCGTACGGCAACAGAAACGAGCGAAGGTCCTTCCTGAGTTTGAAGGATTACTGAGGGGGAGGAAAGGGAGAGACACAGAGTGAGAAAGATGCATGTGGAATCAGCGAAACCCCGTGTCTTTATCCAGGATTGAAAGGAAATGGATGCCTCCAAACTGGGCGTGTTGAGGTCAAATCCGATATGGGCTCTGAGTTGCAGCCGCTTTAAAGCCCGTTGGTGACAGATGTGGACTTTCGCCAAGTCAACCACAAAATAGGATCAAAGGAAGTTGAGAAACAACAACAACTGGGACTCCCCAGCTAAAGTTTTTTGCTGCCCTTGGAATGTTAGCCCCGTGGACCTGGTCAGGAAGCGGAAGAGAGCCTGCGGACTACATTCAAATGAGTTGGGAAAATACAAAGATCCAGAAACCAGGCTGGTGCCTCGAAGGATGTGGGGTGTTCTCCATTGCAGCAAAGAAGCAGGGAACACCACCCAGGGTGAGGAGGGACACCTAGAGCCAGCACTGCTACTTGGAGAGGAAATCTCACCTGCATTCAAGAAAAACAACTGTTGGGTCATAATGAATGCATTTTAAAGGTGAAAGGGACAGGAAAGTGAACTGGGCTTCAGCTTACCGGCTTTGAGGTCGTACTCTAGTTCAAATCCAGGTTTCGCCACTTCATAGCTGTGTGACCCTGGGAAAGTCACTTACCTCCCCTCGTTTCATTTTCTCATCTATAAATAGGGTTGATGGTAGTACCATCAACGATCAAAAGCACTGTGCCTGCGTTTGCAATCCTAGACTCAAAGGGTATCACGTGACAGTAATTTGAAAATGAAAATTGGGTTGTACAAGCACGTGTGAATTTCGAAGAACTCATTCTTCACATCTAAAGCCAGGCTCAGCCACCCATCCAGTGAAGGTTGAAGGCAACTAAAATAACAAAAATAATTGCCTTGAGAAGAAAACCATACCTCAGAAAGGGTTAACACATTTGCAAGGACTTCCTCGTTGTGGCTCTGTTCTAACTTGTTCTTTAGCCAACCAGGATAGTTAGAAACATCAACCACTGTTTAATTATCTGGCTGCCCTTACCGCCAGTGGAATATCACGCCTTGTGTCCCCCTGTCTTCCAAAGGGCCTCCTCCCTATTCTCACATAATCTAAAGATCTGAAATTCTCAGGTCCTTTCAGCCCAGCTCCATGGGATCAATTCCCCAGGTGTCAGGCTTAGTTATGCTGGAACCCTGTGGGAAAGGGGATACGCTTTCATTGCTAACTCTGGGGCAAAGTCTCTTTAGGCAAGACATCCATCCTATTCACCAACAAATGTTCCCAGCTGTGGGAAAAAGAGTAGGGACTTTCCACATCACCCACCGGCTATTCCTCTCTGCAGAGAAGCTGGTACCTCGCCTAAGAGCACCTCCAGGCAGGGCCAGCTGAATGCACCCCAGGCTAATAATTGCAGATTTGGGGGGCACATCCCATACAGACTCTGACTCTACAACTTAACAGAGGCCTTTTGGTGGGGAAACGGGGGAGACTATGTTTGAATGGAAATTTATCATCTTAGAAAAAATTAGAATTTAATTGAATGAATAGTGTTCTGGTTTTTAGATCTATTCAAAGAAAGCAATGGAAGACGTCTGTGACAGGCGTGGCAAATAAGTTTCATCACATCTCGGCAACCAACCCTGATGGTTTGGTAATAGACTCTGGAAGTGCTCTATTAAGATGGATTGTGAAACCATAAGCCAGCATTAAGTTGGCTCTGATTGATTAGCAATGTCTGCCGTGTGTGTGGGAGGAAGTGGCCAGTGACCAGTTAGCAATGTCTGTCCTGAGGGGTGGCCTCGGATATGCACCTCAGATAATACAAAATAAAATTCCTAGTTTTTAAATATGACCATTCCAAGGAATATTTGAAAAGTTTCTTAAAATTCCTGGGCCTTCATTTCCATTTTTGTAGACTCTAAAAAGGAGAGGAGAAGAATTAATTTTTTCTTTTCATGTTTGAGTGAACTGGTGTCTAAGGTCAATTTTTATCTATACATGTGAAAGCAGATATGAAAACCCTCCTATCCAAATACCAGGTCCAGTCCTAGACAGGTTTGTAAAAGTTGATTTCTACATCTGTAACAGTTTTCATTTTTTGCCTCCCTATAATAATTTTTTTTTAAAACCCACATTTGTTTATTTATTTATTTTTGGCTGTGTTGGGTCTTCATCTCTGTGCGAGGGCTTTCTCTAGTTGCAGTGAGCGGGGATCACTCTTCATCGCGGTGCGCGGGCCTCTCACTATCGCAGCCTCTTTCGTTGCTGGAGCACAGGCTCCAGATGCACAGGCTCAGTAGTTGTGGCTCACGGGCCTAGCTGCTCCGCGGCATGTGGGATCTTCCCAGAGCAGGGCTCGAAACCGTGTCCCCTGCATTAGCAGGCAGATTCTCAACCACTGCGCCACCAGGGAAGCCCTCCCTATAATAATTTATCGATAAGCTTGACTATTCAGCCACCTACCCCATTGTGGGCATTCTTGCATCGCCACGTGAGAATCTGAAATATTATCAATGACTGAGGTGCAGGACCTCACTGGGAAAGCAGGTATATTCACAGCAGGCGATGTTAAAGATATGGCTGGGGAATTAAAAAAACAAAATAAACAAATAAAAAATATTAGTTTACGCTGGCTGAAATAGATCAAAATACCTCTCTCTATGTCCCGGATAATCCCTCTCTCTGTCTCTGTCTCTGTCTCTGTCTCTGTCTGTCTGTCAATCTGTCTCTCTCTCTTCTCTCCCGCTCTGTCTTTCCATCTCTCTCTGTCTCTCTCTCATCTTTGGAAGTCTCCTTTTCAATCTATAAGAGACGTACCAGAGGAAAGGAGGAAAACATAACCCTAACCTATAGTCTAGGGTTCCCTCTACAAGGAAGTAAGGAAGAAGAGAAGGATTCCAGAAACATAAAGGAGCCCAGAATTTGGAACTAAATGTGGATCACATTGGCTTTAGCTGAAAATAATTGTTCGTCCTGATCTATATCTTAAGATTGGCTTTTGTCGTCCTGATAAAAGGGACAGATATCTCTAGTGCTATTAATTTCTTCCTTCTTCTTGCCTTGAATGCAGATGTAATGCCTGGAGCTGCAGAAGCTGTTTTGTGACCATGTGACAATGTCAATGAGGGTGAAAGGCCAAGCTAGGGAAGTGTAGAAGGAAGTGTAGAAGGAAGCATGGATTTGGGGGTCATTACTGAGTGCTGAACCAGCCCTGTGCTACCATCCTCCAGACTTCCTTGTGAGATAAGTAGATGCCTTTACTGTTGAAACCGTCCTTATTAAAGTTTTATTATGGCAGCTTGAAGTATTTCTATACAACTATTTACCTCAGTACTATAATTTGGTATTTTTTTAGGCATTGGACCAATACTGATTTCTACAACTGCCTTACATTGGACCTCAAAAAAAAAAAAAAAAGAATGCTAAAGATATAAATCTAAATTGTCAAGGGGTCACAGAGAAAAAATGAGTCATGCCAGCTAGCATAAATGGGGGTGTGGGAATTAGGGGATGGGGGTCTATAAGGAGAGGAAGGACAGAATTTCAATCTGATTGAGTTTTCTAACATATTCTAAATGATGAGAACACAGTCTAGGCCATCTGCCAATGCTTCCTAAATAGAGCATTTCCCAAAGCTGTGCCCTAGGTGTCAACACCTTTGAGACGTGAGTCAGAGAGAGAGCCATCTGTACACACAACCTCCACCCACCTTCAGCTTATCCGTAAGCAGAGCATGGTTGAGTCAGCTCCCAGCACCTGTGTTAATAACTTGGCGGGCACACAGCCTGCCTTTCTCTCTGTACAACTCACAAGAACAACCCAGCAAACGTCTATGGCTTTAGAAGTCAGTGTGCAGAGCTCATGGGCAGTACCATTCTGTGCCCTCTTCCTTTCTAACAGAGCCTGGAAACAGTCACTGAAGCAGTCAGAAAGGGCTCAACATGAGCTAACAGTCTCTTTCCAAACAGCTAGATATTACTCACTTGCCTTGAGAAGATCAGCAAAGAATGCAAATGGCATCTCCTCATCTCCTGATTTAGCCAATTAAAACCAGATGTGGACCATCCCGCATCCTCTTTTCCTGTGGGCTCTCAGAAACAACTAACAGGCGGGAGGGGTAGGATTGAAAAGTGAAGGGAACATTTCTTGAGCCTCTGCTCTGTGCCTGGCACTGTGCTGGTGGGTACCTTCCTATGCATTATCTTATTTAATCCTCATAAGAATTCCAGAAGCTAGGGGATACTGTCCGCATTTTATGGATAAGGAAGTAAGGCTTGGAGAGAACTGGTGATTTGTCTGAGGCCCACAGCTATGGGTGTACAGCAGAGATCATGAGCCTTCACCAACATTTCTACATTTCCCAATCTTCTTGGCAGTTGTGTTGATCATGTTACTGAGTTCTGGACAGAAGCAAGGCACACCCCCTCTCAGCTGGATGACTGAACCATCTTGCACATTCTTGCACCTATGAGTGGAAGCAAAAGATTCCAAGATGGCCGATCCACTAGATAAAAGGAAGCAGGATCTTTGAGTCACCACTTGGAGGAGAGACGGCCATCATTCTGGATCCTGCAAACAGATATTCTTAAGTTAGTTACTAAACCACGATCTATCCTACTTTGTCTTGTACGAAGGTCCCATTTCAAAGAGGGTCTGATACAATACTCTATGGAGACGTGGAGGAATCTTTGAAGAAATGGACACAAACATTAAACAGGTCTGTGGTGTCCAGTACAACAACCGAGCAAGTGAAATGACCCCAAAATGAGTCAGAAGGATTGCATGTGGACAGATGTATTATGTTCTCTCTAGAATATATGTGTGTCTGCTTTCCCCCTCATCTTACATGCACACAGACATAATTAAATCCAGAAAATACATGTTGAAGCTAATCCCTTGCCTCAAGTCGGGATTGAACGTGGTGTAATAGCCCTCGGTAAATTCCTTTCAAGGTTCATGTCTCAGTTTCTTCCTTTCTTCAATGGAATAAAGCCCATGGGTCTCCTTCTGGAGTGTTCTTAAGGTATACAAAAACCGCAAAGCAGACACTTGGTAAAAAGGAAAGAAGGAATCCAGGACGTTATCAGTAGAAATGACTTAAAGAACCACATGCATGTACAATTTCTTACTCAGGTACATAGTCCAGGCAGGGTTAAACTCTGAGAAACCAAACTAGTGATTATCCCAAGGAGATCAACTTTTTTTAAGAAGCTGTCAAAGAAAAGTAGGTGGAGAGATGGATTAGTGGACTGGAAAGGCGCTAGAAGCTGCTGGTGAAAAGCAACAAAGATTTCAAGGAGAGGATTTTGAATCCTTAGACCTCCTTCTCATTATATAGCATCTTCCATGGTATGTGACTGTTGATAAATATTCATTGAAGGGGGAATGGACCTAATGTAATGCAAATCACATGCAAAGCAACATGTAAATTGGAACCATTATATGAAGTCAATAGGTGAGGTACTATGCATATTAAAAGTACAGGACAAGAGCTCCGAAAGCCCCTGAAGAGGCCCGTAATACTAGCAGGGGACCTTCCACCCCCAAAGGAATCTGATGGTCAAAGAGGGAGCCTTGCTATCAAAGAATGTCACCAAGCATGAAGTAGGGACGGTGAGGCCAGGAAAGAGGGAAACAGGGATGGGGACAGCCTCCTGCCCTGCTCTCCCCATCCCTTTCAAAGCTGTATTGAAAACAAGTTCCCCTTCATCGCCTTCCCATACCGATCAGACCTGATACTGACTGATTGGTTAAATCCACTTAGTGACAGGGAGGCCTTCTGATCTGCTCGTCCATTCGCCACGCTATTCAGGATGGCTCCGGCAAGCCTTCCAACAAAGGAGCCGGGGACCCTGAGACAGCCCGTGAGGCTGGTCACTTTGAACCCGCTGGCACCACAGGCAAGACTTTTACAAGCTTTTACATCCCCCCGAAAACCCTCTTCCTGTGAGCGGCGTGCGCTCGCGCATGCGCATCTGGCACAGATTTGCTCGCCTCTGCAGAAAGGCCTCAGGTACAAAGACGGGCCCAGAGGCTCTCAGATACAGGCTTTTCCACCTAAGTCCTTAGGGAGTTGCAGGAGTTTGACCATCGTGAATGATCTGAGCCAGGGAAGGTCACAGGCTGTTTCTGATTGGAGCCCTCCGCCGTGTTTGCTTTCTGTGCCCCCGTGGACCTCCTGACAGGACTGGGGGACATGGAAATAAGTCAGGGGTGACCCTTCTGCTGACCCATAGCCTCGCCAGCCAACTCCTGATTGCAACCTTCTGGCTTCAGTAACAGCCTTTAATGCGGGCATCTGGCTCCACTGAGGCCAGAGCTGCTGCAGAGCTGGTGGCAGTAACCACGGCCAGGCTCGGAAGCCCTGCGCCTTCTCTCCACATGTGAGACAAGCCAAGGTCGGTGGGATGGGGGGCACCATACATCGGGAGGAGCAAAGGCAAAGGAAGACGGGAGAAACTTCTGAATTCAGCAGATACTCTCCCATTGGCTACTGTGCACTCTTCAGTCTTCATCATGATGCTGGTACCCAAGCTCGGCCTGCTGGTGTTCAAGTCAATGGATGCAAACCTCATAAGACCGCCTGAACAATTGCCGTACAAGTCCCGCCTTCGAATCCCTGCCTCTCTGACATTAGGTCGCAGAAGCCCTTCTCACGATTCCCTGATGATATAATAAAACACAAATGCAGATGCTGACGCCGCTTTACACACCCACAGCGCACACGCCGTTTATAAGGGCCCCCCCCGACCCTGCGCTCACACACACACCTCTGCGTGTGGCACAGTCAGGGCAGCCCTGTACACCAGGCACACGTGGCTTTTTCAACAAGGATCTTATGTTGAACAATCGACATGAAAGGGTCAAAGCAACCTCCCCGTTATTTGCAACCTTACGTGTGGGACTTTCTCCCGACACAGACAGGACATCTAATAGCCTCTGAAATTGATAACTCCTCCCATCCCATTGTCTCCTTTTACAGATGATAGATCTGTAAGAAAGAAGAAGTGACCTGATCAGAGTTAGTCACACTGATGAGTCATGAGGACAGCAGGGCTGGAATCCCAGGGACTGGACTCCCGGCCCAGTGCCCTTCACCACCACACGCATTCCCAGATGGCTGGCCAGTGTCTAGTACCTCCAGCCACTGCTTCCACAAGCCTTCCCCATCAGAGTCCCCTCTCTCCTACACAGGACTCTTGCAAGAGTATTTACAGCAGCTAGATCCTAAATAAATAGCAGTGATGACCCAAAGAGAGGTCCAAGTAGGAAGCAGGGGTGAAAGGCAGTAATCCAGGCTGGACCTCCACTGGCCAAGAGCCCAGGTCTGTCTGAGAGCCAGGTGCCACCCCCTCCCCCAGCTTCACAAATCCAAATCCAAACATATCCTATCTTTTGGAAAACTTGCTTTTCAACTCCAAGGTCTTTTGAGGCTCAAGGAGTTCAAAGACATAGAGCATAAAAAGATGGAAGTTGCTGGAAGGAAGTCAGCGCTGATAAGCAGTTCTTTACAGGGTGTAAACCCAGCTCTTCCCTCTCTCTGGGGAACCAGCAGGATTGCCTTTCCAGTCCATTCTGTGGCTCAGCCCCTCCCAGCCCAGCACAGAATATCAGGCTCCCCACGGAAGAAAACTGGCTGCTTGAGGCCCCCGCTGCTTATACACATGGTAAACCCACTCGGTCAAAGTGACACGGGCTTAACACGTCACCTGCTTTCATTTTTCTTTCCTTTTGTAGTAGTGGTGGTGAGTATTTTTTTGTTTAATTTACTTCTTTTGAAAATTTCAAAATGAAGCCCGTATCACATTATTTAAAAAGTAACTGGCTAATCAATCTCAGGGTTCCCTTTCAATGATGGGCATCGTGTTAAGCCTAAATGCTCTTTTTTTTTTTTTTTTTTTTTAGTTTTTTAAATTAAAGTATAGTTGATTTACAATGATTCAAGTGTACAATTCAGTTTCATATATATATATATTCTTTTTCAGATCCTTTTCCATTCTAGGTTATTACAAGGTATTGAATATAGTTCCCCGTGCTATACAGCAGGTCCTTGTTGTTTATCTATTTTATATATAGTAGTGGGTATCTGTTAATCCCAAATTCCCAATTTATCCCTCCCCTCCCTCTCCCTGGTAACCATAAGTTGGTTTTCTATGTCTGTGAGTCTGTTTCTGTTTTGTAAACATATTCATTTGTATTTTTTTTTTTTTTTTTTTTAGATTCTACATGTAAACCATGTCCTATGATATTTGCCTTTCTCCATTTGACTTACTTCACTTAGTATGGTCATCTCTAGGTCCACTAAATGTTCTTTCAAATGCATGCTTTGCTTTTAAAAAGTGGGCCCTTTTCTGTACGTTTGTGTGGAAGCATTATTTAATAAAAGCCTGAGACTCACATTCAGGAGGGCCTTCAGAGGAACTCCTTTCCCAGAGTTCATGACCTTCAGTTACCAAGTCTCCACAGGATTAAGGGTTTCTAAGGCATCATCTCCTTTTTGAAAGGAACTTTTAACCTTTTCAGTCCTGGGTAGTTTATTAGAAAAGGACCCCTCCTTGAACCCCAAATTGGAAGACTGAGTGGCTGAACACGAGGCTAGGGTAGTTTTCCAACTGCAAGCTCCCCAAGTCATCCATCCATCCATCCATCCATCCAGTCAATCAACAAACATGGTGGGCAGATAAACATAACCCCTGTCTTCAGAGAGCTACAACATAGGGAAACACAATAACCAAGGACCAAAATTGATGGAGCTTAGTTGCCAAAGAAGGGAAGGGTACAAGTTGAAGCTGAGAGTCAGGCAAAGGCTCATTCATCAAGGCCAGGAGGCCCCAGAGCCCATCATAAGGATTTTGGTGCTCAGCCTAGAACAGTGGGAGGCCCCGTGTCCTGCTTCCTCCTTTCTCCTGCCCTCATGCTCTCTTACAGAGAAGACACACCCTTCTGCTTTGCATTAAAATTTTACTTCCATCCACACTAAAAGTCTCTCCCCCAAACCAAAGAGCATTTTTCATGTGATGCCACCCACAAGAGCCCCAGACACCACAGGCCCTGCATGAAGATGACAGAGAGCGGGGTCAGAGTCAGAAGATCAGTGTTGAGAAGGCTCAGAAGAGTGGAGGTTCCCAGACTTGACCAGAATTTCAACCCAGATGGAGAGCAAGTGTAAAGGTGATCCAATTGTAAGTTGGCCAGACTCTCCTGTTCTCTTTGGAAACGTGTCAAGATGGCGCAATAGTAGTGTTTAGAAGCCGCGATGGGTCACTGACCATCCCATCGTGGGTCTAGCGCATGCTCACTCGGGCACCGCCAACCATTCCCTGCAAGTTCTGACACAGGCAGCAGGCTGCTGCCCTATGGAAAAGTGGTTTTGCTAAGGGTCACCCTTCCCAGTTCCACAGTTGGACAGGAGGCAAAAAAAGCTGCAGTGTAATTAGCAAAATGATGGGAAAATATGTAAGCAATTCAAGTACCATTACCTTCCCTCTAAGTGAACACATGGAGAGCATTCAGTGCATGGGTGAAGGGGAAAGGCAACTATCTGACCCCATTGGACAATTTTGCAAAGATCTTTCGGAAATCTTTAGATTGTGGCAACAGTTCAGTTTAAAATCTTCTTTAAGAATCCAGTTCAGAAAACTGGTTGTCACCTATTCCTAAATAGGATGAAACTGTCATCAATTTTATCTTTTCCTGCTGGTCTTCAGAATGCAGGAGCTGCTTAGAATGGTTTTAAAGTCAGGCTGGTGGCCGGACTCTGAGTCTCCAAACCTTTCCTCTGCGAGTAGCAGAGACCCTGCGCCTAGAAATAGATGTTCTTATTTTTACACATTGTCTGAATTATAGTCTTCTAAGGTATAGGAAGACTTGACTTTGTCTAGTAAGTGGTTTCATTGGCTGGGAATCAAAAAGAAAAGGGGACTGGACTTACTTACAAAACAGAAACAGACTCACAGACATAGAAAACAAACTTACGGTTACCAACGAGGAAACGGGGGCGGGGCAGGGATAAATTAGGAGTTTGGGATTAACAGATACAAACTACTATATATAAAATAGATAAACAACAAGGACTGACTGTATAGCACAGTGAACTATATTCAATATCTTGTAATAACCTATAAAGGAAAAGAATCTGAAAAAGAATATACATATATATGTATACACACACATATATATAACTGAATCACTTTGTTATGCACCAGAAACTAACACAACACACAACACTGTAAATCAACTATACTTCAGTTTTTTTAAAAAGAGGGAGGAGAAAAATAGGAAACAAGTCAAGTCAACTCTCGATCAGTCCCTGACGTTTGGGGTTGAGATCGTCCATCGTTTTCTTAGAGGAGAAAGGATATTATATAAAACTTTCCCAAGGTCTGGAGTGACTTCTCAGTAGGAACAACGGCCAGGAAACGGAAGAGAGTCCAAGATGCGCCACCAGCCAATGAAAGACAGCATCGTCATTTTTTGCACTATTTTTCTCTAAAGAAATACTTTTTTCCCTTCACTCTATGTCCTAGTTAGTGATGCTGCCGGTCATCGAGATGATCAAGCCAGAAAACCAGGCGCCATCTTACATCTTTTTCTTTATTTCACTTCCCAAAGCTAAAAGTCCTGTCAATTTCACATCCTAAAATTTCCTGTCATCTCTCCCCATACCATCACCACCTAATTTGGGCCGTCCTTATTCTCATCAAGATATTTGTATAGTTTGCCCCAAATGTTGCCATGGCTGGATCCCTCACTTCATCCAGCTCTCTGCCCCAATGCCATCTGCTCGGAAAGCACTTCTCTGGCCACTCGGTCTCAACGGTGACTCCCCATCACTTTTTATCCTTACTTCAGTTTTCTTAACAGACCCTACTCCCACCTTTCATCGTATGACACATACATACGTATATACATATGTTTCACATAGTTACATATCACATATTTATATATCATATATTTAGTTGTATATGTGTCATATATTTCTTGTTGGCTTTTCCTTCCAAGAAATAATCTTGTTTCATTCAGTGCTGTATCCCAGGACCTGGAATGATGCCTGGTGCACCAAAGGAGCTCTATCAGTATTTGCTTAAGGAATGAAGAACCAGGCTCCCTGCTTCCACTCTCATGTATCCTCCATATCGGTGAGACTTCCTTTCTGAAACACAGATGTGACCACATTATTTGACGGCTGCAAATGCTTCCATGCCATCCTGTTGCCAGCATGTCACCATGGCAACCACAGTAGCTGTGGCCTGGAGCCACCCCTTCTACAGCCTCATTTCCCATGCCCACCTCCAACTCCCCAGGCCTTGCCCACCCAACATACCAGCCATGTGCAATGACTACGGGGTCCCCAAACATGCCATGCTCTTTCTGCCCTCAACACCTTCATGGGGGACTGGCCTTTGACTCCCTTTGACTGCTGGGCAAACTCTGAAAAGCCATCCCTCATCCCCTGCTGTATCCTGCACAATACTCCTATCACAGGTCACAGAACCTTGCAGGGAGTAGAGTGTGCACGTGTGTCTTTGTCTGTACCCTTCCTTGGTCTAGGAGCAGAGGCCATATCATAATCATGTTTTGGTAGACCACTTTTCTAGCATTGGAAAACTTCTTTCATGTTGGTGTCTCTTGTGGAATAGGACCAAGCTTTTGAAAGAGAAGAAGAAAAACTCTTTCAGTCTCTCAACTCTGCTTTTTTACATGCTTCCCCCGAGATTTCTTTTATATTCAGAAAAAAAAATAGAGAGAGAAATCACAAAGAAGAAAAGAAAGGAAAAATAAAGAGAGTAGTGAGAGGTGAAATTTTCAGCCAAGTGAGAGTAAAAAAGTAACGGGCTTTTGCATTGCATTGATTACATAACTGAAGCCTGAACTCAGATGACAGAGAACTTGGCAAAATGACCGTCCCCACCATGAAGAGCTGCTGACCAGGTCCAGTGAGTGAAGATGGCGAGAAGCCAAAATGGACTGGACATCGCTTTGGGCTTTGACTTTTCTTTCTCTGGAGTGACGGGAAGACTGAGCTGGGAGATGAGGGTGCCTCAGATCCAGCCCAGGCAATACTGCCCCTGCTACCAAACCTGTGCAGGCAAACCCGTCACAAACCCGACCCGGCCTGCTTCCTCCGGCTCCGCTCCTCTCCTCCCCACTTCCCAGCCTTCCTGTTAAAGGATTCTGTCCATCCCAAGACCAGTTTCCTCTTCTTTGCTCTGTTTCCTTTCATGAGCTCACACTGAGTGCAGGGGGGCAGCTGGGAATACTGACCATCAGTGAACGTGTAGGCACGTGGGCACTTGAGTCACCCTTGTTACCTCTGCTTCCACCACCCAAAGGAGTGAAAACGATATACATAAAATAAAACATAAAAATACACTTCACTTCAGTGAAAGGGAAAGTGCACTAAAGCTTTAAAGGAGAAAAGAGCCTGGATTGGAACCCAGTGGCCGTGGGCTGTTCCCTTGAAGGAGGATAAACTTGAGGGCCGTCTTCAGCTCCAGTCTCTGGTAAAGCAAGAGGAGTTGGGTGGGAGGGGTTCTTGGGGTTGAGGCTCCCCCCCCCAAGAAGAGGGACCCTGGGGGTGATTGTGCCAATTTGACTCGAGCATATTCCCTGTTCCGTGCATTTGAGCGGGTAACTCTATCTTCGAAACTTGAATGTAAAGATCTCTGGTTTGACCCCTGTTGCCAGGTCTCCTAGAAAAGTCTGGAAATGGGGCAGGTGGTATCCCTAAGCCTCCAGAAAATATTTTGGCAGGACAGCCTCACCCAGGAGGGACATCCATTCTTTCATCCACAAAATATAGTCACTGTTGTAAGCTCTGATATATGGTGAAACACACCCTCCTACACACAATTCTTGCCCTCTAGGAACTTATTTTCATTTGTGGGGAAAAGAGAATAACAAAATTTTTTTTTTTTTTTTTTTTTTTTTTTGCGGTACGCGGGCCTCTCACTGTTGTGGCCTCTTCTGTTGCGGAGCACAGGCTCCGGATGCGCAGGCTCAGCGGCCATGGCTCACGGGCCCAGCCGCTCCACGGCACGTGGGATCTTCCCGGACCGGGGCACAAACCCGTGTCCCCTGCATCGGCAGGCGGACTCCCAACCACTGCGCCACCAGGGAAGCCCAACAAAATTTTTTAAAAAAAGAAATAGTTCAACTACGTGGCATGCCAGGTAGTGAGGGCTAAGGAGGAAAAGTAAATAGAGGGAGGGTGTGTGAAGTGCTGGGAGATCGATTGACTTGGGTGCAAGAGGGCTGCCCCAGGGAGTTGCCACGTGAGGGACCACATGAGGGACGGTGCAAACCTGTAAAGCGAAGGTTTGGGGGATAATTAAGCTTCCTGGGTGTCTCACATTCTGTCCCACCCTGAGGCATGAGGAGCAAATAAAAATAAGAAGGGAGGAGGAGAACCGGAAACCACATCACCCACTGTACTTGTTGCCATCTGGTGGACCCTGGAAATCATCAGTGCATTTGGTTACTGTGTTTACACAGCCGGCAGGACACACACTGCTTGCTCAGGGCTCCCCAGAGCGGCCGGAATGGTCCCCGCTTCCCCGGATTCCTGAGGCCCCCGCATCCGGGCGCCGGGGCTCCACCACTCACAGGGTTTTAAAATCCCCTTGGGTTGTCCAAAGACAGGGGCCTCCAGGAACTCCCCAGACCAGGTTCAGATCTTTATCTGGACCAAGTCCTGCGCCTGGGGGTCAAGTTGGGGAGGAGGGCTTTGGAAGTCGTTTGCTCAACCAAGAAGGGAGACAAGGCTGGGCTGAGCAGGCCGCTGGGCTGAGGATAGGAAATGAATGAACCATGTGACATCTCCCTGCCGCGCCTGACCCATGGGAAAGCACCCTGGATGTTGGCTCTCGTTAATAACAATCACGGTCACAGCTCTGTCTCAGGTATGTGAAGTATGCACCTACACCCTGAGGAAGTTACATGCAAGGTTTTTTTTTCCCATGACCTTCTATTTTTGACCGATTTTAGACCAAAGACACTGAGGTTTAGAATGTTCCATACCACTCAAAAGCTGGCACAGATAATAAGTGGTGGCCAGAATTTGAACTCAACATCTCCAGTCTTAAAACGGGCTCCCAGTCTCTATGCCTTAGGCTCTACCTACATTTAAGGGATGAAATCGAGGCAATACCTCCTGGTCTCACGACAAGCCTGACTCTTCTCTTCCTACTTCAGAATGGGGAAGAGGGGCTTCCCTGGTGGCGCAGTGGTTGAGAGTCCGCCCGCCGATGCAGGGGACGCGGGTTCGTGCCCCGGTCCGGGAGGATCCCACATGCCGCGGAGCGGCTGGGCCCGTGAGCCATGGCCGCTGAGCCTGCGCGTCCGGAGCCTGTGCTCCGCAACGGGAGAGGCCACAACAGTGAGAGGCTCGCGTACCGCAAAAAAAAAAAAAAAAAAAGAATTGGGAAGAGGACAGTTTATACACTGAAAAATCAAGGAAGGGCGATACCCATGTACCTCAATAACTTCTAGTACTTCTTTTCCAAGAGGCTCTATTTCTTTCAACTGCCAGGAATGGTACTTAGGATGCTGTGAAGAACAAGCAGGTGGTTTAGAGTTGAAACAAGTATAAGGTCCATCAGAGGAAGTGCCCAGTCAGGCCTGAATCTTGTGCACACGGTGGCCTCTGTGAGCCTTGACGGTCACGGCCTGATCTGCCCAATGTCTCGGATGAAATATTGGTAGCAATTCTGGGACTTGCTTATCATTTCAGTGGCACCGAAAAGCCACCGTAAGAAAGGCTCCAACAATCTGTGGCTTCTGTATAAAAGTAGGCAGACAAGAAGCCAGGGAAGTGAGAGGCCCTGTTTGAAGTCACTCACCAAGTTCACAAAGAGCCTGAAGCCGGGGAGGACCTGGCTAACTCCGGGCATCACAGGCCATCGGGCTGGACACGCAGGAACCGGACCGTCTTTTAACCCTTGGGTTAAATCATCAGGCCAGCAAAGGAGAGCTGCATTTAGAAGAAGAAATATGTTCCAGCGCACCCTAACCCTTTCCCACCACCTGTCACCCCAAACCCCCAGACTCAGCGCTGCTGCATCCAAGACACATCCAAAGAGACCTTTGAGGCCAGGCTGGGCCCGTTCACCCACACGAAAAGGAAAAGGTAAACACGTTCCTCCCAAGGGCTGCCGAGGCGGCAGGTGGACCAGCCTGGGCCAAGCCGGGCAGGAGCAGGGCATCGTTGGCATTATTGACAAACTGGGTGTGTTCCTAGACCCGAGAGTGACGGATAGATGCTCCCGAGAGAGTGCAGGAGAGAAAAGAACTTCTAGAATCTCTCCTCCAGCCTCAGCTCCCCAGGTAGGACCCCAGGCTGTTTCACTTCCCTCCCTCCCCGCTTTCCTGCCGTTGCTCAGAGAGCTGGGCCTTCCTTCAGGCTGGCTGTTGAACGGGGCCAGTAGAGAATTTTCAGCCGGGGACTCATGTGTTCTAATCCTATTAAATATGCACCGGCTTCCAAACTCAGCTTTTAAAAGCTTGCTCTCCCCCCCTCCCTCTCCCCCCCTTCGCCTTACTTAGTCCGACTTTGCTCCCTTCCAGCCTGAAAAGCCATTGCTCAGTTGTTGGCAGGGGTCCCACCGGCATTTTTGCAAGGATTTGGGCTGTGATTCAGCTACCTGCAGCTGTTCCCCGGTTACCACCCACGTAAAAGAATTTCTGATATTAAAACTGGTGACAAACTTCCTCCCCCCTCTTCCCCAAACACATTAGTTTGACTGGCATCCTCAGTCTAAGTGGCCAAGTTCACTCTCGCTTGGTTCCCCATGTTCTCTTGATGATACATTTAATTCCACCCAGCCACCGCCCCACCCCTGCCATGCCTTATACACACGTCCCCTCACCCTGAAGGATGCCCGCTAATAAAGACCATTGAGATACCATTGCCGGGGGGATATTTTAAAAGCAATCTACTAAATCTCTCGAGAACTAAATTTTGTTCTCTCTTTAGTTATCAAATGAAATCCTCTTCCTGCCATTGCAAGAAATCTTCCTAACTTCTCCCCCAATGTGGAATGTCATCCAGTGGGAGTGGGGAGAGGTAGGGCAAAGAGAGAGTTGAAGATTCAAGTTCAGAGAGTTCCATGGAGCCTCTCAGAGCTAATGCTGGGGACCTCCTGCTTCTCTCCGACAGCACAGAGATGCCGGGGGTTCCTTTGGACCAGATGGCGTTGTCTCCACCAGGGCACACTGAGAGGGTATCACCAAAGCTGGGCACAGGTCTGAGCTTCCTAGCTCTGGCTACTTCCCTTTGCGCATGTGCTGGGGTTGGGAGAGACGGGGGTCGAGGGACATGCAAACAGTGCAGATGGCCCCATCCTCCTCTGGCAGAAGTCCCATCTCACCCCGGGCTCGTCAAAGGAGGAAGAGATTGGAGACCGGCACAGCACTTACAAAAACACCAGCATTTAGCATTCTAGGTACCTACCTTGAGAGCAGACACTCCAAGGCGGGCTTTTGAGCCCTGATTACACTGGAGCCCCTGGATGGATGCCGAGAACCTGGGTTTTCTCTGAGTTTCTCCATTCTGCTTGGCAGACACTCTGCGGGGAACAACAGAAGGGTCCCACCCATCTCATCACCCCGAGGCCGTGTCCCCTTGCTTCTGGGCAGTAGCCAGTAATGTGATCCTTCAAGGCCGTGCCAAACCCCCCTGTTGGGAATTCAGCCAATCTTGGGGCTCTTCAGGGAAGAAAAATTCCTTTCCCTGACCTCTGCAGGTGATCAGATTGAGGTCCCTGCAGCTTGAAATTTGATTTGATCTTTGATCTCTGCTTGCACAGCTGCGATGGTTATTATGCATCATAAAGGGTCCCAGCGCCCTTTCTCACTCACCTGCCCTCGGTAGCGAGTGCTTGGGGCCAGGTATCTGTGCGCTGGGGTCGAATATTACTTCTCTGCTTTTCTCATACTGCACTGCCCCCAGTTCAGTCCTACTTTCTCATTCCCCTCATTCCCAGGACTTAACCCCAAATTCCAAGACCCTGGACATTTTCAAGTCCTTCTAAATGAGAGCATGTGGTTTCAGGAAAAAAAAAACCACTGTGTGTTACGAGCCAAATATTTAAACAGGGTCATAGTCCTAGAAGAACACGACATGTGTCTCAACAAGTTCTTAGAGGACAGTGGTCCTCCAAATGAGTTTCCCTGGATTTAGTCTCTACTCTGTCACGGTGAGGTCATCCCCTTCAAAGTGACATATTTAAGGTTGCAAGTTTGATGGAGCTCATCAGACCTATATTCTTTTTTTATTAGTGGTAAGAGACATAGTAAGAGTGATATTCATTGAAAGCTGACTGTGTTTTAGACATTATGCTAATGACTTTACCTTCATGGACACTTCTAAGCCTCAGAAACTCTATGAAGAATATAATTTATTCTCTCAGTTCACAGATGAGGAAACCAAAGCTTGGAGGGGGTTAAGCAGCTGGTTTAAAATTATACAGGCAGTGAGTAGAGTTGGGATGCCCTCATGGGCCTGCGTGATCCTGAACTCAAGTTCTGAACCAAATTCATAGACTGTCCACCTTTGGAAATAAGGTGATCAAGAGAACCTTGATATCTTGTCTACGCTGTTCCCCCAAGAAAACCAATTCAATATTTATTTTGTGGCTACCTTGATTTTAATCTAAAAGCAAGATCAGAATAACATATTTCACCCTTTATCTTTTGAAATTAATTAGGAGTTTGGGATTAACATATACGCACTACTATCCATAAACTAGATAACCAATAAGGGCCTACTGTAGAGCACAGGGAACTCTACTCAATATTTTGTAATAACCTATAAAGGAAAATAATCTGAAAAAGAACATATATATATGTATATATAATTGAATCACTTTGCTGTATACCTGAAACTAACACATCATAAATCAACTATACTTCAATTTAAAAAAATAAAAATTAAATTAAATTAAAATTGTATTCAACAGCTTACAAGAATAATAAGAGGATTAAGTCCATCTTTTAAAAGAAACATCCAAATGGGTATAATTTACCTTCATCCTAATATTTAATTCCTGGGTCCCCATGTGGATCTTACCTTTGAGCCTAGACTTGATAAGAATATTTCTCTAGCTAGCTTTTTTTTTTTTTTTTTTAGTCCCTATTAAGTGCCCGGCATCAAAGCGTTGCAGTTGCTTTAAAGCTACGACTATCTTCCATGACTTCAAGGAACGGGCTCGTTCCTGTGCGTGCTCACCACTCCCTCTGTGGTGGTTTTGTTTTCCCCCCGTTCAGCTGCTTTTTTTTCCACGAGGAAGAAGCATAGAGAAATCTGCTGTGTTTTGTCCCTTTGCCTACTGCACGAGCCCTGAAAGACCGTCTTCCCATTTACAAGTTGTCTCCCAGCATCTAGCTCTAGCCATCTTCTTTCCTTTTATTGTTTATTGGGTGGATGTCTGTGCTAAGTTTTCCCCACCTCTGATGGAGAACTTCAATAGACCTTCACTTACTAAAATATGATTGTATTCATTACTCTTGGCATCTGGCAACCCTTACAACTGAATTGTGACAAAGAACTGAGTTACAAAATTTCAACTTATGCAAGTAACTACATCCTTAAAAGGGAGGTGACCGTGACCTTTCCACTCAAAAGCATTTTCTCAAATTTTCATATAAACTTACAGGAAGTTAGAAATAGTATAGATAACATCTATATAGTTGGTCCCTAGACTCAATAATCGTTCATAAGTTTGCCGTATTTGTTTTGTCTCTGTGTGTGTAAATTTTGATTTTTGGTTTTTGTTTTGTTTCTGGACCACTTGAGGATAAGTAGCAGACTTCAGGGCACGTCACCTCTCAAAAGCCTAGAATGTTGGCATCCTCCTAGGTAACCATGTAGCACTGATGCACCTCAGAAAAACTCACAGTTGTTACCCATCATTATCTGCTACCCAGACCATGTTAAAATTCCCCAGCTGTCTTACAAATGTGTTTTAGAGCTGTTTGAGCTTTTGTTTCTGCTTTTCACTCTGAATTAGAAGTAAGATGACAACTCTCTTGGTTTGGCTTTATGTGTCCCATCCTCGGGAAAGTCTGGGAAATGTCCCTCCTGATTCCATCCTAGGTGAGCTGGAGACGGTCAGTCCCCCTCACCAGGAGCCAATCAAATGTCCTGCATTGCACTGGATTATTATACCTACTTCGCATTTAATCTCTTTTAATCACATGTGTCACCAGACTGAACCCAGAAAGTTCAAGTTTTTCAGTTCAGTATCTAAAGAAGGCTTCTTATACCCAGGGCGAGTCTGGTTTGGGGTGATGGTGGTCTGTCCACAGAGAACTGGCACAGACAACCAACAGATCTAGTCTTACCAGTGAAAACCCTCGCAAATGAAAACTGTTGACTGTCACCCCCAAAATGGTGTTTTTCTTTTGTTGTGCTTTGTTGTCTAGGGTCTGATTTGTTATTACGTTTCAGAAGCATTTACAGGTGAGTTGATGGATGGAATCATTGGCAGAGGCAACATCAACAGGTGAATGACCTGTTCAGATGCTGGACCTGGTCATTGGCCGCTAATGCTGAGATATCTGAGTGGTCCTGAAACTCTTGCTCGTGAGACTGCATCGAGGAGGAATCAAAGGGTGGCTATCAGAGAGCCTGCTCCTCTCGTACACCATACACTTTGACAGCACGTTCAAGAGGTTCCTGTCTACAAAGCCCTCCATGAAGAAATGCAGGAACCAAGGTGACACCCAGTCTCAAGGTCCAACTCTGCATACAGTTGAACAGTACCACCTTGATCAGAGCATCTCTCTTCTCCGAGGCTCTGTTTCCTTATCTGCAAAGCGGTGAGCTGCTCTAGCCACCTTCTTCTTGGCTGGCCTCACTTCAGGCTCTCCCAGGAAGGAACGCCTGGGGCTCTGAGCACTTCCTCAGAATATAGTTAGAATTTCCTCAATCATCTCCAGGAAGTCACCTGTCTCACGCACACCTGATAAATCAGTGGAAGGTCAGGAGACTGGCTGTGAGCAGGCTTCGAGGGTCTGCTATGCCCTCTTCCTGCCCCAGAAGAGTAGTACAAATGATACACCTGCCCTCAACCCTCAAGAACAGCCCTACCTCATCCACTCTTTTAGCCCCTTCTGTGCTTCCCATGGATTGGGAAGACCTCACTTCACTTCATCCAATATCTTTATGAAACGGTGGGAAGTTCAAGTAAGAGTTAAGATATCGGCCCTAAATTAGCTGAGTGCTCTGAGCTCTAAACCTGTCCATTGGCTGCCTCCCTCGCATCCCCAGCTCGATGTCCAAGAAGCATCTCATTCTCAACTTTCATTATGTCTTCAGCACAACTCTTAATGCCCTTTAAACCACTCCTCCCCTAATTTTCCCCAAAGCATAAAACCCATGAAGGTTTTACCCAGTTGCTCAAGACAGAAACTTAGGAGTCATTCTTGATGCTTACACCCCAAATCCAATCCATGCACCAATCAGGTGAGCTTGACCTTCAAAATACAGCTGAGATGTTCCTTCCCATCAGCCCCACTGTTGTCCCTCTAATTAAAACTGCCACTGCCTCTTGCCTGAGCTACTGCAAGCATCGTCTGGATTTCCAGCTTCACTTTGCCCTCCTACTGTCTAATCACTGCTCAACAACCAACGAATAATCTTTTCAAAACCATCAATCAGACCAGATCTCTCCCTTATTTGAAATCTACAAAGAGCTTCCCACCACATTTATGATAAGTTCTCAACACCTCGCCTTGGCCCTTCCCCTTTCTCTGTTCACCTGGGCCATCTCACCTCACTCCACTTTCTCCCTTCCCGGCTGCAGCCAGTTACAAAAGGCATCTCGCGGTCCCTAAACACATCAGCTCCATTAGACCATTTACCCCTGCTGTGCTTGTTCACCGGGGCTGCACTTCTTTTAAATGCCACCTTTGCCACCTACAGGCCACCTACCTGCCACCCCACGCCCACTATCCCTGCCCCACTTCTCTCTGCCCTCCTGCCCCACATCATATTATGTGTCCTATGCACTTGCTATATGTCTGCACACTGCGCCCTGTGACAACAGGTGCTTGGCTTGCTTTGTTCAACACCGAATCCCCGGTGCCGAGAACACTTCCTGTCTCGAGTAGGCACTCAATAAATCTTTATTGAATTCATGAATGAATGGAACATCATTATTCCGATTAAGACAAACGAGGATGCAGGGCATAAGCAAAAATACCTTCTGTACTTTGCCATTTTGTGTCACTGCCTTTCATTCACTTAAAAATAAGATTTAACCGTTATGGAGTCTTACCAAACCGGTCCCCAGCGCATTTCTGTCACGGTAGAACGTCACTGTTCATTGTCTTCCTGGCCCTTCTTACAACTTGTAATTATTTTATTCGTCACTACCCCCTTTTCGTCTGTCTCATCCATTTTAGGATGTAATATCATGAGGGCAGGAACCTTTCCATACTTGTTCCAGGCCGTATCCCCAGCACCGAGCTGTTGGCCCGGCACACAGGAGGTGCTCAATACACGTGTGTTGAACAGATAATTAAATAAGAAAGTAATCAGAGCTGGAAACCTCATTAAAAGAGATCGTGAGCTATTCAAGAAAAATAAGCAGGTTTTTTCTTCTTTACTCCCCACTAAGAGCCTAACACAGTGCTTTGCACTTAGTAGGAGTTCAGTAAACATATTTATTGAGTGGAATTTCACTGAACACGCCAAGTTTCAGAGGCTCCAAGCCCTAATTAGAAAAACTCTTCTGGAGAGGGTAAAGGCTTGGAGGAGGAGGTGTCAGGAGACCCAGGTTCCCAGCTTGGCAGGATACAGACAAAGGGTTCAATGGACTCATTTGCATTTGTTTTGCATAAATATGCAAAAGCTGAGTGGCTGAGATGGTGTCTCTAAGTATGTCAAATGGCAACTGACTGTGGTCTCAAATAGGATATTCAGGATCTTACAAACCGGCAGGAGGTTCCCACCCCCAAAAGAAGGCGCTCCGTCCGTGCTGGTTATGGGGAGACACCCCGAATCTGGCTGAGCAAATGTCACCTGACTGGGTCCTCCCCATGCCCTGGCCACTGCCAGCCACTTCCCCATGCTCAGCCCCGGCCGAGACCTTGGCGAGCCTGTCTAAGGTGTGGTAACTTCCAACAGGGCGCCGTTGACGGAGCTTAAAACAAACCTCCCTGTTCACACAACACTCCGGTAGATGGAAAGAGCCAAGTTGGGCTGTGGACTCGGTACTGGCTAAGGCTCCCAGTGCAGGAGAGAAGTTTCTAACAGAAAACAGTACCTGAAAAAAAAATCATCTTTTCTGGAGCCAACACAGAGTGCTGGGAAGGCTCAGAGAGACCATGGGATTTTTTTTCTTCCCAGTTAATCCAGTTGCCCTGATTTGCATGGGATTTGCATAAACAGCACATTGTGTTCAAGCAGCCCTCACTTCAAGGGCCAAGATTAAGGCGAGGATTTGTCCCACCCACAGTAGTTTTGTTCGACTTCCACAGTTGAGAAGCTCAGGGATACCTAAAATAGCTCTTTATCTACTGACAGAGGTGAAAAGGATACAAATGGTGATGGAGAATCGGAGGGGCCTGGACCCAGGGGATGGAGCGCTCTGTCTTCTCTCCCAGGAGGGGAGGTTGAACGATATGAATTTTAAAGTTGCTTCTAGTTCTGGAATTCTGTCAGTCTCTGCAGGGCGCCAGGCACCAAAGGGCTGGCCTCACCAAAGCCTGGGATGACCCTGGGAGCGAGATGTACTGCGGCCAGAACCAGGTTGAGCTAATATTTGTGGAAGGCTTTTCTGTGACAGCCACTGTCATGTGGGAGAAGGGAGGAGATGTAACGGGAGTGGACAAGGGGAGGGATGGGCAAGACGGAATGTGGAATTCTTCCCCCGCCCCAGCACCGTCGCCCTGCAGGCCGTGAAACTGGGAGAAGCCCTCTAAAAGGCTCTCATTTACAAACCTCTCTCAACTCCCGGCCATCAAGCTGTACCTGGTCCTTGAATAAGAAACAAGAACTCAGAAGCCCTTGTTGAGTTACATCTCCCAATGTCAGCTTGACTCGGGGTACTTCCATGTGGCCCTTCCCACCCACAGTTGGCTCTCCCAGTGCCAATGGGGTCTTTGGAATTCCCTGTGTTTTCGGCTTGGAGGAAGTTGCTTTGGCCCGAGCTCTCTCAAGCCCACACCCAGATGGCCCAAACTTAGCTTCTGCATTGTGTTAAGAAAGATTCTGGAGCGCACTAGGCTACCCCAGGTAAAATGAACAGAAGTAATAACCTTCCAAGAGCAGATCGGGCAAACCTGCAGGACACTCACGAAGAGGGATGGGGGAACAATGTCCAAGGTCCCTGTTTCTTTCTCCCCCAACTTCCGCCATATGTGCAGAGTACTAGTTGCTGAGTACTACTTGTGCAACTGAGCACCTGCTACACGCAGCTTCTAGGAAAGCCCTGCCCTGAAAAGGGGAGAGAGGAGGGCAGTGAAAGGGTAAGGATTGGGGCCCTAAGATCTTCCTGACTTGGCTTCATTAAGCACCACTCACTTTATCTTCATAAAATCATGTAGGTCATCTCTCTTCTCCGGAGCATCACGGCCAAGGGGAAGGAAAACTCGACAGGAGTAAAATGAACAAGCAAAACCAGAACACTGGTGTCTAGTCTTAACCCGAAGGCTCGAAAGTTATGGAACTTCCTCAAGGCATTTTAATTCTCTAGGGGTTTTGTTTATCCATCTTCTTTATAAAATGGAGATTTTAAAAGTCTGCCATACTTATCCTCCCGAGGCAGTTGAGAATCACAAAAGGAATCACACAGGTACTGATGGGGACAGACAGGTGTCAAGTACTGTTAGTCCCGGGCTACCCTAACCCATGCCCAGAAAAACAGACATCCCTAAAGTTTTTTCCAACTTGTCCACAGATACAGAGTTATTCTGATCATCCTGAATTTGATTTTTCTCCTAAACATTTTATGATCAATTTCATTTGATTTCCTTTTTTTCTTTCCTGGAGGATATTGGAAGAAGGGAACTAGCGATTCCTGAAGTTTTTCTATCCACATGCAGCTTCTTTGACCGCCATTAGGATATACACGCCTAGCCCATGTGAACAATGATTCATTATGACCTTATGGCTTAAGAAAACCCTTTGTGATTCGGTGACTCTAAAATAAAGAGGATTTTCCCAAAAGGAGGAGGGTGTTTGGTTTTCTACGGTCTTAGGGTGCCCAGGAACCAAACTTACCATTTAAAGACGTGGCACAGAAAGGCCAGTTCCCATTTTTGATGCTGACCTCCTATCAACCTTAGATGCCGGTGGATTACCTAGCCCAACTTTAAACAGTTTCTAATAACATTAATTATCCTGCTTCACTTCTCTGGCTCTCTTTTTTAAGGTAGCCAGGAGGCTCCAAAGATTAAACTTGAGGAAAATTTCCCAATGCCTTTAGGCTGGTTTCCCATTTAAAACCCCACTTTCCTCTGAAGTCCTTGGCTCTCCATGGCAGATGAACAATATATTTTAGGCCCCCTTCGGCTTGCACCTGAGACCAATGTGCCCCAGCTATTTATTTACAGAAGGTTGGGATGCTCTTCTTTCCACCATGAAATGTTGCCAAAGTCCAGAGACTACTGATACGGGGAGCGGAAAAAAACAAAAAACAAAAAAACCCATATTGTTGCAATCCCCTCCTCCCCCTTGGTCATTAATTGTATCCTGCTGGGAGCCCTCCTGTGCACCCTGGGTGAGCATGTGTCAAACACATTTCCCTCTTCCCAGCACTTGAGGCCAAGGGTATGTTAGCCTCTTAGTTTTGAAACCTCCACTTTGAGACAGAAGGAAAATCAGACCAGAGGAAGGAGGGAGAGGAAAAGATTACAGCGGTACAGCGGGCTGGGGTCAGGCTCTGGGCTAGAGCCTGCAGGTCCCTTTGCCTCTTTGGACAGAGGAAGGGGGCCGGTCAGCTCTTCTGCAGGGGCTGGGCAGGCAGAAGGGACCCACTGTGGTGACCGGCAGTGAAGAGGCTACAGACTCAGTTGGGGATCTCCTTCAATGATGGAGCAGCTAATCCTCTCTTCACTCGTTCTGACCAGCCCCCCCCACCCCCACCCAAACACTACCGCTTCCCCTCCCAGCTGTTTTGAATTCTTCTGGCAGAGCAAAGTAGAAAAATCCTTCCTGGTTATTGATTTCCCCCAGGGGGCCACAAGGTACATCGCCAAGGGACCAGGAACAGTCTGTTATTTTCTATCATCAGGGGAAGAGGCAGTCACACTCTGGGGTTTCCTCGGTCAGCTCTGCTCACGTGGAAGGGTCTTGCATCTCAGAGCTGCTCCCCACGCATGAAATCCAAGTCAGCCTCAGCAATTCCCCTCAAGGAACTGGAGGCGTGGGGTTGTCTTCTGCCACCTGGCTTAGCCCTCTCTTCCCTTTGGCCCCAGCAATGTGGAAAGAAATCAGATTATTCTTGCAGATCGAGGCTGACTCGAAGAGATGCTGTTTCTCCAAGATACTGAAGGATCTTTTCCCAGGATCCGGAGAGGGAGCTATAAAGCCTTCCTTTGCTTTCGCCCCAACCTCCCCCTTTTGTAGTATTACACACAGGCTCTTCACCTCTCCATTGGTCTCATGCCTGCCTGGTCCTTGGGATAAACTGTAAAGCTTGCTGGGAAGTGGTCATCAGTATAACAGGGCTACTGAGATGTCAGGCTAGAGGCAGAGAGATCTCGGTCCAAACTTTCCCTCTTACTCTTATTAGCTGCATGGTCTATCTTGTCTGAACATTGTGAGCTCTAGGGTCATCATCTCTTAAAGTTATGTTAAAATTTCCTTTTAAAAGACTGAATGAGATTATGCATGTAAAGATCATGTATGTAAAGGGCACAGGACGCTCAAGAAATCTTTAGTATTGCGAGAAGGTTAAAAGTGGTTAGGTTCCCGACCAGGGCCCTTGGCCTCCTTAATCGATAGAAATTGATCAGAGGCCAGACAAGAAATTCAGGCAAGGTTTTACTGGGGTCCCTGCTGCAGCAGCGGAGAGTGAAAACAGGTAACAGGTTCCCCTGCTCACTCACCCTTTGAGCTGGTTCCTTATTTGGGGTGAGGGTGGGGTATATCCAGGGGTCGGGCTGGAGGGGTGTGGCTCAGGCGTTTTGCCCACCCGCTTGGTGGTGCTGTGTGCAGGCGGCCTGCACAGTACCCTGCTTTTGCTCCCGACACCCTCTTTTTGCACCCAGCTCCTCAGAAGTCTTAGTTGGGTTTTTGGTCTTTTTGTATCTTGTTGTCCATAATCTGCCCCAACTGCCCATGCACATAGTTATTTTTAGTCCCTCATAGTTTCTCTGTATTTTGTTGCTTGAGGAGACGTGTGTCCAGGTGCAAGCATTGCAGCAAAGGGTCCCAGTTTCCAGCTTGTCTCAGTAAAAGTGACATCTGCAAGTTGTGTTGGATCGGCCATATTTTCCAGTGCCATCTCCTGGCCGTATTGCTCCTATTGCCTCAAGGTCATCTCCTCTCTGGGCTGAGAGCACAGGCATGCCCATTAGCCACAAACCCTTCACCATCCCAGGAAAACTCAACCCAAATGGAGACAGGCAAAAAAAAAAAAAAAAGCACCGAAGTCTGGCTCTCCGTGGACCCTTGCTTTACTTCCATTCGGCACGTCACCCACTTCTGTGCTAACTGCACAGCTGCCCTTCCCACCACGCTCAGCCCCAGCATCTCGTATGTCCCCACAGGCTGGCATCTTGAACCCAAGTCACAGCCGGCTCCTTGAGGCAGCCTGAGGCCTGACACCACCTGTAAAGAAAATGCTTCTCTCCGTTGAAACTGCACAGGGCCCCTCTGCCCCATCCCGGCCACTCCCCCGACGTTGTCCTACTACTGTTTCCATGTAGCGCATCTGGCCAAAGCAAACAGCTCTCCGGAGTCAGCTCTCCGGCCAGCAGCTGCAGTACAGAGTTGGCAGGCTGTTTCAGGAAGCCTCGGCCTTCCCCCACCTCCTCACCCTGTGAGCGCTCCTGGAAGACACCAGAAATGAGGCCACACCTTCTAACTGGCCTTCACACAGAGCCTGACCTCATTCTCTGGAGGAACTGGACCTCTCCCCGGCCCCGACTCCACTCCCTTGCCATTGCTGTCATCCATCTTCCATGTGTTGGGTGCCTGAAGCCTGGGATTCACTTCTGTCCTCTTCGAGGAAAGGGATCGTGTACTGTGGACATGGGGTGATAGGAGCTAAAGGAGTAATTAAGAGGCTCAAACGAAGGAACTTTTTTTTATGATTCCACATTAACGGTTCCGTTTGCAGTTTGGGGGTGGGTGAGGGTCTCAAATCTAGGAGTAATGAGAAGAGGAAAAATTGGAAGAATAAAGAGAGGAAAAGAAAGAGGATGGGAGGGAAAAAAGAAAGGATTTTTAGCATCTTTTATAGGTTAGGCGATGTGAAAAATGTTTTACGTGTGTTTTCCCCTTTAAACTCTATAAGGCCATAGGTATTGATTACCCCCGGTTTTATATATAAGACACTGAGGCCCCGAAGACAAGTGTCTTGCTCAAGGTCACTCAGTTGGTGACAGGCAAAACCTGAGTTTTCTGGCTCCGAGGCCAGGAACTTTCCATCAAGTTGCTGCTGCCGCCAGTAGCTTTGGGATTGCCTCTCTAATTTACTTATTCAGTCCCATCATCTGGAAAAAGGCATCTATAGACTCAGTGGCCTCCATCTCATTCAACAGTCAGCATGCCTCATTTTGACCAAGGTTGGCAGTCCTCAACTTTGGGTGTTCCTAGGAGCTGCCTGGTAGTGGCAATGGTGGTGCTCAGGGCAGTGAGGGTGGGGAGGGAGTGGAAGCGGTAGTGGTAGCAGTGGTGGTGGTAGTTACAGTAAAGGTGGTGATGATGGATGGTAGTAGTGGTAATGGTAACGGTGGTGGATGGCAGTGATGATGGTGACGGTGGTGGTGGTGGTGACGGTGTTGCTGCGGATGGTAATGATAATGGTGGTGGTGATAGTGGTGTTGGTGATAGTGATGGTGATGGTGGTGATGGTGGTGGTGGTGCTGATGGTGGCAGTGATGGCAGTGAGAGTGCTAATGGTGTTAGTGGTGGTGATGATCATGATGATTGTAGTGATGATGAGTTGATGGTGGTTGTGATAATAATGGTGATGGTGGTGATGGTGGTGGCAGTGACGGCGGTGATGGTGGAAGTGATGGCGGTGGTGGTGATGGTGGTGATGACAGTGGTGGTGGTTCCGTGGTCTTGTTGTCACTAGTGGCAACTGTGGGGTTAATACAAGATATAACTAAGCCAGCTAATTGGCTTCCTCTGTCTCTAAAGTCCTCCCTTGCATCCCATACCCCACCTCCTCATCTTCTGATTTTGTAAAAAATGTCCAGAGTTCTGAACCTTTGTTTGTTGGAGGAGCATCTGTAAGATGATATGACAGCCTCTTGTATTTATTTATTTTTGGAAGGATGTAAGGGAAACAGCTCCTCTTATTTAAACAAAACACAGAGTCCCCAAGGCTTTACAACTGGAGGCCAACTCTCCAGGTGGGGAGGGAGGGCTGACCGAGCAGAGCTGCCGTCCCTCCTGAGTCTCCTCTTTCCCTCACCCTTCGTTCCCTGTGTCTCCTCTCCCACAGCCCTGTCAGCCCGGCCGAGAGTTACTGTTCGTCCTTCAGAGCTCGGGCCCAAGGGTAGCCTGCCATCTGCTCCCTTGATTCCCTTAAGCCCAACTGAGAGACTAGAATTTAAATGAGCAAGAGACAGAGATAGAGAGACAGAAAGACTGAGAAAAGAAAACCGAAAGGAGAACAAGCAAAACAGGATGTTTAGCCAACATCCAGGTTACAAAGCTTCCTTTTCTGAACCTTCGCAGCTGACTCAGTCCCAGGCTCCCTGGCCATGTCTCAGTCCTCACCTTGTCTCAGCAGCTCAAGGTGCTTAGGACCGTTCAGGAGACACCTTCCAGGGCTCACGCTCCCCAGAGCTCCTGACTTGTCTCCATGGGGAAGGGGTCAGAGCATTTATTACACGTTCCTCTACCTCTAGTCACTTGGTGCTCTCGGACCCCAACCAAAGATCCCCCATCTCAGCCACCCACCCGGGGTGTTCCAGCCCGGCCCCATCGCCCGGATGTCCTGCAACCCCTGAAATAAACGCACACACCCTTTTAGGTGCCTGGCCTGGCTCTTCTGATCTAACAGTACAACCACCTCAGAAGCACACAATCCCTTTCTAGTTAATTTCACCCACAAAGCAACAAAGAAGCCCCCCTGCAGGAGGGCTCAGGGCAGCAGCCGGTTGAAAATCTGGGGGCCTGGGACCACCTTCAGCCGTCTCCCCTGTTCCCTGGTGAGGGCAAAGTTGAAAACAATTTAAAAGAACAGCAAACGTAAAACACAAAGGAGAAAAATTCAAACGTCCCCGGGGCTGCAAACTGTTACTTTAATGACAACCGAATTTCCTTTTGAAGCATGAAACGGAAGGTAAATACACAAATGGTACAGGGCACTTCCCCCCTTTTTTTCCATTAGTGCTGTGTTCCTGGGTGATTTGGGGAAAATCTGGGCACTGACTGCAAGCTCCCCACCCAGGGGTCTCCCAGGGTGGGAATACCGTCGTGAGGGTGTTGCCGGACCCCCGGGCTGCCCCTCTTCTGGCCCTCATGCAACTGCTCCCTTTGGGGCTTGATAAAGGACACAGGATGAGAAGACGGAAAACAAGCACGGGAAGCATATCTGGCACATTTGTTTTTGTCCTTCGCCATTGTTCAAGCAACAATTTACGCCTGGTTAGTCGGGACGGCAGCTTTTCTTTATTTTGCTGGACTCCTACCTTATTCCCATCCCAGGGGTGGGGCAGGTTGATATTTTTTTTCAAGGCTGTACTAAACATTCCAGCCTCCCTCATGACTCTGACCCCCAGAATCGCCACTGCCGGCGGCCAGTACCTCTTTGTACCTCTCAAGACGGCTGCCGAGGCCGGCCTCCCCCCATTCCCATGCCGTTTGGGGTAGCCTTGAAGCATTTAGAGACACGTTAAAGTACAAGACATTCTTCCCCTCTCCTATCTCTCCAACGTGTTACTCGAGGACTGCGATTGTTTCCTTTTAGCAGAACATCGCTGACCAAACTCCTTGGAGGTTATCACTCCCCACCATATAATGAGTCCTAATCTTTCTACAGAAGTAAAACTGTTGCCATGCCCCGTCCCTCCACTGGTGGCTTCCCAGCCTCTCTCCTGAGAGTGGAGTTTGGGGGGAAGTCTGCAGGCTGGTACTGGGAGGGTTAAATTAGCCTGGCCATGGAAGGAGAGAGAGGGACCACAGCATTCTGCTGACCCCAGATGGAGGGTGCCAAACAACTCCCTTCAGCAAGTCAGCTTGTGTGGTTGTCCTGGAGCGTGTACTGGGGCTAACTCATCCTGGCCGCTCCTTCCGGATGTAGCCTTGCTCAAAATCAAGCCTTATTCCCCGGGGGCTGCCTCCTCCTGCCTTGATAAAGAGTCTCATCGTGGATGATTCAAGGGCTTGAGATGCAAGCTCTAGCGATAGCTGATGAGGCCTCCAGCCCCCAGCTGACCTCACTTTCTGGTTGTTGACAAGTTCAGTCAGGCTGGCCAAGGAGCATCCCGTCCGAGCCAAGACAAATGATCTCCAGCTCGTGCAGCCCCTGTGCCTCCAAGTCCTCCTGCTGGATGGCAGCCGCCTCCGAACCTCCCCGTAGATCATCCCCAGGTGCCACTTCTTCCACAGGCGGATGAGCAGACCGAGATGGAGAAGCCTGGTTCTCCATTCTACGCTGACATCGCTGGCTGTCTAGGTAGAGCCTGGCCTGGGTCCTCTTGGACCCTCCTTCCTTCTTCCCAGACTCTCTCCTTCCCACTCAAACAATTCAGGACCTGAGTAGGTGGTTTTGAGTCTTGAGTCACTTAAAAGCATGCAGTAGACCCAGTCCTCTTATGTTTAGAGAAGACTTTAAACTAGGCAGGGACACGCACGTGCGCATGTGCGCGCGCGCACACACACACACACACACACACACACACACACACACACACATACACGCATAGTAGCCCAGCCGGGACTCTAATGGGAACTGGAGGTCTTTTTATCATCCGCACAGCCAGCAGCACTGAGGGTCCCCAGCTCCTGGGGTCCGAGTACAGGACTGGAAGAGGTCAGGGAGGTTGCAGCTCTGAAGTCTCCATGTGGGCACCAGACAGACTGGTCCAGGACATAATGTTTTTTCTGAGACTTCTAGAGTTAAGTATCTCTTTGGAAACACTGGAAGGGACAGAAAGTACCGGGAGTGTTTGGGAGGAATGCTACCCCCTCTTCACCCGCAAGGCCAATTCTTGGGGACCAGAGCTCACGCTGCTGCACAGTTTGGGCTGTGTCCACACTGAGCTCAAGGCTGGGGCTGAAAAGGCTCCAATTCTGGTGCCAATGTAACCCACAGGGAGAGACCCAAGGGCCTCAATACCACTGATAGTAAATCACACTCCCTGACCACCGAGTGACACTTCGCTGTTCTCTAAAGGTTTTTCATATGTATTATCTGACCCTCATGACACATCGGTTAGTTAGATATTATTACCCCTCTCTCTTTTATAAAGGAGGAAACTTGGCTTGGTAAGAGAAGAATCAGGATACAGACCTTGGACTTTGACCCCAGATCCTTTGCTCCTCCGCAGTAGAAATTTAATTAGACTTGGAAAGAGATAATAGTTTACCACAACCTAGGGAGTTGAAGGCTTAAAGGCACAATGATGAGGTTAACAAAGGCAAGGTGAGAAAAGAGTGGAGGCCATTTTTCTCTTAAGGATTTTTAAATTGTTCTACCTTGGCACATTGTAAACGTAATTATTCGTTACTTTATGTAGTGAGTCCACGGTTATTGTAGAAAATTTTTTAAATGCTGATAAGAAAAAGGAAAAAAATAAACCATTAACTCTAATTCCAGCCACTGTATATGTGTACATACGGACAGAGGTACATATATATATCCATGGAGAGTTGTTCTACTTCTTTATGCATATAAATATTATATATAAAGATCACACATAAATATATATGAATTGTACATTAGTATAGATCCCGGCATAGCTTCTTTTTTACTTAGAAACATAGAAAAATGCTGGAATGATATTTCCATGTCAGTGGATACGTTTATATTATTCTTTAATGATTGCCTCGTGTTCCATTGTATTGATATTATTGGACGCTCATACTGTTTTCATTTTTTTATAATTGCAAATTATGCTGTAATGAAGCTTCGTATGCACATATCTTTGTGCAGCTGTCTGATTATTTCCTTAAGATCAATTTCTGGAAGTGAAATAACTTGGTCAAAACACACGAAGATTTTCAATCTATTTTGCCAAAGGGTGTGCACCTTTTTATAGTCCCAGCAGCAGGATCTAGGGTTCAGAAGGCTTAGTCAAAGGACACGGGAGTAGGAGGGGAGCTGGACGGTCAGAGAGCCAGCTGTGTTTAAGGGGACCTTGCGTGACATGAAGTGAAGATTGGATTTTGATTTCTAGGGATTAGAGAGATACTCAAGTTTTTGAGCAGAGATTGATTTGGCCAGAAGTGGCAAGGCAGAAGGAAAGACAGATTGGAAGGGGGGAAACACCGGAATAGTAGAGAACCCTGATGTAAGAAAGGGAAAATGGATCACTGAGATGGGCTGTGTCAATGTGGGGGGAGGACAGAGAGCGGGGAAGAGATGTAGAGGAAGAAGGAGGGCAAGGGAAATAAGACAGCTGCGAGTCATGGCATGTACGCAGATAATTAGAGATGATACAAAGCTTCTGAGTCTGAGCAACTGGGAGAACAGGGATGCTAACAACGCCGAAGAAAACGGAGGGAAATTTCAAGGGAAAGTGGAGTTTGGGTTGAGGCGTTTGATGGTAACATCCGTGCAGAGCTGGCCCTCGGGCTGTGGGACGCGTCAGCCTCAGAGGCGCAGTCCAGGCTTTAGGAGGTGGCGACATTGCAAGGAGTGACGAGCAGTGGGAAAACAAGGCCAAGGACAGATCCCTGGAGAAAACCAACTTTTTAATAGTGAGGGAGACAGAAGGGCTACGGAGGTTCATACAGAGAGGAAGAAGGAGAACAGGGAGCGTTCTGAGTGACAGAAGCGGAAGACCGGAAGCCTAGAGGAGGGGTGATTGTATGTTGGAAAGGATGCAAAGAGGCCAGATAGAAAAAGATGGAGGAAGGAGCCATTCGCTTTGACTGCACTGGTGAGGTCCACATAGAATGAGACGGGGCACCATCCAACCTGCCGTGAGTCCGGGTAGAACTTGGTCCCAGTCTTTGCTAAGGGCAGAGATGAGAGTGGAGCAAAGCAAAGAGTACACTGGGGCCGGGATGGTGGCAAGAAGGGGACTTCTAGGCCAGGTCCAACCAGGAACGTTTCCACTCAGCTGGCCTGGCTTGAACTATTTAAGCCTGATTGGGGGCGGGGTTGTGGTGGGCAAAGTCTTTTTGTGAATTATCTAAATGAACGCATAGCATCTGGGCAGGGTCAAAAATGAAACGGGATACACACGTTTGCGTGCTCTGTTTAAGGCAGTGATACAGTGGTAGCCTAATCAATTTTTTTAGGTAACATTCCAACCCAGAGTAAGAAGGATAAGATCTCATTCTCTGTTGGGGGGGGCGGTGGTACAATTTCCTTCCTCTTACTTTCACAAAAAAAGTTCTTTGGGTCGACACAAATACCACCCTCCCTCTTAACACGTAAAATCTTGAGGTATAGAAAAATTATACTCCTGGAGAAGGTGAGCACTTGGTTAGAATCTCCACGTCTTGGCTGTCTCTGAAGGCAGTTCCCGTAGCTACCTCCCCCGTCCTAAGTATCAGAGGGCGGGAGCAACCCACCAGCTGAATCCCTCTGCTCTGCTTCTCCTTCCCCAGGACTCAATTGAGAACGCACACTAGGCAGAACAAAACAGTGGCAACTAATGACAAATGGACGGAGCTGCCCCCAGGTCCCCCTCCCCACTCTCTGTTACCATGGTGACACCAGCCAGCCAAAGCCAAGAGATCAGGAAACATCCATAAAGGACAGTCTGGTGGACACAGGTGTTTGGGGAATCAATGTGAACCAACAAGATCCTTCAGTCTATTGAGGGTCGGAGGGGGATAGGCACTGAGATGGGGAACTGGGGGCTAAGGTACCAACAGGTGGGCTTTGTCCTTGAAACTAGAAGCCTCTTTTCTCTCCACAGGGAGTTGCATCATTCTGATACTTGTTAACACCATATACCAAGGCTCTGTTTTCTTTTCCATGTTCATTTCTTCTTGCCGCTTCTACTTCACCTACAAATCTGGATAACATCTAAAATGGGCAGCTGGATATATGCTCAAGAAGGCATGAAAAGAGGCAAAATATTTGAAATACGGTCACTGGAACCTCCTTCAGCCACTTTGGAAAGTAGACCGCAAGGCCCAAATGCCACCCACTCTTTCCAGTTGGAACAAACGGTAAACATATCATCTAAATTTACAGGCAGAAGGGCATCTATTTGAAAGGGTAGCGACAACCAAAGTTTGAGGAAGAAAAGGAGAAGAAGAGACTTAACCTATATTGTGGTTTATTCTTCACTATTTAGTTTTTTGTGTAACAGGAAGCTGACAGTCAAATATTAACTGGAGTTGTATCACAGCTCAAAAGGTCTGGTGGACATAATTTCCACCAAACAGCCATCATCAAACATAAACATAGGAGGAAGGGAGGAAAGAAACTTCTCAGTTACTCCTACTTTTTTAAAAATGTAAATAACATGTTCCTACTTAGGTGCTTTGAAACTCGGTCATTTGAATCGTTCAAATTCTAGGTACACATCAGGATTCTCGTAACAAGCCACTCTCCACACTCAGCCCACAGCAGCTGGAGGACTGATTCAGCCTGTTGCTCTAAGCGTTCAGGTCATTGCTCTGTCATTGCAGTAGCCATAAAGGTGAAGAAGGATTTTTGCAGCCAATTGCCAAAACCTATCAGGGTTCATTGCTTGTGGAGGGCACTCAAAACATGTTGGTTTATTGAATATTGAAAAATGTTTAAAGTCTTAACTGTAGTAGAAATTATAGCTGAATCTCCACCAACTCTTCTTTCCTCCACAGTTTATCAGTCACGGAATTTAAGTGGAGATGGACCCCACCAAGCTGCAAGTTTGGACCAATCAGAGATTAGATTCCAGTCCTCCTGTCACAATGATTGGTTCAGGTAGATGAAGTCTGATACATCAATACATGGTCTTTTCCCATCTGAGTCCTGAGGGCAAGATTGGTAGGACTTCTGAGAGAGTTTTTTCTTACCTTTGTCAGAGAGAGCCACCAAAGCCCAACTCCTCCCTCCTGGACAGCATGATATGAAGATAAAAATCCAAGAGATTTGGACATTTTGCCATCCTGAAGGAAACTGGCCTGAAGATAAAGGCGGCACCAATGAGAACAAAGAAAAGAGGCAAAATAAAACCAGGTCCTTGATGACTTAATTGATCTGTTGGATCAAACCAACCCTGAATTCCACTTTATCCAGTTTTCTTTCAATCAAGGAAGCCGCTTTGTTGTTTAGCCATTTTGAGATGGGCTGTCTTTTTGTGTACTTGTTTGTTTTGTTTTCAAAATAAAGAGTTCTAATAAATTGTTTTAAAAAACTTAATAATAAAGAGTCCTAACCAATATACTTAATGAAACTGTCATCTCTTTGACAATTTTGTTCTTAATGGACAACAAAAGTATGTTTTGGAGTCCTGGAAACTGAAATAGCAAATGGAATCTCCTGTTTGGAGAGATACAAGCTGGGGAATCCACCAAACTGTCTCACCAGGAGTAACCTGTCCAAGGCATTGATGTTCAATCAGTTCTTGATAGTTCTTGTTAAAGGGCATGGAAAAAGTCCGAGATGATGGAGAACATTTTGCAGTGCAAGGTATGTACTCTGAAAAAGAGATCCATCTTTATATGTAGATAAAGCTAGTATTAAAATGAATTTGAGTTCTCTAAGCATAAAATGTGGACCACTGAGAGGACAGACAATTAAAGTGCTCAAGCATTCCAGAAAATAATAGGGAATTTAAAACAGAAGTGAATAGTATAAAATGTAAATAATCCCAATGCCGGCTGCTGAGAGGCTCTAGGAATTCTCTTGAAATTAAACTATTTGTCATTTAGCTGAAAAGAAATGTTAACTGACTATCAGTCTGCAAGAAGACCCCTAGTTTCTCTGATCAGTTACACAAATGAAAGTACTGACAATATGATGCCAAATTTTTTTTTGGAGACTTGGTGATTTACTGGCTATACCTGTTTTCTGCTAATCAAGGGGTAAAGCTGTATTTTGTTTTCTGACCCTCCAGAAATACAGAGTCAAGAAAATATGAGATGCTCAAGAAATAATGGTTAGTTGTCTGGATGGAAGGAGATGGATGGATGGACGGAGTGATGAGAGGTGGAGTTTTACTGGAAAGAAAACTAATCCATACCGTCCCAGCTTGTCCTAAACATTCTTTGCAAAGGCAGGAACTAGCTTCTAATTCTGTGATTACTAGCAATTACATTCTCCAATAGCATTTGTCACTCACCCTGGCCCTAAAATCCTTATAGTTTTAGATACTTCAGCAAATGTCATGATAGTAGATGACCTGTAGTATCTTAGCCTTACATATTGCAGCATCTAACACATATATCTTCTTATTTATTCCTTCTTCAATGAGGACTTTTATGTGACTTAGCTTCTTTGAGTTCCAACCAAACTATGTCCTTTTGCGGACCCCTCTAACTTTGTTAATAAAACTACCATTTTTCTTTGCCAAGGGTCCACATGAGGAAAAATGGTCGTTGTTCCAGACTGCTCATTTGGCCCCCACATGCAACTTGCAAGCTCTTAAGAACCTATCTTTTCACTGTTTTCCATCTTGTTTCCCCTTTTCCATTTCAACTGCTACCCTCTACTTGAGGTCTTCAGTAGCTTCTCACTTAAACAATATCAATTTCTTCTAAATTCATATCCTTATTTCCAGTTTTTACTCCATGCTTTTGCATCTGACCCATCATAAGAAAACATGATACTGTTTCAACAGAACCTCCTGTTTTTTTTCCAAATTGAAGTCTTAACATAGATGGAAAAAAGCAGAGTTTCCTGGATAAACCTGGAATAGGGTTAGAGGAACAGACAATGCATTACCCCCCATGACAATCCCTACAGCAATTCTGCAGAACCTTACAGCTCTAGCTTCTCTTCTGATGCGGCCACTGGTGCCCTCTAGGAGAAGGCTGCTGAGTGGATGCAGAGAGCATAGCATCAACTTTGAGATGCTAAAGAGTATGGTGTCCCTTCATCTTCACTGGGCTGTAATCACATCTAGAGCCTGGAAGCAATGGGAAGTGTTCCCATTTCCCCAACTCTGGATCTCGTTGTGTCACCTAGATACATCTCATTTCTGACTTGGAGTTTTTGCTTGCAACTGCTTTTCCTATAAAAGATCAAGCTTGTGTCTGGGACCAGGCTAGGGAATGGTCACCATTCTGTTGGCTACATTATTCTGTCTCCTCCTCTCTCTCCCAGAGACCAAAACAATACAATCACGCTTCTCTAGATAGATAGATGATAGATAGATAGATAGAAGATAGATAGATAGATGGTAGATAGATAGATAGATAGAAATCTAGAGAGATAGAGAAATAGATGGAAGGAAGGAAGGAAGGAAGGAGAGAAGGAAAAAGGGAAGGAGGAAGTAAGAAAAAGATATCTAATTTAGATATAGATATGGATATGCCCGAGATTTTCACTGACCCACCAATTTCTCATACCCACCCAGACCAGGACTACTGTTAACAGTCCACGTCCACAAACTTGTTTTCCAAATGGAAACCTGGAGGTTGACCTCAATATTTAATTTCTTTCATCCAATATCTAGTTAACTGGTTCTGTTGATTCTACCTCTTAAATAGTTCTCATTTCCATCACTTTCTGGCCATCCCCACAGTTCATCACCCTACTTTAGGCCCCAAACATCTAATGCTTGAACGGCTGCAATAGCTTTCTGACAGGTCTCTCTACCTTAAAAATCATCTCCTTCCTTTCCATTTGCTATATATATAGATACATACATATATATTCAATATATACACACATATATACACATATGTTTAATCCTTCAGTGTAAAATTGTTCAGTGGTTTTCCTTGGCCTAAAGACAAAATCGAAACTCCCTTAATTATCTGGTCCTTTCTCTGTAGTGGTTTCCTGTATGGTTGTCTCCCCAGAAACTCTTTTGAGAACTGGCCAAATCTCGCACGTCCATTCATGGGGGCTCAGAGGAGATTGTCATGGTGGAACGTAAGCCTGCCCCCGGGGCCAGAGTTGCTCAGTCCTGAGTGGGCATTTGGCCATGGTTGGGTCAACCATGGTGAGTTAACTCACCAGGAACTCTGTGCAGTGTTAAACTCAGGAATCATTGTGACCTATGTTGTCCACTATGCTTTACATGAACCTGCTGTGAGATAGAATGATGGAACCAGCAAACACAGAGAAGTGGGAGTTTGCCCCAGAGTGAGGGGCCTGATCACTCTTGAATCTCTGGTCCTAGCTGCTCCTGAAGCCAGGCTACGTCCCTACTCTTCCAGGTGCATGGCTGAGAGACTCTTCCTTGCACCCCACGGGCTACACGTGTATTCTTCCTTTCAAGTTCTCTTTTTGCGCATGCCATTGGAGTTGGGTTTTTATGTTTGCAATCAAGAGTCCGAGCTGTGCGTCCCACCCTCCCAGCCACCACCACTTCTCAGCTCCTTGAAGCCAGGTCTCCGTCATCTCTGTTATCCTCAAGGCCAATTTATTGCTGGCGCAAACCACTTGTTGAATAAATAACTGGTTTGTTACCAAGTGTAAGTTTCTAGCAATCTCCTTTTGGCCGCCTTCCTAGCTCACAACCAAAGAGAAACTGAATAATAACTTGATTTACGAGACATTTGCGGCTTTCACCTCCTCCGTGCTTCCTGGAGCAGACCGCACCTTCTCTTTGGAGAAAGTTTCAGGTATCACAGCAACTGCACTGGACACTGACATCCCCACGCGCTACTCACTTGATCCTCCCAACAATCCCAAGGGGTCGCGCTGTTGTTACAACCATCTCCATTTTTACGGATGAACTGAGGCCTGGAGAGATGAAACAACTTACCCAAGATCAAATGGTGACACCGCAACCCCAGCGTCGGTCTGCCTGGCTCCAAACCCGTGCTCTTACGATTTCGCTTGCTGGCCTTCTCCTCGGATTTCCTGAACCGATTGCCTCTGTTTTTAGAGCAGAAGGAACCCCAGAGTGCGAGCAGGTATTTAAAATTCCTGCTCGTCTGTCTCCAGCCTCTTCTGCCAGGTGGAAACAAATCCACCCGAACACCTGTGGAGAGGCGACTGGTCATATTTTGTGCTGGACTCAAACCAGATGGTCTTTCCTGCCAGTAAAGTGGTACTGCATGGGCCGGGGACACTCTCGATGGCCCCAGAGCGTCCCACGTGTGGGATGTCATACGCCTCTCCCCCTTTCGGCATCGATGCCATTCCTCCAAGCCCAGAAAGGTAATTTTGAGAGCTGGCATTTTGAGGAAGGAGCAGAAATTGAAGGACCTACAGAGGTGGGTAAGAAAGAGTTAAGGCCGCAGCTGCGGGCACAACACATGGGGTGTGGAGTTACGCTCAGACTGGGCCTGCTGCAGACCAAGTCAGCTGTCATTGGAGAACAAAGCATCCCCCAGAGCCGCTCAAGTTGTGTTACACCCGGGAAGCCCTGAGAGCTCCCTGAAGCTGAGGAGCAATGAGCAGGCCACATTCACACGGACCGCAGCCGCCTGCCGCTGCCCCCACCTGCACGCCCTCCCACGGGGCCCCAGAGACCGCTACACCTCCATCGGCTGGGCGGTGATCCAGAGAGCTCCAGTGGGGCAGGGGTGTGGGGAGGTTTGCCACGCAGGGGCTTCTGGTGCTCTCAGAGGAGGGGGACAGAGGAAGTCACTCAGGTGTGTGTTTGTGGGTAGGGGGAATAAAGAGGGATCCAGGGCAAGGATGGGGGTGCCCTGTAGGCACAACAGAGACTCAGCTCGGGATTTGGGAGCTCAGATTTGGCTTTCCTGTTTCATTCTATCCAAGTCTGGGTGATAAAGAGTTTTGTGCTGGGCTTCCCTGGTGGCACAGTGCTTAAGAATCTGCCTGCCAATGCAGGGGACACGGGTTCGAGCCCTGGTCCGGGAAGATCCCACACACTGGAGCAACTAAGCCTGTGCGCCACAACTACTGAGCCTGCGCTCTAGAGCCCGCGAGCCACAACTGCTTAGCCTGCATGCCGCAGCTACTGAAGCCCACACACCTAGAGCCCATGCTCCACAGCAAGAGAAGCCACCGCAATGAGAAGCCCGTGCACCGCAACGAAGAGTAGCCCCCGCTCGCCACAACTAGAGAAAGCCCGCGTGCAGCAACGAAGACCCAATGTGGCCAAAAATAAATAAATAAATTTTTTTTTTAAAAAAAGAGTTTTGTGCTGGAATCCTGGAAAGCTCAGATCCTTCAGCAATTCAAGAAATGCGCTGGCCGAACCCCTCAAATGCTGAGGGTTCTTTGGTTTTCACTCAAACTTAAACATTTTTCCTGTTTTTCCTCCCAACTGCCAAAGTCGTTGCCTGGTGCAGTCTTTCAGCTCCAGGAGTCATGGGGTCCCTAACAGGGAAGCTGTGGGGAGCTTCAGGGGATGTGCAGCTGCATCTGGGGCTTCTGGCTCTTTCCTTCTCTGCCTGTGTCTGGGTCACCTCTGGGATCTGCGGGTTAGTCATGGAGGTGTCAGCATTTATGAAGCCCACCCAGGGCCAGGCCTCCGTGGCAGGACCCGGGGAAGCTCTGTCTGCCCTGTGCTCTCCCATCATGCCTTTCACCAGTTGGAGTCCCAAGGAGAGGTCCTTCCATCTTCAGGTCTCTGCTACACTTTTCTGAAGGGGATCGTGGGGGAAGGCGTGGCCTGGACTCCCGGACCATCTCTTACAGCTCCAGCTCTGAGATCTGAAAGCTAGAGGGAAAAGGGGTCTGGTCCTTTGCAGCCAAGTATTTCAAGTGCTCACTGGTTTTCAGTCGTAGGGGGTCTTCCAGGAAGCTGAGTGTAATCCACAAGTAAATATACCAAAGGCATCATAGCTCCAAGATTTTCCCAACAGTACACGCCCAAGGTGGACAGCCCATCACAGAGTCCAAGCTCCGCAAAGACCCTAGTACTCATAACACCACCGTGTTAAGCATTTCTTGCAACTGAGAGAGGAGAAAGTTGGGACTCAAAAGTCTTTTCGGGCTACATAAGTAGAACACAGAGCAAAATATTGGCAGAGCCAAGATTTGAACCCGGATCTGTCTGCCCCCGAAAGCTCTCAATCACTGCATTTCCTGGGTCCCTTCCCCTCCATTGAATTCCCAGTCTAAATTAAAAAGTCTTCAGTGTGCTACCCTTACCTTCTGTTTTCTTCCTTTGTTTTCTCAGGGCTCATGAAAGATGGAACAAGATGGAATTATCACCACCAGAGGACATCCATCACTGGTAGAACAGAGGGCATGGGTGCAGGAACCAGCCCAACTGGGTCCAGAGCCAGCTCTGCTGACTACAGGCTGAGTACCTCGGGCCAATCACCTACTCTCTCTGAGCTTCAGTTTCTTCATGTGTGAAAGTCTGGAGATAGTACCAATCTCACTGATATTGTGGGGATTAGAGGGAGAAACCAGAATAGGAATGCCTGACCCATTGTATGTATTCTATAAACGCTAGCTTTTTACCTCTTCCCTCCACAGGCATAAAGGTAGCTATTAACGCCTTCCTCAAATCACACGGCTCCAGATGAAATAACCTCCCAGAAATGGTTCCATTTTTCAACTCTCCATTTTCTTTGCTCTTATTTTGGACCATCTTTTACTATTCCTTAACGCCTTCTTGAATCCTGGCAGGACCAACTGCCAAGAAATGTTGTCTAAAGATGCACCTTCAGGGCTTCCCTGGTGGCGCAGTGGTTGAGAGTCCGCCTGCCGATGCAGGGGACGCGGGTTCGTGCCCCGGTCCGGGAAGATCCCACATGCCGCGGAGCGGCTGGGTCTGTGAGCCATGGCCGCTGAGCCTGCGCGTCCGGAGCCTGTGCTCCGCAGCGGGAGAGGCCACAACAGTGAGAGGCCCGCATACAGCAAAAAAAAAAAAAAAAAAAAAAAAAGATGCACCTTCATAAAAAGGAAGAGAGAGAGAGAAGAAAAGAATGATGATGTGGTCGTGTAATGGATTCATTTTAAGACTTGGAAATGCATAAGTAAAGGGAAAAAAAAAAAGATGAGTTTTCAGAACCCTGGACATTAGTGTTAAATTATGTTGCTTTCATAATCTGGAATGTAAGTCTCTCTCTCTCTTTTTTAAATTTTTATTTTATATTGGAATTTAGTTGATTTACAATGTTGTGTTAGTTTCGGGTGTGCAGCAAAGTGAATCAGTTATACATATACATATATCCACTCTTTTTCAGATCCTTTTCCCATATAGGTTATTAGAGAATATTGAGTAGAGTTCCCTGTGCTATCCAGTAGGTCCTTGTTGATTATCTGTTTTATATATAGTAGTGTGTATATGTAAACCCCAAACTCCTAATTTAAGTCTCTTAATTTTAGCAGAAATGCCTCTAAGCTTGTCACCACTGCTTCTGGATCTGAGAGAGGACGAGGCACTAAATGAGAGGGGGAGCACGTTCAAAGCAGGAAGTTCATCTAACACTAATGGCCAATGTGACTGCAAGATGCAGGCGGTGGTGATGCCCTTCACACCTTTCTCCAAAGCCATTTTATGTTGCTTCAGAGTGTGAGGCATCACACACAGGGTCATCAGGTTGGAAACTGGGGACCTCAGACCCTGGAGGGAAGCCACTGTGTTCTCAGGATATTGATAACTTCAGCTTCTGTTCAGGTATCTGAGCTCAGTGACAGCTCTATATGTCCGGTGTGTTGAATGAATGAATGAAGAATGAGTGAATAAATGACATGGACCCCTCAAATCAAGACTTTCTCTACCTCCAACTAACTCTTGCCCAATGACATCAAAGTATTATCAAATCTCTTTTCCCAGATTTAATTTTACAAAGTCAGCTTCACTCTTGAAATGGATGAAACTTTCACATTGATGTGGGGAGACGCCAAGAAAAGGCATGAAAAGTGATTGCTGCACCTTAATGACAGGACAGGAGAGCAGAGGTGTGACATGATTGGCCAGGGTGGGGGATGGGATAGGACCAGGGGAGTGAGGATGGGAAGAAGAGCCTGGGAAGAAGAATGAATAATAGATTTGAGTAAGACATGATTGTCATGATCATTTTGTGCCGTTTGGCCCACTCGGCCACTTACTGAATGGGAAACCTCAATTTCCTCACCTATAGAATGTGGAAACAAATACCTATGTTTTCACAGAGCTGTTGTGAACACAAATATGGAGCCTAGCACAAGGAGACAGTGAATGTTAATACTCTGGGGCGTAAAGATCTGTGGCCGTAACCCCAGCAGTGAGTGTTCCACAGGTAAGAACGCTTCCTGCAAAGCTCCTCTCAAGTGATTAATTATGACATTCAAGCCAATAAGAGAAAGAGAGGAAATACCTATTAACTCAGGGGAAAGAGAAGAGTGTGTTCTGCATGATCTCCAGGGTGGTGGCTTAGCCCTAGGAGAGGCCCCTCTGATGGCCACAATGGCCCTGGGGGCCAGGACCGACCAGGTGCAAATTGTGAAATACATTACATCTGACCTTGCTGTCACCGCCTTCCTGGTCTGTACTTGTTCTAACTCCAGGTTTTACCCTTATTCCCAGAACCCAGAGATTTCACACTGTCCCCCTCTCCCTGATATAAAATCTGCTCTGCAAACATTCATTGGTTCATCTAATGCCAAAACATAGGAGACGGGCGCCAATTTAAACTAGAAACCCACCCCACGGTTATTTGCGCTGGAAAGCTAATTAAACAAGAGAGCTGATTTGGCAAACGTCTTTGGAACTCTGGTTTGTTGCAAGCACTGCAACAGGCACTAAGGAGTACAGAGAAATTCTTCGTTCCTGCCTTAATAACGTGATAGGGAGGAAAGGGAACCCTCCTACACTGTTCGTGGGAATGTAAATTGGTACAGTCACTATGGAGAGCAGTATGGAAGTTCCTCAAAAGTCTAAAAATAGGTCTATCATATGATCCTGCAATCCCACTCCTGGGCATGTATCTGGAGAAAACTCTAATTGGAGAATATCCATGCACCCCAGTGTTCATAGCAGCACTATTTACAGTAGCCAAGACATAGAAGCCACTTAGATACCCATCAACAGAGGAATGGATAAAGAAGAGGTGGTACATGTGTACAGTGGAATATTACTCAGCCACAAAAAAGAAGGAAATAATGCCATTTGCAGCAACATGCATGCAAATAGAGATTATCATACTAAGTGAAGTAAGTCAGACAGAGAAAGACAACTATCATATGATACCACTTATATGTGGAATCTAAAAAAATGATACAAATGAACGTATTTACAAAACAGAAACAGACTCACAGATTTAAAAAACAATTTATGGTTACCGAAAGGGAAAGTAGTGGGAGGGATAAATTAGGAGTTTGGGATTAACAGATACACACTACTATGTATAAAATAGATGAACAACAAGGACCTACTCTATATCACAGGGAACTATATTCAATATCTTGTAATAAACTATAATGGAAAAGAATCTGAAAAAGTATATATATATATATATATATATATATATATATATATATATATATATATATATATCTGAATCACTTTGTTCCACACCAGAAGCTAACACAACACTGTAAATGAACTAGACGTCAATAAAAAAATAATTAATGAAAAGACATACACTCCTCACACAAGTTTTGTCAATGTGCTTGATTCTTTAAGGTCTATGCATGTTCTGCTTATAGCTATAGCCCAGACTGGAAACTATCCAAATGTCCATCCACAGCAGAATGGAAAAATAAATTGTGGGACTTTCACACAATGGACTATTTCACCGCATGGGAATAAACATTCTACAGCTTGATGCAACGATCAGACTGAATGTCGAGTGAAAGGAGCCTGATGCAAAACCACACGTACTGTTGATTTCATCTCTATAAGGTTCAAAAATAAGCAAACGAATTTATGGTGTTAAAAGTCAGGAGAGGGACTTCCCTGGGGGCGCAGTGGTTAAGAATCCACCTGCCAATGAAGGGGACACAGGTTCCAGCCCTGGTCTGGGAAGATCCCACATGCCAGAGCAACTAAGCCCGTGCACCACTACAGAACCCGCGTGCCACAACTACTGAAGCTCGCATGCCTGGAGACCGTGCTCCGCAACAAGAGAAGCCACCACAATAAGCCCGCACCCTGCAAAGAAGACCCAACGCAGCCAAAAAAAAAAAAAGTCAGGAGACGGGCCTCCCTTGGCGGGGAGGAGGAGAGCTGGAAGGAAGGAAAAGGGGCTTCCTGGTTTCTGTTTCTTAATCCCACTGCTGGTTACAAAGGGGTAACAGCTCATGAAATTCATCAACCTGCTCACCGATGATCGTGGACTTTTTATAGGTATATAATTCTACTTCAATCAAAAAGCAGGGCTTCCCTGGTAGCGCAGTGGTTGAGGGTCTGCCTGCCGACTCAGGGGACACGGGTTCGTGCCCCGGTCCGGGAAGATCCCACATGCCACAGAGCGGCTGGGCCCGTGAGCCATGGCCAGTGAGCCTTCACGTCCGGATCCTGTGCTCCGCAACGGGAGAGGCCAAGACAGTGAGAGGCCCGCGTACCGCAAAAAAAAAAAAAAAAAAAAAAAAAAAAAGCAAAGAGCTAGATGTATAACTATGGTAGACATCAGACCAAAATAACACATAGAAAAACATACAGATTTTACAAAGCAACTTTGAGGTTGATGATATTTTGACTCTCCTGCTGTCCTAAAACATGGAGATAAAGAACATGATAGGAAACCACTTTGTTAAGAACGCTTGCTTTGGAAGAGTGGTTTTTCACTTCAGACTGTAAACTCCTAAGAAGTCGTTCTTGACCCCGTCCACGCTGGTGAGAATTCATTATGACATCACCAATTCAGCTCTAATTAACTGGACCTTTATAAAAGGTGTGCAGATTGTCTTAAAAAATAGGAAGAGAGCTAAAATCTGTTTCTTCTTGTTTTTAAATTATGTATTTTTAGGTATAAAATGACAAACCACTTAACTTGAGAAAATCAATACCAATTTCAATGCTTCCTTTTGAAAGAAAACCTCTTTGAGACCTTTTTTCCTAACCCATTCCCCGGACCTTCTGCCTAACATTTTGTCCCTCACAGTTCTGAGCCAATTCAACTCTGTTATAAAGGGAGACATAAACATTTATCCAGGGCCATGCCCGATTCCTACAAAATTCCCTCTCAGACAAATTATGTCTTAAAGTCTGAGCTCTTAGAAGGTTGAGAATGAATAAATGTATTATTTATGCATAGATGCAGATAAGTAGATAATAACGGCATGGTAGCTTTTCATAACCCTATTTAGAGTGAGGCACTCAACTTTTTAATGGCAATGGGGGACTTTCATTTTAGAGACTGTCTTTAAAAGGAAAAGTTTCCTCAGAATGTCAATTATCCTATCACGTTTGCAAATCTACCTTGTAACCTCCAATGCCTTGGAAGATGAATCTTCATATTTGAACGTGAACTTTTTGCTATTAAAACCAACCCTCTTAAAAAAAAAATAAGTAGGCCCTTTGGGTTAATTAATTGAATTGAAAGTGTTTTTTTCTTTTTTTTTTTTCATTTTCAAGTGTTAACCACTCCTAAGGCTGTTTAACTCAGAATCACTGCTTCATCACAATCCAGCCTCCTCTCTCGGGAGGGCCGTGGATACTGCAGTGGGCTGGGTACTTGTCAAAATGCAAATTCCCAGGGCCCCTCCCCCAGAGAATCTGAAGAGTCTCAGCTGGAGACCAGACTTGCATTTTTAACGCCCCCAAAGTGACTGCCGCAGGTCCCCCTTGGTGGACTCATTGGATTCTGCCTGAATCAAATAAGGAGGGTCAGCTGCCCTCGGAGGCCCAGCCACTTCCTCTGTGCCCTGATTCCCTGCAGTTCCCATGTCCAGTCTACACGCGGATCCCAATTTGGGAATAGATGGCATTCCAAGTAGTATTTTGTCAAGCTTAATTGGAACTAAGAGCTCATGTGGCTTTTTTGTTCTTTCCTTTTGAATGGTGCTTTGGTCCTTGGGCGCCCTTATTTAACCTATAAGGGAGCAAAGTTGCAGCAATGACTATTGTCCGCAAGGTTCTGGGAGCAGAGGGGTAGAAAAGTGAAAAGTCATTGTCAGAATTCCCAGACGGGAATGATCTTAGGCAAAATGTTGGAGGACAGGGGAGAAGAGGGGGGAGTTAGTTTAAAATCACACCTCTCCCTTTCTGCATTTCTCTTTCCTGGGGTCCTTTCTCTGAGGCTGTTAGGGCTTTCTTAGCTCTCATCCAGCCCATCCCAGCTAATCAAGTTCCCATTCTAGTAATCAAGCTCCCATTACCTAGGGCAGCTAATACCTGTTATTAGTTAAGAGAAAGGCAATTTGATGGAATCAGTTTATGCTCTTGTGTAAGTGGCTGATACAACTAAGTGATATTTCAATAGCACAGGTCAAAGTGTCTCTGGGCCCTTCTCACTCCAATTCTCTGGTTTCTCCTGGAAGAAGGCCGCCTTCCAGCCCCTCAACTGTGTACCTAAAAGACATCCTACTTACCATCGGAAAGTTGGCCGTCCCACTTCGAAGCCCCTTCCCACAATCTCACAGACATACTCCGCTCACAACCAGAACTGGCCAGGATCTCGTCTGAATTCTTGATAGCACTGCTTGTACACCGGTAAGGATCTGACCTGGCTTGTCCATAAAAATGCTACCATTTCCCTCAATTCTTTTCTATTTTTCCTCCTTGCCCATTTGTACATCGAAGGCTGTCCCACTTCCAAAACTCAATGGCAATTATATTAGAAAACAGCAAAGACATTCCCTGCTGCCAATGCAAAAGTGATCACCAACCTGACTGCCACGCAGCTGGTCCTACAGACAGAGTGACCTCCGAGCAGCTCAGCGGAGTGTCCTGTCTCCCCCCCGAAATCTGGGAGTAGGTCTCTCCATACTGCTTATACTGGGATCTTCCTCAGCGTCTAAGCTTTTGAAATGCAATGGTACCGATAAAACTGTCCTCAGGACAGACAAAGGGAGAGCCAGGTTGAAGCAAACAGTGTCATTTTACAAATGGCAAAAAAAGCCATCGCATACTTTCTACGTTCGTCCCAGCATCCATGACAGATCTGAAAGAGAAATCCAAGACCTGGGGGTGGGGTCCAGCTGCCTTCATTCATTTCCCTTAATCAACAGCTGTTGGGTGATGCCCCCCAAGTACACACATTCTAAATCGACACTGGTCGGGGGCAGGTCTTCTGGGCTGGGGAGTCTTCTGGGCTGGGGAGCGGGGGAAAAGCATAACTCTGGAATCATGATTACTTAAGTGCAGTGAAAGAGGTATGAAATCACACGAGAGGTCAGAGAAAGAAGAGTTCTTCCAATTAGGACAGTGTGAGAGATGCCATCTGAGCTGGTTCTCCAAGACCTGGGATGGAATTATATAAGAATCAATTGTATAAGAATCAACATCGGGGAAGAGTGATTTGGGTAGAAGCGCCGGAAGGGCAAAGGGCAGAGAGAGAGGATGCTCCTTCAGACAGACACTGGGAGCCGGAGGAAGCCGAGAGAGCCCAGCATCTCCAGGTGGGAAGTTCTGGGAACAGGTAAAGGGCGGGAGGCTGGGCGGTGGGCAGGGCTAAATTACAGGTGGGCTGCCAGAGTCGCAGGACTCAGTGAGCAGAGAGAAAAGGGTGGTCCTGAGGAATGTGTCCCATTTTCCTGGCTCCTTGGGGACTTCAGGCATTCTAACAAGAGACGTGTCGCCTGCCAGCCAGCAGATGTGGCCCATGAATAAACATCCCCGCGGGGCCAGGGAGGTGGGGGGAATAACAAATATGAAGAGAGTGGTGACCTGCCCCTCCGTGTCCCCCCCGCCCTGCTCCCAGGGCAGCAGACACGCTCGCTGGCCCGAAGGGGAGGACTCAGACGGCCTCGCTCGGGGCCGGGTAGGCCGCACATTAATCCGGGTGGATTTGGCCATCTTGTGACACAGCCAATCAGTTCGAGGGAGGGGACTGCAGGAACGCCTCTCCTTTCACGCCACAAAAGGATTTTCGTCCCTTGAGAGCACAATGAAAAAAAAAAAAAAAAAGCCAATCAAGGCGGGATCAGCTGTGGGCTGGTCGCTGCAGATCTGTCTGTCCCAGAGGGGGGTTAGGGGGACATATTGGTCCGTGTGGGAAACCCACAGCCTCGGCTTCTCACACATTGTTCTCCTTCTCTTCGACTGCACCCCTCCCCACCAGCCCGTACCCTCCCCTCTCCCCTCCCGAAAGAAAGCCGTTAATGCCACAAAAGATACTTTCCCCATTGTGCCCTGGACAGCTGAGAGGTCCCAGTTAGCCCTATGCAGCTGTGCATCCTCTCCAGGGAGAAGGGGCCTGGGCCATCCGAATGGAGAACGGGATGCTTACCATACAAAGGAATTAAAGCCACTTGGGCTCTCTCCTGCTAATCTAGGACTGGGGCGGGGGCGGGGGGGGGGAAGGTTAAACACGGTTACATTTTCATTAGGTGCTAATAGCAAAAGGGCAGCTCCGGGCAGCAGGGACCAGACATTGTTATGCAGAAAGTGCCCCCCAAAGGAAGGGCAGGGCAGGTGGGGGGGGGGATGGAAGGGAGCAGCCAGTGTTAAAGCTCGGTGCAGGGAGAAAGCGGGGGGCATGCAACGGTGCGCTGTTGGCCCCGGAGCTCCATCAATGGGAGAAGTCATGTTTTCTCTGAAGGAAACAAGTTGACATTGTTGGGGAGGGGAAGGGCTAGTGGGGGGCTGGCGACAGACTAAGGCCACATTCTGTGGGGAGTGTGGGGTCCCCCATCATTAGTTTTACTCTGAGGCTTTGCCCAGGAAAGTGGAAGATTCTGGTGCGTGTCTAGGAGATGGGGAGAACGAAGGTGAGCCCTGGCTCTGCAGCTGTCTCACTGGCCCTGGGGCCTGGAGCATCTGTGTGACTCTAAGCCTCAGTTTCCTTTTAGTGCCAAATGGAGATAAATCCTACCTCCCCGGGCCCTTAAGAGTCTTCAGTGAACTTCAAGTGCCGGGTACAAATGAGGGGCTCAAAAAGGGGAAAGGCTTTCTCCTCTCACCCTCAACAGAGGAGTCCCACTCCCAACATCTCCTAAGGAGACACTTGAAAAGGCAAAATGAAAGAAAGCAGGCTTTGATACAGGGGGCGAACGTCACTTCACCCCCTCCCCGCCGACTCCCCTTCCCTCCACCCCGCAGTACAGACAGCATTCTTGCTTCTTCCACTTGGGAGCAAACTCCTCTTGTCTTCTCTGCAGTTTCCTCCAAAACCCTGTCCGGCCCTCAGCTCCGCCACAATGCCTTCTTGCTTAGACTTTAGTCCGTTCAGACATTACCATCTCCCAAACCCTGAATACTTGTGCATCAATAAATCAACGGGTAAGCCAGGGAGTTATTTTCTGCCTTGCATTGCTCCATGTACGTTTATGAACACACTGTCACAAGGACGTCACTGTGGGAAGATGCTGTGCAGGATGGACTCCGTGCAGATGCAGGGAGGTCCGCGGTGGGGGGGACAAGGAGACGAACATTCGCACGTGCGGGTCTATCGCTCTTTAGTTCGAGCTCCAAGCCTGTGTGTCTCCCATCATTCCTCAGTGCACTCAGGATTCCCAGAAACTCAGGACTGAATTGAAAGCTAAATAACAAAGTGGTGGATAAAGAACTGCCAAAGCAAAAATCCGAACGATCCTTTCTACATAGCAAATGGAAGGACAAGGTTCAGTCTCGGCAGCACGAGACTCATATTGTAGTCCAAAATGAGGTTTCCAACTTCAACCTGGATTCTTTCCCCCGCTTTGAAAGATGAGAATATGCCTCACCCAACTGGTTAATAAAATTAGCATCCAAAATCTTTCCAGGTGCAATGATAGACCCCTTTAGAGGAAACTGCTTCCCTGAAGCCAACAGTGCTCAGAAATTACAACCGGTTTCAGCAATTAAGAGAAGTAAAACATTAAAAAAGCATGAGGCAAAGTACATTTGCATGCTAATAGCCCCTTCTGTAGTGCTGGGGAGCTGTGTTTTACAACAAAGAAGATAACTTTCCCACAAGAGCAATATTAACCCTTGGGTTCTCACTCTAACTCCTTGGACCCAGTCTAATATCTAGAATTCTTCTGGCCCTGGTTGGGGAAGATATGGGCTAACTTTGCATATCAGTCCATCCACTGTGGCCTAATTCTCTCTGGCTTGGGTAGGAGAGGAAAGAGAAGGAGACTTAAAAGTTCTGAATGTCTTTAGGGGTAGAGAGAGGAGGGTGGCAATATGGACCAGGGGGTGGAAAAGAACGTTTCCCTAGAAAACACACTGGAGTGTGTTGGGCACAGGCACTGATGTCAAATGAGACTTGAACTTGAATCTGGCTGTACCTCTTCCTAGTGATGTGACATTGGGCACATTACTTAAATTCTTGGAGACCCAGTTTGCTTATGGAATAAGGTGAAATGAGGCGATGAGGGTAACAGTTCTCTTCCCCAGTGACTATCTTGGTTACTGTAACGGGACTGTAGGTGGCATTTGCAGTGCTTCAGGACGAACATTACAAAGACCTTTTGGGCACAACAACATGAAAAAGTGCTATGGCTTTGTTGAAGACGCAAAGCAGTCCTTTTTGCTTCATACAGAAAGTTAATCTTGGAATAAGAGCAGATTATGTGTAAAGAATCCTTTTATTTCTTTCCAAGGTGGAAACCACCAACGTATTAGATTTCTTCAAAGGTAGCAATCCTCAAGAATATACCATAGGCCCCCAGGAATCAGGAGAAAACTCTCAACCTCTATCAGAAGAAGACAAGACATTACGGCATATAGAGCTGGGGTTTGGGAGCTGGATAGACCTGGATTTGCGATCCACTTGCTTTGAAACTGCCCGGCTGTGTAACTTTGAACAAATTTCTTAACCTCTTGGTGCCCCAGTTTCCCACTGTAATGAGGAGGATAAAAATCTCACACATTTGAGGTAAAGTTTCTGTGAGTAAGAGCTCAATATGTCAATTATTAAGGGATATTTCTTGTTTCTCTTTTAAAAACACATTTTCCCTTGCCCTTCCCCACGACACAATGAGGAAGCAATGCCCGAAGTATGTCATGTCTTAGATACGAAGCCAACTCATGGAAGTCAAGGAAAGATGAGGAAAGAGCAGTTTCTGTTCATCCACCAATGTCCTTGTCACTCACCACAGTTCTCCTGATGGGAAAGAGAGGTCGCCGGAAGGAAACAAAAGTTCATCAAGGACTGGCAAAATATTAATCTGGGAGCTCACAGATGGGCAGTGATGCGCGCTCCCCAACAGCGGGCACTGCCTTCACGTTCATGCTACCTGTGGGCTGAGTCACCCGACCCTGGCGCTGTGGGCACTCACTGTGGCAGGCCGGGCATCCCCGCTTCTAGATCCACATCCAAACTGCTTTCCAAGACAGGGCTGGGGAGGGGGTAGAGAGACAGAACGTGGACTAAAAGACAGGCGAGAGCTCTGACTCTGCCAGCGGCCCTTTTCTTTAGAAGGATGTATTTTTTTTCCCCCCTAGATGGGTGGCTTTTAACCACGACTGTACGTCAGAATCACAGAGGAAGTTTTTTAAAAAGTATGCTGGGGCTCTACCCCCACTGGTTATGATTCAGTTTCTCTGAGGTGAGCCTTGAACATGGGTATTTTTCAATTTTCTAATAAGACTAAATTTATTCAAGACCCTAGTAAAAGTTTTGATTTTAAGTACCAATAGTATAAAAAGTACAAAACAGATTTATAGATTTCTGATATATTAATACAAAGTGCATGATGACTACATACAGTACACCCTATAGGCAAAGAGAGGTGGAAGGGCAAAAAGAAGATTGTGGTTGAGGTCTAGTAATAAATAAATAAATACAGAAGTAGAGATGATCCATATTGTAGTATATTCGACCACCAATACTGCGGCCAAAATGTACTGGGCTGGCCAAAAAGTTCGTTTGGGATTTTCTGTAACGCTGTTATGGAAAATCCCGAACGAACTTTTGGACCAACCCAGTACCCCGCCCCCCCCCCCACACCCCCCAAAGAACCATTTCAACATAACTCAGGAGGAAGATGATAATGGCTGGGATTCTTGTAATACACCTCGAAGTCTATGGGAGAGCTGACCTAACTCACTGTGTAGTACGTGCCTATGGTGGCTTGTAGTTTTTTCCAAAGGAAGAAATAGAAAATGCTAAGTTTAGATTAGATTAAGAACTATAAAACTAGAAGGTGCCCATCAAAAGTGGCTCACTCCTTATTAAATAGCTCTTCAGCGATTCTGATAATGGAGCCAGGCTTGAGAACCGTCGTCCTGCTTGGAAAATCCACCAGGGGCATCCCCACCGTCCTCTTTCTTTCCAGGATGTCTTTGATCTGCAGCAGTGCTGCTTGCCATTGGCTGATGTTAGGATTACCTGGAGGACTTTTTAAAAATGAAGATGTCTGGAACTCACTCCCAGAATTTCTGATTTAATTGGCTTAAAGTGGGGTACAGGATCAAAGATACCTCCACAAGCTTATAATTCCATATATATCGAATTATTCATTACAGCATAATTTGTAACAACGAAGATTGGAGGAACCCAAATGTTTATCTATGAGAGTCATTAAATAAATTCTGGTCCAAGCTCAGCCTAGGATACTACACATCTGTTCAAAAAGAATGAGAAAGGTCTCTCTGCACTGATATGGAAAGACCTCTCAGATATACAGAAAAGAAAAAAAAAAGCAACAGCCAGAAGACTGTTTATAGGGTACTATTGTTTGCGTAAGATGGGAAGAAAATCAAGAATATAGTTTTACATTGCTTGTATTTGCATAAAGAAACACTGGAAGAATGTACGAGAAAATAATAAAAGTGACTCTGGGGACGGGGGGGTGACAGAATGTTTGGGGACGTGGATGGAATAGACTTTTTATAGTGTCTTGACTTTTGAAGCATGTAAATCACCTCTTTTCAACAATAAAGTTCTTAAAAATTTCCTCATGTGTTTCTAATGAGTAATCAGGTTTGAAAACATTTATCTACAGCAGGAGTCAGCACACTATAACAGGTGGACCAAATCCAGCCTGCTTCCTGTCTTTTTTTTTTAATAAACTATTTTAGAACAGTTTTAGATCTTCAAAATTATTGAGGCTATAGAAATAGTCTCAGAAATTCCCCATATACCCTACACCTGGTTTCCCGTATTATTAACATCTTTTGTTAGTGTGGTACATTTGTCACAACTAATGAGCAAATATTGATAAATCATCATCAACGGCAGGCCAGACTTCATACTTCCTCAGTTTTCCCCTCATGTCCTTTTTCTGTTCCAGGGTCCCATCCAGGATCTCACATTACATTTAGTCATCACGTCTCCTTAGACTCCTCTTGGCTATGATAATTTCTCAGACTTACTTCCCCCATTTTTGATGATCTAGGACATTTTGAAGAACACCGATCATGCATGTGCTGAATGTCTCTTAGTTGGATTCATGGGATTTTTTTTTTTCATGATTAGACTGGGATAACGTGTTTGGGGAAGGAAGACCACAGCTGTCATGTGCTGCTCCCATCACATCATATTGCTGGTACACACTATCAACAAGATTTATGACTGTGGATGTTAATCTGGGTCACCTGGCTGACGTAGGGTTTTGCCAGGTTTCTCCAATGTACAGTTATTCTTTTTTTCTCCTCCCTTTCCATACTGTACTCTTTGAAAGAAAACTACTCTGAGTGGCCCACTTCTAAGGGTGGGGTATATTTAGAGTTCTTCTGCACAGGAGATTTGTCGGTTCACCTCTCTTTAGTTATTCAATCACTAATTTATGGCGTTATGAACTCATGGTTATTTATTTTATACTTTGGGTTATACATAATATTGCTCTATTTTCGGGCTCAACCATCTTTGACCATCAGGGGCTCTTTCAGGGGGTTCCTTTATCCCTTTAACATATCCCATCATTGTGTGGCCCTTTTTCTGGTGCCGTTTTGTTTTCTGAGCATCTTCTTATTTTCTGGCACTATAAGATACTCCAGGCTCATCTTGTATATTTCCTGGCCCACCAGCATTAGCCATTTCTCCAAGGAGCCCTGACTCTCTTTCCTGGAGAAAATCTTGTTATTAAGAACGAAGATCTGGGTATTAGGTGTGCTCATTGCTTCAGGGGTCTCATGGCTTCTAGGTTCTCTCAGCTGACAGAGCAAAGAGACATAAGTGTATATACTAACCTGCGTGTACACACGTATCTATAAATATTTCTGTATGCAATCATCTGTATCTATGTTGACCTAAACATGAGTTAGTACTGACGTCTCCAACTTTATCCCGTTGTCACATGGATCATTCTAACCTCCTCTTCTTGTTCATGTGTAATCTTCCACTCCAGCAATGAAAACCTTCCTCCCACCAACCTCCATCCTTTTTTTTTTTTTTTTTTTTTTTGCGGTACGCGGGCTCTCACTGCTGTGGCCTCTCCCATTGCGGAGCACAGGCTCTGGATGCTCAGTGGCCAAGGCTCACGGGCCCAGCCGCTCTGTGGCATATGGGATCTTCCCGGACCGGGGCACGAACCCGCGTCCCCTGCGTCGGCAGGCGGACTCTCAACCACTGCGCCACCAGGGGAGCTCCTCCATCCATTTTCTTAATTGACCAGTCCCAATGTACGTACATAAAAGTTTCAGAACTGTTAACTCGTATGCCTTTAGTCTTACCAACTCCACTCATTTCCAGACTTACTTAGGTCAGTACTTTGTTCTCTAGCGCCACTGAAGTTCTGTGGTCACATTCCTCATTCATCCTAGGATCCCCCAAACTCTAAAATGATTTTTTAAAATCTGTATACATTAAAGTTTACTCTTTGTGCTGTAAAGTTCTATGGGTTCTGTTAACGGCTTAATGTCTTGTACTTATCATCATAGTATAATGTGGAACAATTTCATCACCCTAAAAAACTGTGTTTCTATTCAACTCTCCTTCCCCTTCAAACTCCTGGCAACCCCTCATCTGTTTATCATCTGTATAGATCTGCCCTTTCCAGAATGTCACAGAATTAGAATCTTACACTGTATAGCTTTCTCAGACTAGCTTTCTTTACTTAACCATAGGCAATTAAGATCTACCTGTGTCTTTTGATGGCTTAAAGGCTCATTTCTTTTTATTCCTAAATGATATTCCATTGCATGGATGTACCACAGTTTATTTACTGAAGAACATCTTGGTTGTTCCAGTTTGGGCAATTATAAATAAAACTACTATTCACAGGCATACTTTTCAGTGGACAGAATTTTTCAAACCAGTTGGGTAAATACCTATGAATGTGATCTGCTGAAGTGTAGGATGAGATGCTTAGTTTCAGAAGAAACTGTCTGTCAAACTGCCTTCCAAAGTGGCTGTACCATTTTGCATGTCCACCAGCAATGAAAGAGACACCCAGTGGCTTTGTATCCTTGCCAGTTTGGTGTTGTCAGTTTTTGGATTTCGGTCATTTTTAATAGATATGTAGTGGAATTTCATGGTTTGAATTTGCAATTCCCTAATGACAAATGGTATTGAGTGTTTTTTCTTGTGCTTATTTGCCATCTATGTACCTTCTTCGGTGAGGTTCCGTTCTTATCTTCTACTCATTTTTAATTAGGTTTTTTTAATTGTTCAGTTTTAAGAATTCTTCTTCATATATTTTTTGATACAAGTCCTTTATCAGACATGTGTTTTGCAAATGTTTTTTTCCAATCAGTGGCTTGTCTTTTTCTTCTTTTAATAGGATCTTAATAGCAGAAGGTTTCAATTTTAATAAAGTCTGACTTAATTTTTTTTTCTTTTCTGGATTGTGATACTGGTGTTGTATTTAAGAATTTTTCACCAAACCCAAGGTCATGCAGATTTTCTCCTATATTTCCTTCAAGAGTTAACTTTTGTGCGAGGTATAAGATCTGAGTCTAGAGTCTTCTTCTTTTGTTTGCATATAGATGTCTAATTGTTCCAACATCGTTTGTTGAAAAGACTATCCCTTTTCCACTGAATTGCCTTTGTTCCGTTGTCAAAGGTCAGCTGACTATATTTGTGTGAGTGTTTTCCTGGGCTCTCTAGTCTGTTCCATTGATCTATATGTCCATTCTTCCACCAACAGCACACTGTCTTGATGATTGCAGCCTTTGAGCAAGTCTTGAAATCTGGTGGTACGAGTCTTCCAACTGTGTCCCTCTTCAGTATTGTGTTGTCCAATTGAGGTCCTTTGCCTTTTCATATACACCTTAGAATCAGTTTATCAATATGGACAAAACAGCGTGCTGAGGTTTTGACTCGAACTGGGATGAATCTACAGGTCAAATTAGGAAGTATTGACATCGTAACAGTATTGAATCTTCCAACCCATGAACATAATATATGTTTCCATTTATTTAAAATTTTAAATTTTTTTCAGCAGCATTTTCCAGTTTTTCTGCTTGTTTTTATAAATAAAATTTCATTGGTTCATAGCCATGCTCACTCATTTATGCATTATCTGCGGTTGCTTTCATGTTATCTTGTCAGAGTTCAACAGTTGCATCAGAAACCATACAACCCATAAAGCCTAACATACTTATTATCTAGCCCTTTCCAGAAAAAGTTTTCTGACCCCTGATCTAGAGTTTAAATTGTAGAACACCTTTTCTTCAATTCTGTTTTCTATGATCTCTTTCTTTTTGCTGGCTTTGGGAAAGAAGGCATCATCAAAAAAGGAAGAAGAGCACCTTAGCTTCAGCAATGAGTTAAAAATTCTTTTCAGACAGCGGACAGGAGATCAATAGGAACCTTCTCTATTATCAAGATCTTGTGGGCTGAGCTGGGATGTAGATTATTACCAGGTTTGTTTATGTTCTGAGCTCAGTGCAACTGACCTAGAGGTATCTCAGAATGCCCATCACAGCACCTGGAACACAGACGGTTCTTAACAAATGCTTGATTGATGGATGAAGAAGGAATAAATGATGTGTGACAGAAGACTCCTGCAGTGGTTCCTCTGGGGTCAGCTGAAGGGCAGAAGTAACATGCTTAGGAGCTATGAAACTGGGGACAAATGCAACAGACCCATGAGGCTGTAGCCAATGACAGGTACCTAGAAAAGATGGCCCTTTGTCTGCCAAGAAAGCTAACAGATAACATGAACACTGCTTCCTACACTTAGCAAATGTAGTCTTGCGTTGAGTCTGTATCGGTACCAAGGCAATACGGAAGAGAATATGTATTAAGCATCATTTTGTTCCAGGTACTGACCTGGGGTCTTTACATATATTATTTCCAATCCACATAACAGTTGCAAGGTATCCCTTAGTATTCCAATTTCTTAGCAAACTAAGACTCAGAGAGCAAAGCGACTCCCTTGCAATGCCTTCATTTTGAAGTAATGGAGCGAAAACTAACCGTGGTGTAAAGGAACCCTGAACCACATCAGGCTTTTCACCCACACTCGGTGTAAGCGCCAGCAAATAGCACGAGATGCTGCTTAGCTCCCTGCTCTTGTTCGGGTGGCATTTACAGATGCCAGCTCTGGGGATTTCATAGGCACGTCACAGATGCGAAGAAACGAGCAAACGTAGTTCCATGTCTGTGAAAGACCATCCCTGCTCCTAGTGTGTTAATCAGTTGGTTGGTCAGCCAGGGGCCGTGATGTCCAGTAGCCTTTCACAGTGGGCACTGATGGACATCAGCAAAGGGCGAGACTTATTTCCTGCCCACAGGAGCCTCATGCTTTCCTGGAGATCGTGTACCTCCCTGTGTCCCCACGGGGGACCAGTGAATCCATTAAAAAGCACAGTCACACAAATGCTAATTGCTATAGATTTATATATACAGGCATGGACTCAGTGTGATTAAAAAGCTGTGGAGCCTTCAAACTCTTCAGTCGTTTATGCATTCATGTATAGAGCAAATCCGCATCAGTAACCGAGTTCCACTGTCCAAGTGGTCATCTTAAAAAGAAGAATTAGGGCTTCCCTGGTGGCGCAGTGGTTGGGAGTCCGCCTGCCGATGCAGGGGACACGGGTTCGTGCCCCGGTCCGGGAAGATCCCACATGCCGCGGAGCGGCTAGGCCCGTGAGCCATGGCTGCTGAGCCTGCGCGTCCGGAGCCTGTGCTCTGCAAGAGGAGAGGCCACAGCAGTGAGAGGCCCGTGTACAACAACAACAACAACAACAAAAAGAACTAACAGGGCTTCCCTGGTGGTGCAGTGGTTGGGAGTCCGCCTGCCGATGCAGGGTACACGTGTTCGTGCCCCAGTCTGGGAAGATCCCACGTGCCATGGAGCGGCTGGGCCCGTGAGGCACGGCCGCTGAGCCTGCGCGTCCAGAGTCTGTGCTCCGCAACGGGAGAGGCCACAGCAGTGAGAGGCCTGCGTACTGCAAAAAAAAAAAAAAGAAACTGACATTTTATAGCACATTACCGTTCACATAGACCTCACAAATGCATTACCTACCTTGCAAGGTAGCTGGGGCAGGAGTTATTATTGTACCCATTTCAAAGGTTTGTGTACTGAGGCTCAGATAGGTGAGGTAATTTGCCCAAGGTCATGCAGCTAGTAAGTCAAGGTCTGTCCACTAGCTTACCATTCCCTTCACTACTCTCATGTCCCCAAAGCGCTCATGCTCTAATCTTTTCTCTCATTCCATGTGAAGTCCACATGTCCCCCAAGGCACTGAGAATGTAAGGATGAGAGTCTGCTTTTCTTCTCCTGGAACTTCGACACCAGATGGCTCTCCCAGAGGTGCTTGGTAATCCCCTTGTCCCATGTCCAGTGAAATGAGATGCCACCAGTTCCCAGGACCAGCACTGATACCGTCTTCCTGGCAGTTGTGCGGCATCTGCAGCCTCCAGCTGCCCCAGCCTAGCTGGTGTGTCTCCTTCAGTGTGGAAAGCAGGTAGGCTCAGCAGAAGCCTTCCCAATGCAGCGGCCACAGAAGCTTCCACAGACCTCTTAGCACAAGGCAAGTGAATCTGCTTGAACTCTATAAAGCTCTATGGCCCCAACCCACTCCCTCACTCCACCCACAAACCAGTCACCCATTCTCAGCTCTGCCACTGTCTTCCCACACCCTGTGACCTTCTAGTGTCTTCCAGCCAAAGAGAGACCTACCCCTCCCAGGGGGTAAACGAGAGAGAGGGGGCTGGAAGTGGGGGCAGGCTCCTGGGAAGGATAAATGGCAATTCCTGCACTACCTTCCTTCATCAGCAGCTAAGCCCCCACCCGCCAATGTCTCCGATCCTTCCTGAAGGGCAGTGCAGAAAGGTTAAATGGATCCGCCATTCTGTGGACCGGCAGGGATTATGACCCACACCCCCGGGATACTAAGGCTGACAACCAACCCAAGTGTTCCTCTTGTAATTGAGAGGATTGACATGTTTGACAAATAAGAGCCCAGGAACCAGAACTGGGCCGGCATAGGCTCTGAAATGCATCCTTCATGCACTAGGCTTACTGTGAACAGGGGCTCTTGTATCTTGTTCTACACCATCTCTATCTTTGAGCTAAGTCAGTGACATTGAGACCAAGCCAGATCAATGCATTTCAGTGGGCACTGAATCCAGGACCCCTGGCCACTTTTCCATGCTGCACTAACCACACGGACCAACACGGTTGTAACACAGATTCAGAAGGCAGGAGGGGCGTGGGGAGGATTGAAGGACGGACGGTGGGCAGTCACGGAGGTCAGAGCATCACACCATCGAGACTGGAGAGGACCAACCTGCAGATGCATTAAAGACGGTCAAACTGAGAAGGTTCTGTGCAGAGGAGAAGAGTCTTGAGCCATTTCAGAATAGGCATTTCATTCTCTGATTCGTAGCTCTAAACATCAACTTGTGAAACACTCAGAAGTAACAGATAGATGCCTGCTCCAGGAGCTCCAGGAGAGGAAGTATTGTTATTATTATTACTGCTGTTGCCGCTGGTGGTGATGTTACCACTGCTGCTACTGCTCCTTTTTCCTTCTCTGACTCATTTTCCCCTTCAGCTTCAATTTCATGCCGGAACTGCTCAGGAGATCATAAAGAAGGAGCTACCAGCACTCTCTCCCCACCCCGCTAAATTTGTTTAAAGAAATACGTATGAATCCATAGAGAGAGACAGATCACAGTCCCAAGATTGGGCAGAGCTACTGCAGCTGCAAAGTTATAAGCCCATAAATAAAGTTTATGGTTAAACTGGCCTGACCTGGCTTTGCCCCTAGGTACAGAAGCAGTGTCTTGTCATTAGTATGCAGAACACATCAGCCTAATGTCTGCTCATTTGTTCTCAAGCCACTCTGCTCTATAAATCTTTTGGCCAGGGCAGAGTAGGGAAGGGGGAGCCGAAGTGAGGGGCAGACAGAAAAGGGTCAGGAGAGGGGGGGGGTGCTGCCAGGAGAGTTTCACTGCTGAGACCAACAGGCAGCCACTAGCTCTGTCACTCGGTGGAGAGGAAAGTCACACGTCACGGAAAATAAAGTCTTCTGCTTCTCCGGTGATAGGTGGAGAAGTAAGAGACTGTGGGAAACAAAAATCTCATTCATAAAATATTTTTGAACTCTTTTAGCTCAAAATGATCTGTCCTATGCTTTTACTGAAGAAGCCAAGTCCCCTGCTTTTATGGCCACTTATCTTTGTTTTGTTTTTATTTTTTGTTTGTCTGTCTGTTTGGGGGGTGTTTTTTTCCCCCCACTTTAAACAGAGCACTGGGATTCGGCTTGCCCACACCACATGGGGGGCCCTTAGAGAAGCTGATGGGGGCGTCTGCGGTATCCCCATCCTTGGCAGGCTGGCACGCCGCTGAGTGTGACTGCTGAGGGGTCCGTAAGAAAAGGACGGACAGGCGTGCAGGAACGCAGCCCTTTGAAAATCTCTCTGCACGAGGCGTTACTGAGAATTGACTTGGTTTGCTGAAAAATGAGAGTTACTCCTTTGCTGGGCTGACTTTCCACCCATTCCTCCTGTTCTAAGAACCTAGGAATAAAGATTCTGACAGCCTCCTGCCTGGGGATCCTGCTCGGGGAGGCAGGGAGAGAGGTGGGTTCCAGGAGAATGCAGCCCTATAGTTGCTGCCACTTCGGGGCTTTCAAATTTCCCACTAGGCAGCAAGCAAGGGGACATCTCTCTTTCAGCCTCCACCTGGGCAGAAGGAACACCTGCATATCGGAGACGTGTGTACGGCTCCCATCAGGCAAGGACGGTGGCCAGGAAGGGCAGAGAGTTGGAGAAGAGGGCCCATCCCCCAGCGTTGTTCTGTGCAAGAAAGATGGTTAGAATTAACGTCGGGGCAGCCTGGAAGGGGAAATCAGAGGCTGCGCGGCCTGCAGGCTCTGAGTGGAGGAGTGGGGAGGGATTATAGGTCCCAGGCTGCCCATCCGACCCTTGATGGTGATGCTGGGGGCCTGAGGGTACTTTTAAGCTGAGGGTTTGTATTTAAGCCTCAAGCCTATACATTAAAACTCATTTGTTTCTTCCTTTATTCTTGGGTTTCTCCACAGCAGCCATCTTTACATTTGGGGATGGATAATTCCTGCGTGCTGCTCCCGTGCTTGTGTACGCATGTCTGTAAGTTTGCAAGGTGGTCTGCAGCATCCTTGGTTCTTACCCACAAGGTGCCAATGGCATCCCCCAACCAGCTGTGACTACCAGAAAATACCTCCAGACATTGTTAAATGTCCCCCGGGTGCACAATCGTCCCCAGTTCAGAACCACTGCCCTGCGCATCTTCTGTCTTGTGCCTCCTCTGGTCACCGCCATCAACTTCGACTGTACTGGCCTTCCATGGGCCTTCCGCAACAGGCGGGAGGGGCGGGGCCCCCGGGGACACAGAGAGGGAGGAAGCACAGGAAAGATGCCCAGTTCCTGGCCTCAGGGAGTTTATTCCCCCAACGTGTTTTTAAACTCATCCTTAGGACCCAGACCAATGAGATACAGGTGGGGCTATCAGACTGAGCAACAAAGCCGGCAAGGAGCACATTTTTAGTGTATGCCCTGTGCAGCATTCAGGACAGGCTTATACTAAAACGTTACTGGTTGTTGGTCTGGCATTCAAATGTACCTGGCCGTCCCGTATTTTATCTGGCAATATGGTCTTCAGGAAGAAGTAAACACATAGGGAAAAAATCCAGAGAGGGAACAGAGAGTCTCATGATGCAGAAATACGCCATTTTCTTGGAGCAGGATTTGACCTGTAACCAAAAAAAAAAAAAAAAAATAGGAGACCTTTCCTTCATCTCACTTAATGAGGCTGGGCTGAAAGACCACAGCATCTCTGAGGGATCGTCTAGATTCCTCTTCTGCTCCCCATTGGTGGTCTTCCATGCCCCCCTCGGAGACTCTGTCTCTGGGCTCGGCTGCAAAAGGAAACGAGACCGTGGGCGGGCGAGTCTCTGTCAGGCCTTATCTGGAAGAGGGAGACGTGACCACGTCATAAATCCACAAGGAACAGGCACATTTGCTGCTGGAGCTGGAGAAGCAGCGGAAAACCTTCACTGGCCTTTTTCCTCCGCCATCAATCTTGCTTCCTCTTTGAAGGAGAGAGATCATTACTCACGGCCTGACAAAGTGAAAAGAGGGAAGGAGGAGCCGCGGGAGAAGAAGAGAGACCTAGCGTGGCAGGTGAAGCATCTGGGGACCCAGAGGCTGGAGTGGAGAGGGACGGCCGGGCTGGGAAGGCAAGATGGGCACAGCCAGGGTCCACAGCAAGAGTGAGACTGACCATGAGGCAAACCCAGAAAATCTGCTATGTCTGAGTTAAAGGGGGAAACCTACACACAGGGAGGAGGGAAAAGCAGGAAGGGGACCACCACCAGCACAGAGACACACAGGTGCTCATGTAGGTCCTTCAGGGCCATCGGACCCCAGTGTCAGCATTCAGAAAGACGTGGCTAAAAGCCCTGGCTGTGAGTCAGGGCCACGGTCCAGTCTTGGCCTGCCTGGCTCTGGTCACTCACCTTCCCTTGCACACCTTGGTTTTTTCATCTGTCAAATGAAGGTCCTAGGTTTTTTTGGGTTTTAAAAAATATATTTATTTATTTTTGGCTGTGTTGGGTCTTCGTTGCTGCGTGCGGGCTTTCTCTAGTTGTGGTGAGCGGGGACCACTCTTGGTCGCGGTGCGTGGGCTTCTCACTGCGGTAGCTTCTCTTGTTGCGGAGCACGGGTTCTAGGCGCGCGGGCTTCAGTAGTTGTGGCATGTGGGCTCAGTAGTTGTGGCTCACGGGCTCTAGGCGCGCGGGCTTCAGTAGTTGTGGCACACAGGCTTAGTTGCTCCGTGACATGTGGGATCTTCCCGGACCAGGGCTCGAACCCACGTCCCCTGCATCGGCAGGCAGATTCTTAACCACTGCGCCACCAGGGAAGCCTGAAGGTCCTGACTGAAACGATTCTTACAGTCCCTCTGGTTGTCAAGATTCTGCCTTGACGGGTTCTGTTTTTCTTTCCTTTTCCCTCTCATGGGACATTGGGAATGCCCAAGCTTGGGGCCTTCTGCCGTTTTCTTCCTTTCGTGAAATTCTGAAGCTCTGAGAAACCCTAGGGAGCCCTTGACCACTAACATTTTCTTTGAAGATGATGCAAAGAGATGCTATGTCCAACAGGAGAGCACAGCATGTCAGAGGACTAGCCACTGTAATCCTAAGGAGTGAGGAGGGAACCCTGTAACACCGAGACTCGGTCATACCCACCTGTAAAATGGGGGAGGTAATCCCTGTACAGTGGACCTATTGGGAAAACAAAAGAGAAGGCTGCTAAGGAAGCATTTTTTAAAATAGAAAAGCCCTACACGAATATATTACACACACACAAAAACACACACTGAGCTATATGACTCCAGCAGTCTCTAGCCTCCAAGAGGGGAAGCAAAACAGGAGTGTGTCTGGGAGGGAGGGGGCAGGTCTTTGGGAAGACGCTGCCAGTCTGTCTTTCCTTCAGGACAACAGCTGAATTCCGGAGCCTCATCAGACGGGACCTCCATGTCTCTGCAAAACTAAACGGACAAGCATGACCTCCCCTTGGCAGTTAACCTTATTGAAGCTGTCTGGGAGGTGAGACATTTATTAACACAGATGGACTGCCTTCCAAGGGGACCCCGCTGCTGAAGGCTCAGCAGAATGAATCCTTCCCCAGATGCAATAAGTCTCTGCTTCAGTGTGGAATTTGATAACATCCCCCTTGCCAAAGGGCCTTGATGGAAGGGAAGCCGTGCTTTTGACATGGGAATAGTCAAACCATGGGGCTGAGGAGCTCTACTCGCAAACACCAGTCCTGGGAGGCACAAGGTTTCACAATTCTGGATGAGCAGCAGCTGAAAACTCAATTTCCCTGTCTGGGATCTGGGTTAAAACTCTCTATAGTGGGGATGGGGGTGGGAGGGAGAGGGTTAAAAATATCCCTGACGAGTCATCCATTCCAATGTTCTCTATACTGGAGACCCAGAACACATACCCGTATTTAAGATGAGATATTCGGGAAAAAATCTCTGAACCAGCTTAAGCAGCACAGAAAATGTATCAGCTATCTACTGCCGTGTAACAAACAATCCTAAAATTTGGTGCTTTAAAACAACAAACCTTTATTGTCTCCCGGTCTCTGTGGGTCAGGAATCCAAGCCAGGCTCAGCCGGTACCTCTGCCTCTGCATCTCCCAGAGGCTGTGTTCATCTCAAGGCTCCAGTGGCGTGGGAGTGGGGAATGCTGTCTGAAGGACTGATATGATCTGACTGATGTTTTAAAGTTCTGAGTGGGTGAGTACTTTACTTATTCAGTGAATATCCAGAGCGGTGGTTCTCAATCCGAGCAGCACATTGAAACCCTGGGAGAGTTAAAATAAGAAAAGAAAAGCTTACACTCCACCTCAGAATGACTGAATCCAAGTCTGGGGGCGGGTAGCATCCAGGCATCAGTTTAAAAAAATGAAACATGGACATATATACACTACCAAGTGTAAAATAGATAGCTAGTGGGAAGCAGCCGCATAGCACAGGGAGGTCAGCTCCGTGCTTTGTGATGACCTAGAGGGGTGGGATAGGGAGGGTGAGAGGGAGATGCAAGAGGGAGGAGATGTGGGGACACGTGTATGCATATGGCTGATTCACTTTGTTATACAGCAGAAACTAACACAGTATTGTAAAGCAATTATACTCCAATAAAGATGTTAAAGAAAGAAAACAACTCAATGGTGAAAAAGCAAAACACAACAAAATAATGAAACAAGAAAACCTCTGAGAGTGATTCTACTGTGCAGTCAGGGTCCAGATCTAGGGCCTAGAGGAGGGTTGGCAAACTACACCCCAAATGGACTTCTCTCCCCAAATTGAAATGTCACAACAGCCTTTTCAGTCCCTCATGAAACTGTGGTGTGATGCCCTCCCACACAGGTTCCTGAGTCACAGCCTCTGAGCGTTCATAGGCTCAGAGGCTGCCTCGCTGACTGTAGCCCAGAGCTGGGGCAAAGTGTGGACCATGAGCACGAGCTGGTTATGTCCTAGGGCAGGATGTGTGAGGCCCACAGCTCTGTTCCCAGCGCCACCTTCTTTGGAGAGTTTTACTCATGGGAACAGCCCAACATATGTCCAACACAAGGGGCGTTTCTCTGGTGCAGTGGCTCTCAGCCACGACCGAACATCCTTAGGACCCCTGTGCAGCTGAAGAGAACTAAACAGTAATCTGATGCTGGGACCACAGCAGATTCTGGGGAGTCTCATTCAGTAGGTCTGGGGTGGGAGCTGCTTCGCTGAATGTTGTAAACAGACACTCATGCCCGGGAATCACCGTATTAGACTCTAGCAGCTAGAGCAGTGATTTCCAAACATGAACATGCATCAGAATTCCCTGGAGGGCTCATGAAAACACAGGTTGCTGGGCCCCATCCTAGAGTGTCTGGGAATTCTGGGGTGGGATCCATGAATGTGCATTTCTAGCAGAGCCTCCTCGGTGTTGCGGAAGCTCCTGGCCTGGGGACGAGACTACGAGAAGCACTGTTTCAGCGGATCCTGAGGTCCTCCCATGAAGGGGACTTGAAGAGGCAGAGCAGCGCGGGCTGAGTTCTAGGCCCCTGAGTCCCGTTGCTAAACTACGAGTAAGGCAGACAGTGTCTCCAAATCTCTGTACGCTTGTGCGTAGACGCCCGCCGAGTCCCCCGAGGGGCTCAGCGGGGTAGCCTGACATTAGCTGGTCTCTCCTGGAACCAGAGAAAGAGCGAAGGGTGATGAACGAAGGGTGAGGAAAACAAAGCCTTTCGAAAATGAAGTTACTCAGAGCTCCTTTAAAACCCACCGCCAGTGGGAACCCGAACGTGTAATTATTTCACCCATGAGTGTCATTAGGCGCTTCCCTTCTGTCCCACCCACTTCTGCCAAGCTTCGTGTTTGGGAGAAGCAGAAGGGGGTCTCGAGAGCCTCCAGACTCACCACATAACGCCCCACATTCCCCTGCCCTGACAAACTTCCTCAAAAAATAGGACTTGGATCTGTCCGGAGCCAAACCCCAGAGCTTCCCGTCCATCAATTAATATCTATGGCGCCTTCACAATGAGCTAAGCAGGGATATAAAAGGAAACGGTTCCTGCAGACTGTTATTAAGCCAAAGGAGAGCAAGTACCTCGCCTTCCTTTTCACAAGGTGTTGGCAGCTGGGCGGTTTGTGTGTGAGTCAAAATGAGCCTTCAACCGCTCATCCCCTGAGCATTTACTGAGCACTCTGGATGCCACAGGCTCTGCTCCAGCCTCTGGAGGTGTGGCCGTGAGCGCAACAGACAGAAACCACTGCCAGAGAGGCCCTAAGAAGCTTAGGGGCAGAAGCTAGAGGCCGATACCCTCACTCGGGAGCCCCATCCTGCGACTGGGTCAGCCGGTCTGCTAGAGAGCAGCCTGTGCATTTCATATGCCCTTTTCCAAAATCTACTACTGGGGCTTAAACATCTGCAGTTTCAAGGCCAGTGGGCAAAGGGGTCTGAGTTTAGACACGTGAAATGCACTTTCTCCACAGAGGAATCAGATGCTTCTTGCATTTTTCCAAATCTCTTGCCTGAATGAACTATTCCCTCCAAAGCCCCGAATCTGAAGACTCAACCACCCCCTCCCTCGCCCTGGGGCATCTTCTCCTCAGCATCTTTGTGCCAGTTCAGAGGCTGCCTTGACCCTTGCTGGAAGCTGTGGTCAATGGTGGCTTCTTGACCTCCCATCCCCAAAGGAACAAGTGGTTTTCCTACAGGTAGTGCCCTTCTTGGAAGGTGGCTGGGTACTAAGGAACCCAGATCCCCAACTCTGAGCCTGACCGATGTTCTGAATCAGGATCTTGTGAGGGTAAGGTCCACGGTGACAGGTACCATTTGCTTTGTCCAGTGCGGCGACCCCAGCGCCTAGCACTTTGCTTGGTTCCCAAGAGGTGAGTGAATGAATGAATGAATAAATGAATCAGAAACAGCTCATGGAACTTTGGAGTCCCAAGGGCTTGTGCCAGGAACACTTCCCCACCCTCATGCTTGTCACGTTGACCTCACTGATGACACTCACAGTGCCCATGGGGCGTGGAGGTGAGACATGAGGCCACAATTGTCGTTGGAGACCCATAGCATGGGAGAGACATCCACCTGACAACCCACACAATTGTCCCGCAAGGGATGAATGGAGGGATGAACTGTGGGCTGGAGAAAAAGCAGTGGGCCCCCTTTCCTTCCCTCCTGCAACCCCGCTTCCAGACATCAGGGAACAAGGGGGAGCTGGGGTAAATTTTGAAAGAGAAGGATTTGAACTCATTACCTTTAAGAGCAATAGATCTGGGATGAATGGGGATTGAGCCCCGTATTTGGAGATGAGAAGGAGGAAACAATACATAAAAGAAGCTCAGCGTGGTTACAGTTCACGGATACATGAATGTTTTTAGCATGCATAGCATGTTAGCATAAACACACCTGTGCAGAAAATGCATACAGAGCAAGCCTGGTATATGTTCTACAAGGAAGCAAGAATCAAAAAACCAGACAAGTTCATGAGAAAAGTCCCACTTGGGATAAACAATTACCACGGACTTGTTCTCACTCTATAGAACATGCTTTGCTCTCCTCTACCTTGAGGTTCTCTCTTCCTGGCGGTTCTCTCTTCCTGGGATGACAAGACTTCTCTCCCTGGAAAACTCCTATTCAGCTCTCAAAATTAATTTTCATCTCCCACCCCCAAAAAGACTGCTTTCCCCAAGGATGACCGTAGCACTCTGAACCTCTGCTATGGTTGTGTGTGTAATTTAACACTGTGGTTGAACGTGTTAGCCGTCTATCTACTTTACTTGACCGTGAGTTCCTGAAGGCCAGGATCCTTTCCTATTTATGTCCCTCCAGTATCTGGCATGAAGAAGTCCTCAATACAGGTTATTTTTTGGTTTTTTTGATTTAAAAAAATGCAAAAAGACTGTTATAAATCACGTCCAATTTGGACATCCAATAGGGACACGTCTCTCTATAATGAAGACCGAGTTTTCACAGAAAGTTGAAAAATACTCCCTGCATCCGACCTTCCAAGTTGTGGACCATGGTGAAGACCACATGTGAACGCTGGGTGAGAGCTACCCCATCATTCAGGAAGCCCTCTCAGAAAGCAGGGACGCTCACGGACGACTGGAAACTTATTTGCATCAAATAAGCACTCACTGGAGTGTTCAAAAACCAGCAGGTTCCAACTTGAACTTTCCAGAGAAATCATTGCTGTATACCCCACACTTGGTACGACGACACGGGCAGCCAAACCGAGAATCCCTTTGCCCCTTGATGAGAGACCCATGGGAACAGCCGGAGCTCCGGTCTCAGCAAGACCTCCAAAACTTTGTGATGATAAGCCACCCCCTCTCGGTTCCCTGCCAGGTGTCTCAGTGTTGCTACCTGAAAGAGCGGTAAGCAAGTGGAAATAACTGTGGGATTTATTGCCGTGAATTAACACCAAGGTGCTCATGGCTAATGTGGTGGTATTAAGGGCGTGGTGCAGCTTTTGGTTACCGACTGCCTCCTTTGCAGGGTTATAAACTCCAGAAGAGATGTCCCCTCCTGGCTGAAACTTGGCCACCGGTTCTTCCCTGCGGCTGGTGGCCCACCTGCTTGCTCATCAGCCTGCCGAGATCTACCTGCAGACACTGCTGGGGCCACGAGCTTCTGGAAGACTTGCCCATTGGAAGCCACTTCTGCTGTGACACTGGCATTCACAGCCCCTAAAGCAAAGAATTAAAGAGTGAGATTGCCATGCTCTAGAGTCACCCAAAGAGCCACCAGGAGATTGCCCATGAAATGAACAAGGCTGTCGTTATAAGGCAGGTAGCTGCAGATGTGTTAACTCAAGAATGAATCTATTATTCTTGTGACTCAATTCTCCACCTTTCCAGCAAAAGCCCTCAAAGGATCGCTTCAGACGAGAGGATTTATTAGGGACTGGGTAGGGTGATGCATCTTTTATTTGGATTATGTTTCTAAGTTATAACGTTTCTCGTCCCTTGGGCAATTCTCACGTCCCACAGTGTTTTGCACTTTGCCCATTCTCTTGTCCATAAACAAACTATATCTCATTTTAACTTTCCTCCCTCCAGCAACCCTCTGACGTAGGCAACAGGAGGTATTAGCACTCTGATTTTACAGATAAAGAAATCGAGTTTCGGAAAAATTCAAATGACTTTCCCAGATTCACACGGCAGTGACCAGGTGCAAACCCAAATCATCTGATGCCAAGCCCAGTGCTCAGACTTTCCACCCGAGCATGTTCTTAAAAAAAAAAAAAGTCAGCATTTTTCTCCCACCTGGTCCCACTTCCTGCAAAGCGGACGGGCAAGAGGGTCGATGGTACTGAATTATGAATTTCCCTCTGGGAAAAGAAGTGTTGCTCAGTGAGCCGCGACTCTCTTCCACTTAAATTTAAGAGCAGCTCGGTTCAGTTGAGCTCAGATTTCCACTTGTTAGGGACCCAGGATGAAACGCCCTTCTGAACCCTGCCATCCAGGGTTCTGGATGAGAGAAAGAGAACCAAAGGCAGATGACTCCAAAGACCATTGCCAGATCCTACACCCCAATTAACCAAGAGCTATATAATAACGTAACCTTATCCCCCAGGTCCTCAAAAAGCAATAACGTGGTAAAAGGAACCAACAAATTAGTAACCCATTACCTACAGATTTTAATTAGCGATGGGAACTAGATCCAACGTGAACGCCTCCCTAGAAATTCTTCCTGTTCCAACCACCTGGCAGGGACAGTCACTCCGATCTGGGAGTGCTTTCAGGAAGCTAGCAACGACCAGCTCAACCTGCCGCATCCTCTAAGATGAAGAAAACAACCCTTGGATAAGCCACAGAAGCCCAGTTCATGACTCCAGCAAGGCTCAGAGACTCGTGGAAAAGGGGAAGGGTGTTGGTCACAGTTGCCTCTAATTTCTTAGCAAATTTTGGCTGAATCATGTAGAAACCAAAGACGGAGAGACACCTCATTTTCCTACTTGGAGATTTAAGAGCTACTCTTCATTACCCACCTGAACAGAGTGTGTAAAGGGGTACTTGTGTTTAATTTTGAGATGAACTAAATATGCTTTATTTCGCAATTGCTTCGCTACCTGTTTAGAGTTGCTTTGGCTCACATTTATGTCTTGTGTAGCCCTTGATCACGCATCAGCCATGCAATGGGAAAAGGGGCAGGTGGACTGAATATGAAGGACGCAGCACAGGATTGCACCCACGAAGCGCCTGCGTGGCATAAGGCCCTTGGTTCTTGCAGCCGTTTTCCTTGCTGACCAATGAAAGGAGGAAGAATTCGTTGTAGGGTCTCCTATGTCCAGGGAATTGTCTCCGTCACCGCCAGTCCTCAGGCCCCACCACAACTGCTGCTTCGCTGAGATGACTTGGCTGGCGATCCACTGGAAGCCCGTGGGTGCTCTCTCGGCCCCAGATCCGTTGGAGCAATCCACAAGGTGATGGGAAGCAGATATCCCTGCTTTTCCCTGGGACCTAATTGAGGGTAAGCCCAGGGTTGTCATCCATGTCACCAAAACTCGACTTCTTCCTTCTGCCCTTCTGGTCTTCCCCAAACCATCTACACCAACATCTACATCTTTTCACAGAAGGGTCAGGAAGATCTCAGAAAGCAACACTGGGAACTCCACCTTACTTATTTCCTTGTACCACCCAAGAGGAAGAGGTACCATAGAACTCAGGAAGGCAGGGGTCCCACATGGGTGCTCCCTTTTCCTGACCTGTCCATTTTCTCATTTTCCTCAAGAAATCCACTCTTCGACAGAGGAATGGATAAAGAAGATGTAGTACATATATGCCATGGAATACTACTCAGCCATAAGAAGGAACGAAATAGTGCCATTTGCAGAGACATGGATGGACCTAGAGACTGTCATACAGAGTGAAGTAAGTCAGAAAGAGAAAAACAAATATATAATATCACTTATATGTGGAATCTAGAAAAATGGTACAGGTGAACTTATTGGCAAAGCAGAAATAGAGTCACAGATGTAGAGAACAAACTCATGGTTACCAAGGAGGGAAAAGGGAGTGGGACAAATTGGGAGATTGGGATTGACATATACACACTACTGTATATAAAATAGATAAGTAATGAGGACCTACTGTTTAGCACAGGGAACTCTATTCAGTGCTCTGTGGTGAGCTAAATGGGAAGGAAATCTATCAATAAAAAAGAGTGGATATATGTATACGTATAATTGACTCACTTTGCTGTACAGCAGAAACTAACACAACATTGTAAAACAACTATACTCCAATAAAAATTAATTAAAGAAAAAAGAAATCCGCCCTCCCCCTCATTCCCTACTTACATCTTGCAAATTTAGCATTCTACTAGGTGCTGATGGAGGATCTATCTCATCGACATGTGTTTGGAAACGGAAGGAAATGAGTCCCAAGAGTTGGGAAGAAGGTAGGAACTCAAGTTCACGTTACATCTTCAATAGAAAGCTGAAGCTAATACACTTACAAGTTGCCTAAGAAGCAGGCTCTCCTCCTCGCAACCAACATCATTATTTTCTTCTTAGATACATCCCTTCTGGGTCTTAGATGAGGAAAACACATCCCTCCTAATAGTACAGCTTAGATTTTGTTCCTTTTGAAAACAATAATTCTGGAATTATTGTACTAAAATGTATTTGATTCCAGAGATTTACTTATATAATAAAAGTATATTATGAGTGGATGAAATTTACTCTTCCAGGTGGATGGTGACAGTTACAATCAGATAGTGCTGGTGACCTAACCTTTCTTCAGTTTATCTCACTGCAAACTGATAATTCAGAGGTGGTTTTCCAGGGTCTTCTTTTCATGAACAAAGCTTGCCTTGAGCTCCTTCCCATGATGGGATGAAATATAAGAAAAGTTAATAATGGAAAGAACCCCGGAAGTTTCCCTTATTGTGTGATACGTATTACATGGCTGCAAAACGACAGCAAGCAAGACGTGAGTGTTTTAACAGGGGAGGTCAGCTGCTCACAGGACTTGATGGGAAAATTGGCCTTCTCGGTGGAGGAAGAATGCCTCTTCTCAGCGGAGCCCACAGATGTGGGAGGATGTGCATTTTTTACAAAATGGGATGCTCCCTTAGCCCGTCAGATTACTCAAATAACCCTTGTGACCGGTGGGTGACAGATCGTTCTCACATCTATAAACAGATATGAATAGATTACATAGAAGAGGCAAAATAAATCAAAATTGGTTGAACTTTTTCAACCAGTCATGAAAGAACACACAGAAAGCCCACGGGAATTTGATACTTCCCTCTGAAGAACTCCACCAGCAAACGCGATGCTTGCAAGACCAGTCGCTATTCCATGCATTCGTGTGATGTGTGTGTTATTTCAAAGCCCTTTCACACCTCTAACTTGTTAACATCACAGTCTATGAGTCTCACTGTGAGGACATTTGTATCTGTAGGTTTAAACTGATAAAATGGACAGCAAGGGTAACTTTTTCACGGTCACATGATCTAATTGAAGCTACGTCCAGGGTTGTCATCCATGTCACTGAAATTTGACTTCTTCCCCTCCTCCCCAACATAAGGTTCTGGTTAACTCCTGCCATCTGGGTCATTCCATTTCCAAGGAGAACAAGTGCTTTTCTTAAGCTAGACTAAAGGAAATAATAATCTAGAACTGCTTTGTCCTCTTGACCTTAAGGCACCCTTGTTAAGTGTTGACAAGCATTTGTCAGAATGAATGAATGAAAAAGAGAGGGTGCCCATCTCCCCCTCTTCCCTTTTCATGTCCTGTGGTTATTGCTCAGGTATTTCAGCCCCTGCTGTACCAGGGAACAGGATTAGACAGGTTAGCGAGGCATCAGATTTCACACTCTTCACTTTTTCACTTTTCTTCTCAGCACGTAGGCTTGAGAACTGACACCAAGACAGGAAGAGGGAAAGTGGCAGAGACAAAAAGGAAGATTAAAGGTTGATAGACAACTCAGAGAGATAGAGGGGAGAGTCAGAAAGTGGGGACGTAGAGACCCCAAGGGATTGCATGTAGCCAAGCAAATAGTATTTTGTGGTGGCCATGTCAGTGTTTGACCTGGAGACATCTGAAGCCTTAAAAAGGAGGGAGGGGATGAGGGATTCAGATAGAAGGCACACATGAGAAAAGTAAGTCTTATCAAAAGTGGGAGAATCAATACTGACTGTTAAATTCTGTGCATTCCAGTCCTTGATGAAAAATAGATATAGCATTTACTGAGATGACGATCTGTGTAAACTCCAATGGATAAAAAATAAATAAAGTTTTTTTAACTGTCTTGAGCTGTAGCAGGAGAGAATAGAGGAAAGGTGCCAGAAAAGATGGCTCATCAATCGTGAGGCTGATTTTAAAAGAGACCAAGAGATCCAGGAGTGCCTTAGAAGAGGGGACTCCATTTATTTCCTGGATAAGAGGCTGAGCCGACCTCCAATGGCCCACTTGAATTCTACATTCCACAGCTGCCATGTGTAGGAGACAGGCTCCCAGCCGGCACTCAATCCCAAGGCAAGGTGAGGTTAAAAGCCGAAAGGACCTGCTGATTGTCAAGTTCGATTTCTTCAGTATGATGATCAAGAATGGCACAAAATTTGGAGTCAGAGACTTGGGTTTACCTCCTGAATCTTACAATCACTGTGTGACTCTGGGTGAATCACTGGAAGTCTCTCTGAGCCCAGTGTTTCCATTGCGTATGACGTAAATGATCGTGCTCATCACAAAGTATCATTGTAAGTGTCATACTTGCAGAATAGGAGTAAAAGTACTCAGTGCCAGAAGATACTTTGTAAGTGTTGATATCATTCATCTTCGAGTGTCAAGACCCAAGGGGTAAATTAACGCTCACCTGGCTGGTTAATAAAATAGCCGAGACCATAACTTAGCTAATGCTTCTTGCAAGCTGAGAACCAGTGATTCAAGGGTGTTTATAAATGCTATAATGTGGCCGTTTATTGAGATGCTCCCTTTTGCCATCTGGATCGAGCCGCGAACAAACCAATTGCCAAGGCATTCGTTTTCTTCCCGCTCATCCTGAGGGTGCAGAGAAGGAGTGCTTCCCTCAGAGATCAACGTGGCAGCTTCCCAAGGGCCATGGGAACTTTCCATTCAGCTTGGCCATGAGGAAGCAGCAGTGGGCAGCCTGGGGAAGGCATGCCAGCACGCTCGCAGAAAGACTATCAAGGTCATAACAGAAATCTTCTGGGGTGCAGACAACCCCTATGGGGCCGAGAGGTGAGTACCATATTAGGAAGGAAAACGGGACAAGCCACAAGCAAAGGCACTCTTCTGCAGCTCCTCACGAGATTGCCTTGTGTTGCCTGCCCAGAATGCCAGCTAAGCCATAAATCCACCCATTGGGTGACTCCCAGCAACCTGTCCGTCCCTGCTGGGAAACAACACATCCGGCCCTTGACGGCACTCTTATGACTGCTTGGCTGACAAGTGGTATTTTTAAAGAAAGAGAGAAAAAAACACCCTATTATTTTCCCTGGTAATTGACAACAAGTTTCTCATGAGTCATTTTATAGCGCTCAGGGTGTGCCGGGGTTTGATTTAACTTCTCTTTACAGGAGCCTCAAACTTGCCGTCCAAACACTGTTTTGAATGGAATGAAACGTGCTTCACACATCCGTGTGGATCCTGTCAAAGCTTTCATTGAAATAGCCTGATCCCCTGCATCAGTAAAGGCCTATTTCATAGTTTCCTCTCTCAAATTTTACTTTGGGGAAGAGAAAACATCTCAAATTGGGGATCCTGAAAGATTTTAATGACTATATCAACTCAAGTTGTTAAATCTCAAATCTGGTCTACATATATATGTTTTTCTTCTTCCCCTCCTAGTATCCTTATATTCATCAATGAAATCATTTTCTATGATTCCCCACCCCTTCTTTCCTTTCTCTTGGGTACTTGTTTTTGAAAACACAGAACTTCTTCCTTCTCTTTTCCACTTCCCATGGGCACTAAGTAACGAAGATGTGTCCTTTCTTCTTTGAAATCTCTTTTATCCACACGTTCCTTTCCCTTTCTATTTGCTACCGATGTAGATGAGCTCTTACCCCTTGCAGGTGGATCGCCAGCCTTCTAACTCCCGGACACTATTCACTCTTCCTGGAGTATTTCTCATACCAGGCAGAACCACGAGAGTTACTGCAAACGAAATTAAAATAAACTAAAACAAACAGATGCTCGGGATGCTGTGTATTTACCAAGTCCCCCAGGTAAACCTGATGTTCTGTCATGGCGCAAAAACACTACCCCATTTGCTCTTGGTGGCAAGGAGGTCTCTGTGATCACAGCATCTCCTGGGACACGTTCTTAACCTCCTCGTCAGCCACAAGGAGCCACATCTGTTGCCTGCTTACCGTGTGCCAGGTATATATCTCCTCAACGTTTGCTGCCAACGCGATTAAGGAGCTACCATTACACACACTTCATGGAAGAGAAACCTTCTGCCATCAACATCTAAAACCTCAACAGAAGTGACTTCCCATCTTCCCCATGAGCGTGGACATTAGGGAAGACAAACAACATTTGAGTGCGTTAAAATCTAAACCTGCATAGACATCGTTCTCTTTACTTATTTGAACATCAGTGGAAATCATCAAATCGTTGCGAACAGCAAGTGAGAAGTGAGGGAAAGGCGTGTCTCTTTTGGACAGAACTGGAGGTAGCAGGCAGAGAAGAAAAATGGAAAGGCTGAGACAAACAAGTAACTGCCCGTTTAGGACATGGGCACTGCCCACTGGTGCACTGGGACCTGTGGTCAATGTCAACCTCAACATCAACTGAGTAGCTTGGCCTCGTTTTACGTTTTAAAGAAAAGCCTTAGAGATTGGCCCCCTAACCCAGGCTGTTTGGGCAGGGACTTGTGCAAACTCCATCTTCCATGGAGTAAAGTTCTTGGACCCCTCCCCAGTTTCCTCCAATAATGCTGTCTACCTTCACGTCGGCTCCGTCAAGCCCTTGCTAAATCCCAGCAGAGTCCTCTCCCTGCACTTGCCTCCCCTGTCACCTGGGCCCCAAGAAAAGCAAAATCAGGCAAGGGGGGTGGCAGGATTACCGCAAATGAAGTTAGAGCTAATCCCAGGCAAGGGTCTTTTATCCAGGAAAAGTCTCCATCAGGCCGTCATCACAGCCCTCCACAATCTCCTCTTAATAACTCGCATGCCGGAATGTTGCAAAGATTAAACCTTTGGAGGAATGTGATGCTTTGTAGCCCTGACATGGAGTGCTCTGAGCCCGGGGAAGGGGGGGCACGTGGAGGGCGAGACAAAAATGAACAGACGCTGCAATCTTTCTGCTAAGAGCCTTTGTTCAGCCGGCACATTATTTGGTGATCTAGTTGAGGCATAATAATGCACTTTATCTGTTCAGTTTATTATGTGTGTGTGTGTCATAGGTGTACATGCACATTACTGGCTATAATATATATATATATATATGGACCAGAAAGAGAGAGAAGAGAGAATGTAAATGCCTGTGACTCAGTGAGAGTTTGCTTTCTCTTAGGCAAGCTGGCCTCTGGCACCCTAATTGCCACTAGCATCTCAAACCCAGCAGTGATTTTCGAGAAGAGGTCATTTCATAAAGTAGAAATAACTTTTTAAAAATAAAAAATGACTGCGTTAATTCTCGCGTTCCAGAGCTTGAACAAAGAACAAGCAAAACGACTTTCCTTGACCTCTAGTTTATTTTCTGGAAGTTGCAGTGGAGGAGAGAAAAATAGGATAAGAAAATGTCCAGGATATTACTGAAGAAATGACATGACTGCATGTTCACTTCTTGTTTGCCAACCGACTATAGCAAATTTGCAGATTCTTATGTTTTCTGGAACATGTTCTTTAGTAATGAAATTTTCATGGAGGGGCTTCAATTGTGGAATTTTAAAAAGAACTTTGGGGTTAAAGAAACCTGGATTCAAATCTTGCCTCTGCCCCTCGGGAGCTGTGTGACCTTGTGTAACCCTCTTTGGTTCTTGGTTAGCTCGTTTTTAAAATGGAATAGCAATACCTACCTTGGAAGTTTCGTGTAGAGTGAAGGTCGTGTATGCACCCAGTACACTGCACAGAGTGTTATCATTTCATATTTACAAGTATGCACCTGGGGAGTGATTTTGTTCCAGCCGCTGAGACAGTCCTTCCTACCTTCTGAAAAATAGATGGGACGACAACTGTGGCAAGGGGATAAGATGCTGAAGGTGATTGGCTCTCTCTGACTGCCTTTGAGAAGCCATCCTAACCCCTTGCAGTGCCCAAGAAAGAAAGACAACGAATTCTAGTCCATCAAGCTTCCCCAGAGCCTCAGAGTACACGTCATATCTTAGTAATGTAATTCTCTTACGAGAGCAGATGGACATCAAAATTAGTTAATTTAGACTTCCCTAAGAAAAATGGGGAGGCATGCACAAAGCATCTTCAGGACCATTTGTTGCCTCTGGGTGAACTCACTACTTACAGGACGTAGTTTAGAGCCCTGGATTCATGTAGGGCCAAGGCTGCGCTCTGTCACTGACCATCTGAGTCACTCCCAGTCATCATAAGTGGGATCGCTACAGCCACACATTCACTCACTCGTTCACTCAGCCACTGTTTGTCTGCCTTAAGAATACTCGAGGGAGTTATGATACGTGCAAAGGAGACGTGACAGAAGGACACATCTGCTTGGAGACCACATCTTAAAACAACCATAGACAATTTTGACAAGACTTAAAAAATGTATCCTGGGCCTTTCTTGCTGCCTTCAGCTGTTTTGACATCCCTGGAGATCATCAAAGACAGGAGGAGACAGGTAGAAGTGAAACGCACATTTTTATTAAGCAGCGTTAGAGGTACGAAGAGGATAAGAAAGCAAGGATCAAAACCAAAAGAAACATCCTGTTTAACACACGGTCGTTGCCTTCAAGAGATATTTCATCTGGAATAGAGAAAAAACTGGGCATAGGTATATGAAGAAATCGTCATTTAATGTACCAATTCACGAAAAGTCAAAGCACTCTTCTTTCAACTTTTCTGAGGGTTCAAAATTTAAAAAAAAATAAAAATAAAGACGTTACATTCATTTTCATATCAGTGTCTCAAACAAAATCTGTATTATTGGAAGAGTTTAATACAGGAAACAGTTGTCCTAACCTGAAATGCAGAGGAAACTATCTGTGAGGGAAAAAGGACTTGGGTTGAGTCTTTTGAGATAAGTCATAAATCTCATGATTGTTGATGAGATAAGTAACTTTTATCTCTCAAGTACATAGGCTATGCAGACACTCTGCTACGTGCTTTATCAAAACTGCCCCGTGAACATCATCATCATTTCCCTAACATCAATAGCAATAAGTCAGATTGATAGCTCATCAGTACCATGTGATTGTTTTTGAGGTAGATTAATGATTATGAAATACAATTACTGGCCTCAAGAAATTTCTGGACAGGAGAAATAGTGAATGTTTTAATAGATAGTGTAAAAGGTGTGAGCTTTAATTCTCACCTGTTCCTCAGTGAATTCCTTTTTTAAGTGTGGAGAGACTTCTTTTTTATTGTGGTAAGAACACTTAGCATGAGATCTACCCTCTTGATTTAGCCAACGTAAAAGAGGTCTTTAATATTTTCATTTTCACCACAAGAACTTAACATGGGCATTAAAAAGTGCTGCTTTTAGAAGTAGAGAATGGACTTGAGGACACAGGGAGGGGGAAGGGTAAGCTGGGACGAAGTGAGAGAGTGGCATAGACATATATACACTACCAAATGTAAAATAGATAGCTAGTGGGAAGCAGCCGCATAGCACAGGGAGATCAGCTCGGTGCTTTGTGACCACCTAGAGGGGTGGGATAGGGAGGGTGGGAGGGAGACACAAGAAGGAGGAGATATGGGGATATATGTATTTGTATAGCTGATTCACTTTGTTATAAAGCAGACACTAACACACCATTGTAGAGCGATTATACTCCAATAAAGATGTTAAAAAAAATAGATTATGCCCAGAAACTAAAAAAAAAAAAAAAAAAAAAAAAAGTACTGCTTTTAAAGTTAAGGGCCATATTTAACTGGTGGCTTTGCAATGAAAGAATATAAAAAGTGGCCAAAAAAAAAAAACTGCCCTGTGTGATCCTCATAATAATAACCCAGGTTAGTTTTGCTATCCCATTTGACAGAGGAGAAAACTGAGGCTCAGAGGCATTAAGTCCAAGGTCTTAGGGCAAGTGAGGGTGGGAAGGCTAGGATCTGAACCTGGTATTGAGCAAATCCAAGGTCAATGCTCATTTCCCTCATTTCTCTGAGAAGCAGGATTTAGATAAGTCAGAAAATATGTCAGGCAAAGAGACCATTTTGCACCAGCATGGTGACAAAAATATCCATGGCTTTGAGGAACAGAAAAGGTTGGCTGTAGCAAGGATCACTAGCTGTTCCTACCTGTTTGCTTTAGTAAGAAAACCCTGAGTCTTAGCTGGGTTAAGGCCCCCCAGCAATAAACATACATTTCCCAGTCTCCTTTGCACCTGTGTATGGTCACGTGACTCAGTTGTGACCAATGAGATTTCAGTGGAAGCCATCCAATTTCCAGAAAATGTCCTCAAAGGAAAAAACTGTATCCTTCACTCCTTCCTCCTCTCTGGCTGGACTGTGGGTTTGACAGTTGGATCTGAAATGGCTAATCGTTATCCTGGGTGACCTTGGCACTGTAGGTCACACAAGGGAGAGCAGCAGGACAGAAGCAGCCTGGGCCTCTAGGCACTTGGTGGAGCAGAACCGACATTCCTGTCCTGGGCTGCCTAGACTGGGTCTTTGAAATGAGAGAGAAATAAGCCTCTGAGTAGTTAAAGTCTCTGTTATTTGGGGTTACCCCGTTACTGACAATGAACTTAATCCTAATTAGAACATAGTCTAATTTGACTTGAGCCAAGCGTTTCTGCAGGTGATCAGTGGAAGAGCAGTTTGGAAAGACACTGAGATGACGGAGAACTTCTCGAGTCAAGTTAAGGCTTGTGTCACTCGTCTTGTAGGCTTTCCAGGCAGACAAATATAATAAAAGTGGCATTTCCAGAAGAATAGATACTTTGGCTGGGTTGTGTAGAGTGTCCTAGTTTGGAGAACTAATGAAAGAATTTAAAGCATTTGGGAAATCGCTCCAATAAGCCAGTTGTGAGGTGTTCAGGGCCTCATAAAGGGATGGTGCCGAGGGGTCAGGAACTGAAGCTGTAGGATTTGATACAAAGTTGATATTGAGGGTCAGACTACAGAGTCATCAAAGATAACTGAGATTTCTCTTGGGGGGCCGTGGTACCTCAGCAAAAACAGAGAAATCAGAAGGTGAAAGGACAAGCAAAGAGGGACAGAGACTTCTATTTTAGGCTTGTGGAAATCATGACAAGACATCCAGAGATACAGCTGGGTGGCCATGCCTACAGCTCGTTAGAGGAAAAGTCTGAACAACGGTCAGCATAAAGGATAGAGCTGAAATTGTGACAGTAGATGAGTTTTTCAAGGAACGTGATATGGAAATCAGACCAAAATCATAGGTATAAAGACGGAAAAAGAGGCAGCAGAGACAGAAGTGGGGAGTCAAGAGGGAAGCAGTGAATAAGTGTGATATACTGTCTTAGACACAAAGGAAAAAGCTTCCATCAACGATGCAATGTGCCAGAAAAGAAAGAGAAGCCCCAATGGGAAAAGATGGTTGAAGGTGACAATGAAGAGGTAGGTTATTGCTGACCTTTGAGTGACAGTGTCAATAGACAGCTAGGAGTGGAAGCCTAGTTTTAGGGGATTGAAGGACGAATGTCTTACAGGGGAAGGGAGGTACATTGGAGAAACTTGCCTGTGAATTGAAGAAAGAAAAAGGAGCCAGAACATCAGGTTAAAAGGACTGTGGTGTCAAAGTCTTTATTGGGAGAGGGGATGCCCGTATGGATTGGTTAACAGTGATATAAACTGGGAGGAACCACCTCTCTAAGCCTCGGTAGCTTCGTGTGTCAAATGAAAGTAGAAATATCTACCATGTGGGATCGCAGCGAAGATAAATTTACATCTATGAAAAATACACAGCACAGAGGTAGTAGTTATCCATCAAAGGTCTACTTATTCCTAAATGGCTTCAGATGATTTCTTTCATTTCATCATGTATGTTTAGACCCAGCTAATTGGCCCTCACATGAGTCCTTGTGTTTCTGGAGATCAGAGGAGAGCTCGTTATAACCTCCATACCAAACATTTAAAGAAACAGTCCATTGCACCTGTCCCTTGGGACCTTACAGGGTCCAACAGATGTTGAGGTTGTGTTAGGGAGGAAGGAACCCTCAAAGGCGGTGGCTCAAACAATTCCTATTGGTCTACAGCACCCGAGGAGCATACAGAGGTATAGGAATACCCAAGGCAATCGCTTGACCACGTGCTAAGCCAAAGCACACTTCATTTCACCGAATCCATCCTATGAAATGGATACAATAATATTCTCCATCTCATAACTGAGAAATCTGAGACTCCGAGAAGTTTAACAAGTGGTCATCTGTTGCAGAGCTCACGCGAGGGAGAGAGGGGTTTTGAGCTCATTCGGAATCTAGAACCCATGAGTTCTACCATCATTCTATGGACGTTTTTTGGTGTAGGTGTTTTGAGACCTGGAAGCTTATCTAGCGCTCTTTCTGCTTCCATGAACATCTTCCCGGGAGGAGTCAGCACTGGGTCACAGGATGACAGTGATACTAGCTAGCACAGTTATGGTCAAGGGCAGCCAGAATGAAGGATGAGCCTGTTCTCAAACAGGAAGAGGTCAAGGGGAGGTCAGTGACTCAAGTACCAGAGACGGCAGAACCCTGTCACCTTTTTCATCCAGAATTGGACCAGATCCACAGGCCATAGCTTGAACTTCCAAACAGTCTGGCGAATCATGACAAATTTTATGCCTTCCCCAAGGGCCCTTCAGCCACCCAAAGCCACTACGCCATGGAGACAGAGACAGCTCGGACCTTCACACACCACAGTCATTGTGGGAGAGGCCGGCCCCCCAAATAACTCCACACCCAACTCAGACACCTCCAAATAGCTATTCTCTAAAGCACGCCCGAGACTGTTACCTCTCTAAATGAAGTAAGCTAAAAGATGAAAGACCAAGGTGATCATTTTAGTCCGGCTTATGCATAATTATGCATTCATCTGTCAGAGCTTTAATTACCCAGAGATAAAGGTACCATTAGCGTTTGGGGGAAAAACTGGCTCCAGCAAAATGCATTTCTTTTGTCTCCCAGCCAGGGACAACGAACTTTTACCCTGGGAAGGGCTTAGAAGGGAGACTCCAACCTAAACCATAAAAGGCCCTCAGCCATAAAAGGTGATGCCACTGAGATGGGCACAGCATTCTTGGGAGATGTTGTATGACCAGGAAGCCCAGAAGAGCGTCCGAGGCAAGGGCATCCCTTGAATGATGGAGAATGAGAAACGTCAGGGACGAAAATGGAGGCGTGGAAGAAAGAGGGAAGGGGAAACTTTGGAGCCTTATGTCAAGCATCCCCCTGCTACTCCCTGGCACGACCTGCAGAATCCGGGGTTCCACTCAAGACTTACAGAATCAGAATCTGTATCTTCCATGAGCCCCAGGTGGCTTATATGTTCATTAAAGTGTGAGACGTGTTGCTTTAGGGATCCTCATACCTCAAGACAACATGCCTACTGCTCATTATTAGAAACAAGGAGGTGGGCTTTGCTCATCTCTCCTATTTATCTGAGTGTGTTAAAGAGGAAAACTAGAGGCAGAAATGTGTGTGTGCGTCTAAGGAGCGCTTTTCTTTTCTTTTTTAAACATCTGGCAGGAGGAATAGATTTTTCCCTTCCACTGTTGCTCTAAAAGGTAAACATAATTGAATGGGGGCAAAGTAGGGCCGGAAGTAAAGACCATAAAACACACACGATGTCAAATTGACGTGATTAATAAAGCTGAGAGGCAAAGCATCCCCGGGTGTGATGTGAGATGCGACAGACAGGTCAGGGCAAACGCTAGAGAATCAATTTCAGGGCCTCTCGCCTTAGGGCTGGGACAGGCAGCAACAGAGAGAAAACCATTTCACAATGAGGAGAAGAGGAAACTGGCAACAAAGAAACCTCAGAAGAGCGGGGGATGGGGTGAGAAGGGATCATGTGGGGAGACAAATGCCTTGGGTGGCGAGGTTATAGGTGCAGCGGGACTTTAGTGCGGCATCGAGACCACACCCACAAGATCGGATTAACAGACCGCAAACACCAGGCATCCAGCCCCGGGTTTTGAATAATTAGCCAAAGTTCTAAGGTCTGAGAACAGATTTGCCTTCTAATCCCAACGCTGCTACTTATTAGAAATGTAAATCTGGAGGAAATGTAAATTTTCTCATTGATCCTCAACTTCCTGATCTGTGAAATGGGGGTCATTCTATCAACCTCAGAGAGTTGTAAAGATGAAGTGAGATAATGCATGTTAAACCTTAGCCCAAGTCACAAAGCCACGCCCAGCTTCAAGGGGCTGGAAAAATATTACAGACTTCTTGAAGGGAGAAGCCATTTTTTCTGATTTATACAGGATATAAATGCATTTATAAACAAACAAACAAACAAAAACCCCAAATCCTTAGTACAATGCCTGGTACCTATCACACTCTCGAAAAGATAGCTATTATCCTTTATTCTTTTCCCAGCAGTATTCCCAGCATTACCAATTTCCCAGCAAATTTCTTCTCTTGGCCCTGACCTTAGTCTGTGCTCTGAAAGAGGGATGAGAAATGATTCAATTGCTTTTATAAGCACTGTCCTGTGCTCTCAAAGTATGATCACTTATCCCATTCATTCACTCTTTCAACAATACCGATAGCTTAATGTATTAACCAACTCGGTTTCACCCGTCGGCATCAAAGCATCAACGGGAAGAACAATGAAAACGCACAAAACCAGGCAAGCGCCTGGTATCTGCTTGAACCCATGCACCTGCATTTTCTAAATTCTCCTTAAATTACCCAATTTGAGGGTGCCGTCTGTTCCTGCCAGAGCCTTGAATGATACAGAGGTAGTTACTAATACGATCCCCATTTTACAGGTGAGGAAACGGAAGCTTGGAAGTTTCAAGCTTACGCGTTTGAAGGCTCTTTCAAGGCTCTCAAGAAGTGCGGGAAAGGGTTTGAGTCAAATTCCTGGGCCTCCTGGAGGTAAATCTATGCTCTCGGGAATGACTCTAGTAGGAGGTGAGCAGCTCTGCAGTTCCTGCATTCCACGGACCATCCCCCTTCTCACCCTGTCCCTCTGATGAGGGGACACCGTGCCGAGGAAGCCAGGCTCGGTCACTCCTCGAGTGACTTTTCTGCACCGCAGTGCGATCTGCATCCCAGACCAGATCTGCCACACACGCACACACACCTGTGTTTTGTCCAGATGATGGTGGAGCGAGAAGGCAGGTGTAGCCTCACAGACCCCCTCTTAGGAGGCAGAGTGGAAGGTGGGGAGGCTTCGAGAGCAAGGCTCAGCGGCTGAGTCACGGGTGCCTTTGTCAGACACTGTCGGCCCGATAAAGGCCCTTCCAGAAGTGCTGAGGTGCCGTCAGCAGCCATGAGGCTCTGAGGTCAGACGCACCTGGATTTGAATCCCTAGTCTACCTCTTATTGGGCGTGACCCCTTGGCCTTAGTTGAGTGGCCTCTCGAAGCTTCAGTTTCCTTGCCTATAAAATGGGGATCATGTGAGCAACTACCTCTGTATCATTCAATGTTCCGGCAGGAACAGACGGCACCCTCAAATTGGGTAATTTAAGGAGAATTTAATAAAGGAACTACTTTATTAGTGGGCAGAGTGTAGGGAAGTATCGGAGTGGGGGATAGTCTAGTACCCTAGGGCTGGAAAGAGTAGGGGCCCGTCGTCCAGGATGGGAGAGCAAGATATCAGAAGAACAGCGACGCGACTTAGTAGTACCTATGAACTCTGATGAGAGACGCAGCCCACAAGGTACCCCTGGGAGGCAGGGCTCAGCGCGATTTCCTCTCCTCCCCTCTTGCTGAGCCCACCTGGAGGCCAAGGGCAAGGCTGCCTATTGCTGATGTCCCTAGAGCTCAGCCTCGTGGAGGCACAGAGCAGGACACAAAAGAGTAGAGAGTGGATCTGAAGAGGAGGACGGAAAACAGCCAGCACAGTCCAGCTGGGTCATCGTAGGACTCGAATGAGATCAGACACATAAAGTGCCCGGTACACGTGAGCAATGCTAATTCCAGCCATGACCCTTTTCTTTTACCAGTGAGGAAAGTGACATTTAAGAAGTTTCAAAACTTTTTAAAAGTTAGACGGAACTGGGACTCTTACTGGTCATCAGTCCAAAGCTCCTCGAAAGCTACCTCCCAGGTATGGATACTACGGCAGTGACAAGGGGGCTTCTCCGTGCAGGTGGAGGGGACACCTAGAAGAAAAATCTCACGCTGTCAATAAAATTGGTCACCTACCCACCCTTTGTAGCATCTCCTATTAGGTTTTGGAAGGAATGAATAGGAAACCTCACCATCTAAAGTATTTATGGCATAAAGAAAGGATTTGGGCTAGACATAAGGAGTCGACGAGGATACAAAAAGCAATATCTGCAAAATGCAGGTCTGCCTTGATCTGAGAAGGTTTAGAGCTAAGCGTAGTCAATGCAGGACCAACACTCCTGTGTACCCATGAGCCCCTAAGCATAGTCAATGCAGGACCCATGAGCCCCTGAGCGTAGTCAGTGCAGGACCCATGAGCCCCTGAGCGTAGTCAATGCAGGACCAGCACGTCTGTGTACCCACGAGCCCCATGCTGGCAGACCTAGGTGGCTGGTCAGGATTTGCCCACAGAGTCGTCTGGAACTTGACTGGATGGTAGCAGTTGGCCATGATCCACCCATCAATTGAGGGTGGCTGTAAGCCCCCACCTGCTCAGGGAGAAATGGTGTGTTCAGCTAGCCCGCTAGAATCTCAGAGCATCTGGGGTCTGCCTTGCTTAAACTCCCAATTTTAGTCCAATGATGCTTACATCTTGCACTAAAGTGTCATTTTGGAAATGATCTCCTAGAAATGACCCTATGGGCACCACAACTCCTGCCAGGTCATACACTCATCTCCTACCCCTTCTGAAAACAAGAAATCACCCCACTGCTATCTAACTTGTCCCTCTGTTAAGATCCCACTGAATACCCAGTGCTAACCCAGGGCCTAGCAAGGTGATTGATTCATCTCCTGATGATAAATCTGTTCTAGACCCAGAGTCATTTCTACGGAATCTTGACTTTAAATATTCTACTTCTACTTTCTTGGGCCATCCATGAAATACCCTAAAGGATACTGTTTCTGCGGTCAGCTCCCTCTGCCCTGGCTTCCACTTCCACCGTCAGTCTATAAACAACTCTGTACCTGGCCGTGAACCACAACCCACTGTATCCTCAGAAGGAAAAGCATCAACGGATTGCAAAAACCTTGGCCTCATTTGCAAACCCCTATAGCACTTACTCATACCCAAATTGTTTCATCCAGAGTGCATCTAATAGGCAAACAGAGGAGTTGAAACAATTCCTCATTAGGGTCAACCTCAGGTAGCACCAGAACCAGTAATCCTCAGGGAGGGCCACAAACATGTGCTCCATCTGGACCCACTGGGTGAGATTGCCCAACCTTCACACAGCCACCAGCTTGTTCAACGAGCCAGCAAGCAACTCAACCCCTGGGTGCATCTAGACTGAGTTTATCCCATGACAGCTTGGTTTTCCAATGGACTTCTGAAAAGTGCAATTTGAAAATAAGAGAGCTACAGCTTGGTCTCGGGAACAAATTCAAGCAAAAGCATGCATTCTTAAATGGATGCTTAAAACTTCAAGATGCCCTACGTGTCAGACCTCTAATTATAAACATTTCTGAAAACCTGAGTTTTAATTCAGTTCCCCAATTCTTTTCTTAGAGGAAAAATGCAGATGCCACTTAGTACTTCTCCACTGGCTTTTGATTTTTTTTTTTTTGCGGTACGCGGGCCTCTCACTGCCGTGGTCTCTCCCGTTGCGGAGCACAGGCTCTGGACACGCAGGCTCAGTGGCCATGGCTCACGGGCCCAGCCGCTCCGCGGCATGTGGGATCTTCCCGGACCGGGGCGTGAACCCGTGTCCCCTGCATCGGCAGGCGGACTCTCAACCACTGCGCCACCAGGGAAGCCCTGGCTTTTGATTTTTTAGGACCAATGTTCAAAACCACGGAAGGCAGCCTGCAGATTGGTTCATCCAGAAACTTGGTGAGAAGACAAACGTGAACTTCCAGGTTTAGAGATTTCCGGTAGCTTTCTCAGCCTGTTTCTGCATTTGTAAAATGGGGCCAATTACACGGCCTGTCTCGTTAAGGAGGCTTGAGGAGTCAGCTAGATAATTCATAACACTCTGAGTCTAACAGACTGTAGCATTCAATAAATTTTAAAAGCAAACAGGAAAGGGACTTCCCTGGCAGTCCAGTGGTTAAGACTTCACCTTCCAATGCAGGGGGTGCAGGTTCGATCCCTGGTCGGGGAGCTAAGATCCTACGTGCCTCACAGCCAAAAAACCAAAACATAAAAAACAGAAACAATATTGTAACAAATTCAATAAAGACTTTAAAAAGAGTCCACATCAAAAAAATCTTAAAAAAAAGAAAAAGCAAACAGGAAAAAAATGCCTGAACCCTCCTCTTTTCCTTCCACCCCTAAAGCAAGTTAAACACCAGAATGGTTTGCTTCCAGGCAGGAATAGAAAAACTGTCCATCCTAGAGGCATTTTAAATGAGATAGGCATTTCACCTCATTGATATAGATGCAGAAAGGGGTGGAGTGAGGTGTGAGGGACAGGCCGATTTGACCAGGGGCCTGGGAGGAGAGGGAGGGGAGGTACCATTTTCGTAGCTATATGGTGGTCAGATGAGGTTTGACTCAACATCTCTTAACTAGTGAGATGCTGACTCAGTTGATGAAGAATGGAAACAGTGACTAGGAAAAAATGAATCCCATTAGGCCACCTCCTCTTGCGTGCTGGCTACAGAGCTAAAGGCATCACAGGCTTCCAATAACTATGAACTAATAATCAAATTGAAAAGTGAGGAAATCATTGTTCTTCCCAACCTGGCTGCCCGCCCAACTGCTGCTCTGAGGGTGATGAGCCGCTTTTTATCTGACAGTAGATCTCCCCTTTGCCCGGAGAAACTGTTAGGAAGCCCATCTAGCTGGAAGACTTTTCTCAGCAGTGTTTGCTTGGACCGTATCCTTTCTTTCCCAGCACAATCCTCACACCACACCCCAGGGAAACTCACCCTTGGCTTTTTTTTTTTTTTTTTTAAATAAACAACTAGATTTGTTCCAGTTTCCTTAAGGATCAAAGTATAAAGAGTCTACTTTTGGCAAGTCTGTATTGCCAAGACCGGAGTTATATTAAAATCGATCAGAGCCCAGGAAAGACCAGAGGAGAGGTTCCACTAGTTCTTTAAACTAGGAGAGCCCTGGGGGTTCCATATTGACACAGACTTGGAGCTGGAAAGCGCTCTCTTGTCTGCAGTGGATTTATTCCATCTCTGCCTAGCATCCCCTTGTCTCCTTCTGTTAGGTCCCCTCATTTTTCCTGTGAAGTTGCTGACTCAATACTCTAAACAGCCAAAGGGAGTTGTTTTCAGAGATGGCAAAAAAGTTGAGTTTCTCAAAGGAGCAGGGGTCAATGTATATTAAAGGTGATTCTAGAAACTCTTGGTTTCTTAGGCGTTTCTATGCCACAGAAGCTACTAAAATACAAAAAAAAAAAAAAAAAAAAGAATTTCTGACAAGGGCATTTCATTGATAAAGAAGAAATATGACCTAAGCAACTTTAGAGTCCAAAAAAAAGGATGTCCACACATCTCCAAAACGCTAAGTGGATCTCAAAAGGAGAGGTATGAAGGTGCAATGCACTTTACACAGGAATCCCCAAGGATATCCTCTGATGAGCGCCTTAAATGTATTTAAAAATTTCCCACTTCAAATGTTCCACATCTATACACACGGACGTCCAGGTACCTGTCTATGGCCAAAGTAAGGCTCACATCTGTAGACACTGTAACTTTTCAGATGTTTTATCTTTGGAAAAGAATATCCTATCGTTATCCCAATCAGTAAGAGAGTAGAAATTATATTCCCCAGACACTGGGAGGAAGTGCAGAGTGAAGTCCAGGCTCCACCAAATTCTCGGAATGGCAGCTGTGGATTCCCTCCCCAGTGTCCACCTTTGTGGCACTGGCAGAACCTGGAAAATGAGATTTCTGATGCTGCTTAAAGATTGCCCACACATCTTTAGAAGACGAGCTCCAGAAATCCCTATAGCTGTATTTACTGGACCAATTTTTGGCGCACAGGTAAGCTTGACGCTTCAAGCATGCAGCCTCAAAGTCCAAGTCAGAAAAGCAAGAAAATAAAACAGCCAGGGGAGTCCAAGAGACTCACTGTTTTATAGATAAGCTCTTGGAGGTTTCTAGTGTCAACCCCTAGAGGCGATAGGGGATGTGAAATTGTTTTCTGCATCTGCTCTGGGACTCTCTGGAGGAAGCTCGTTTTGATGTTCCAGGGTCCTGCTGGTGTATGATCCTGGGGCACTAGGTAGACAATGGCTCAAATTCTGGCTAAACAGACAAAAGGCAACTTAGGTGTCACTGGATAGGACCAAGAGTCATCAACCCACCCTCCAGTTATTGATAAAACTCAAGGACCCCAGAATGCCTTGGGCTGACACCTTAAGATGAATTTTCACTGACAATTTCATAGCCAATATATCCAAAGGTAAGAAATCTCTTATAAAAGGAGTCAATTAATCCAGCTCAACTGTTCTTTACCTTAGGCTAGTGTTGAGAGAGGAAAGAGAAAAAGAAGAAGAAAGGAAGCTATCCCATAATATCCATCCTCAGTCCTCTGAGCCAGTTTACCTAAACGTTGCCACGGTGATGTGTATATGAGTCCGTCTTCACTCTGAACCACAATCGCTGACTTGACAGAGAACACCCGTCTGGACTCCACGGTCAGGTAACAGCCAGGGAGCGCGGTGGCACAACTGCATTCAGGTTCAGGCCTGAGAGTTCAGCTCGCTACAAGAAGTCATGAGGTTTTTGCGTTTTGTTTGTTTATCTCTCTGTATCCCCCATCCTCTTTTCATCTGTTCCTCACCTTTGCAGGGAGAGAGGAAGAACAGGCTTCTTCTGACCCATGAATCCAGTCTCCCCGGCCGTCAGAGCAGGGACAGAGCGTCAGAACTGCCAGGAACCTCGGGGGAGAAACCCTGTGATGGAAGTGACTTGTTCAAGGTCACTCAAAGACAGATTTTGTCTCCTGGCTCCCATGCAGGGCTTTTCTACAAAAACGACAAGAACCTCACCCAGGATCGCCCAGGAAACCAACATACTTCATGGAGGAAGCATGGTGCCGGCTGCACACGTAGAGAGGGACAACAGATGTTTGATGAATCAATGAGTGACTATATGATAGAGAATGGGCAACTCTTTTTTTTTTTTAATTTATGAGCTTTCATTTTATCTTTCACTACCTATATATTATGACTTCATTTATTATCAAAAACATATTTCACAACACTTGATATGAATGGAAAGCTTATCCGTAGCTTATTTCAAAATGATAAAGCCAGGATTTCTAGTAAATATGAGAAACATCTTATTTTTCTGCATCCTGTGTTTCAGGAAACGTAGAAAAAATATAATCCATGAAGAAAAAAAACAAAGAGCATGGCAAAATGTATTGTGAATTTAGCCCTTGATGTCCACCTCAATCTTCTGGGGGAAGAAGCCCTGTAATTATACTTCATCTGAAAAAAGTAAAGGTCCGGGCTTCCCTGGTGGCGCAGTGGTTGAGAGTCCACCTGCCGATGCGGGGGACACGGGTTCGAGCCCTGGTCCGGGAAGATCCCACATGCCGCGAAGCGGCTGGGCCCGTGAGCCATGGCCGCTGAGCCTGCGCGTCTGGAGCCTGTGCTCCGCAACGGGAGAGGCCACAACGGTGAGAGGCCCGCGTACAGCAAAATAAATAAATAAATAAATTAAATAAATAAAGGTCCATGGATTGCTTTATAATTTCTCTTTAATCACAAGCTTTCTTTTTTTTTTAATAATGTTTCTTTTTGGGGGAGGGAGACACAAGAGGGAGGGGATACGGGGATATATGTATATGTATAGCTGATTCACTTTGTTATAAAGCAGAAACTAACACACCATTGTAAAGCAATTATACTCCAATAAAGATGTTAAAAATTTTATTTTATTGAAATATAGTTGATATACAATGTTGTGTTAATTTCTACTGTACAACAAAGTGATTGTTACACATTTATATCTTCTCTTTCATATTCTTTTCCATTATGGTTTATCACAAGGTATAGAATATAGTTTCCTGGGCTATACAGTAGGACCTTGCTGTCTATCCATCCTATATATAATAGTTTGCATCCGCTAATGAGAATGGGCAATGCTTTCTTTTAAGGTTTCTGGATTCCAGTATATACTCACATCTACACAATAACCAATAGCAGACTCTTGCATCTTTACACGCCCAGTTCACGTCCCAGAGTCAGTCCTCTGCCAGGACCCCAGAAGTAGCCACCTCTGCTGAGATGAAGAACTGCCAGTGTTCTCCCCAGCGAGTCACTCCCCTGCCCATCACAGGGATATCAAGAAACTGACACACCAAACTGTCGTTCAAGCGTGTGACGAGGGGTGAGGCCGGGTGGCAACGAGGAGGGAGCTGTTTGCACGTGCTGGGAGTAGACTGAGCGTGTAATCCTTACCCATCCTTCCTCCTAGTCCCATTGTGGACCCAGGCTCTTCATTTATAAAAGTACCATCTCAGATCAGCAGTGCCTTCTGCGGCTCCAGAAGGGAACCAGGCTAGTTAAACTTAAAGGGGACCGAACCAATGGAGGTGTCTTTATCCTAAGTGGAGCCAATTAGATCAGCCAGTGGCGCACACATCAGAGCTCCCCAAATGACATCCCCAATAACACCGCTCATCTATAAATATAAAAGCACTGGAAGACACGTGACGCTTCTGCAGAGAGAGGAGCTGCATGTAGAAACAAACCCACAAAATCCTGCCTTCTCAGGGCAAGCTTACTGCTTCGTGGGCATTTGTAGACAAGCCCTGCCGGCTGGCAGCTTTGCTTCGTCTCCTTAGCGGGAACCAGGATGCATTTGGCTGGCTCTTGGCCTCCAGTCCTACTTGTAATCTGAATCGAGGGTAGATGGCTGGTGTCAGACAGCAAGGAGCCTGCAGGCTTAGAGGGGAGCCTCCTTGCTTGGTGTTGCTCCACAGGGCGCCCAGGTAGGAATCTGCCGTGCTCTGTGTCCTACGCTGGGTCCTTCTAAAAGTCTAGGAGAGGGCAGAATTCAACTCTGGCTTTAGGAACTCCCTGGGGCTGAGGGCACAACACACCTAGATGCCCAACGGCTTGCCATTCCCAGGGCACCGTGAAATGTCCTATTTCAGTATCGAGGCCAAGATGGATGCCGTTGCCACTTGCTGAGAATCCCCAGGGAAAAGCGAGTCCAGTGGTCGGCACAGAAATATTTGTGCCATAAATGTGTGCGGATTTAAACCAAGGGTATCTGCTTCTGCCCCCTTTCTGGCTTATCCTATTGCCAGACCAAAGAGGAAGAAAATAGCGGTAGCGGAGGAATTTTTTTTAAAAAATGGAATTGACTTTGGAACCTATAATATAGTGCTTTTTAAAGTGGTTTCATCAGATTTACTTTGTTCATTGTTTGGACCAGGTTGATAAAGAAAGCCATCTGTGCATAAGGCCACATGTGGATCATAATGAAGGGTGTCCAGAAGCGGACAGGTAGGTGTCTCTGGCTGAGAAGGTGAGTGGGTGAAGCAAACCATAGAAAGCAGGTTCCTTCTTGTTCTACGGAAGGGACGTGGTACCAGTCAGAAGGAAGTGGACGTGCTGGGCGGGACAACGTGTGTTCCAAGACAACTCGCTGGGGATCAGAGGTTAGAGTGGGTCTCAAGGGTCCGGAGCCCAAAGAGCCAGGGAAGCCCAACTAACTCTCACTGACCCTCAGAGGAACTTGCTAACGCAGACCTGCCTCTTCCTAGCGCTGTGCTGTCGGGGAAGGCTTCAGGAGTGTGAACTCATCTCACAGCAGCCCAAGAAACATACATAACCATGAGCATGAAGTTACCTTCAAAGTTAAGTACATATGTTTCCAAGCTAATAATTGACATTGTTTTTCTGGATTCTCTGCTGATCAAAATGATCAGAGACAGTTCGATCTCCCAATATTGCCAAGGCTACAGGACTGGGGTTCAGGAGGCCTCAGCTCTGCCTGTTACAAACTGTATAACCTTAGGAAGGTCGCTAAAAGCCTCCGTCGGAACCCTCAAGATTGGGGCATTTGTCACCTGTGATCTAGGAACTGTGCTAGGTGCTGGGGACACAGAGATAGCCAGGACAGAGACCCTGTCCTGGAACAGAGTCTACAGGGACCATTATGTCCACAGCCAAGAATTTCAAGATGACGTGGTCAGCAGTGAGATGTACTGGGCTGTGTGTGTGTGTGTGTGTGTGTGTGTGTGTGTGCACACATGTGTGCTGTCACTGGAGGGTGAGACTACGTTGCCACCATTACAGAAAGCACCCTATACTTTTTTTTTAAATTAATTTTTACTGGAGTATGATTGCTTTACAATGTTGTGTTAGCCTCCACTGCACAACAAAATGAGTCAGCCTCCCTTTTGGACGTCCCTCCCATTTAGGTCAGCACAGCCCATTAGGTAGAGTTCCCTGTGCCATTATGCAGTGTGCTCCCATCCGTTGTCTATTTTATGTATAGTATCAGTAGTGTGTATGTGTCAATCCCAGCCTCCCAGTTCCTCCCACCCCACCCCTACACGTTTTATATCCACAACCTCATAGGTAGCTAATATGATCCCCATTTTCCAGATAAGGACATTTTACGACTCAGAGAAGCAAAATAACATCTTAATATTATATAGTTAATACACGATTGGGGCCACAATTCAAACTCAATTCTGTCTGAGCTCTTAATCCATGCATCACCTCTGACCTTGGGGACTTGAGGTCTGGAGAGGGGGAATGGGCAAAACCAGGTAAGACATGTGTGAAACGTGTGAAAAATACACACGTTTCCAGCGGCTGACTGAAACATTTCCCCGTGGATCGTGAGAATCCTATGGCCTCCTGGAAATTAGCTAACCCAACACCATCACCCTCCCACCTCCACCCTCCACCTGTGCACGTACACCTGGTCCACCTTCCCGTATCCCTTACCTCAGTCGGTGTTGTAATTGTTCAAACAAGTGTCTTCATGACCCTTCTTCTTGCCCCACGCACCCAAATGCTGCTGAGTCTACCGTCTAACCTCTCACAAAATTGTTTCCGCCTCTCTCTGCCACTGGCATTGCCTTAGTTGAGACCACCTGACAGGTCTTCCTACGCCTCTGTCCTCCACGCTGTAGTCAGTGTAACTCTCCAACAAACCTGCCTCATTGCGTCACTGTCCTGAACTAAGGTGCCTCACTGGTATTCACCATGCCTTTAGAATAAATTAAAACTCCCTCATGTCAGTCTTTGCAGGCCTGCAATCCCATTCCAACATTCCATTCTTCCCCCATCTGCCATCTTACATCCTACTCACTAATGACTCTGAACTTTTCCCCGTTTCTGAATCACATCCTTTTTTTTTTTTTCTTCAGTTCAACAAACTTTACCGAGTATCTTTTATTTGCCAAGCCCTGTGTTGGGCACAGGAATGCTGGGCAAGGGTTCTCAACTCTAGCACTACTGACATTTGGGACAGAGATTTCTTTGTTGTGGCAGCCTATCCCATGCATTATAGGACGTTTAGACCATCCTTGGCTTCTACCCACCAGATGCCAGTAGCAACTCCCCCCAAAGTTGTGATAGCCAGAATTGTCTCCAGACATGGCCAAATGTCCCTCAGAGGGCAAAATCATCCCCAGCTGGGAAACTTTGTCTAGAATAAGACATGCTCCCTGCCCTCCAGGAACCTGCCCGTGGTTTGTTACAAGTGATGAGTCCGTACACTGTGCAATGCAGCATGAGGGATGCTGAGAATACAAGCTTTTAGACAGGCTCACTCTGAGTTAGTGTCCTGACTCTTCTGCTTCCTTCTGTGGGACTTTGGACAATTTCCTTAACCTTTCTGAGCCTTCAGTGATGCACGTGCAAAAGATGGAATCTAATTTCAACATCAAGGCCTATTGTGTGCATTACATAAGTGAACCCCTGTCAGTACTTGACATACTGAGACCCTCAAGATGCGATCTTTTCCCACCTTCACCCCACCCCTTCCACATCCTTAGGACACAGCCCAGAAGCAGCCTCTGTGCCTCTGCACACGATGCTTCTTCTGCTTAGAATCCCAGCCCTTCTCCCCTTCCCACCCTTGGAAGCTCAGCTCTGATGTCAGCTCGGACCAACTGGTACACAGAAGCTGGATCAGAGGCTCCCTTCTTTGTTCTCCCCATGCCCTTTGCTTACATCTCTCTTAACATAATGTTCACTTTGTTGACTAGCATTCCTCTAGGTCAAGGGTCAGCACACTTTCCTTTTAAGGGCCAAAAGTAAATATTTTAGGCTTTTGGACCACATAATCTCTGTTACAATTATTCAGTTAGCCACCAGTAGGTAAAAGCAGGCATAAACAATAGTAAGTGGTTGGGTGAGTTTGCGTTCTAATAAAGTTTTATTTATAAAATAAAATGGCGGTGTGGCTGTGTTCTCATGAAGTTTTATTTATAAAACAAGATGACGGGCTGGATTTGGACAAGTCTAGGACTCCTGCTCTGAGCAGTGAGCTCCTTGAGGTCAAAACCTGAGTCTCACTGACTTTGGTGTCTAACACCTCACACAGCAACTGGTGCATCTTAGACACTATTTAAATGATTAACAGATCCATGGATCCACGATAGTCATCATACCATTATTAATACGATACAAAACTGTAAAATCTTTTGGAGTGTATGCATTAAGGAGCTGACCAAAACGATAAAAACAACCTCTACTGTGAATTCAGTAAAGAACGAACGTGCTTTGAAAGGAGAGTAGACAACCCCGTTCTCTGGAGCTGGAGCTGAGGTTTAGGTGTAAGATGGCCAGAAAAAGTATAGGACACGCCACCAAGTCTGAAGTTCAGAGAAATAACAAATAAGCTTTGGGCATAAGTATGTCTCATGCAATGTTGGGGATATACTTACACTAAAAAAATTATTGATTGTACATCTGAAATTCTAACTTAACTGGACGCCCTTTATTTTTCTTTGCACCTTGTTTAAGCATCGACTGTTGATCTCTTCTGTTTCCTTCTCTCAGCCTTCCTGCAGGAAAGATGGAAACCTGTCTGACCTGCTGATCCACCCTCCCACCCCCCAGGAAGAGGGCCCCCCCCCCCGACCCGGTACACCTCACACAACAGCAAGCAGTTCTGTGGGAACTGGAAATTTAATTAACAAAACGCTAACAGGTAATTTGGAGGAGGAGGGAGGAAAAAAAAGCATTATCATGAAGTTAATAATAGAACTATTTTAATTACGGTATTTAACAAGTTATGACCAGGCCGCTGTGTTCTCTGGGGAAGGATTCACATCGTTCAAGAATCTTGGAGCAGAGAAGGGATGTGATGGGGGGCAGAGGTGGAAACATCACCACGCTGTGCTTTCCTGCCGTGTGTCTTCGTGTCCTCTGGCTCCGGCATTCAGAAGCCCCCGAGGAGTCGTGTTCCTCGCCTCCCATGACTCAGAGAAGAGAGCTAGCTGTCCCCATCTTCCACGTCAAGTTCCAACCAAACAGGACCTGGGGAGGCACATAAAACCCAGACCTGATACGCAAAGCTGCCCTCTGTCCGCACGCACTGGAGGTGAAAGAGCTGGATTTTCTTTGGTACCCTGGCTCCTTCTCTCTGTTCCCTTCCCCAAATGCACCTAACAGCAGCAGAAGCAATGGGCCTTGATGCAGGGGAAAGAGATGGCGGCAGTGTCTCAGAGATGTGACCTGTGGTGTCACAAAGCAGACATAGCAGTGGTGGCAGGGTCACACGGCCTTTGGCTCTCACAGGCTAATCCCCAATCCACCCGTGGTGGGAGAGGGCCTGTCCTCACTGTGCAAAGCGGTGGATCCCACTCTTTCGCCAAACCTCAGGAGGATGAGGTTGGCCCCAGGGAGTATGAGGAATGTGGCCTCATGGCATGAAACCAGCCTGGCAGGGGACAGGAATGGCCTTGGCCTTCCCCATCACTGATCCTGCGTGCCATGACTCCCAGGCATTTTGTCACAGAGGGGCTTCTGTGGGGGAAAGGGGCAGGCAGAGAGCTGGGAGCTCAGCCTGTAGAAGTGGCCGTAGGTGTGGGGAAGGGTCAGGGAGGTGGGGGCGGAAGGTACTGCCCCCAGGGACGTGCCTTCCCTTCCTGTCACCGAAGGAGGCTCTGCAGACCAGACCTAGGAAGGTAAGAAGCAAGGTCTGGAGTTTGGATCATGGCTCCTCAGGCAGTCACTGCATCATTAAGGGAGGGAAGAAGAGAGAGAGAAAACATACGTGACATTAGTGTGACATAGCGACACCCACACAAATAAGCTTCAGAAGACAGATTTAATAGATCAAGCTGCTTACAGAGTTTCATCCACCCTGGGCTCTAAAATCATCACTGCAAGACCAGGTAGAGCTTTCTTGACACCTTCCTTTTCTTCTTCCCCCTCTTATCTTGAACACACGGGTCACAAGCCATTGGTGGAGCTGTCCACGCTAGGAGGACAGGATGAGCTGTGATGACCCAGGGTCCAGTGTCTGTCGGCCTGAGGGATGATGAGGGTGTCTACACAGCAGGAGAAGCCCAGCGTGGGGTGCTGGAGCCCATGCAAGGTGAAGAAGCATCATGCGTGGGAGGGGGTGGCAATTGTGATAAGACCTGAGTGATACACGAAGGGGTTGGTCAGATGGGTAACTATACTCACGGTAACAGAAGCCAAATTCTCACTGTTGGGAAAGAGAATTACAACTGCAGAATGGGAGAAAAAAAGAATGAACCCTGTGGTGTTGGACTGAAAATTGAGATGATGTAAGGGCATGGTTTTCAATAGATAGACATGGATACAGAAATGAAAAAGGGTGTAAATTTGAGTGCGTGTGTGTGCGTGCTGAATGCACTTCCACATATGTGTGTGCACATACCTTCCACTGAGAGGGTCTGGGAGCAGCAACACCCTAGAAGTGATGAGGACATTCCCAGAACTGCGTGCTATTTTCCATTAAAGGGAACCAGGGATCCTTGGACAAATCGCTGATTTCAGGGCTGGGTGGGGAAAGTACAAACGAGCCTGGATCACTCTCTTGTGCCATGGATTAAGAAAGTACTACAAAAATAATGAAGGCATCTCAAAAGTGCCTCAAGTCACTTGCCAAATCTGGGATCATTTGAGCAACAAAATTAACGAAGGAAGAGTTCATGGCTAATAAAGATAAGAATACGTGTGTCCAATCTGATATAAATAAATAACTCAAAAGTTTGATGGGGAACAGAATATTTGCAGAGTCTCAAAGTGCCTTCTCACACAAGAAAAATATTTATTCGCTACACAAGGAAAAAGGACTAATTTTAGGATGGAGAGGTCTGGCCGACCCACGTTAGTCTAAGGCTCAGAATTGTGTATCATGCATCAGGGTGTGCATAGCTTCTGTGATATCCTTGCCACGTGTGCATCACCTAAAGGTAATCATCAGCCATCGTCAAACTAAGGTTGAGAAATAGTCTAAGAATGATGGGTCTATAGTCCTTAAAGTTGCCAAGGTCATGAAAGCTGAGGAAAGTAACTCATGGTTCAAAGGGACCTAAAGTGACGTGACAATGAAATGACAACTGGATCCATTCTTGGAACAGTCAGTGAAACTTGAACAGGGCCCATGGTTAAGTTGGTAGCAACGTGTTGGGAGTGTGATGGCTGGATCCTAGCTATGTAGGATACAGTTATGTATATGCAGCTATGGAGGAAGCTGTGCTGTTCAGAGGAATTACATACTAATATTTTCACAGGGATGGGGCATCACGTTGGCAGCTCTCAAGTGGTTCCTGGAGAAAAAAAAATATTCTCTATACAGCATTCACAATCTTTCTCTACACTTGAGGTTGTTTCAAAATAAAAAATCTAAAAAATAAAATAGGCCTATAGGGAGACATGATACAGATAGCAAAATATAATAGGAGCCAAAGGGGAAGTGGATTTGGGATTCTATTGAGACAAAGAGATTGATTACAATTCCAACTGGACCCAAACTTGAGTTGGGAACTACAGACTCGACTGTACAGCTTCCCAAAGCATGGAGGAAACACAGAAGGTTCCAAAGTGGAGGCCCATGTCCTCCTCCTCAAAGGGCACATGATAATTGATCATCAATGAACCCGAAGCAATTGTCTTGGTACAGGTTCAATGTGGGCATCCTTCTGCTGCAGGGCGCCTTGCCTATGCCCTGGTTATAGCAGCAGATTCCTGGGGAAGGCTCTGACCCCTTGCTCCTACACAGTGTGCTTCCCCAAGCCTGGCTGTGCTTGTAGCTGCAGCTCTCTGTCTTTCCCGTCTCAAGGCTCTACCCACTCATCTCTGTAGAGCCTGGTGGCCCACTGGGGCAATGACAAAGCCTCAGCAGGAAGCATCCTTTCTTCCAAGAGAATGAGCTGAAAATGCAGCCCTTATTTGTCCACTATTAGTAAGCCTTCTAGCCGCAGTTGCCCAGATGTATTCAAGGCTCATCTAATCTTTTTATCCCTAATATTTTGGATCACCACAGGGGAGATACAGGGGAGATTCAGTGGATACTGGAATGAGATGGTTCTTCCCAGGCAGCCAGCCCTATGTCAGGGTGACATGTTTGAGGAATCAAAGTTGAGCTTCTTGATCTCTATGAAATACACACGTGCTCACAAGAAGGTCCCAAACACTCCCTAAAATCCGACCTAAATGCTTATGGAAATCATGGTCTTGTCTGATTGGCTAATAAAACCTCAGGACACACTGATGCTCCCCCTTCCCCTTCCACCCCCGACCCCAGTTTCGGTTTCAGAGATGGCAGATCCAGCGGAAAAAGGAAGGAGAAAATGCCCAGAGGACCAGTGCAGGTGTCTTTCTGCATAGAATTCCCCAGGAGGGGAAGAATGTCAACTATGCTTCTCTCTCAAATGCTGGCTTGCCATGCGGCACGGCAACAGGCAGGTCAGCGGGATGGCTCAGATCACATAACACGGCCCTGGCACCCAGAACCACGTGGCACCTTGACAAACCAAACACGAAACTGCCGGGCTTATTCTATGCCACCCGCACTGCTGGGAATTCAACTCTCATGTGAAATGAGAGTTTGTTTAAAAGTGGGAGAGATCAGCCCAAAGGTCCCAGCAAATTTTATAGTGTCGCCTTGAGAAATAGGTGGCTACCGTCATTCTCGGGAGGTGCTGCTCCATCAAGAGCATGACTGTGACCATCCAGCTGAGACACAGAAGTGTTAAATGACCAGCCCAAGCTCCTATTTAGAGATGGGGTCGGCTGGGATGCTTCTGGCCGTGAGTTTAATAAAGTAGCCATACAAAGAAATGACTTTAAAATGAAGACATTTAATTATTCCATAAAGCAAGAGGGATGAAGGTAGATGGTCCCAGAGTAGGTTAATTTGGCAGCTCAAATGTGTCAGGGCTCTGGGTCGCCTTCCCTGACATTTTCTTCACTTGTCCTCATGGTCACAAAATGGCTGCTGCAGCTCCAAACTTCAAATCCTGTATGATGCACCTATCATCTGCTAAGCACTGTACAGGAATGAGCTGAAAACATGGGATCCCTGACTTCTTCAGGCTTATAGTCTATTTTTGGTCCAGAGATGGCCCTGGATCACATCCATCTATAGTGATTTCTGTTCCTTTCAATTCTGTTTGCAGAAAGCAGCTTTGAACAAATCCATTTGTACTCATATATTATAAAACTGAGAGGTAGTTTAAGAGCTAGCATATCCAGAATTCCTTTTCTCCAGGATTCCCACTTTCCCAATTCTCTGAAGGAGTCTTATTAAATAACTTAAAAATGTTAAAAATAGAAAGCAACTAGAACAGTGCCTGGAACATGGTGAGTACTTAAGTAAGTTCCCATCCTTGTTCTTTTCTTGATATTCGAGGCTCCTGGCCACCACCACTACACCTCCTTCACTTTCAGGAAAGAGAGTCTTCCTGTCAAGTTCTTAACCAAACTGTTTCCTAGTGACATGATGGGCTATGATCTATAGAGTGCCTTCTCTCCAAAGCTTCAGTTCACCCACATGGGCATCTGAGCTAATTAGTGTTCTCAGAGCACGGCTTGTACTGTGTCCTGGTCATGAAATCAATTCCAGATTAATTTTGTATAGAGCAAAATGCTGTTCCACAGCTTCAGGAAACGCTTCTTAATTAGTTCAACATCTCAGAGACACACGCCCTGAGACCAGAAGATGGGTAGATGGATGTCTACATGGATGGGAATCGAGAAAGAATCTTCTTTTAATTGATGCATTTCTACATTTCAGTTACCTGGCTACATGCAATCAAATTTAACATTCCTCACAATCTAATGAAGGAGGTATTATTTCTTTTTATTTTCACATGAAGAAACTGGGATTTAGAGAGTTTCGAAGATTTATATGAGGCCACACATCTAGTAGTAAAGCCAAGATTAAACTCAGGGGGTCTCAGGACCTGATCCTTTTTTTTAAACTATTTTTAAAAATTGAAGTATAGTTAATTTACAATGTTGTGTTACTTTCAGGGGTAGAACAAAGTGATTCAGTTATATATATATAATATGCAGATTATATATATTCTTTTTCATATTCTTTTCCATTATAGGTTATTACAAGATATTGAATATAGTTCCCTGTGCTATACAGTAGGTCCTTGTTGTTTGTCTATTTTACATATAGTAGTGTGTATATGTCAATCCCAAACTCCTAATTTATCTCCCCACTACCACCCGGCATCCCCTGGGTAACCATAACTTTGTTTTCTAGGTCTGTGAGTCTTTTTCTGCTTTGGAAATCAGTTCATTGGTATTGTTTCTGATCCTTTTTCTTTTTGCCATTCTTGTCCCCTTTATCAAGGGAGCCACGGATGAGCGATGAGGGTTCAGTGTAAGGTATCCCTGACACTGTTATTCAAGCCTCAAAGTACCCACTTTAGAGGGGTAAGCAAAAGAGTTCCATCTGTCCATTCCATAAACACATCTCACTCATTCAATAAACCCACTCGCCCTGTGCTAAGGACCGGAAGACTAGAGGATTCTAAAATCACTAAGATGCAGTAGAGTCCCCAGCTTCAAGGACCTCACACCTAGGTGAGGTGATATATATGATATGATATAGAGATCATTATTTTTTTTTAAATGGAAGTGGAAACAGATCCAAGCACATCTACTACCGAAATTTAAAATATAGGGATTTTTAGCGCTTTGGGTAAGAGAAGGCCTTTTCCAAGCAAAAGGTATTGTTATGGAACCGTTACATCTACATAAATAGTAAGAGAGCTGGAAGGGAGGAAGAGAAGTCAGGATTTGATACCTCTTGTTGCTGTGCAGGAAAAACATTCCCTTCTGATTTTCATACTCCTTTGCCAAGTGGGAAAATTCCCCTCCAGGTCCCTGTATCAAGTCTAAATGCCAGATCTCCAGAGGGCATGCATGGAGGAGGTCCCTGTTGATCCAGCTTTGCTGCAATAGATTAAATGCAAACGCCAAGTGGGGAGGACGAGGGAGATGAAGCGACAGACTGAGGTCAGCACCACAGGGGTGTCATTTTGGGCAAGGCACTGATGCTCTTGTCAAAGTTTCCACTTCTCTGTATGCTGGGAATAACTAGTTTCGCCCCTTTGCTGTTAAAACCCCTTTGCATTGGTCCCCAGGCTCGTGCCCTGGCAGAAGTGGGCAAGGAGACAAAATAGAATGGACCCTCCCTGTTCTTCATCTCGTTTGCCCAGGAGAGCATGTTTACCAAGAATCCTGCCTCTAGGGGCTTTCCTGGTGGCGCAGTGGTTGAGAGTCCGCCTGCCGATGCAGGGGACGCGGGTTCGTGCCCCGGTCCGGGAAGATCCCACATGCCGCGGAGCGGCTGGGCCCATGAGCCATGGCCACTGAGCCTGCGCGTCCGGGCCCACATACCGCAAAAAAAAAAAAAAAAAAAAATTCTGCCTTTAGATTTGGGGGAGTCTTCATCGTTAACAGGAGGCTCATCTCTGAGCACTTGGGTCCTTCCATCTCATGCTTGTTGCCTTACAGCCTCTTCCCGTGACAAATCCTGCAGCCATCCTAGGTGGTCCCCATCCAGCCCACGCTAGAGCTTTCTGGTCCCTTGACCTCCGTTTCAGTACTTTTTCATTGCCTTTGCTCTTCACCAACCAACCCACTCTCCTGGCCACATCTTGGACTTGCCATCACCCAAAACAGTCCCACCTCTGACATTTTAACACCTGAAATCTCTGACACAATGTCCTATCTTTCCAGCTCTTTCTCTCTGCCCATTCTCTCACCTCATCACGTTCTCCAGATTTGGGATGCCTCCCTTTTCTCCCAGTTTGTCACCTCCCTCGTGGTGTCATTTTCTTCCCAATTAAGCCCATTTGGCCATGGCCACTCTCTGCCAATAACTAAAACAACGCTGCTTGTCTTTCCACTTCCAGCCCCACTGATGGACCAGGCCAACCAAAGGTCTGCTTCCGTCCCACTTCCTGATGGCTGGGCACAGCTGGAGAATTTCTCACAGACCCCACACGTGGGCAGGACTACACATGCCAAGAGCCTATCTCGGCTGAGTTCTTCACGGTGCCCAGCAATCCTCCTAGAATTTTCAGATCCATCCCATCCCTCATTTTCCTAGCAGCAATGTCAACATTTAAGTCCCTTCTGCCATCTTTCCCAACAGAGATGACCTAGCTTCTTATTTCATTGAATAAAAATGGGGCAATCAAGTATAAACTTCCTCGCTCGGTACCCAACCCTACCGTCATCCCTACCTCCATCCCTGTATCTCTAATACAAATTGGACCTTCCCTTCCATCCCAGATGAGTCCATAAACTCATGCGTATTCCTTCCATCACCTCCCTCAAAGAGTTGGCCCCAATATTTCCTGCATTTTTTATTTCTCTCTCTCTCCATTGACTTTTTCCTCTTTAGTCCATTAACCTACTCAAGTGTTTTCTATCTTAAGAAAGAGTCTATAAACTTTTCATCCCCTCTAGATAATATTTGATCTATCTATTTAACGACCATCCATCTATCTCCCTTCATTCACGATACCAAGTTTCACTTAAGTGTAGCTTATCTGTAGAGTATCTGCTTTCACACCCCGCAATGCCCTTAGCTCATTAGATTTCTTCCCCTCCTTCTCTGTACTAAAACGGCTCTCTCCAAGATCACATGTGACCTCCTAATTCCCAAGCACAAGAGTGTTTTTCTGTGGTCTTATTTTCCCTTTCTGCGATGTTTACTATATGACCTACAACATCCTTCTTTAAATGTCCTTTCGTTTCCATTTTGGACCCTCTCCGCTCTCCTAATTCTCTCCCTTCTCCTCAGATTCTCATCCTTAACTCCTACGTGAACTTCTCTTTCTTTACCCACCTCTCAAATATGAGTGTTTCCCAAGACTCAGTTCTTTTATCACTTGACATCCCTTCCTGTCGGTGGTGACTTAACCATGCCAAGGCTAGCCACCACCCACGTGCTATTGACTTCTAAATGACAGTCCCGACCCAGACTCCTCTCCGGGGTTCCACATTCATAAAGCCTGCTGCCTGCTGGACGTACACACTCATACCTTCCACGCGCATCTCATCCGCAGCACGTCAACCTCTAACCATCTACGCGCTTCCAGCTGCTCTCTTTCCTGATCTCCCTATTTCTGAGAATAGAACCACTAACCACGCTTTGTCCAAAAAACAAAACCAAGAGCTGTGCTGAATGCTCCCCATTCTCTCATACTCGCAGGTAAATAAAAATTAAGCCTAGTCGACCCCACCTCCCCCAGATCTCTCAGGTCACCTGCCCCCTTTCCCTCACCATTTGCATCCCACTGCTCTCAGCTTCCCTTGCCTGGAATTGTGTATAATGTCCTTACCTGGTCTTCCTGCCTCCAGCCTAATTCTGCTACAATATATCCCCAGCGGATACCAAAGTCATCCTTGTAACATGCCAAAATGATCCTCTCATCCCCACGTGCTTAAATTCCTCATTGTAATAAGGAATTACTGCTGATAGGATAAAACGTGCCCTTCTTTTCATACCACGTAAGACCTTTTGTGACCTTGGCCCCTTCATCCCCGTGTAGCCTCAAGGTTCATCATGGCTCCCCTAGTACCTGCTACTCCAGGCATCCGTAATGACTCACCATCCCAGAAGGGCCTGTCACGTCCAAATAGGAGAGATTTTATCAAGAGAAATTATCTTACAAATTGGATCACATAACTAACGTGGGATGTCTGTGAGTAGAAGACCCTTGCTACGTGTGAGTTGATATATTTGGACTAGGGGACGGTTGATATCAAGTCATCCTCCAGATCCCTAGAATGTTTACTGTGGGATAAGCCTCCTTGAGCCCCTACCTCATTTTGCCACCACGCCAGGAATGAAGGCCTTGCATTGGAGCATCTGGCCGCTGGACTGGCTCATGCAGCAGCTGGGTCAGCACCCCAGAGAGCAGACGGCCCCCCCATGTGTCACGCTGCTGTTCTCCACATGACTTTAAACTTCCCGAAACCAAGTCTCCCTGTTGCTCTTGGCCAGAAGCAACAGCTTCTCAGCAAGATGGGAGGCGAGGCCCAGAGCGGCCAGTTCAGCCCCTCCTGCCCACGGCTTCTTGGGTGCATGACTTAGCAACAAGCTGGCCCTGAGCTAGGGAACCAGAGGGCTCAGGCGGAGCCGGCCAGGAAGGGGTGCTTGCTGCTTCCGGTCTGGTTTTCCAGCTGCTGAGATATTGTGCTCTCTTGAGGCCTCCAGACGAGCAAATCTTTTGGGAACAAAGCCAGGTTGAAGCGGGTAGCAAGAGAGGAATGGCTTCAAGAGAAAAAAAAAAAAAAGAAAGGATTCTACCAAGTCACCACTTATGATAGAGCAGGGATTCCCAAAATATTTCAGGTCATTTACTAGAATTGGGGGTGGGTTTGCAGTCAAGGAACACTGGGCTGGATGGCCTCCCAACCCTTCCTCCCCGATCCGCCCATCCCCCACCCCCATACCCACCGAAGAATCCCAGAGTTCACAAATTTATATATCAAGTTTCTTCCGCTCTCTTCTCAAGTCACTGTGAAACCGCTGGCTGAAAATGGCCAAAGACAAGTGTCACCTTCTTGGTGGATTCACTTTCAAATCACCAGACCTGAAACAAGATTTTTTCACAATTTCCCAAACGCAAGAGTTTATGTTTGGGGGCCGTGCCAGCTAGCACAGACCCACTGATCCAAGGCTCCAAAACTTCAGGCCAGAACTAAGAAAGCGCATTTGGCTATTTCCTGCCAGCTCCAGAGAATATCACCAGGTGTGGCTGGATTCTATTAGGACCGCTGGAGACGCCGTTTCACAAAATAGAACCCTAAAAGCCAATGTATTGAATATTGATAATATATCAGGCACTGTATTGGGCACTTCTCATGAATTGTGTCATTTAACCCTTTTGCCTCCCTTTAGAAGGAAACTAAGGGAGAAAAGGGAACTTGCCCACCTCCCCTCTGACCCCTTCAACCATCCCCAAATGCAACAATGAAGGAAGCCCAGACCTCCCAGAGCTTTTCCCCTCAGCTGCCCAGGGCACTCTTGGCTTCACCTAAACTAGGCACCGTCTCAGTCATTACAGACCTCTGAACCTTTCTGAAGTGTCCTACCTCTGGCTCTCCGGACATCACCTCCCAGCATTTGACCTCTGACCCTCCTTTACAGGCTCCTGATTTGCTTTCGCCCTGGGTCCTTTCTACCCAGCCCTGGGGCCCTTGACACCAACCCCTCATTCAGGCAGAAGGATTGCTTTGGCCAGTGCAATAAGGGCTCCCGGGAAGAATCTCAACATATCAGGACTGTCACCATCACATCCCTCCAGTCAGCACCACAAACACGTGAATGGTGCCAAGTGGGGAAGGAAGGACAGAGAAGATGCTTCGAGATGGACAGAGACACGTCACAGCGTCCAAGCAAAGCCAGCGTGTCGCCTGGTTCAGTTGCTTCAGTCCTGACTCTGGCCCTTCTTCCAAACCAGTCCTTCAAAGAGCAGGACGCTGCCCTGGCAAGAAAGGTGATCCCCTCCTCCCAAGTTCCTGGCAGCATTAGCTCATCAGAGCCTCCTTGCTCCCTGCCAGGAGATGAACCTGATCAGAATGAGCTAAGGGGGAGGAGTGCCTGAACCAGAAACTCGCGGTCATCTCACCAGCTGGGACACATCTCCCTCTTGCTCTCGGATGGTACATCTTAGGAAAAACAGTCTCAAATGGTTTGGCTGCAGCTTCCCTCTGAGTTTGTTTTCAACTCCTGGTTCTTTCTCCATCCTTCCTACACCCCCTTCCCCGTTCTCCACAGTCCCCCTCCCACCTCCTATTCCTGTTCGCTAGCTGTTGTCCTGTCGAGCAGACGAAGGGTTAAACATTCCCAGGACTGGAGAGGCCAGGCAGACATGCAGGTGCCAACAGGGAAAGTGTGGGCTGGAATCTAGAATGATCTGTCCCCATTCCAAGAGGTGGGGACAGAGGAGAGAGGAGTGATCCCAGATTTCACTAGAAGTCTTGGGGTGAAAATTCCGTAAATCTAGAAACGACAAAACTCAACGGAAATTTAATTAAATGAGCTAATACGTGTAGCACGCTTGACACAATGACTGGCATGCGGTGAGCTGTATAAACACTTGAAAATAAGTCAGAGTTTGGGGAAATATACATTTCAACATCACAATAGTCTATATGTTCGAGAATCCTTGAAAATGGGTACTTGACCCCGTACCTGTGCATTCTAAGTCTCTGCTCTCTTTGCCACCAGTCCTGAGGTTTTGCTCTCTCCTCCATTTCAGGTCCTAAGAATCTGTGACTTTGCATCCATGGCTAAAGATCTCTACCTTTTGTTCTTACCACCCCGCCTTCCTCTCATATCCAGTAAAAACCCTGATTTCCCTAAACCTCAGGCTGGTGTGGCTTATACAGTGTCTTTCCTATCACCTTGGCAACAAACACATTGGCTTCATAATAATAACCATTTAGTGCTTTAGAATCAAGCGATAATTATAGGAATGCACTGGAAAACTGATGTCAAGTAAGCTTTCCTCTCCCAAACACACTGGCAAGGATTCTGGCTGGGTTTTCAGCAAAGACCCTTTCCGGAAGTCTCATGGGAAAAGGGTCAGAGCTGTGGAGGGAGGCGAGACCCCGGTGGTCTTATCTTCAACGCTGGCTCTGAGCCAGCCCGTCGCTGCTGCACTCTGCCCGCGAAAAATGCACACTTCTTCCCTCCAAAGCAAATAATCCTCTGTGTCCTTCAGAATCACGACTCAGAGAGGATAGAGGAAAAGGAACAAGAACACTTTCTTTCCTCTCTTGAATGCTTCAAGCAGGAAGGGAGGAATGCAGCTAAGAAAGCAGGAAACTTCCTTCACCCAAACGTGCGCAGGACCCGCGCTGGAAGCAGAACTCCCAGCTTTGCTAACTGCTCAAGGATTATGCCCGGTCCCGGCCATGCTGAGTTACAGCTCAGATTCTGCCCAAACCCTCCCGGTTTCCAGGAGAAGGAAGTGACAGACGCCTCTCTCCTGAGACGTGATGAAAAGTATGAGTCACAAGAAGTAGGAGGGAAATTGGCTGCAGGGTCAGGGGCCCGGCGCACCGGCAGCTGGATGGAGCTGAAGCAAAAGAAGGGGGATCCCTAAGGGAAAAAAAAACTATCTCCAGCTGCCTTCTTTCTAACCCACTCAGTTCAGAAATATGCCAGATACAGAGCGGTCAAGTCTGAGAACCAAGGAGCCATCTGCCGATATGTATTGAGTGCTGACTCTATCTCGTGCTGTTCTCCATGCTGGGCTGACAAATGGCTGGGGCATTCTGATTCCGATAAGGAGACAAGGGTGATAACCTGGCTTTCACGTGGCCACGCCATGTAATGTCAGAGTTAGAGGAGATCTGAGAAACCACTGATTTGCAGATAAGCAAAACAAGGCTCAGAGAGGGCAAGGGGTTTGTCTAAGACACAGAGCTCCCTAGTTGGCTGGCAAGACTTTGTTTGGCCCCCAGGACAATGTATGAGAACTGCATAGAAGAGCTGGTGCATGAATCCTACAGAGGACAACTCCAGAGTGGGGACACTCCCCTCAGAGCAGGTCTCCACCACGTGGTCACCTGTAGGTCATACGACGGACACACAGGTGACCGCCATGACCATCTCATCCACCTTCCTCGTGGTCCTGTCCCAGGTTAGATTCAGTACCTGTGATTAACAAGCACCCCCGATCCTAAGAATGTCAAAGAAATCCAGGTGTGGTGGAAAGTTTTTCAATCAAATACAAGGAGGCGTGTGAATATTTTGCTACATTTTATTGAAAGCGAAAGGGACCCACCGCTGATGCAGACACTGTACCATCTACCTCAGGGCCTTTCAAAAACAAACAATAGGATAAACGATCTGTGATCCGTGTAGACAGTGTAATACTATCCAGTGCTAAAGAGAAGCGAGTTATCAAGCCGTGAAAAGACAGGGAGGAATCTGAAATAAATATTACTAAGTGAAAGAAGCCAATCGAAAAAGGCTACGTACTGTAGGATTCCAACTATATGACGTTCTGGAAAAGGCATCACTATAGAGACAGTGGAAGGATCAGTGGTTGCCCGGATTTAAGGGGAAGGGAGGGATGAATAGGCTGAACACAGAAGATTTTTAGGGCAGTGAAACTACTCTGTATGAGACTATAATGGTAGACACATGTCATTATGTATTGTCCAAACACTTAGGACGTACACTACCAAGAGTGAACCCTGTTGTAAACTATGACTTTAGGTGATTATGATGTGTCAGTGTAGGTTCATCAGTTTGAACAAATGTCCCACTTCTGATGGGAGATGTTGATGGTGGGAGAGACCGTGCCTGTGTACGGGCAGGGGTGTCAATGAGAAATCTCTGGACCTTCCTCTCAGGTTTGCTGTGAACCTCAAATTACTCTCAAAAAATAAAGTCAAAAAACCCCCAAACACCTGTGGTAGCAGGACTCCAATTCAATTCAACCAACATTTAATTGAGCTGCTAATTTCACCAGAAGAATTTTTTTCTCCCCACCATTTGCCATTTTCCGTTTTCACGATTTTCTGCGTCCTGTTTTATTTTGTGGAAATACCGATGAAAATAAAGAGGCCTCTGTTCCTAGGAGGTATTCTCAAGTTGCAGTGCCCACATTTCCACACTCACCAGGTATTCTCGTTCAAAACGCGAATTCTTGAACCCTACCCCTGGCCCTTTAATTCAGAATCTCTGAGGGCTGGACCAGGTAATCTGCATTTTCACAACTTCCCCACGTGATTATTGTGGGTGCTAACTTTTTTTTTTTTATGGTACGCGGGCCTCTCACTGCTGTGGCCTCTCCCTCCTGTTGCGGAGCACAGGCTCCGGACGCGCAGGCTCAGCGGCCATGGCTCACGGGCCCAGCCGCTCCGCGGCATGTGGGATCTTCCCGGACCGGGGCACGAACCCGCGTCCCCTGCATCGGCAGGCGGACTCTCAACCACTGCGCCACCAGGGAAGCCCTGGGTGCTAACTTTTGATCAAAACTGCCTCCTTGGTACCTGGAGCAGAAAAAGCCTCTGGGAAGAAGTGTGCCGGACTGCTGTGGCCTCAGTTTATAATCTAAGATTGACGGGAAAACACACATAAAGGACCATGGGTAACAGGTTAAGAGCAGGAGACATGGAGCTGACACTTCTTTTACAACAATCATCAGACCCGACGATACGGGTCCGCTGGGGCTTTCCCCTCCTAGACCGTGAACTCCAGTGTCAGGCTTATTCGTGACTGCGCCCCTAGTCCCTGGCTCAATAAATTAGTGCCAAACAGAAGAATTAGGCTTGTCTGGGAGAAGGCAGCAAGTAAAGATGCAAAAGCAAAGATTTTCCCAAATGATTCGATCACCCCCTCCATTTAAATGTACCGCAGGGGAAAGTGAAGCTTGGACACAACGCATTAGCTGCTAAGGAGAATGTGACCCCCGGGGGACTTCTTTTTGCCTTCTGGAGACCAGGAACATTCTGTATGTCACAGCTCTAGGGAGCCCTGCTTGCTCGGGGTGGTGGTGGGAGCGTGGCTCAGTTTCCAGGATACCAAAACGAAGCAGCTAAACACACGCCAAGGTCTCAGAGGGGAGGAATGTGGAGGAAGTGTGTCTGGTAGGGGCTGAGCCCAGCGAGGCTGCTAGGCTGGCCTCCTCCCCTCATACTCACTGCCCACCATGGGTGGCAGAAGTAAAGCAATGCCTGGGACTTAGAGATCTGCTGCTCCCCCAACATCTGCCTGCACCCCACCCGCCAAACTGCAGAGTCCCCGGATGCCGTCCTCTAAGATACGTTCCTTTGACTTTTTTCCTACTCTCTGAAATTGAAAATGCTCCTGGAATTGTTGTAAACCCATTCACGCTAGGAGCTCTGTTACTCACGGCTTTAGTTTGTTAGGGCTATTGTAACAAAGTACCACAAACTCAGTGGCTTCAACAACAGAAATGTATTATCTCATAGTTCCGGAGGCTGCAAGTCCAAAACCAAGGTGTCGGCAGGGTGGGTTCCTTCTGAGGCTGCGAGGGAAGGGTCTGTTCCAGGCCTCTGTCCTTGGTGCGCAGACGGCCGTCTTCTCCCTGTATCTCTCCATACCATCTTCCTCTGTGTGGGTCTCTGGGTCCAAATTTCCTCTTTTTATTAGGACACCGGTCACCTGGGATTCGTACCCACCCTGATGACCTCAGTAAAGACCCCAGGTCCAAACGAGCTCACATTCTGAGGTTCTGGGGATTAGGCAGGACTCCACCGTATGAATTTGGGGGAACACCATTCAACCCCTATCCACCAGTCTCCTTCCTCTGGGACAGAAAGCAGCTTGAGGAGAAAGGGATCCTGAGGGTTGGAAGAGGCAGTGCACAAAGGTCAGCAGCCCTGGGGGAGGTGGCAGGAGGGAAACACGCTCACAATTCTGCCCAGCATTGGCCTCAGTCCCTGAGGGTCCTTTAACCATCGTCATTTTGCCGGGGCCTTTGGAGACGCCCCTTTTTCCCGCTGCACGTAACCCTCGGGGGAAATGGTCAAGCTGGCGCCCTGCCCCTGCAGAAAGGGACTGTGCAGAATTTGGAGGTCGGTTCACTAACTCCATCTCTTGAAGCCCTCAGTCGCCCCAGTAACTTGCTGCCAGACTGAACTCCCTCCAAGCCTACCACGCAATGCTGCCTTTGCTCTTGGGTTGCCTTGAAAATATTTTCCATTGGTGACGAGGGGATGTGTTCTGTCACTTTTAATACATTTTAAGTTCTCTGGGCATCAGGCCAACCTGGGATCCAATACTGTTGCATCACCACCTGCATGGCCTTGAGAAGATTGCTTAACCTCTCTGTGCCTCAGTTTCCTCTCCTTCGGTGGAGATAGCGGTAACTATCTCTGTGTTACTGTAATGATTAGACAAGGCAGCATATGTAAGCCCGATTTCCAGGGGATGCTGATTCCCAGTGCCCCAGATAATCCCTAGATCCATATATTCAGCAAGCAAAGCCAGGTCCTCTGCCCCCGATCCGTGGTTACTTTGGAAACCCAGCACCCAGGCTAAAGAGTTAACATAACCTCATTGCAGAGAGATTTCTCCGTGATCTGTACACACGTCCCAGGGGTCAGGATTGTGCGAGGTGCTACTCAGACGGCTGGCCCACAGCCCACCAAGCTCCCAGAGCCCTCTCATTCAAGTCGATTTCAAATTTAATTAAGAACAACCGAGCAGAAGCTGAGGCCTCTGCGGGGCCATCACCCGGGAGCTTGGAGAGGGCCAAGGAGATAAGCATCTCATGATGAGACAGAAAGTTGGAAGAGGCTCCATCACCCTCACCTGTGAAAACAAGCCAGCAATACCCACCAGGGCACAGAGGCACGAAGAGTTTGGGTTTCACGGGAGCCAGAGCTGCGCCTGTGGCTGGTGCGGCAGGGGAAGATATGCAAAGCACTCTCCGTAGCAGTCTCCGGAGAGCCACACTCCCACCATCCCCAGGGGCAGCAGAAGGGCCCTGCCTGCCTCTCCAGCTCCCTCCCAGCCTCCCTGGCCAAAAGGCCTGGCAGCAACTCCCCCCTCCAACTGGTGTGAGTTAATAACCAATGTCTGAGAAGGATTTCAAGAGGCAAGAGAATAGAAAGGGAAGAGAGAAGGAAGGTGAGAGGGACCAGATGGTCTGACAGAACTCTGGAGGTGGAGCCCCCGGGAGGGTAGAAGCGTGGAGAAGGCTTATGGTCTTGGTGGACGAGTCAGATGATTGTTGGGTATTTCTAAAAGTGTGGTTCACTGGTTCCCAACATCAGAACAGCCCCCAATTCTGGGATGCTTTGGATCTATATGGATTCCCAGATTTAGGATTTAGAAAAAGGCCACCTAAGGGGGCGAGGAAATTAGCATTTTAAAACATCCTACAGGTAATTTTGAGCCCACATTTTAGAAAGCTAGGGTAATCTAGAACAGGGATTGGTAAACTACAGCCCAGGGGCCAAATCTGGCCTGTGGCCCGTTTTTTATAAATAAAGTTTTATTGGAACACAGCCACACCCACTGGTTTATATATTGTCTATGACTGCTTTTGCAGTACAGTGGTGGAGCTGAGGGTCCTGTGACCCTCAAAACGTGGTCCTTGGCAGAAAATGTTTGCCACCCCCTGGTCAAAGACAGTGCCACTCAACCTTAGCAGTATGTTAGAATGACCTAGGGAGTTTTTTAATGACTCATGTGGACGCACCCCAAATCAATTAAGTCAGAATGGGGGTAGGGATAGCCTCAGGCATAGATAGATTCTTACCGGCTCCTAAGGTCTAGACAAAGTTTGGAGAAATCCTGTGCAAGTACAGAGCTGGCAATGATTCAGAATTTTCTGCTGCCCCCTCCTTTGCCAGTCACCAAGTTCCACAAATATTTGTGGGGCACCTTCTAGTATGAAGAAGACACTAATGCTAAAATGTGATTCAGCCACACCTTCCTGCTAAGGGAGCACTGATTTTGCAACGAGTGAAACTCAGAGAATTTTCCCCCTTGGAGGCCTGCTGCGGTGGCTTCCCAGCGCGGCCGGCCCAAGCGCTGGTTGCATCAGAATCACTTGGGGGGAGGGCCCAGTAGAAACCCAGACTCCGGATCCCATCCCAGTACTCTGAAGCCAGCTCTCCCAGGCTGGGGCCTGGGAATCGTTTTTTTTAACGAGCTGTCAGGTGGCCCCTAGGGCATCCAGACTTAGGGACCACTGGTAGAGATCTCTTTGAGGCTCAGCTGGAGAAGATTTGTTTCAATCAGATGGAAGATTTTCCCCTAAAGCCAGATAGGCTCAAAGGAGTCCTTTTTCCTACGGATGATGTAGGTTCGGAAGAGAGCTGATTCTGTTCCGCTTCTCAGCTCCCAGTAAGGAGAAATCAGACCGGACTGCCATGATCACTCTTAAAGCCAGTGTGCGTGTGTGTGTGTGTGTACGTGTGTGTGCATGAGTGTGAGAGCATGTTTGTGGATGAGTGTGGGTGTGTGTGCATGTGGTGTAACACGTGGGAGTGAACAAGTGAGTGTGGGGTGTGTGCATCTATGTGAGTGTGAGTGCATGTAATATGTGTGAGTGTGTATGTGGGTGTGTGTGCGTGTGTGGGTGTGAACATAGTGGGGGTGGGTATGTGGGTATGTGGTGTGAGCATGCGTGTGAGTCATCACTTCACGAGGACGGTTCCGGCCTGTGATGAAGATCTCAGGGTCTACGGGAGACAGACGGGACGCGGGCAGGGCAGGGCCAGGTGAGGCCCGTGAGGTACCGAAGATGCTCAGCCTCAGGGTCATGTGCCTCCGCCGCGGACTGGTCCTGCTGCCAGCATGCAAATCCCTCTGCTTTTTACCTGCTCTGGGAGCTTAGGCAGCTGCTGTAGCTTTTCTTAAGCATCAGTTTCCACACCCCAAAGTGTGGGATCATAGCCACGCCTACATGATAGACTTTGAAGGAGAAACAAAAAAGGAAAAGTGAGCTATGCCTTTAAGTGCCCAGTTCAGTGCCTAGATATTAGCAGTTGCTCATTTGTTCATCCTTTTACGAAATACGTAGTAAGAACTTGCTCTGCACAGGTTCTGTTGTAGGTACTGGAAATAAAGCATTGAAAAAAAATTCGTAATCCCTATCTTCATGGGATTTATGCTCTAACAGGGATGCGGAGGGGAACCCCACCAAAAAAACAACTAAGTACACATACAATAGTTTCAGATGACAATGAAAGGACAGTAAGCAGGGCCAGACATCACCCTAATACGGGGACATGATGTAAAGGATGCAGTCGATGGCAATGCCTCCCCATGGGAACGGTTTGGCCCCTTCATTCCAACATTCTCTAACTTCCTGGGACTCAAATATAGTTATCTGTGGTTAAAAATTGAGCATCCTATCAAGGAAGTTATGCAACGCAAAACAAAAATAACAACATGAAAACAAACAAACAAAGCCGCGCGCTCTTGCCAGAGGTCTGTTTTTGCTGGCTTCTCTGCTCCACAAGAAGGTGGGGCTTCCAGAACCCAGCAGAAGCAGGGCCTGGTTTCCAGAGGCAGCCAGCCATCGGCTCCAGGGACGGCTGGGACCCCGAGGCCACCCCTCCAGAACCCACACCCTCATTTTTCGTATGTAACTCTATAGATGCATGAAAGACAGAGAAACCAAGATCGTGGCAGCTGGAGCCAACCACGCTCCCCGGGGAGTTTTGTAACGGAGGAAGAAGATTTTGAAATAACTCTCTCTTCTAGCCAGTGGGAAATAAATCTCAGTTTCTGGTCAGAGGCTGAGACTGACCAGTTCTTGGAGTCACTCAGGAGGGACACCCAGCACCTCTCCGCTGTGCGTCCCCCTCTGCGCTGTGCCCCCAGGGGCGACCACCTCCACGCTGGGTCCGCCTGGCATTCGAAGGGCCTTCGGGGAGTCAAGAGGTGAAATGCTCTATATGCTGACTAGGGTTTCACAGCCATCACCGGGGGGCGGGGGGCAGTGGGCAGTTCATACAAACTAGAGACTTCATGCAAGTTTTTTTGTTTTTTTTTTTAATAAACTTATTTGTTTACTTTTGGCTGTGTTGGGTCTTCGTTGCTGCGCGCGGGCTTTCTCGAGTTGCAGAGAGCAGGGACCACTCTCCATTGCGGTGCGCGGGTTTCTCATTGCGGTGGCTTCTCTTGTTGCAGAGCACAGGCTCTAGGCGCGTGGGCTTCAGGAGTTGTGGCTCACAGGCTCAGCAGTTATGGCTCGCAGGCTCTAGAGCGCAGGCTCAGTAGTTGTGGTGCACAGGCTTAGTTGCTCCGCGGCACGTGGGATCTTCCCAGACTAGGGCTAGAACCCATGTCCCCTGCATTGGCAGGCGGATTCTTAACCGCTGCACCACCTGGGAAGCCCTTCATGCAAGTTTTGTTCCTGTATTTCAGTTCCACTCATCCCCTTCACACACACACACTAGCAGTCGGGATCCTGGAAAGAATTGGTTCCAGGTTGGTAAGGGTCCTTTAAAACGTATGCTCCCATGCAAACTGGGACTATTATGATTCCCCTTCAAATCAGCCGGACTCTCTCCCCCGAGGCCCCACGGATACACACCCCAAAGCAGCCAAGCGTGTTGACAGTATTCAGGGGGCTGTTTGCATTTATTGCCGGAGTTGTGAGGGAAGGACAGTGAAAAATGGGCAGTGGTGATATGAGATTCTGCCTTACAAACTGTACCCTTAAAGACATTCTGGATTTTTCTGTGGATGGCCACCACACCCTGCCTCAGAGCTCATGGGCCAAAAGGAGACAGAGCAGGGAGAGAAGTTATTCCCACTTGGATCTTAGCAATGAAGCAGAAGAGGTCACCCAATATATATTTCCCAGTATCCGCTCTGTCCTGAGAGGATACTAGATACCCAAAACGCAAAAATAAAGAAGCCATGTTCTCCTCTTTCTAGGAATGCAGAGTCCATAAGGATAACAGATAAACAGGTGCATTTTTAAATGACAATAACATCCAACCTCCTTTTTTGGACCGTTAAGGCCTTCTGTGATCTGACCTCCACCGATTTCTCTGAACACAGGTCATATGCTTTTGCCTCATTTACTGTACTCCAGTTGCACTGGCCTTCTAGATGTTTTTTGAATATACTAAGAATGCTCCTGCTTCAAGGACTCAGCATTTTCCATTCCCTCTGTCTGGAAGGTTCTTCCTGCCGACATGCCAATGGCTTGCTCCCAGGCTTCTTTTGGTCTGCTCTCCTGTGCCCCTCCAGGGAGGCTCCCCTGGCCGCTCTACCCGAAACAGCCCTGTGGTTTCTCCACCTACCCTCTTACCCTGCTTTACTTTTCCTCCGTGGCACATATCATGTCTGACATGAAGGGTACAAATCTATTTATTATCCATCTCCCTCACTAGAAGTAGACCTCAGGTTTCTTTTGTTCCTTGCTAAATGCTCGATGCCTAGCATATAATAAACACACACTAGATATTTATTGAATAAATGAATAAATAAATGCTATAATAAAATCAGAGGGTAGCATCGTCTATCCAAACCACTCCCAGGCTAGTATGGGGATATTCCACTTGAAGTATCTCCCTTTCCTGGAAAGTTTCCTCTAAGCAGTTTCAAGGATCGACTCTTATTTCCCTGATGACATTTATTATAAAAATTGGAGATGCATTTCTCTGGAAAAAGAAGTTTACACCAACGTACAATGAAATCTCAGACAACTGTTCCAGATCATGTAAAAATATAATATGGAGAGTTTCTAAAATACTGGCTGCAGAGTTTCATAAAATGCATATGTGAATGCCCTGGCGATAAGGCGAAACAAAGTCTAGATGGTGCGGTGGACGTCAGAGCAGGAACCAGAGCTTCATCTACCGAACCCGGGTGTTTACTTATTTATGCTTAATCTGCATATTAACTGCTGAGCACAGAGACCAGAGGAGGGGGACGTTTATTGAGATGCCACCACCTGCCACCAGGTTATCCCCCCACCCCTCCCCTGCTTATGTGCATGAGATAACAGCTGTCTGTTCGCTGCAACAGGACAACAGAAACCAGGAGCTACCATAGCCAGGGCGTCCCAAAGCAGGAAGTGATAAGGGTTAGAGGTAAGGCAAGAAAGCAAAAAGGGACTAATCAGGGCTCAGATGACACTTAACCAGATGTGATTTTCCACGTGCCTGCGGACGAGCACCAAATGCAAAACCATTTGCATATATGTGCTCCTGCGGCATGTGGCTTCTGCTAACACTGCAAGGGTGCCTAGTTCAAAGGCAAAACTACGTGCGGGATCAGCCTCCGACCACAAGCAAGAGCTCCCTGTGTGAGGTTCACAGGTGGCAGCGAGTCAGTCCACAGGGTTCTGGTTTCTGTGCTCGAGGTTTCTCTACCGGAAGGGTCCCCTTTCCACAATGACAACCAGCACTGTTTTTTTTGCTCGGGGCCTTGCACCTGGCCATGGAGGGGCCAGATTTGAGGCTGGGAAGTGCTGGCCTTACCCCTGGACCTTCGAAGTGTGTCTCAGCCGGAGGAATGGGGTTGGCTGAGAAGGGCAGTGATTTCTGATAGAAGGCTCCCATTCACCCTCAGAGGAGCGGACCCTGCGGACAGCTCGATTTCGGGTTTCCAGCCTCCAGAGCTGTAAGACGGTACCCTTCTGTTGTTTAAGCCACCCAGTTCTCGGTGTGTAATGGCAGTCCTTAATACCATCACCAATAATAGCTTCCACTCCACCGCAGGCCTCTGGTAGTTGTTAAGTTTCCTTGGGCCCTCCCTGATGCCCTGTGGAGGGTGTTCATGGGACCACCGTCGTATGGTTTGGAAGGATGCTGGGTTCAGCTGACGTCCTGCATTAAGGGCTGTGAACACGCCCTCTCCCTCCCCCTCCGGACTTTCACCGCTCACTTGGTCGCAGGCAACATACAAAAACTCTACACGTACTGTCTCATTTCATCCTCATGATGACCGGTGCTTCTGTTCCCTCCATTCCTATACGACATTCATGATAGACTGAGGAATCTGGGCCCCAGAAGAATCCCCTTGAGAAGCGCTCTGCTTGTAGGTAGGGGACGGCCGTGGAGCTGTGAGTTCCCCTGATCCAAGGAGACATATCCCGGAGAAAAAGAGGCACCCGGCCTTGGGCACATGGATTCCAGGGCTTTCTCCATGAGAGGGAACACCCCTCTCATGGAATGCTCATGCGTAGGACACTCTGCTTCCCTAGAACCCAGCCAGTCACTGCAAGCAGTGTCCCCACCCCACTGCTCCCCAGGCATTGTAACTTCCAAAGTCACCCGCCACACACATTCCAAAGACCCCTCAGGGGCCAGTGCCTTACCCAGTTGAGAACCACTGAATCACGCTGAGTCTCATTAACTTCATCTCTAGAATGAGAGACTGTCCTTCTTTCCCAGGTTGTGAGGGAGGAGAGACTTGAGGTTCACAGAGAGCAAATTGTTCCCAACTGCAGCGTCACTGGCATTTGGGGTAAGATGATTCTTTGCCAAGGGGTGGGGGGGGGTCTGTCCTGTACAGTATTGCTGGTCTCTACCCACTAGATGCCAGGAGCAGCCCTCTCCCAATTTGTGGCCATCAACCACGTCTCCAGACATTGCCAGGTGTCCCCTGGGGGGCAAAACTAACCCCCGCTGAGAAGCACCGATACAGAACCTCCAAATACTATGAGGTTTACAGCAGGGACTGAAGGAATTATTACTATTATTATGAGTTCGTCCTCATTTGTCTGACTGAACTGGAATGGTTGCTGTTACCGAGTAGGAAGAAGAAAGCTGGGTATACTCATAATAATAGTTATAATTCCTTCATGGAATTATATATATATTACTTTTTATTGAAGTACAGTTGACTTAAAATGTTGTGCTAGTTTCAGGTGTACAGCAAAGTGATTCACTTAACACACATATATGTATCTATTCTTTTTCAGATTCTTTTCCATTATAGGTTATTACAAGATATTGAGTAGAGTTCCCTGTGCTGTACAGTAGGTCCTTGTTGTTCACCTATTTTATATATAGTAGTGCGTATCTGCTAATCCCAAACTCCTACATTTATTCCCCCCCCCCACCTTTCCCCTTTGGGGACCATAAGTTTGTTTTCTATGTCTGTGAGTCTATTTCTGTTTCGTAAATAAGTTCATTTGCATCTTTTTTTTTAGATCCCACATATAAGTGACATATGGTATCTGTCTTTCTCTGTCTGGTTTACTTCACTTAGTATGATCATCTCTAGGTCCATCCATGTTGCTTCAAACGGCAATATTTCATGCTTTTTTATGGCTGAGTAACATATGGAATTATATTTAAAATGGCAACCCCTCCACCACCCCCAGGACCCCCACCCTCCTCACCTGCTGGGAACACCGCAGCTAAACAGACCGAGGAGGTGTTGGTTTCGTGGCGTTCACATGAGCTGACATATTTACTTGGACATAAAATATGTGCTATTCATTTCATGACTTATTTCATTCACAGACAGTTCAACATCGCATCTGTTCTCGGTATTTGATTATGACTTCATATCAGCATCCTTCATCTTGACTTTAATCTCAAGGGCAAGAATCTTCCCGGCTCTTTTTTAATGACTTTTCATTTTAGAAGAGTTTTCCATTTACAGAAAAGTTGTGGTGTTGGTGGTTAGTGCCACAACTTCCTATATGCCCCACACCGGTTTCCCCTACTGGTGACCTTTCATACATCCCTGTGGTACCTTTGTCACAATTTATGAACCAGCGTTGAGACATTGTTATTAAATAAAATCCCCAAGTTTCTCAGATTTCCTTAGTCTTTCCTAATGTTCCTTTTCTGTTCCAGGATCCCAGTCAGGACACCACATCACATTTGGTCCTCAAGTCTCCTTACCCACTTCTTAGCTGTGACGGTTTTCAGACTTTCCCTGTTTTTCGTGACTTTGATGGCTTTGAAGAGTGCCAGTCAGGTATGTCAGAGAATGTCCCTCCATTTTGACTTGTCTGATGTTTTTCTCATGAATGCACTGGGGTTATGATGTTGGAGAAAGAAGACCACAGAGGTGCAGTGTCACTCCATCATGTCATAGCAGGGGTCCACGCTCTCCCTATGCCTCATCAAGGTTGATGCTGACCTTGACCACCTGGCTGAGGTGTGTCACCAGGTGTCTCCACTGTCTTTCCTTCTTTCCCCTCCTTTCCTTACTGGGCTCTTTGGAAAGAAGTCCCAGACCCTTGAGGGCAGAATACCTACATAAATTATTTGGAATTCTTCTGCACAGAGAATTGTCTATTCTCCCCCATTTCATTATTTATACACTCGTTTATTTACATCAGTATGGACTCATGAATATTTGTTTTACATTTATAATCCATTTCCACGTTATTTACGCGCTGCTCAAATTGTTTCAGCTTTGGCCTTGGAGAGCTCTTTCACTGGGTTCCGGTGTTCCCTTCTCCTACCCCCATGGTTGTGTATGTGTGTGTGTGTGTGTGTTTTTTTTTTTTTTTTTTTTTTTTTTGCGGTACACGGGTCTCTCACTGTTGTGGCCTCTCCCGTTGCGGAGCACAGGCTCCCATCGCGCAGGTTCAGCGGCCATGGCTCACGGGCCCAGCCGCTCTGCGGCACGTGAGATCTTCCCGGACCGAGGCACGAATCCGCATCCCCTGCATCGGCAGGTGGACTCTCAACCACGGGGAAGCCCCGTGTATGTGTGTTTTTATTGGGGTTTTGTTTTTATTAGTTTGCATTATGTCCTTACTTTCTGGCACTACGGATGCTCCAGGATCATCCTGGATACTTCCTGCCTCAGTCCTAAAATCAGCCATTTCTCCAAGGAGCTCTCGTTCTTTTTTACTGGAGGACGGTACGACAAACAGAGAGCTGAGTATTAGGTGTGCTCGTTGCTGCTGGGACGTTGCTCATTCTAAGCCATCTCAAGTGACAGGGCGAGGAAACCTATACGTGTGTACTAGCCCATGTTCACACACACACGTACATATTTATAAATATTTCTATATGTAATCATCTATATCCATATTAAGCTAAACATGAGTTCATGCCATTTCCGACTCCAATCCGCTACGCCGTGGATGAGTCTAGCGTCCTCCCCTTGCTTATCTGTAAATTTCATCCCAACAGTGAGAACCCAGGTTCCCCCCATCCCCCCCCCCCCCACATTTACTTAACTGTTCGATTCCAATGTACCGGTATCTCAGCATCAGGGCTGTTAGCCATAGCCCCATGGGAACTAGAGCACTGTTACGTACACTTCCTGCTGCCTTTAGTCTCAGACACCAGTTTCCAAAGTTACTTGGGGCCGCACCTCTTCCTCCCAATCCCTTCCAGGAGGTTGTTTCATATATTTGTAATACAGTTAGATTCTTTGGTCCCATCCTGCGTTCTATCCTGGGACCGCCCAACTTCAAATAACTTTTTAAAAACTGCATACATGAAGGTTTGCCTTTGTGCCGTGAAGTTCTATGGTTTTGGCAAATGTATATATACCACTACAGTACCAAACACAATTGTTTCATTGCCCTAAAAAATCCCCTGGGCTTCGCCTATTCAACTCTCTTTCCCTTCTGAAAAGAACCTCTGATTTTTTTGCGCCATCTATAATTGTGCCTTTTGAGAATATCATAAAAATGGAATCACACAGTTTTAGTTTTCCAGAATAGTTCTTTCTGCACGGAAAACTGCATTTAAGATTCATCCACATCTTTGTGTGTCTTGATAGTTCATTCCTTTTTTGTCACTGAATAGTATTCCATTGTGTATAGCATCAACTGTTCTCGATCCATTCACCAATGAAGGACATCATTGTAGCTCCCAGTTTGGGGGACCATGAATAAAGTTGCCATAAACATTCGTGTGCAGGGCAAAAGTTTTCAAATCAGTTAGGTAGATATCCAGGCGTATGATTGCTGGATTGTCGGGTAAGACTGTGTTTAGCTTTGTAAGACTTTCTCTGTTTGTCATTTTTTGTTTCCTTGTGTTTTTAGCAATGCTCATGACTAAGATGTCTGCAGGCAAATATTTGATTAATAACTTTTGATGTACTAAGGGTCAGACTTTAATTGTGGATGAAGGAAGGGAAGTCCCCGGCACATCTTCCTTCATTGCCAGTACGAGATGAAACCAAAGAGGACTTTGGGTGTGTCTGTGTTCTCCTGCTAACCTCTGCAGATTAAGCCCGGAGCAGTGGGTCTGGGACTGGAGCCTCCGTTCAAGTTCCCTCGAGGGCTTGTTAAAATTCAGACTGCTAGGATCCATCCCCGCAGCATCTTATTCCGTAGGTCTGGGGTGGGACCCATGGATCTGCATCTCTGACAAGTTCCCTGGTGATGGGATGTTGTTGGTCCTGGACCACTCTTGGAGGACCAACTCCCTAGAGGACTATCTTTCGTGCATCCAAACCTGTCGCCATGTCTAGGATTTGCCTTCACTGCTCAGATGGGAGACAAATCTGAACGGAAGAGCTCGGGAAGGTTCAGCTGAGGGTTAGGGAAGGACAGCCAAGGAGTCTCGACACGTTGACCCTGGGCATACCTGTCTCCTGCCGTCCTGGAAGTACATGATTTTAGAGATGAAATGGACTGTAGTGACCAAAATCCCTTCACTGCAAAAGGGAAGGAAAGGAACCCAGTGGGTGGAAGCAATCTCACACGGCAACCAGGGCAGAGCCACGGTGACCTAAATCTTCTGTATCTTCCACAATAGCAGAGCTCCTCTTCCTCATTCAAGGCAGCACAGGTGCCTTTGCGCTCAGAGGTGACAAAGGCAGGATCAAGCCCATTACGGGGGTGATGGTATTTGAATTGTTATCTCAAACGGAAATGAACAAAGCATCGCTGCTCTCATCCACACCCCCTGGACACACACACGCCCAGGGGTTCACAGCACCAGCACTTCAAAGAAACAGAGGGTGGGAAATGGACAGGTGGGGAGGCCGAAAGATCATGCCTTTTACAGCGCCGCTCATCGGAGCCATCATTTGACCATGCGGGATAAAGGACACCAAGCACCTAGAAGGTGAGACCGCTGAAATTCTCGACTGAAAATCCGAGGGGGCAGGAGAACCAGAGTTGATGCCTTTAGTTCCTCCCCACAAATAAAATACTCCAACCATCTTGTCCTCGTAATCCTGGAGATTGCTCACCTGAGCCATTCATCTTATTTGTTTAAGATAAATTCCCAATGAGGTGTTTGGAACCGGATCCAAAAAAGGAAAGAGGTGTGAGACCAGCAAAGGAAGACAGGGTGGGGACAGAAGGCTTTGTCTGCTTTTAAATATTATTCGGTGATTTCCTTGAATTTCTAATAAGCAGGTTGAAGTTTATAAGATCTCTAACAGAGTCAGAATCCAAATAGCGCAGGAGCCAGCAGACAACAACGGCCATGGCCGGATGGGTTTCAGGTTTGTTCTCTGCAAAGACAAAGCTCCCATTGATTGAGTGGAGACCTGGGCGAGAGGAGGGAGAGCCCGTGGAGGGTTTTCCTTACCCTGATCATCGTCCCCATGGCCAGGGGACGACATCGGAGCAAAGAAAGCCTAGCCTTACCTGGCCAATGTGTTGCTGAGAATGACAGTTTGGAGGGAAGCACACAGTTGATATTTGCGGTTCCTCCAGAGCAGGGTGGAGACATAAGACCAAAAGGAGGAAAGAAGGAGACAAGCCGAGCGCTGCAAGCTCATGCAGTCAGCAAAAATGCAAAAGCACAAACATCAGAGTAGAGAATGGGTTCTTGGTGGCAAACAACTATGTCCTGATTTGTGCTAAAGGGAAGAGGTCTTGCTGAGAGATTATGGGAACTGAGGTGCACACTTCCTTCATTTTCTGTTTAGGAAGAATTTGCAAAACCTTTAAGCCAGAAAAGTTCATTGAATCTGTTCTCTGAGAGGCAGTGGAGCAGAGTGGTGATGAAACCAGGCTTTTAGGGTGAAGATTTCAATCCTACTTGGGATAATTAATATTAAATCACATCTAAGCCCCATGTTCCTCATAGGGGTTTTGTGAGCATTTAAATGCAAACATATGCCAATGTTAGCAGTGTTTTTAGCACTTATAAGCACCCAACAATTTATAGCTATTTTCTTTCAGTCTCCTTGCACCTTGAGGAAAGGGGCTCCGAGTAGCCTTTGACCATTCTTAGGATCGTTCTCCATCCAAGGACCTTCAACCTATTGCTTTCTTGCTGAAGTTTCAACATTTCTCGTTTCTTCTCGAGAACAGCTGGTCCCAATCTACTAAATAACCCCTTTGCACACTTGAAGACCATTATTAAGACTCCCTTTGGCCATAAACATATGAAGAAGTGTTTAACATATGAAAAAAATGTCTAACCTCACCAGTAATCAAAGAAATCCAAATCAAAACAACAAAATGCAATTTTTGCCTATCAATTTGGTAACTTTTTTTAATGATAGTACTCAAAGCTGGTGAGAGGAGGCTAAGGGGGCAATTTCGTACATTGCTGGTGGGAGCATAAATTGGTACAGTCTTTCTGGAAAGCGATTTGGCAATATGTTATCAAGACCCTGAAAACTGTCCTTACCCTTTAACCCAGTAATTCCGCTTCTGGGAATCTATCTCAAGGAAATAATGGAGACTCAGACAAAGATTTCTGCTCAATGGAATTTGCTCTAGGGCACAATATTTTGATTTGTGAATAACTAAAAACTACCCAGAAGTTCAGTGATGCTGAGACACCTATTAAAAAGTTATTCAAAGTCAAGTTCACCAGGACGTGCAAAGTGGTCACTGTAAAATGGGAAACACAGGCACACAAACCGGGTACAAAACTAAACACAGTAGGATTTTAATGGCATAATTATATATACTTATATTTTTATGTATAAATAGAAAAAGACCAGATGCAAACACAGCAAAATATTAGCAGTTCTTATTAGAGGGTGATAGAATTGGGGGTGTCTTTTACTTTCTTCTTTAAATTTTACAATCAAAAAAATTTGTGTGAGAGCTCTCATGGCCTTATACATGTTTCCTAAGTAGTTCAGCCTGGTCCCATTCTGCCACAGCACATTGTCCACAATCTAAACAATGGAATACCAAGGGTTGCAGAGTTTTTCTAAAAAGGGCCAGATAGTGAATATATTAGGTTTCACGGGCCATACAGTCTCTGGTGCACCGCCTCACCTCTGCTAACGCACAGCAAAAGCAGCTATAGACAATACGACAATGTGTGGGCATGGCTGTGTTCCAGTCCATCTATATTTATAAATTAGGTAGTGGGTTCATTTTAGCCCTTGGTCTTATTGTGATGACCACTAGACTAGATGATCTGAATCTATCCCAGCCCCCCACCCCAAATGTATAGTTTCAAGCAAATATAGTTGGGAGACTTCTAGAAGGTAAATTTCTTCCCCATACCCCTGGTGAGTCAATCGGTCCTGAAACTTTTATTCAGAAGTCAGCTAGGGGGGCGTTCTTCATGGGCCTTGTTTATTCACCACTGACAGGTGACCCCTCTTTCATATCATTTGGTCCCCTCCCACACTGGTCGTTCTGCGCCGTCCACTTTAGCCCTCCCTGCAGATGCGGGGAGTGGAGGAGAGTTGCGTAAAGAAAGCCAGAAATCGTAACGATGGCAGGAAAGGGGCTGGGGACCTGGCAGAGTTTGAGATTCCATGTCTCTACCATCCATGTGGCAGTAGAGGCTTCCACATTCCTAGGTCTTCTCTTCTTGCTTCTGGCCACTGTGTTCCAGAGGGAGGGAAGGAGAGAGACAGAAGATTCCCTGTGCGTTTGCTGTATCCCAGGCAATGTTCGAAGGGTGGCACAAAGATGTTGTTTAATGGGCTCAGTTTTATAGAGAGAAAAATCCAACCCTGAGCGGGCACATGATGCACATAAGTAAACGTGTAAGTATGACAGGAAGCTTTGGAGAGTCCCTTCTTGTGGTTGGAATCCTTATTCACTCACCTGTATACACACAGGTCCTCACCAGGTGTAGGAAGTCTTCCTCCCCACTCCCAGTTCTCTTTCCCTGTCCCAGCGCCGGTTGTATGTTTCCAAAGGAGACACCTTGTCTTGTCTAAAGCATTTCAGACATTGGGCTCTTGTCCAGGAGGTAGGAATGGCATCTCAGAGCTGTCTGCATATCAGACATAGTGACGCATTAGGAGGTTCTAAGATGAAAGTGACATTCTAGTGGGACGGACTGGGAGTTTGCGGTTAGTAGATGCAAGCTATTACATATAGGATGGATAAACAACAAGGTCTTACTGTACAGCACAGGGAACTATATTCAATATCCTGGGGTAAACCATAACGGAAAAGAATATAAAAAAGAACGTATAGGACTTCCCTGGTGGTGCAGTGGTTAAGAATCTGCCTGCAAATGCAGGGGACACGGGTTCAAGCCCTGGTCCGGGAAGATCTCACATGCCGCGGAGCAACTAAGCCCATGTGCCACAGCTACTGAGCCCGCATGCCACAACTACTGAAGCCTGCTCGCCTAGAGCCCGGGCTCCGCAACGAGAAGCCACCGCAATGAGAAGCCCGCGTACTGCAACAAAGAGTAGCCCCCGCTCGCCGCAACTAGAGAAAGCCTGCGCGCAGCAACGAAGACCCAACACAGCCAAAAATAAATAAATAAATAAAATTATATAAAAAAAGAATGTATATATGTGTATAACTGAGTCATTTGCTGTACAGCAGAAATTAATACAGCATTGTAAACTAACTATATGTCAATTTAAAAAATAAATTAAAAAAAAAGAAAAAGAAAGAGTTGAGAACTACCAAGTGTATGTGGCCTAACTGGAAAGAAAAGTCAGTAATCCAAAGGTTCTCCCAAAGTCCTCTTTTGGTTCTTGGTTTTGATTCCCCTGACATGGTTCAGACTTACTATCATATTTTCTCTTGACTCTGAGTCCAGGAGACAGGCACCTGGGTAAGCCAACTTTCCATAGAGATTCACTCCACCATCCTGGTAGTTCAACAGTGATGAGGGAAGAGAGGAGAAGAAGGAGATTTTGCATCAGAAAAATTAAAAGCTTCAATGGCTTATTTTGCTTATAAAATCTCTCACACCATCACCAAGACAGAAGGTATTTATACGCAACCCTGACCTCCACCTCCACCCTCCAGTAGGCTGCTTGTCTTTGACTTGTTTTCCAGTTTAGGATTGACCTCAATGCATAGCTTACTCTGATTTCCCCTGGATGGAAGTGTCTGGTTATTGTTTTGTTGGAGGAGGGGTGTGTTGAGGGTCCATTGTAATTTCACTATTGCACACCACGTGCTATTTCTATTAAATCTTATTCAATACACAAAAATTAGAAATAGCCCAGTGGACAGAAAGATCATAGGATTAGAAGTCATCCGTGCCTGCTTTGAAGGGTGTTCTCTAGAGAAGACAGGTCTCAGATTGAAATGCAGTTCTGTTACTTGCCCCCTTTGTGAATTAATCTCTCAGGCTTATCTTTTTTCTATTTAGAAAAAAGAAAGCGTGGAGGTGGCAGGCATAATGGTATCTGTCAAGCTGAGTTGTCAAGTCCGAACAAGAGGCCACCTGGGAATGCCTGGCACAGTGTAGGTGCTCAGAATGTTTCATTCCCTCTTCACTCCTTAAACAAGAAATGGAGCTACCAGCTCTGGGAGATCCGGAGAAGAATGTGGTCTGGCCCTACCCCTGGCCAGGTGCCCAGTCTTCAGGCTGTGGATACAGATGACTCCAACCGTGGGCATCTGTGATGATCATGCAACGTGCCGTCAGAACAGAGAAGAGGGGGAAATTCACTCTAACGACTGGTATTAGCGAAGGCTTCAGGGAGGGTGTGGCATTTGAGTGGAGGCTTAAAGGACAGGGATGGAGGTGCAGAAGAGTCTTCCGGGGAGCGGAATGTCAGAGCACAGGCTACAGACGGGGAAGGACAAAACACTTCAGGAAACGATGAAGCTCTCAGGATGGTTCAACGCTCAGGTGCCTAAGAGCCCGGAGTGAAGGTGAGACTAAAATAATAAGGAGGCCAGATCACGATGAGCCGCAAACCACTCTACGCTGAGATTCCACGTTGTTGTGGCTGCCCTGAGATTCTGAAACTGGGAAATGACATCTTGAGGATGCCGTTTTCACAGGTTGAACATGTACGTCTCTCTGCCCAGGACAGTCCCATCCTGTCACTATTAATACAACTCCTTTTCACTCCCCAAAGTGTTTCTGTCTGGACACTAAATTACATGGCCACCCTAAGTTTAGATCACCTTGCTGTCAATGGGAAACAGAAACTGGGACAAAAAGAGGCTAGACCTCGACAGGCCAGTTCAAGAGCCGCCACTCCAAGTATCTGAGTGGGAAATAAGTGTCCATAGGCAGAGAGCTCATGGGAATGGAAAGAAACTAACAGATCAAAGACCCACTTTGAAGGCAGTCTCAATAAGATCTATGGATTGACAGAGGGGAGAAGGAATGAGAAATACGAAGGCACATGGGATGGCTGATATCTGAGATAAAGATGCTGCACGGATGGGGCAGAAGAAGAACAAGCAGCCAGAAGTGAGAATCTGGAGCTAAGAAGAGATCAGAGATGGAGACGCAGACTTGGCAGACTCCTGGGTAAAATCCTGGCTGAAGAGGGAGTGCACGAGACCACCCAGGGAGGGTAGACCAGATGACCCTGGGGGAACACAGACAGAGGGTCATGAGGCATGTGCAAAAGAGACGAAGAACCAGGAGAAGCAGAATAAGGGATGCCCGGGGAGAAGGGTGTTGAGGATGTGACTAGTTGGATCAACAGAGCCAGACGGTCCCGAAGGACTGAGTAGGATGGAGGAAGGCAATTAGGAGACCTTTGATAGTTGCATTTCAGCAGAGTGGTGGGAGCAGAAGACAAATTGCCAGGGGCCGGGGAGTGAGTGGGAGGTCAGGAAGTGGTGTCGGTAAGTGCTGATGATTCTTGAGACAGTTCTGTCCGTGAAAAGACTGTGGTTTGAGGGGATGGTCCAGAGAAAGCAAGCACTTGGGGGAGTTAAGTGGAACCTGAACACATGTGAACACCAAGAGGAAGATTCTGGAAAAGAGAGGAAGATTCTAGAGATAATCGTTTGGAATAAGATGGGAGCAGATGCTTTCTGCTTGAGTGGAGAGGCCAGTCATTGACAAGAGGCAGGACCCCTCCTTCTCTGTGGAGGCTGGAAGGAAGTGGGGCTGGACCAGAAGACACTCTTGATACGTGAGGATGAGAAGATGGCAGAGTGAATGGCGGTGATGGTGTTGGCAGCCGTGATAGAAACAGTAGTGGTGCTGGTATGATGCCCAGCGGCTTACTTTTCCTCTACATGCAAGTCCCCTGCCTTGTTTAAGTTAATCCTCATGACAACCCCCTTTTACACGGGAGGTAACGGAGCCTGAGAGAGGTTCAGTAAATGGCCCACCATCCACCATAAAAGCGGCAGAGCATGGATTTAAACCCGGGTCTTCCCAGTGGCACAGCCAGACTCCTGAGCTGCTTGGAGTCCGTATAGACCAGTGGTTTAGTTCTCGCAGCAGAGCGCGAGGTGAAGTCATCTTCTGTGAATGATGGGGGTGGATTTGGAGGCCTGAGGAGGGAAGAGAGTTGAAACAGCTGCTGTGAAGAATGCAGCGGGGATGGGCCAGGGAAGAGAGAGGGCACGGCAGCCTCCCAGGGGCATGCCGAGAGCTTCCGGAAGATTCCATCTTGTTCTTATCACCCTTACTCCCAGCCCCATTTCCTGCTGAGAACCCGCACCCCACACTCTGCTCTTTTCTTTTGCTGTTCTCTCTCCTCTTATCCCACCCTCAAGAGATAGGAGTCACGTGGCTCAAGGAGAACAGGTCAAAGATGCTTCCACCTGCTGGAAGATTGTGGGTGATGGCCAGGGAGTGGAGCTGGGGAGGGAGCCCTCCAAGTCTTTGTGCTTTACAGAAACTCACAGCTTGAAAGGTCTAAGGAAGCGGTGCATTCAGTGGGCAATAATGGTTGCACATGGAATGTTTGGGAGCCATGGTCCAGTTGCTTGGATCCAACCAATAGGGAAAGAGAGCTGGAGCCACACACCTTCCCCCAGGCCAACTGGCCACGCCCCTCCTCTCAGGCCACCAGCTTCTATTCCATTCACTGGCCCACCCATCCCATCCCATCTCTTTCTACCAGAGAGGTATTAATCTGAGTTAGCAATCAGTAAAGCGAATTACTTCATTGGAGACCAGAACTTAAATCTTTACCTCTGATTCACTGATTCAACCGCCTTGAAAATAGTAGCAGACTGAAACACACTGGCCCTCCCTCTTTGGGAGATCACCACTGAATCATTAACCAAAGGTGTTGGCCTTAGGGACAGTCTTGAAGACACAGGATTACTCCTTGTTGGATGTGGCCCGCCAGCGCTGACAGAGCTATTAAACCATCGGTCGAATTAATAAAATCCATACGGAACCAGAGTCTAGAAGAAGCTGGGCTCAATTCAAATTTCCATAAAAGCAGCTAACAAAACCAAAGAACTGGCATTCAATTCTAGAAGTGCACTGGCTTCCTGCCTCCAAATGTCATTTTCAACACGTCGGGACTCAGGATAGAAAAGCTGTGGGCTGATTCCAGAAGCTTTTATGAAAATCTTCTCAGGGCTCTCTTTTCCAGGGGGTTAGAAACTCACTTGTAAGACAGTCATCCCATTGGATGCTTAAAATTAGAGAAAAAGCAGAGGGAAAATGACCTTGTCTTCTGTTCAGGCGAAAAGAGAATCACTTGAGGGGCTGCCAGCCAGGGATGCTCTAATTTCTACCTGCGTGGGACCAGTTGTGAGATTGGGGGCAAGGGAGACAGAGGGGAGATGAAATTCTTCATGCAGAATTCTGCTAAATTCGTGTGTATTTGGAATCTGTGGGCAAATATTTGAGAAGCAGTGATGTGTGTGTGTGTGTGTGTGTGTGTGTGTGCATACTCACACACACAGGCTCCCGGCTTCTGAAGAGGTGTGTACCATTCTCCAGCCCAAGTTAAAATCAAGATCCCGTGCCTCTCTGTAATCCCTGGTTTAAATTGGTTTCTCCTCCCACAGGCAAAAAAGTCTCCTGAGAGCCCTGGCCAAGGCCAGCTCTCCAACAGCTTACCATCTTTCCCTTAAATCGCCCTGAAAAGAAGCCCAGGGGCAACGAATCCCTCCCTCTTCCAGGCGTTCCAACATTTCTCTAATTAATGCAGGAGAAAATTAATTACAGAGGGATTTTCAAGACCTCGGCATCTAATGACCAGCCTAGCTTCCCGGGCTCTCCCCTCCCAGCTCCCCCCTCCCCGGCTCCCTGCAGCTCCCCATTGGTCCTGCCCTCCTCCCCCTGCCTGGCCCCCTCCCCTCCCTTCCCAGAACCCCGAACAATACCACAGACTAATTAGGCAGGGAAAGAGTTTCTTGGCAAAGACGGCTGAGTGCTAGGTCAGTACCTTGAACAACCCAGAAGAGAAACAAAACAGCATTAAAAGAAAAAAAAAAAAAAAGAAGAAGAAAAAAGAAAGAAAGAAAAAAAAAACCCTGCTAATCCTAAGCGCATTTCCGCCAAATATTCTCCTTTTCAAGTGTTTTCTTCCTGGTAAACAAAGTTCTGTCGCTGGCTCTGGAGATTTTAGGACACGGTTGCTTAGTAATATTGGGGAAAACACGCCATCCTCACCTCAGCTGTATCCTGTTTCTCTTCTCTCTTTCTCACTTCCCCGAGAGGCCCTGACATTCCCACATCGCGAGGGACCGCCTGTTGGTAAAGGAGAACTGGGTTTTCTTTCTTTCTTTTTGGTCTAACTGCTTTCCCAAGCCAACCTAGGAACAGAGATCATGTCCCCTAGGTCAGTCTTGCCCAGTAGGACCCTTCTGCCACAACAGGAAAGTTCTACGCCTGCGCTGTTCAACATGGCAGCCTCGAGCCAGGAGTGGCCATTGAGCACTTGAAATGGGGCTCATGACACTGGGCAGCTGAAAGTTCAATGTTATTGAATCTTAACTCATTGAAATTTGAAACAGCCCCATATGGCTCAAGGCTTGGAGCGCCACAGCTCCTGACGGAACCCCAGCAGAGCCACCGAAGGGACAGTCATAGCGTCTGGGTGGCTCTGCGTCATAGTGAGGGACAGAGGATGCTTCAGTGTAAGGAACACACCGGCTTCCACTTCAATGAAGCCCCATCTTCTCTCTCCGTGGCCTTGGGCATCACTGAAATCTTCTGTTACGTTCAAGACACTCACATAAGTACACCTCAGGGTCTGTGTCTGGTCATGGACCCCAAGTCCCCGGCACGTGGGTGGGTCCCCCAATGACCCCTTCCACCAGGAGTACTGAGCACCGCTGGCATGGGCCACTTGCCAACTCCTCTTCTGGGCTGTTTTTTTTTTTTTTGCGGTACGCGGGCCTCTCACCGCTGTGGCCTCTCCCATTGCGGAGCACAGGCTCCGGACGCGCAGGCTCAGCGGCCATGGCTCACGGGTCCAGCCGCTCCACAGCATGTGGGATATTCCCGGACCGGGGCACGAACCCGCGTCCCCTGCATCGGCAGGTGGACTCCCAACCACTGCGCCACCAGGGAAGCCCTGGGCTTATATTTTTGCTCCCAGAACCCATGCTGTTTCCCACCTCCACGCCTTTGCCCACACTTTCCCCTCGCCCTGCTCTCCCTGTTCCTCTGCCTCAGCTTCAGGGATTCCTGTTCAATCCACAGGGTCCTACAGACTCAGCTTGGGCATCCCCTGAACTTGGGGGGCCTTCTCTCCTCCTCTCTTGCCCCCCTCCCCGCTCTATCCAATGTGGCACCCAAGCTCCATGCGGCCATTCATTGCCTTGGGATCGTGGCTAGTGCAAGCGAGCAGCAGAATTTCTGTTTTTAATTTTAATGATCGATTAATTTTATCATTTAATTGTATGTAATCTTAATTAGTTGAAATGGAAATTGATGGGCATTTGCGTTAATTGAAGCTGCAATGGCCACATATGTCTCCCTCTCTCTCCTCACCACGCCCACACACACACACACCCCCGTATATCCCACAGCTGGCCTGGATACCGTTCTGCAGTCTTGCTCCAGTGAGCATCTGCTCCTCTGCACTTACCCAGGATCTTGTCTTTTAATGACCTTTTTATAAATCTATCATCCCCATTGGAAAGTGAACCCTTAAGGACACAGCCTGTATTTGACTTTGTTTCGTTTCGCTTGACAGTGGTGTCCCCCACGTCCAGGATGGTGTCAGGTACACATTCATTTCTCCGTAACTATTTTTCAGCCAAGAAACAGCAATTATTCGTCACAGTTTACGCCCTACATCAGGGGTCAGCAAACTATAGCACAGAGGCCCAATCCAACCCACCACCTATGGCCCTCAAGCTAAGGTTTGTTTTTTGTTGTGTTCTTTTTAATGTTTAGTTAGATTTTAAATGGTTGCCTTCATAATAGCCTCAATTTTGTTCTTGGCCTGCAAAACTGGAAAGAATCACTTTCTGGCCCTTTAAGAAAAAGTTTGCTGACCTCTGGTCTAGATCCTAAGAAGACAGGTTGATGAGGCCTAGTGCCACCTGCAGCCAGAGAAAAGGAGAAAGGCTGCCTGGGGAGGGGTGCTGAGGAAGGGGCCCAAAGCTCGCATCTTGGGCATTTGCAACAGAGCTGAACTGGGTAAATCGGCAGGAGCCGGTCCCCGGGCCCGTGCTTCCCGTAAGCGCCTGCCTCTCCCCGCTGCAAACGGCTCACGAGTGGGGCTTGGAGGGGCACATGGTGTGGACTTCTGAGAACGTTCTGCCTTGCCCACCCCGAGCCACGGCAAATGGAAGAGGGGCTTTTCGGGCCTCCATGTTGTGGTTTGGCTGCAGTAAGTAGCAGTTTCCACTTAAAGTCAAGCCCCCGAACGTGTTTTTCATAGCAATGGAAAGGTCTTCCAAAGCAACAGGCACAGGGCTTGGAAGCAGTCCTCGGGCGGGCAGGAAGCAATCCACTCTTCCCTTTCCTGCTAAGACATGAACTGGGGTTTCTAAGAACCAAGGCAAAGGTTGTTCCAGGATCTGAGCAAGGGGAGTGACAGGAGCCCCCAGAGTTACCCCATCACCGTCTCGAGTCCCTTCTTACCCTCCACCCACCCTCCATGTCTTCCGGACCCCCCAGCTCCGAAACAACTTGCCAAATGTCAGGGCACCTGGGAGTGCCCGGAAGGCTCCCTTGTTTCCCAGCTCCACTCACTTTTCCCCATGGGGAAGGGCTGAGTGCACCCAACGAGCTAAAAATTTCCCTGCTGGAGAATATATTTTCCTTCCGCTGCTGCTTCGCAGGGAAGAGACAGGAAGCTATTTAGATATATTATCTTCTTTTTCAGAAAGTTGAGAGGAATTTTCTACTGCAGTTCACACAAACATCCCGCCTAATGGTCATTTACTCATATGCCCCTCATTAGGTCACCAGCGAAGAATGCTTGGCCTGATTAAACATCATTTGACTTTCCCTACACTTGCCGTCCCAGATCCAAGGGAGGAAAAGAGTTTCCCTGGCCTGGCGGTGACCAGCCTAAAGGCCACGAAGGTCCAACGTGAAGTGATTCTGACTTCCCAGGGTCCTTTATAGTTTTAGAGAGTCATTTCTATGTCAACAAGTAAGAAGGTGGCCTCTATGAACAGTTTCTGGCCAGAGAATGCTGTCTTTTCAGGGGAAATTAAAGAGAATTCTTGGCAGGAAGTAGTGAGAATGCTGTTACCAAAAATGTGATATGGATTCATGGACTAAACAGGTCGTGGAGATGAATGAGGGTCTGGAAAACGAGACCAGTGTAAACCAGAATGGCTAACTAGGACTGACCTGGTGTGATGCTCTAGACATTCTTCTAAGTGCTTTACGTGTATGAACTCATTTAAAGTTTAAGCAACTCAAGGAGGTAGGTGTTATGAGGAACTTGACCCACAAAGTCAGATACTCACAGGAAGGGTGAGTGGCAGAGCTGAGATGCGGATCTGGTCTGAGTTGCCCAACAGGATTTTCTGCAATGATAGACACATCCTATATCTGTGCTTTCCAATATGGTAGCCACTGGCTACATGTGGCTCTCTGAGCACTTGAAAGCCTCGGTATGGATGAGGAATTGAATCTTTCATTTTTTTAAAACTATAATCTATTTAAAGAGTCACATGTGGCTAGTGGCTACCATATTTCATTCCCAGACTTAGGCAGTCTGGCTCCAGAGTTCACAGACTTAAACATTAGACTATCCTGCCTTTTAAATCAAAAAAGAGAATTTGGAACTATTTATTCGGATAAAAATTAAAATATAGAGACAGAGTTTAATCAATATCTTCAAAGACAGGAACATATGAGAAATTGTACTAAACGGTAATGCAAGAAAGAAAAGTTTGCTTAAACTAAAAGAGTAGGTGTTTGGGTTAGGTGATTGGTAAAATACCTATAAAGGAAAGAGGGTGAAATACCAGCACGGTTTGTCAAGAGAGGAAGTGGTTTCCTTTTGTTTAATCAATAAATTATATTGAGCTCAGATGTGACCTTATTAGGCCCCTGCTCTCTAGAGCCATGTGGTCTAGGAGGAAAACCAAGTCTAATTCCTCAAACAAATCAAGGCTGCATGATCCAGGGTGGATGGTGTTACTCAAGTCCGTTCATCCTGTTGGAATTCAGGTTAGATGTTTATCAGTAACCACAGGAGTGATCAAGGAAGTCTTCCTGGAGGAGGTGGCATTTTAGATGGCCCTTGAAGGAAATGGCTTATATTGGGACAGTGGGAAGTTAGAAAGAATGAATACAGTGGCAGACTTGGCAGGAAAAATGAACTGTTCTCGGTGAGTGTCTTGGAGGCTGAGGTACAGGGACTAATCAAAAATGACTCTGGGGCTTCCCTGGTGGCGCAGTGGTTGAGAGTCCGCCTGCCGATGCAGGGGACGCGGGTTCGTGCCCCGGTCCGGGAGGATCCCACATGCTGCAGAGCGCTGGGCCCGTGAGCCATGGCCGCTGAGCCTGCGCATCCGGAGCCTGTGCTCCGCAACGGGAGAGGCCACAACAGTGAGAGGCCCGCGTACTGCAAAAAAAAAAAAAAAAAAAAAAAAAAAATGACTCTGAATTTTTTAGCTTGGATAAAAATAGTGGTTCTGGGGTCAGACACAGGAACTTTAGGGATGGGTAGGAAACAGTTTAGGGAAATTATTACTTTGGTTTGGGGCATGTTGATTCTGAGGTGACAGCTTGTATAAATCTTGGACTAATGTTCACTTTTTAAGAGCCATTAAATATCTAGTTTAAATGGGAATAGGGTGGATCGGAAGGCAGTCCAAGATCACCTCCATCTAACACAGAGAGTTTGCTTTCCCTCTAAGCCTGACAAATCAGACCACAGCAGAAAGGAAGAGAAGCCACAGGACACCAGACGTATCCACGTCACACACACACACACTGGTGACAAACACAGCCCCTGTTTTCTCTGCTACACTGAGTTGACAGACATCCGGTTACTTCATCTTGGAAGTTATATTCATCTGCCGTTTAGAACGTTCTGCCCAATGGCCGATTTTCTTTTAAACAGCTTTTTTTTCCTGATTATATTTGTAATACCTACTCACTGCAAAACATCTGGAAACTTCAAAAACAGAACTAAGGAAATGCAATCACACATTTACACACACACAGAGACCCACATATGTATATGGCTGTGTGTGTCGATGTGTGTGTGTATATAGTTTATAGTTTTCACCCATTTGTAGGTGGTATTTTAAAATACAATTTTTAAAAAATTTTTATGGGGGTATAGTTGATTTACAATGTTGTGTTAGTTTCAGGTGTATAACAAAGTGAATCGGATATATATATATATATATATATACACCCATCTATATCAGATATATATACCTGATATACATACCCATTCTTTTTCAGATTCTTTTTCCATATAGGTTATTACAGAATACTTAAAATACATTTTTAGCTCAGAAAAATTTGTACAATTAAACATGAAGACAACACTAGCAAATTTTTGTTGAGTTGTCAGTATATTCTAGACTTACAGGGAAAAACGTCCATGGATCTCTGCACACAAACACTTCTAGAAGTATCTGTTCCTGAAATGAATCTCTAGACTTTCCCCTTATTGCCCAGCAAGTACATCTTTCACATCTCTTTTCATCATTTGCTTATTTTCCTTTTAACCGTATAGATTCAGAACTACTTGGAATGGACTGAGAGGCAGCCTGTGGGAGGCCAAGAAGAGGCAGCCGTTGGTGGTTAGGAGTGAAAAGTAGGGACCAAAAGCAGCAGGTGTCCCACCAATATTCCAAACTTCAAATCTGGAATTCCTGACTCCAAAGGATGCCCCAGACAAGACAACAAACATCGAACCAGTATAAGGGAAGACCGCAAACAGACAGATATTAACAGCCCATGGAGAGAGGGGAAATAGTCCCGGGGTAAAAGTGGAATGGAAAAGGCAGAGGATGAGATAGGGTGCGACCGAGGGGAATCTGTGTGTTGTCCCTAAACTGTCCCAGGGAATGAGGGACTGAAATATTCCCTAGTGAATAGTATCAGTGTAGACCAGGAATCTATGGGTAATTGAAACCCACACACACATACACATACGCACACACAAGCACACACACACATACACACACACACACACACACACACACACACACAAGCACACAACCTCAACCGGAGATTCTTCCTTCCTGCCTTGGTTTCCTGGGGACTCAAACTAAGCGACTAGGAGACACCCACAAACACCAAGGGTGGATCCTTATCTGGTTCGTTTTTTCGAGAAACTGCTGGCTCTGAGCGAAGCTTGTGGGAGGAGAGAGTTGCCTCAGTGTACACTCCTCAGGAGGGGAGGAGGGGCTGGCCCTTCCCCCAAAGATAACACAGCACCCCGACACCGCCTGGGATTCTCGCTCCCAGATCTTCCTAATGAGCTGTCTGGGGGAGCGGGTGGTGATTTTCAACCGTATTTTGGCCCCTGCTTGCTTTTGAGAATTCCGTCTCCGTTTTTCGATTTCATAAATGCCGTTTGCAATGACCTTTTCCTCGCTGCCATCTTTGACAGCTTCTCAGGCGTGAAACATATTTTTGTTCATTACTCGGTTGTCCACAACCTCCCCTTGCGACTGTCCAGCCCGGGTCTCCCTCCCTGCACCCTTCACCCCCATGTCAGACGTATAATGAATGACCGTTCCTTCAGACAAGGAGGTTGAAAACTTCTGGTCGCCAAGGCAACGGGGTACCCTGGGGTGGGGCGCTGGGGAGGGGGCTTGCCCGGCCTGGAAAGGACTGGAAGGAAAAGGGGGTGGGGAAGCAGGAGCTGAGATGATATCATTCCCGAAGCCTGAAAGCAGCCAATCGGCTCACGGGGATGTGATGTCACCTCCCACCCCACCCCCTTTTAGCCTAGGTAGCCCCACTGAGAATTCTAGACAAGCATTGAACTGAAGTTGTATTGCTGTGAGAGAAAGGGGGTGGGGATGGTCAGGGAGGGAGGAGGGAGAGAGAGCGCTAGCCACCCTCTGGATGGCCCGAGCAGACACTAGTCTTCACTGGAGGCAGCCCCATAAAAATGTCATCGGCTTGGGCTCTCCCTGCATTACAACACAATGACTTCTTTGGGGAGAAGAAATAAAAAACCAAAGATTTATTTTGCAGCCACACCCCCGCCTCCCTTGGAAGAGAAAAACCAACCAACAACAAGTTGTGAATGAAGTGTCTGCAGATCAGCTCCCACCAACCCAGCCTGAGAATTTTCTGAACAGAAAGACAAGAGGCAGCCACTCATGTGGAACCCGCTGGGCACATGTGCTGCTCTCTGCAGCCCTGGGGAGGACGCAGTGGTCTGGGTGCCAGGGTGGGAGCCTGGTCTGGGGCAAAGCTACCCAACCAGGTGGTACCAGCCACTGAAAGCACTGGTGGGGAGGGAAGGTGTCTGCCCCCAGGCCATGACAGCATGTGGGGCTCCGTGCCAGGCTCCTAGGAGAAGCACAGGCTGTAGCTGTAGGGAGGGGGCAGCCTCATTCGAGTGCCCACCCAAGGGTCAGCATCACCCGGGGTGCAGGGTGTGGGGTGGCGAGAGAGTTTTCCCTTGGGCCTGGGAAGCAACGCTGTTTCACAAAAGTGTCCTCAAGAGTCCAGGCCACGAGATGGTGTGTCCGGGGGCCCAGACCAGGTTAGGGCTGCTCTCTCCTTAACCTCGAACAGTGCAAAAGGTGCAGGTTCCCCAACGTGGTCTTTCTGGAGTCTTTCTGGAGTTGTCCCTCATGGACCCACCTATATCAGCTTTGAGGAAGCAGAAGCAAAGGCCCCATGTCCCCTCCGTACTGTACAGACGTTGACACCAAGGCCCAAAGAAGGGAAGGGACCAGCCCAATAACCAACAGAGTCACCAGTAGAGCTGGGGCTCCAACCCACTGTTTGCCTGTGATACATGAGTAGTATTTGAAGATGGAAAGCCTGCAATTTCAGCATCACTGATTCACCATTTTCTTTATTTTTTTATTGAAGTATAGTTGATTTATAGTTGTTTATACTGTTGTGTTATGTTCCAGTGTACAGCAGAGTGATTCAGTTATATATATATTCTTTTTCAGCTTCTTTTCCTTTATAGTTTATTACAAGATATTGAATATAGTTCCCTGTGCTATACAGTAGGACCTTGTTTACCTATTTTATATATAGTAGTTTGCATCTGCTAATCCCAAACTCCTAATTTATCCCTCCCCCCGCCTCCCCTTTGGTAACCATAGTTTTCTATGTCTGTGAGTCTGTTTCTGTTTTAAGCTCATTTGTATCATTTTTTTTTTTAAGATTCCACATATAAGTGGTATCATGTGGTATTTGGCTTTTTCTGTTTGACTTACTTCATTTAGTGTGATAATCTTTAGGTCCATCCCTGTTGCTGCAAATGGCATCATTTCATTCTTTTTTATGGCTGAGTAATATTCCATTGTATATATGTACCACATCTTCTTTGTCCATTCATCTGTCCATGGACATTTAGGTTGCTTTCATGTCTTGGCTACTGTAAATAGTGCTGCAATGAACACTGGGGTGCATGTATCTTTTTGAATTAGAGTTTCCTCCAGATATATGCCCAGGCGTGGGATTGCAAGATCACATGGTAGCCCTATTTTTAGTTTTTTAAGGAACCTCCATACTGTTGTCCACAGTGGCTGCACCAGTTTACATTCCCACCAACAGTGCAGGAGCGTTCCCTTTTCTCCACATCCTCTCCAGCATTTATTATTTCAGTTCACCATTTTCTGCACAAGTAATTACGTGGTTGGCATGAGTTCACGATGATCTCCACCCCCTTTCCTATGAGCTGTGAGCAAGGTCTCTCTGCAAACACTTACCAGGCACCGAGCCTGCATCCAGCCTCCCTTGCCCACCGGTCCTGACACCCACAGAACCATAAGGCACAGCCACGCTCCCAAGGGACCCACATCCAGGAGGGGGACAAAACGGGGGTCATGAAAACATGTGCAAATTTTACCCATGAGCGTTATGAATCGGGGCTGGGGACGCTCCAGGGAAGGGGTGACATCCATGGTTTAGCAAGTCCTTATTGATTTCCTACTCTGTGGCTGCTGTTGAGAATAGAAATAAGGCTAAGTCTGAGCTCCACCTTCATGGCACTTATACCAAGGAAAAGAGACTGAGGCTGTAAACACACAGTATCTCCCCCTGAAAGCCCCAGAAGGCAGGGTCTTGGTTGTATCAATGGTGTTTAACCCCCAGCACCAAGCATGGAGCCTGGGATACAGCAGACACTCAATGACCAAACATAAGGATGTCTCTAACTCTGGAGACATGAGCAAGGAAGTGACACCTGAACAGGGCTCTGGGAGATAAGTAACAGTTTGCCAAGTGGAAGGAGGGGCACTAATCGAAGTAGAGGGGACAACATTTGTAAAGACATCATGTATAAGAATAGAACAGTACAGGTTATGCTAAGATAACAAATAATGCCGAACTCTCCATGGCTAAAAATAACGAAGGTCTACCTTTTGTTTTTGCTACACGTCTATTACAAGTCAACTAGTGGCTCTCCTCCATGCCCTGGCCTGTCCTCTGACCAGGCTCATGGGGTAGCCACGACTGGAATATTGTTGATCACCACGGAAGTTGTTGGAAAAGAAGGCTTAGCTCTGAAGTGACAAGTCTCTTCTGCTCACAACTCATTGGCCAAAACTGGTCACATGATCCCACCCAATGCCACCAGTCAGGAAATACAGTCTTACCATGTGCATGGTGGGCAAAGAGCTGAAAATATTTCATGAGCAGTGTTAATGACTATCATACAGGGACACGTGTGTGGCATAGTTGGGGAATACTGTCGGGGAATATGAGCTGGAGCAGTCCAGGAAGGCTTCATGGATGAGGTGGGCTTCAACTAGGCTCTGAAGACTAGGCAAGAGCCAGGTAGACAGAAAGAAAAAGGAAGGGCACTCCTGACAGCAAAAAAGGCCTTAAGCCAAAGCGAGACACGGAAGGAAGCTGGTACCAGGCAGTTGGCTGGGGGTGGGGGAGGGTAGACTAAAGCGGCAGGATTTGGTTATTTTACTGACCGAATGCTGATCCTTTCACAGTGTCAAGCAAAATTGATCCAGCATGCCCAAATGACAGGTGGGTGTCCAGGAACCCAGGCCTCCTTTGCCACGGTTGTCTCACTACACAGACACCACCAAAACCTAGTTCATAGCACCTGCCATCCAGAGCTGAGGGGCAGAGCAGCCTTGCAATAAAATCACTAATGGTCTCTGGCTTCTGATAAAACTGGTTCTCAACTGCCCACCTGCCCACTGGGCCCACAGGCAACACGGAGAAGACGCTGACTCTGTGAGTCACCTGCTCAACGTAGGACACGGCTGCTTGGGGAGGGCGAGGCCTGAACCCAGCTCCCACTGTACCAGGGCAGATTTCACAGGGCTTTTTTTTTTTTTGTAAGGTTTTTAATACTATAGTGTTACGTATGAACTGGATTCATCAGCTAAAGTGGTGTCTCTGGACTTTACTTACTGAATTTCAGTGTCCTTAAGGATTTTGTCTTGTTGTCATCAAAGCAAAAAGAAAATGCTGTATAAAAATACTCAACTTCATCAATGGTTAACACTCAGTCCATATACTTCTTAATAAAGAGCATCTTCTGCTAATTAGCCCTGCAGAGTGACGTACAGAGAAGATTGTTGGATTTAAGAATATTGCTTATGTTTGATAGAACTGATGATGTATTTAAACGATGTATTACGAAAAGCTAAATTATACAGTATTGTAACTATGTAGAAAATATAGACTTACATAAAATCAAAATGCTAAGAATTTTTATATTTTTTCAAATTAGTTTTTATTGGAGTATAGCTGATTTACAATGTTGTTTAGTTTCAGGTGTACAGCAAAGTGAATCAGTTATACATGTACATACATCCACTCTTTTTTAGATTCTTTTCCCATATAGGTCATTACCGAGTATTGAGTCGAGTTCCCTGTGCTGTACAGTAGGTCGTTGTTAGTTCCCTATTTTGTGTATAGTAGTATGTATGTGTCAATCCCAATCTCTCAATTTATCCCTCCCCTGCCTTGCCTCCCTTGGTGAGAGGGAGTTTGTTTTCTACCTCTGTGACTCTATTTCTGTTTTGTAAATAAGTTTGTTTGTTTTCTACCTCTGTGACTCTATTTCTGTTTTGTAAATAAGTCCACTTGTACCATTTTTTTTAGATTCCACATGTAAGTGATATCATGGTATTTGTCTTTCTCTGTCTGACTTACTTCACTCAGTGTGACAATCTGTAGGTCCATCCATGTCGCTGCAGATGGCATTCTTTCGTTCTTTTTTATGGCTGAGTAATATTTTTATATGGTTTTACGTGAAGGGAGTTTGAATGTTAATAAATGTTTTCCACTTTACAAAAATGTCAGATCAGGGCCCACAGAACCCCCCAGCCGGACTGATCCAACAGGGCCAGGAAGAATCCCCTTCTTCCAGTGTTCTCACAAGGCCACCCTCCTGTCCTTGTGTCACATAGTCCCAGCCGCAGCCTCCCGACCAGGAAGCTTTGGAGACAGAAGAGTGTCTGGGAAGAGGCGTGGAGGAGGAAAAGGGCCACAGGGGCAGTGGGACTGGGACCCTTCCTGACAGTTCAGTTTGGCACCATTCACAGGGTCGGCATCCTGCGCTCGGGCTCCATCTGTGGCCCGTTCCCAGGCAACTTTGGCTTCTCCCTGCGGGCAAATCAGGGCATTTCCAGAAATGATTATAATCAGCGACGCTGGCCTGAGAGCTGCCCCAGAGCCCTGCCAGGACTCAAAACACACTGTTCTTCCATTTTATGAATGAGCAAACCTGTATGCTTTCTCGAAATGTCGGCGTCGCTCACCAGTGTGCATTCTCATCTTGACACAAGGAAAACCACCCCAGGCTGCAAAGGTGGCTTCTTCCCTGAGAGGGAGGCCCAGGGGCCACCGCCTCCATTTCTTCTGGGCCCTGGGGAGCTGCCTGCTGGGCTGTTCCCTGGCTCTGTAGAGAAAACTCTTTTGCTCAGACAATGACTCAACCCCAAAGGGGCGGCAGCTCACCTTTCCAGGGGCCCCCTGGGAAGAGGTCCAGGCAAGACCCAGCCACACCTGCTGGGGTTCAGGGCATCCTTCTAAGCTGTCCTCCTGGGAGCTCCGGGTCTCCCAGACCCACGGCTGCACCTTGCCTAACACAGCACACACAAGGGAGCGCCTGCCCCATCTGGCCTTTGGAAAGGGGTCTGTGCCGCCGGCTTTCTGTGTAAGAGCTCCATGTCCACTTAACTAACAAGTAATCATTAATATTACCCCTGGCCCACGTATCCAACTGTTAAACTGACGCTAATGAAATGAGTCTCGGGCACCATGACCAACATTAAAACTAAGTGCGAACTGTTAACTTCAATGACCCAGGCTGATTTATACATCGTGCCTTGCATTTAACCAGAATGGACGGCACTTTATATCAAAATGCACAGACATTTCTTCCACTCTGGCTTTATTCTTTCTTACTACCTCCCAGCCCCAGCTGGATCAGACCAGACCACACTGAACAGTCCTAGCCTTAATTGTTGGGGTCATAGCTTTGCCTTCGTGTTGACAAGGGATTCCCAACGGAAGGGAAATTTCGTGGAAAATCTAGTGTTGAAAACAATGCAGTCCATGTGACTTTGGAATCTGCAGTGATGAGCAAGCTATGGAATCGGGAGAGATAAATTATGAATTTGGGATTAACATATACACGCTACTATATATAAAACAGAAAATCCACAAGGACCTGCTGCAGAGCACAGGGAACTCTACTCAACATTCTGTCATAGCCTCTATGGGGAAAGAATCTGAAACAGATTGGATATAGGTATATGGATAACTGAATCACTTTGCTGTACCCCTGAAACTAACACAACATTGTAAAACAACTATACTCCAATACAAAATAAAAATTAAATTAAAAAAAGTTTGAGGGCTTCCCTGGTGGCACAGCGGTTGAGAGTCCGCCTGCCGATGCAGGGGACGCGGGTTCGTGCCCCGGTCTGGGAAGATCCCACATGTGCCCGTGAGCCATGGCCACTGAGCCCGTGCGTCCGGAGCCTGTGCTCCGCAACGGGAGTGGCCACAACAGTGAGAGGCCCGCGTACCGCCAAAAAAAAAAAAAAAAAATTAAAAAAAAAAAAGTTTGAGTCTTTGTTATGATTAAAAATAAATGTGTGAGGCTGGGGGCCCATTTGGGGAGGAGTCTCCCAGAGGGGAGGAGCTAACTCAGCAGACGCTGCTTCTCCAGCTCCCCTCTCTGAGGCTGGCCTCTGGGAGGCAGGAGAAAGTCAGAATCCAGAACCGAGTTAGGGAAACCCTGCCAAGGACGCCCTTACTCCTTCCCGAGGATGCTGGGGTCAGAGGTCTCCCTTAATTTAGATGCAAGTGACACATTCATCCCACAGAACACTATGCTTATGCTAGCCAGCCCGCCTTCCTCCCAGCCCCACCCCTGGCCTCAGGAACACAGCTCATTTTGCACACCCAAGACAGCTACTCAGCTTCCATCATCTCCCCATGAATCACAGGCTCGGTGTGGGTGGGTGGCAGCCAGGAGAAACATAGCTACAGGCAGCCGTGGTTCTCAGGCAGTCCTCGGCGGGGCACACGTGGGCAAGACCAGGAGACCAGGTGGCCACGGGACCCCGAGGCTCCTCCATGACAGAGGGCTTGGGCGTTTGGGGTTAGGCAGCTGTTGGGATATTTCCCTCCAAAGACCTTAGAAGCTGGTGCTTCCACAGCCAGCACTGAGGATGAGGGGCTGTTCCAGGTGGGCAGAGAGCATCTTCTCCCTGTAACCACCTGCAGAAGACCAGGGGGACCAATGCAGGGGGACAGGTAAGGAGCCATCCAGCCAAGGAATGAGTCGAGGCAGCCCAGAATAAAAGATGGAGCTCACCCTCCCATCCTGCCCGACACACCTGCCCTCACCCATCCTGGCACCCTCCCATCCCTGCTGTGCAGCTCCAGTCGGCCTGCAGCAGGCTCACCTAGAAGAGAGGCTCCAGCCCCTCACCGCCAGACTTAAAAAAAAAAAAAAGAAAATCACGAGTTCGTTTTGATCCCTAGATTTATCACGTATTGGCTGTGTGGCCTCGGGCTAGTTACCTACCCTCTCTGAGCTTCACTTACTACATCAGTGCAACGGGCACGATAACAACCAAACCATTCACACAAAAGGATAAAGCAAGACACTACACATAATGCCCTCTGCACAGGGCCTGGCACACGGTAAATGCTCGGTAAACATTTTCACCTTCCTTATTCTTCCCACCAGTGTAAACGTCACCTCTGGAGGGGAGGTGCTCTTTCCTAGGCTCCCACCCTTTCCTCACTCAGCGGCTCTATGTCCTTAGGTTTATTCTGCTCACACCGGCTCTCTCCGGGGACAGGGGCCACGGGTGGCAGGATCTACCAGCTGCCAGGTGGCATGGGGCGAGCTGAAAATCTCCCCGCAGAGCCAGCTTTTTCAGCAGGTCCATTTCCACCTGGATTGCCAAGTCCCAGGGCCATGCCCGCGGGGTGTCACGTTCAAGTTCAGTGCTCCCCCTTCCTCCTGGCCTTGCCTCGCCTGCTCCTTCCGAAGCTTTCAGACAACCCCGCTGCCTCCGTCAGGCCCTGACTCGTCCGGCTGGCTTGCCTGGGTCCCGAGGCTTATCCAAACATCTTCATCGCTTTTCATAAATTCAATCCCTCCTTATCAGCTGCACCATCAGGAGGAAGGGCAGGAGGGGCTTGTGACTGAAGTGGGGGAAAGAGAAGCTCTAATTAGCCTCCTTGCTCCGAGGGGTCACCAACAGTTCAATCACCCTGGCTTCACGTGGCCCCGATCACATAGTGGTAGCCGAGCAGCGCACACAGCATTTGCATCTGTCCCTGCCCCCTGCGTACAGGGCTGGGGTCCTGTCCCTGTTTCTCCTCTGGGCAGGAAGGCCTGCAAGTTGTAAATGGAAATGAGCTGGCTTGATACCCTCCAAACGTCAGTTCTATAAAAACAGCTTTGCCACCATTTCCCAATTCATGGGAGCTTCTCTGATCCGACTGGTCCCTGTATTAACTGCTACCACAGAACCCCAACCTCAAAACACCTCTTACTGGAACGCAAAGTGCTTTGGCCAGTCTTCCAATACCATCTCCAGGATAATGACCTGGAAAGAGCAATGGGCGCGGGAGGGCTCATCGAGACCCTGGATTCTGCCACCCTTTAGCGGTGCAACTTTGGGAAAGTTTCCTTGTCTTAAAAATAAAAAGTGGGGATGATAATACCTTTCTTCTCTACCTCCCATTGCTAGGAGTCCTGAGTCAGAACCTATGCAAATACGCTTCCTTATGTGCCAAATTCCAAACAGATGACACATATACCTAACTACCCAGCCCACTGGATGTGTGGCAACGTATTGCCACCAACGGGCTCAGAAGATGCTCCTTGTACTTTTTATTCAACTCTGCCTTCCTGAAGCCCAATTTCTTCCACGAAGACCTTGAGTTGACTCAAGCATCTTGCTGATAGGGTTTAAAAGCTGTGGCTAGTTTTTCACGGTGTAAAAATGTCGCACAAATGCCGCCCCCGAGCGCCTCTGGACACTGACTCTTCCTGCATATTCTGTCCAGGAGACCTGACGCATCTGTTCCCAGGTCCCTGCCTCCAATCTCCAAGATTAGCAAATAAATTGGTTCAATAACCAGCATTTTGAGGATCCTCCTCTGGACCAAGCCGTGGCCCAGCTCCTAGAAAAGGTCCTTGACATTTTCATGGCTGCCCAGAAGGATTATAGATAAATGAGACCACAGAACTTGTCATCCAAACTGGAACACTCTTGAGAACGGACACCTGCTATTAGTAACTACGCTGGGAAAACCAGTGTAAACTGGGACTCTCTCGGGCAAATGGAGAGGTGTGGTTATGGATTTTCTAAATCTTGGGAGAGAGAGGAGAGGAGGCAGGAGCAGCTTCTCAAACAAAATTTGAAAAGCGGATGCCGAAGGGGCTGAATGAATGAATTCTTTGGTCACCGCGCTCTCTGGGAGAAATGGAAACTCTCATTCTCTAACTCGGTTCATTCGGGGCCCCACTGGGGAATGAGTGCCCCCTCCCCCATGCTCAGCGCAGTGCCTGGCACATTTACATGCAGTACGTGGTGGCCGGCCTGAGCTCCAAGGAAGAGACAGATCTCAGGGAAAGAGACACAAGCCTAGATTCCCCAAGAGGTCCCAGCCCGAGCATTTATGATTATGATTATAACTGGCATGTGTGCGGTAACCAGGCCTTCCGAGCACATTCTCATGCATTTTCTCTTTTGATCTGAAGCAGATAATGCAGACGGGAGCATGCGTCTGAAAGGCCACCCTGTGGAACAGCACACTGGCTGAACAAGAACAAAGGCCATAAATGAAGAAGGATGTTTGCACTATGCTTCCCGCTTGCCTGCAAACAGGAAGCCTCAGAGGCCTACTCTGGCGAGGTCTCCACCTTTTCCTTACCCCGAAGCTACATGGCCTCAGAAGCTTTCTTTTTATGACATTTTTTTTAACGCGGCAAATCTCTTCCAAGACGCTTTTTTTCCCCGTCTCGCTTTGTTGCAATGAGAAGCAGCCATGTCTGTTCTGAGGGGTCAGCGGGGGAATGAGCATGGCCAACAGCTGCCCTGTTTCCTCTTGTGTAACCTCACATGCAGCCTCTGCAGGACTCACCTTCCACAAGCACCTTCGAGGAGAAGTTGTCACCCGTGGGGAATGCCGGCAGGTGACCCCATCGAAACAGCTGGGCAGACTTCCAGGACTAATGACTTGGAAGAAGTCAGAGATGGCAGACCGTTGAGGTATGTTTTCCTGCAGATGACAAGGACTGCAAAACAGTGAAACTGACTTGTCATGAGGATGGTATTCATTGACACCAGAAAGGAGTGGAGGAGAGCTCTTCTGCTGACAGAGGAGGACCAGGGACCAGCCAGCTAGCAGCCCTGAGGGCTGGATGTGGCGGAGCATAGGAATGAGAGTGGGTGATATCTCTGGAAGCAGCAGGCAGAACATGGTCCAGACTGGCTCCACGTGTTTCTACGCTGCAGCCTCAGCAGCCTCTGGGTCTTCCAGTCTCCTGTTCTTAACATTTAAACATGGGCAAGAGAAGAAATCTCTGAATCAGTCAGAGTCTCCAGAGAAACAGAAACAATAGGAGAGATATAAATAGATAGATAGATAGATAGATAGACGATAGACAATAGAGAGATACATAGATACATAGATGATAGATAGATAATAGATACATAGATAATAGATACATACATACATACATTCACACATACATAGATACATACATAGATATTAAGAGATTTTTCTTAAAGAACTGGCTCATGCAATTACGTTAAGGGCTGGCAAGTCTAAAAGCCATAGGGCAGACAAGCAGACCGGAAATCAGGTAGGAGGTGGTGCTACAGTCTTGAGACAGAATTTCTTCTCTGAGAAACCTCAGTCTTTGCTCTGAAGGTCTTCAACGGGTTGGATTAGGGCCCACCCACACTGTCAAGAATGATCTCCTTTCCTTAAGGTCAAATGGTAGCCAATGTTAACCACATCTATAAAATACATTCACAGCAACATCCAGGTTCGTGTTTGATTAAATACTAGGTACTAGAGCCTGGCCAAGGTGACCCAGAAAACTTGCCATCACAGTGTCACTCGTGAGAAGTTCTCAGGCCATTTTGCAGGCTCTGCCGTTCTCCTGAGCCAGAACACAAAGGTCTATCTTCAAGTGACAGCGTGTTAGTGGCAGGAGTGGTGGGAGGGTACCATATTCACCTCTAAGTCACCAGCCCACTTCGGAGGCTGCTAGAGTGAGTAGGTACCCAGTAAGGTCCCTTGAGTTGGACTGAATTAAATTGAAGATATTAATTCAGCCTCATGAAAAGTTCATGGACCTGAGAATCAGAAGACCTGGGTTCAAGTTCTAGTTTTACCATCAGTTGGCGGTGGTCTTGCAGGCAGGTCATTTTCACTCTCTGGGCCTCAGTAAGATGTATAGAAGTTGAACAGAGTGTTCTTCAACCCTCATCAATGATTATTCCCCATTAAGGACACATGCCTTCATGCCTTCAGAGGCAGTTGTGCTCCAAGAACATGGCGGTAACATCAGGGCAAACTCAAAGAGTAGACAGATGATACATAGACAGCTAGAGATAATCTGTAACTAAATATATCAAGTAGAATATAAAATTATATGAGTAGATATGAGGGGATCTGCAATCCACATGTTTTAAGATTTCGATCTTCCTCTTTCGTTTCTTAATCTTGGTTCTCTTTGGCCACTCACTGACAATCTCTGGCAAAATCACATGCTTTGAATTTAGAAATAACTGCAAAGAACAGCCCATGGACTATGGACTATGTTTACCTGTCTCCATAGCTGAAGATAATAGGGTCAACGACAGCCACCCTGGAGAAAGACCATAAGTGCAGAAAAGGGAACAGAAAATTTGCAGAAGAAACCCAAATGGAAAAAAGCAGTAAAAGATGTTCCACCTCATGGTAATCCCAGAAACCAACATTTTAAAAAGTATTTCTTTTATTTTCCATCTGATGGGCAACATTTAAGTGAGTTGATACTACACCGAGTTGGGGAGAGCGTGAGGAAAATGTACTCTCACACACTACTCAAGCAGCTTTCATCGAGGTCAGCTGGGCAGATCTGCCAGATTTAAATTATATAACTTAACCAAATTCTATGTTTAGGTATCTATCCCAAGGAAATACCCACTCTAGGGTGCATGTGTGTGAGTCAGTACGGGAAGGCTTATTGCAATTTTGTGTGTGTAACAGTGAAAACCTACAAAAAACCTACACATCCACAAAATGGTTAATTGGCTTGTTTATATGCAGGGCATGCAGCAGTTTAAAAAAGAACGAGGTATCCATAGATATTGCTAGGGGGAATGGCGAAACAGTGCATCTACCAGGGGCCAAATTTGTTTTAGAAGATCTATGTTTGTGTGTATATATATAGATACACGGATATATACAAAAATATCTAGAAAAAAAGACTAGAAAAAATGCACCAGGCAGCAGGAAGAAGAGTGAGTTTGGTCATGGCACGAGCAGAGATTGAATCATTCAACCTATACACGCTTGCAGTGCCTTATTTGTTTACAATAGCAATGTCACCTGTCAATGTCACCTGCCAATTGTCACCTGTATAATTATAATAACAATAGAAAAAACAACAACAAGAATACTAAAAGGACAAACAAAAGAAAGTGGGTAGATCTTACTGGTGCCTGATATTATCTCAGTGTCGTCCATCCTCTCGCTACCTCGAATTCTCCAAGCTTAGCTAACTCTTAAGGAATGTGAAAGCAGAGTCCGGTAAATGCCACTGCAATATTCAAATGCTTCCCGTTAACCTTCAGTTATTGTGTCAGTCAGGGTCTTGGCAGGAAATGCACGACACGCTCAAATTAGTTAATTTGAGGCGAGTTAGTAAAGGGATCATTTTACAAGGTGTGGGCAGGTGCAGGAAGCGGTGAGGGGTGGTACCATCCATAGGGGCTCAGCTGCTGCCCTTGAAAGAGGAGACGCCAGTGAACACACAGGGGGTAGCGTGGGGAGGGGCCTGTGAATAGCCCAGCTCCACTCTCCCCCCTCTCTCCTGTCTTCCACCAGTATTCACCATTGTTCAGAACCACGTGGAAACCAGAGAGGCGGAAAGACTTTTGATGCAGTTTACACAGGTTAGTCTCCTGGAGCACAGGTGAGGCATGTGGGAGGGGGCAACCAGGAGAAATCCACACGCGTGGTTGTCTATTCTAACGAGGGAAGACATGCAAACTCACAATTAGATTTTTAGCTCAAGCACCACACATCCCTTTGGATGTACAGTTATCTATTAGTCTGCCCTTTACTTTCCTCTCTACTACTAAGTGTCTCTGTGCCTCTGGGCACCCTGCCACCCCAGTCCTGGTTCCCTAACTTCTTGATCTGTAAGACGAGGGTGTTGAGTGGACCTAATTACTGCCGAGGTGCCTGCCAGCTCTAACTTCCATGACTATGAGTCCAGACCTCTGCCTGAGCCTTGAGTCCTTCCCATGGTTGGTAACCGTTAGTGACAGCGATCAGCTCATTGGCAGTAAGAAAACAGCCAACGCTGAAGGACTGGGGCAGGCCGTGCATCTGCGGGGATTTTCAAGCAGTACCGCCTCTTACACGTGGCACAAAGAAGGTAAAACAGCTTTGCGAGAGTGGACCAATCCTTAACACTTCCTCTGCCTGTCCTCCCCAGTGGAGTGGTAATTGAAATCCACACGGTTGAACCCACAGGTGGTATTACCGATTCATCATTTCCAGACAAGAGGTAGGCATTGGGTAAAGGCAAAAATAGGTGACAGAGATTTTCACCTAGTCCAATGCCCCCTTTCCCTTCTATGCCCTGCTCAACCCCCAGCCCCCTGAGTCAGAATAAAGACAATTCAATTCCCAAGGAATGTTACCAAGAACCCTCAGTTCTCAGCCAAAGACTCACATCTGAGGAATGTAATATGCCATAGACATTTATATGGGCCCCCGGATACCATCGAAACAAGAGGATGGTCTCGTATACAAGTGACCCCATCGTGGTTTGGCCCTGCCCCTCCAAGGCCTTAGGTTCTGAGCTCTCCCCTCTCCCAAAGACAGCCATTCCTTTGAAATCCCAGCATCTCCTTTGTCTCCAGAACACAAGGGCTCTTGGCAGTGACCTTGAACCAAGAGTGCACAAAAGCTGAGACATCATCTAACTTCAGAAGGGTGCAGAACCCAGCTTTAAGCCCAGAAGAGGCTGTCGTCGCAATCACAGTGGCTTTAAAAAAAAATCATTCCCCACCATCTTTCCTGCAGACTTCTGGTTTCAGTATATGGTGAGTTCACTTAAAGGCAAGAATTTTGTCGTGCGTTTCCTGCTAAAGTGTCATAGTTGTACTTCTACTGGGTAGAGGCACCCGTAACAGTGAGACATGGAATGGAGCCAATCAGCTGAAGAAACTGATACTGAAAAAGGAAACACATCTTACCAGTGAGAGACTCTCAGGTATGAAATAAGTCCCCCAGCAACGCAGGGCATTTGGAGACTGAGTCACACCATGTTAAGATCTGTGCCAGGATGAGAAACTCAGTTACCCATCTTCCCAGGTGTCAGAGCTAAGAAAGAAACTCTGAGTACTTCTTCCTCTGAATTTACTTGATTTTTGTTTTCAGGAGTTGAGGGTCCTGAGCATTCTCAGCACTAGATACTCAGGCCCATAGAGATGAGAACTGCCCTCATCTATGGATTTCCTAGAGAAAAAAGAAGGGAACAAACAGTAATTGATCATGAATAGACAAGCCAAACGCTGTTCTCAGGGCTTTATAAACTTCACTGTATTTTAGCTTCACAGCGATGACACCCATTTAAAAATGTGGAAACAGGGAAAAAAGGGAAATGAAACACACTTCCCAGGATCACTGCCACCTTGCAGGGCTAATATTTAAACCTGGGTCGCTCTCACTTGGAGTCCTCGCTCTGTCCACATCAGTGCACTACCTAGACATGGGTTCAGGGAAACTGAGTCTGGATTTAATAGCTTCTGAGATTTCCAAAGGGCATCACTTGTATATTTCTGCTCTGTGGGCTGTGCCACTCTTCCCAGCTCTGGGTCTGTTTCCCCACCCTCCTGACTCAATGTAGGGGGGGTCTGGCCATTGCAAAGGAAGGGCTTGCTAATGAAAAGGAATGGAAGGGCTCACCGACCTCAGTCCCCCCATCAGTACCTGACTGCATTTGTGCCACCACTGAGGATGGAAGGTGACACCAGCCACCTTCAGATGAGGCAGAAGGGGAGCCAGGCTCGAAGCAGAACAAGCTCCCCAAAGCAAGTGTGCGGGGATAATGTTTCTGAAGTACTAACCAATGTTCACACTCCTGCCTGCACCTTACAATAGTCCCTTGCAGCCCTTGGCCTTTCCTCACGTAGTTAGTCAGGCTCTGCTGAATCTACTGCATTAGAGAATGGGCAATACAGCAAAAAAAAACTAGGAAATAATAAATTCTTGGTTTTGAGTTTCAGAGGAGGCTTTGAAAGTGTATAGCAAATACAACAAATATGTATGGGAGAACATATGATGAGGGAGGGCAAAGCAGCTCTCAGATTAAGACTAAGAGAGATTCCCTGCATCGGGGGAGCAAAGGAAGCCAAGCAGAGAGAGTCGATATTCTGGGAACCGGGTAAGGGGTGCTACCAGGAGCCTCGGAGCAGTAGCCGGAGGTGTGTGGCCCTGGAGGGTCTCTGACTGGGAAAAAGAGACAACCTAGCAGTGACCAGTGTGAACGAATGGCCAGAGACCTCTTGATGTATAGCTGGAAGTCTCAGGGGAGTCCCGTGTGGATACATGATGAGAAGGAGCACGCTTCCCAGCCCCCAGTGCCACTGCATTCAGTTAGCCTGCCTCACCCCCTGACACCTGATGCAACTCCAAAGACAAAGGTGAGGGCGGGGTGCGGGGGGGAGAACTTGAAATGCCCTGGTGGAATGGAGTTATAAGAAAATCAAGTTGGGGCTTCCCTGGTGGCGCAGTGGTTGAGAGTCCGCCTGCTGATGCAGGGGACCCAGGTTCGTGCCCCGGTCCGGGAAGATCCCACATGCCGCGGAGCAGCTGGGCCCGTGAGCCATGGCCGCTGAGCCTGCGCGTCCGGAGCCTGTGCTCCGCAATGGGAGAGGCCACAGCAGTGAGAGCCCCACGTACCGCAAAAAAAAAAAAGAAAATCAAGCTGTAGTTCTTGCATTTCTGAGTTTGCAGACAGACGTTCGCACCTGCTCTCTGAGCCAGGCATCTCTCCAGGACAGACCCCCACCCCCGTCCTCTCCCCACAGCACCCAGAGTGCACACCCTCCCCTCCTTACCCCAAAGCCCCTGGGCACCTGCCCCACGGGCGTCTCTGCCACCCAGGAAGATACCCCTGCCTCCCTGTGTGCTGCATACGTGGGGCTGGCTCCCTTGGAATCTCGGGCTTCAATACGCCCCATAAAAGACTGCAGCTCCGGTGACAAGCCCATCCCAGCCCGATTCATTGGCAGAGGAAAATGCTGGGGCAGGAGAAAGGCTAAGCAAGGAGAGGACACTCCCCGCCACCCACCCCGGTCTCTGGGAACACCATATCTGAAGTTTAGTTGGCCACCCAAGGTGCTCGGCTCTGCCAGACGGGATAACCATTCCGGTCTGACAGGCACCCACGGCCCCTGGAATGTGCCTTTGGCCCACCTGGTAGTTCTGTTTTCCTTTTCCTCTGAGATCTCCCTGGGCCGCTGCTTTCCCCTCATCACCCTCCCTCCCCCCTGACTCACACAGCAGGCTCAAGAGATGTCACCCAGCCCACCTATAAGAGGCAGGTGACAGGATACCCCACCATGGGGATTTTTTTTAACTTTGAAAACCTTGGAAGCACTGCCAGGTGAAAAATAGTTCCAGCGGTAATTCTCTGCCTCTCCTTCCCCAAAACACATGTTTGTCTTTCCATAATATTGTTTGAGCATCTGTGATGCTCTGTTCTAGGAAATGGGGACCAGCTGTGAGAAGGATCTGTGCGATCCCTGCTCCCAGAGGACATACATGGTAGCCCAGGAGGGCAGACCCAGAGATGAGCCGCCCAGATCCCCCTTCAAGGAAGGACTTACTGCCTGACCAGAAGGACAGCCTCAGCCACCAGCGTCTCCAAGGTCCTCTTCAGCTTTCAAGCTGAGGTCACGCTCTTCTGGGGCAGCCCCTGGTCAATGGCTGTGCAAGGTGATGGGCAAGGACCAAACCATGTCCACCCACAGGGGTTCCTCCAGTGGGTCATCTCTGCTCCGGTGCCCCTCACGGGCCACAGAGACTTTTTAGGTCTTCACACACTGATGGCCCCTCCTGCCCAAGCCTGCTTCATCCCCTTCCTTTTATAGGGGTTATTCCCATCGTAGCATCTGTTTCCTGGGGAGCCCATCCCGTACTTGGGGGGCATGCAAACCAGGGAGGTTGCAAGTAACGACCTGTGCTATGGGGAGAGAACAGGGCAACATGATAGTGGTTGACTTGGCGGGGAGGACAAGGTCAGCACGATGTCAAGGGCACCCACCTTCTCTGAGAAGGTGACACTGGAGCTGAGACATGACAGAGGAGGAGTGAGCCATGCTTGGGGCATCAGGGGAAGGAGGCCGGGCAGTGTGGGGAGGAAGGTATGTGGCAGAGGTGGAGAAAGGGGCGACTGTGGTTGGAGCACAGCCGTGAGAGGGGGGAGTTATGGGAGGTGAGCCAACGGGGCCGACAGCGCCTTGTGCATCACACCAGTGCGCCCAGCTTCTCTCGTAGGTGGAGCCAGAGGATGGCAGCCCTGTATGTGCCATGGTCCCCTGGGCAACCCCAGCTCGTGATGAAACAATAAAACGCGGCAATACCTTGTAATTGAAACACGACTCGGGGCATATTAGCAAGAGCTGCTTAGCCGATCTGGGCTGTGCTCAAAATGAGACAGGTGGGGATCGTTCCAGTTCTGGCCACTCGGAAAACCATACCGGAAGGCAAAAGAGTGAAAGCCGTGTTGCTATGTGAATACCCATTCGATTTTGTTTTAAAAGGTGAATCACTCTCAGACCCCAGGATGTTATTCATAGCAAGTCACTTGCTCCCTTCTTCAGAACTGACGGTGACACACTCGCCTGTCACTCCTCCCTGGATTACAGCGGCTTCCCTGGAGCCAAGCGGAGCTGGCGAGCAGGGTTTCCTGAAACGTAGAAGACCTCCCACCTCCTGCCTGGACACCTGGGACACAGCAGAAATTCCAGAGAGCCTTTCCCTGAATCAGTGGCTCTCAACTAGAGGCAATTCTGTCCCTGGCAATGTCTGGGGCCATTTTTGCTGTCTACAATTTGGGGGGAGCGCTACAAGCATCTAGTGGGTAGAAGCCGGGGATGCTGCCAACATCCTCCAGAGCACAGGACGGTGCCAACACGGAGTCTTCTGACCGCAGACGCACATACTGTGGAGGGTGAGGACGCCTGCCTCGGAGCAGGCTTCTCCAGGGTGGTTCCCAGACTAACAGCTTCAGCTTTTCCTGGGAACCTCAGGAATGCAAATCCCCGCGCCCCACCCCAGATTTTCTGAATTTTCTGCCCCAGCTATTTCCTTCTTTCAAACATGGCAGAAGGAGCCTCAGACAAGACCCATTAAGGATTCTCAGTGTTGATCTGGAAGACGGCACCTCGCCCCTTTCCCCATCCGGGTCCCAAAATTAGAGCCGATCAAACCAGGAGCGATTCTGCCTTCCTCCCGGGGGACACTGGACAATGCCTGGACAACGTTTTTTGGTTGTCACATGCCGGAGGGCGGGATGCTCCTGGCAGCTGGTGGGCAGAAGCCAGGGACGCTGCTAGACATCCTGCCATGGGAGGACAGCCCTCACCGCGCAGAATGATCCAGTCCCACATATCAATGGTGCCAAGTGGAGTCTGAGAAACCCTGCCCTAAACCTGCCAAATTATGCATCTCGGAACCAAGGGATGCTTTCCGGCAGGTGCCTTCAGGGCAGAGCTTACAGCGGTTTGATAAACATGACCCGTGGGGGCTTCCTCGCTGTCATCCTGACGTTTCAAGCACAACCTCTGAATGTCTGCACTGTCCTACTTACTGTAGTTCAAGTACCAAGAAAGAGTTGCACTGCAGACCCTCCCTCACTGGCACTCTCCTAAGGCGGGCTGGTAGGGCCAGCCTGGGTACCGACCCAGGCAGAGGCGTGGGGATGGGAAGATGACCCTCCCAAGGGAGGTCCTTTCCAGGCAAGCATTCCTATGATAAGCACGTGAAATGTGGCAGAGTGCTGCGTTTTAATTAATTTTAGTCCCTTTCAAGACCACAGTTACTGTTATAAAAACACGGATAATACCAAACATATGTTGAATGTACACAGCCGGCTGCAGCCCTGGAGACCCGGGGACGTGCGAAGTCATATGTCATCTGGGCTGGTGAGAAATCAGCAGGCCCCTCCCCTGTGCCCTCGGAGACCCAACGCCCTCTTCGGTAGGCCAGCTCTCTCCCTGTCACCCGCCAAGCCCCTTCCCAGGCCGGCTTCTCCCCTCCCACCAAAGCTCAGAGCTCCCCTCCCCTTCCCCGCGGAATCTGCTAGCGCGGTGAGGTGTCGGGCTCTCCAGAAATCCCAGTTTAATGATTCTATTGGAAAAAGCGTTGGGGGGAGGGGGAGAGTCAAGAAAAGGCGCATTCCCTCATTTTGGAAGAATGCTTCATGATCTACCTCTGCAGCGTGTGAAACACCTCTCGGGCTGTACGCAGCGCTAAATTATTACGTGAGACGCCCAGGCGCCTGCGCTTTCTTCCTCCTCGCACCCCCCCGCCCGCCCACCCTGCTGGTTGAGGGGTGCGAGCCGCACGGCCCCACTTTCAAGTGAAGCCTGGGAAAGGCCAAGAACTACAGGACAGCTCGGCGTTGTCGAAACAGGCTGCGACCTGGCCCCATGCCTGCAGCCCCTCCAAGAACTCGTGCCAAGAAAATACTCCCCAAGAAGAGCGCTCAGGCTGGCAAGGACCCCGGAGTACATCTGGGTCCATCTCCGCTCTTGCAAGAACAATTTCTCCTGCGTCCTTGGCCTCTTGTTCATCACTTCCGGTTCCCAGGGGCCCCTTGCCCCCTAAAACCGCTGAAGTCCAAGTTAAGAGGTTAGGAGTTTCCTTTGTGGCGAAAACGGAACTAGAGAGACCCGCAAGGCGGTAGCACTTTGCGACCGACAAGTGAGTTTGTCAAAGTCTTCCACAGCCACGATCTCACTTAGCATCCTCTCCTCTCGGAGATAACAGAGCAGGTATCGTGAGCCTCATTGACAGGATGAGAAAAGTGATACCTAAAGAAGGTAAGTGGCTTTTCCAAGGGCACACAGCACTTGCGAGGCAGGGTCCCTGGGGGGGACCTGAGGCCCTTGCCCTCAGCAATACATCATCACCTCGTATCTGCTCACTGAACTGCCCCAGGGGTGGATAATCCCACCCTCTTCTCAGATACTCTCTCCAACCCCGGGCTTCTGTGGCCCCTGGAACACAGGGAGGATCTGGTCCTCGTGTTCTAGGTGGTGGCCTCCATCATCGTAAGGCGTCCATTCTCAGGTTCATAACACTTAGGTTCAGGGTTACGAGCCAGATGCTGCTTCTCACGCTGGGTCCTCCCCATCACCCTTCCGCTCCTGCAGGATTCCCTCCAGGACTCCCCTCCCCCACCCAAGGCACTGAAGGGCAGGCCAGGCCTTGAGTCCATCATCTATGGAAAAACCAAAACCTCTTTCTCATTTGTGGAGAATCTGATGCACCCAACCTTCTAAAGACCTGCGTGGGCTACATTCAATATCCTGTGATAAACCATAATGGAAAAGAATATGAAAAAGAATATATGTATAACTGAGACAGTTTGTGGTACAGCAGAAATTAACACAACATTGTAAATCAACTATACTTCAATAAAATTTAAAAAAAAATAAAAATAAAGGACCAGAGCGGAGAGTTCTTTGGGAACAGCCCCTTAAAAAGAAAAAAAGAAAAAAAGAGAAAAGACACACAGATTGGCATTATTGTGTATTGTATGATTAATTCATTTAACTCACAAAAACTCCATAAGGTGAGTGCTACTTTTGTGCCCATTTTATGGATTAAGTAACAGAAACACAGAGTTGTCAAGTAACTTGCTGGAGGTCACATCACTAGCAAGTGGGGAAAGTATGATTAGACCATTAAAAAAACAAACAAACTATTACTAGAAAGGGAGAGATAATTGCTTATACAGGAGCCATTTCTCCAGGAATATTTCCAGGAGGATAAAAGTCACCTTCTCATTCTTTGAAGTGTCCTGTAGTTGTGAGAACAAGACAGAATTCCCATGGAAGATTCTGCCACACATATTCTTAGTACACGACCATCACTTTCTCCCTTGGATGCTCTCCCACAGCTGTCTTAGAATAATCGGCATAGTGAATGCTGGCTGCTGTAACAAAACACGCCCCAAATCTCAGTGACTTAACACAGAAAAAGTTTTCTTTTTCATTCTTGTCATAGTCCAAACGAACGTTGGATGGGAAACCTTCCGAGTGGGATTTCCGATGATTGCGGGTGCCCAGCTCCCTCGATCTTGTTCTGTCGTACTCTCAGGGACAGTGAAGGAGAAAAGCAAGCACATGATAACATCAGGAGGACATTTTACAGGGCACTGGAGATGGAGTGCATCCACTCTACTCATATTCCGTCACCCAGAAGCTAGTCAGATGAAGGCCCAAACTAACCACAGGGGAGGCTGGTAAATGCTGATTTCCAATGTGCCTGGGAAGAGACTGTGAGATGGAGAGCATCTAGTGGGTCTCTACGATACCACTTCTTCCAGGTCAATGTCTTCAACTCTTACCTCCATTGCCTGCCCCCAGTGGTCACTCTGTTTCTCTTCAGACGCGATGCTTAGGATTAAACATACTCCTCTAGACGTGGCCTGCTCAGGCCAGGAGACCCTGTAGCGTCCCCTTTGGGGATCTGGACACCATATGTCCATTAAGGCAGCCTACCAGCATTTTTAACATTTTTAGCAACAGTCACACTGTTGGATCAAATTAGGCTTGTGGTCGACTAAAACCCCCAGATCTCTTTCATGGGAACTGCTGCCCGTGGAGGGCTCTCTAATCTAGTTCTTGTGCTTCTGAATTCTGAGACCACATGAAACTGAACAGCGATAGTTGAAAGTCTTCCATCTTGTTGGGTTTGGCCGAGCGTCTGGGTCCGTGGAGAGTATCAGGGATCCTGACGCTGGCATCCGTCGTATACGGCTTCACTCCTAGCGGCGTCGTAGGACTCTCTTGATCTTTTGTCAGGTCACTGATAAAAATTTAGACGAGCATGGAGACCAAGAGCAAGATGACGATTTGAAATGAGCCTCTGGTACTCTGGGTGTGGTTGTTTAAGCACCTGGGAGTCCGCCAAACAAGACTATTTTCCAGCTCAAGTTTACTCTTTTAACCAGCCAGTGAAGTCAAGTGAAACTTCATTTATTTAGAGCTTGCTCTGGGAAAGTATCTCATTTCCCCCAATGTATCATTCTTATCAAATTCAATATGCTGTAAACCCTAGGTAATCCACAGTCATGGCGACTTACTATTAACAGAATTCAAGCTGAAAGTTAGGTGTCCTGAACCCCAGGGCTTCCTACACCATCGTGAATATCGTGTGCACCCCATATACCAAGAGAAGACCGAGGCACGTGGCCTTGAAACAGAAAACAACCCTGCTAAAGTCGTGCCAAGCGGCTGTTAGTACATCCTCTGAAATGCCCACGTACTTTCCAGCTTGCAGTTTCCCATCCATCCACCTACCTCTTTGCCCTTCCAATGAGAAAGACAAGAACTATGACTGCCAAATATCATGTTGGGTAGACTACCTGGTGTCATTCGGGTGTGACTCATGTCCTGTGTGTGTTCATCACATGCTTGGAGGTGGCCTCCGGGGGTCTCCCATGACACTACCCATCAAGGTCAACCTCCACACAGCTCCCAAGGTCAAACTCAGGGAGGAAGACTGGTCTGAAGGAGAGAAAACCTTCAGTTACAGAAAGCCACCAAAAATAGGGATGCTGATACTATTTTCAGCTAGAGTACATGGTCTAGAAAGGCACAGGCAAGGAGAGGTTCTGCGGGATCTGATAAGAATCCTCCCTAATTAACACACAATTGTTTCCAAGCAGCTGTTTCTAAGGTCTTGGAAAGCTCCTTGCCTCGAGTAGACCAAAAACCTCCCCCTCTCCATCAACTACTGTCTCTATCGTTAATTCCCTGGACTCAACTTTTTATCATACAAAGTTTAAAGGTAAATCTAAAACATGGTGAAATTTTTCTGAATTCTTAATGAATGAAATCCCTGTTAATTACCTTTTTAAAAAAATTTCAGGCCTTCCCTGGTGGCGCAGTGGTTGAAAGTCCACCTGCCGATGCAGGGGACACAGGTTCGTGCCCCAGTCCGGGAAGATCCCACATACTGCGGAGCGGCTGGGCCCGTGAGCCATGGCCGCTGAGCCTGCGCATCCGGAGCCTGTGCTCTGCAACGGGAGAGGCCACAACAGTGAGAGGCCCACGTACCGCAAAAAAACAAACAAACAAAAAAAAAATTTCAGTTTTCAGGAACTTACTGGAGAATAGGAGAAAATCATGTGTCTTCTGTGGACTTGAGTTTTAATGCTAACATATAATATTTAACCAGACAACTTTCTATGGAAGAGTCAGGCACTGGGCTATGTGCTTTCATTTATTATCTTAGCTTATCTGTCAAAACAATCATATGAAACACTGAGAGCGAATTAGCCCCATTAACAGATGGAGCTAGTGAGGCCTGGACTGGTCACAGTGAGTGACACTTAGCCAGGAATCATACTTAAGCTCTGACTCCCATAAGACTTTCCTTTTTAAAGGCAATGTAGGCACAGTGATTAAAATCTACAGGCTTTTCATGGGCGCATGAAAACATTTGAAAGAAAAGAGAAAGAAAATAAAAAACAAAAAACACTGGCTTCAGAATGTAAAGAACTATGAAACCTATCTTTACCAAATGCTTAGTCAAGCATCTACAAAATAACATCGTTAACTGGCCAGTGGTAATTTAACTCAATTCTCAAATAGTTATTAATGAATATATAAAGCTTAAATCACAAGAACAGATCTTTCTTTCTGAAATCTCCAAGTTAGAAAAAAAATCATAAAAGTCTCCGCATTCTTTTTTTTTTTTTTTTAATTTATTTATTTATTTATTTTTGGCTGTGTTGGGTCTTTGTTTCTGTGTGAGGGCTTTCTCTAATTGCGGCAAGTGGGGGCCACTCTTCATCACGGTGCGCGGGCCTCTCACTATCGTGGCCTCTCTTGTTGTGGAGCACAGGCTCCAGACGCGCAGGCTCAGTAATTGTGGCTCACGGGCCCAGTTGCTCCGCGGCATGTGGGATCTTCCCGGACCGGGGCACGAACCCGCGTCCCCTGCATCGGCAGGTGGACTCTCAACCACTGCGCCACCAGGGAAGCCCTAAATAAATTTTTTTTTAAAGTCAAATGTATAAAATGATATTTCTTTATACATAGTCTAAATTAAGGATTTAAAATACTGTAAAATTAAGGATTTGGGCTAAGTCGGATGGCCTTGAGGACACACTGGTATTTCACGATGATCAGAGCAAGGGCGGAACTATCTAGCAAACCGGCTTTGTCACATGTTCAGCAGTAACCTGGCCCCGCTCAAAGGGACTATTTCGCGCCTAGGGACACGGACCAGGCTTTTTCCAGGAGGAGCTGGAAGGGCTGAAGGCACAGAAAGCTTGCCAAACCCCACGTCCACCCACTTTCTGCAGAGAAATCACACGCAGTGTCACCGGTCACAAGAGCCCCGACTTCCTGGAGGCAGTGTCCGGGCCAGGCATCCTGGGCATTGACCCCACTGCCAGGACACTCTCTGCAGCTCATGAGGCTTTGTCTGTGTCAGAAGCCAAGACAAACAGGCAAAACCAACTCCCTGATTTGGAGAAGGCTCCAGAGAACCCAGCTAGAGGTGATGGTTGGGGGCAGGGCAGGGTGGTGTCGGGGCTGAGGTCACATGAGCCCGGCTAACCACCGCTTCAAACGCATACCAATAGCACCTGATGCTTTTTAGAGTATTTGCTTTGGAAGATACTTTCGAACATCTATCCTCTGACCTAAGCGCCATGTCAACTCCGGGAGCTACAGGAGGCAGAATGCTTCCACTGCAATAAAGAGCTGAGGCCCAGGACAGTTAAGCCACTCCCCCAACGCCACCCAGCGATGCCAAAGCCTTCATCAGCCCAGGGCCTCTGTCCCAAGGATAGTGTTTTTGGGGGCTGTTGCCAATGGCTATCACCCGTGGTCTGAGCCTCCTAAAAGAGATACCAGTGCACATCCTCCAGGTCCGGATACAGAAAAACAAAAGCAAAAACAAAAGCTGGAGACTTGGGCCTGCTGGAGGAGGGCCTCAAACTACCCACGCTCTTGATTCCAAAATAGTGTTTGGGCATCTAAGGCCCGGTAACTGAAACTAGACTTCTCATCTTTGTCCTCTGGAGGAGGCCAGCTGTCCTGGAAGGTGCAGCCTCACCACAGCCCACTGCCCCTCCCACCCACTACGCTCCTGCTTTCCTGAGCTTGTGGGTAGAGCCGCCTTCTGGCCAGACTAAGCCCCATTCTCTCTACGCTTTCGACACCGGGCATTCATCCTACCACGCGGCTTCTACCGCTACGCCAGCCGCTCACGTCGGGGGGGCAGGAGCATCTCTCAGAGCAAGACTGCTGCGTGCTCTGCCACCTTATTCCCCCCATCACAGGTAAGTCTCCCAGACACCTAAGACCCAGGCAGCCCAACACAGGACTCTGCCCATTAGGGGGTGAGCTTCTTGAGGACATTCTGGGTACCGGTTCATCTCTAAAAGCCCTGTTGTGTCCACCATAGTGACCTCTCCCCTTGATCCCCCCCATATATCATTCCATAGGCATTTGTTGAACTTCCCTGGGGAGCCAAGGCTTGTGTCAGGCACCTGGGATACAGCTCGTACCTTTGCGGAGTTCATGGCCTAGGGGACCAAACAGATAAAGAAACAATTACTATTCAAACTGATTCATTTGATGTGGGGGAGCACAGGGAAAACTGTAAACCCAGGGAAAAAATTTGTTTAAATGTGTGTAACTCAGGGAAGGCTCCCTGGAGGAGGTGATGCTGGAATAGAATCATAAAACGTGGATCAGATTCTGTCTCCAGTCAGGGCTCTGCTGGGTCCTTTGGGACCAGCCCAACCAGGCAAAAACTCTTATCCACATTCACACCAGTAGGTGCAATCTCCCGGGAATATTGCCAGGGTCTCCAGGGACCCCTGCCCCCAAGTCAGCAGCTGGTCTGTCCTATCTCCCAGGTTGGCGGCAAAGTTTCTCTAGTACCTGGAAGCTGCGGCAGCAGGGAATGTTCTGATGAGAATCTTCCTCATGAAGGCGGGGGGTGGCCGGAAGGATGAACCCCAGAAGTGGGCTACTCAGAACCAGTGGCCTTTGGGGGTGGTGGGGGAGATGAGGACCCACAGATAAGCCACCACACTTGGGCTCTCCAGGCCCCTGGAGAGTGAGATGCCGATTTGGCTGGGCAAGCTTCCCAGGTGACGAGACACGGCAGGAACCTCAGTGGCAGCCGTGCTCTTCCAGACGCCAGGCTTCTCTCCACAATCATGTTAAGCTCAGCTGTGTCTGTGCACAGGGACGAGGGCCACCTCCCAGCTGGCCGCCAGGAACGTGTGACCAGCGGCTCCAAGCTGAATTTCTACCCCATCCTGGGATGACCTGCAGGCCGGGAGTGTGTTGGCCCGACGTGGCTCCCTCCAGGGGAGGGGCAGACGCAGCCTGGTCTCTGGGCTCCAGCAGGGTCCCGTGGGATGAGGTCTGACAGCAGAGGGTCTGGGAGAACCACAGCGGGCAGGGGGTGAAAACCACAGAATTACTTGAGGGGAGGAGGAAGGACATTACAGAGCAATTTCCTCCTTGCTTGTTATATGTGCCAGGTGCTGTACTAGCGGAACGGAGGCTCAGAGAGGCTGAGTAACCTGCTTGCGGTCGAACAGCCCAAGTGACTGCACTGAGGTCGGAGCCTGGCTTCTCTGATTCCCCACCACCGTGCTCCCCTCCCCCATGATCTGGCCTGAACAAAAGCCCCTCTTCCACCCCACCCGACTGCTGTTGGATAGAAAAGCTTTTCAAGCTGTCCGGAGGTCAGGGGAGAGGGGCAGGACAGAAGTGGCGCCCGCTCAGTGGGCTCCCCTAGCACGTCCATCCTGTGTTCACCGGGCGCCCCTCCCCACTGTCAGCTCGGACCCCCCTTCCCATGACCCAGAGGGGACCTCCCAGGGGACCTGTGTGCATCCACCTGGAGCCTCTAGCCCCCGGCTCCACCGCCCGCCTCCTGCCAGCTCCGTGGAGCCAGGCGACAACCTCTCCACCACCCTCGGAGGCTCGGGAGGCTGGTGCCTGGCTCGGGAGGCTCCTGGAAGCCCTGGTTACGGATCGCTGCACCCCGCCATCGGATTAGAGGGGCTCTGAGCGAGCGCCGCCTGCATGGCCGGGCCTGCTGGCCTGCTCTGGAGCCAGGCCAGCCGCCCTTCCCTGCTCGGCCCAACCGCTGGGGCGCCAGGCGGCCCCAAGGAGCTGTGGACGCAGAACAGGAGTTAGCTGGCCTCAGCTTCTCCTTCCGGCTGCCACAAAGGGCAGGGCCCCTCGGGGACCGGAGGGGGGCCTTTCCTGAGGGGAGGAAGGCTCAGCGTGGCCAGAGTCCCTGGATGGGCACCCCGGCCTGCTCTGCGGACAGCGTCCCACCCGCGTCTTGTTTAGAGTGAATCACTTGGAAGAGACCTGAAACCGTATCCTGCAGGAAATGAAAGAGCCAGGAAGAAACCAGGTCAAGCTTCATGGATTCAGGCCACCAGGAAGGAAGGCAACGAGCGCGAGGTTTATGGAGTATCTTCTCCACGCCGGGCACACTCAGCACATGTGAAACCTCGCCAAGGTCGGGCTTGACTCCTTTCACAGGTGGGCCAAGATGATACGTGAATGGCTGGTGGTTACCTAAGCGGCAGGTGGCACAGCTAGGATGCAAGTCCAGCTGTGCCCAGCTCTGAAGTCGAACTCTGTTCTTCATACCCAAGACCGTCAATAAACTGATCTGATGGTGGCCTCCAGACATCCTCGCCTAAGCCCCAACCCAGGAGCACGGAAGCACATGGCATGGAAATTCTCAGAGGCTCCCTCCCTCGAAGAGGCAGTACAGTGTAGGGTCAAGAGCATGTAGCCCGAGTTCAAAGCCCGGCTCTGCACGTACAAGCTGTGTGACTTCAGGCAAATGTCTTAACTTCTCTGTGGCTTAATTTCTTCATATGCAACATAGAACTGTGGATGGTCCACCCTCGGAGCTTCACAGCGAGGATGGAAGGAGGGATTCTGGGTAAAATGTTTAGGCCGGTGCTTGAATGTTGTAAGCGTTCGATAAACTGTAGCTAGTATTGTTATTACTGTTACTATCGATGTCAACTCAAATGTCAAAGACCCAGCTCCTGTCACCAGACCTTCCTTCACCAAATCCCCTTGTCTAAACCCCAACCGAGGAGCAGGCTTTTCGGCAGGTTGCTACTCAGGGCGGTCCCGCAGAGAGGGCTGCGTCGAGCAGGAGGCGAGGGCTGGGTGATTGAAAATAAACACTCATCAGCAGACCACACACTTCACCTCTTGCCCCTCCCACCGGGAACAGCAGGAGGAGAGCACGCAGATTCCTCATCCCAGTTGCGTCAAGGCAAACATGTTTTTCTTCTTCAAGGGAGATGAGGCCACATGAAACCGAAGGCAGGCATCCCCAGACTACCACCCTGGATGTCACCTGGTCCCTTAGGCAGCCCCACCTGATACAAACGTGGGGAGGAGCCGGGAGCTGGGAAATTTGCGGATCGTCAGCGGTTAGGAGGCCAGGGGTGGGCACAGGAGCCCACAGAGGGGTTCCGCGTGCAAAGATGCGCGAACGCTCCTCAACTCAAGGGCCCTGGCCTCTGTGGGAACCACAACCCTACTCAACCTTCCCCCCAGGACACAAGACACAGAGCCACAGGGCTTGGGGGACTCTAAAAGGAACACAGCGTCAGACACAGATGCTCACATAGGGTCCCTGGAGACCGGACGCTCCTTCACCCGCCACCAGGACCACGCCCAGACCCTCTCAGGATGGTGAAAGTCCATTTTCTTTTGAAAGACAAAAGCATCTCCCCCTTCCTCCTTCCTCATGGGCCTCTGCCATAATGTGTTGCTGCAGGTTACCCGTTCTAGTATTTAACCCACTGTCGCGCCAAGGAAGCCTCCGTCTGCGTACCCCAAGGGCCCCGGGTTGCAGCCACATGAAAATAGGATCACACCTTTTAAAAGATATTTCCACCTCGCAGCCTGAAATCAGACTTCACCTTTCTCCCATCCTCCACAACCACCATGCTGGCCCTCTACACACACACACACACACACACACACACACACACACACACGTTTCGCTACCAGACTTCCCTAAGCCAGTTTAATTGAAAAGGCATGATTTAGGCTAATAGACAGCAGATGGGTTCGGCTGCAAAACGCAGAGAAGCATTTGCTGAACACGATTTACAGCAACGAGGCAAAACTTTCTCCTTTTTATATCTTTCTTCGAGCTCCACAGCCAGAACAGCTCAGCAGAAATGAGAGGAGAAAAAAAAGTAATTAAGTGTTTAATTTTTTAACAATTTTTAACTCCCTTTTTAATTGCTTTACATAAACCTGTCCTAGAAGTTTACAGCCTTCAAATCTCTGTCTAAGTCTGGTCCTTGTTTCTGGTTTTAATTACAGGGAGGCTTGTCTGGCACATTAAATTAGAAGAAAAAAAAAAAAAAAAGAAACACACACATGCACAATTGCAGAAATATTTTTCTGTTGGACTCCCAGCTGAACATCTAATATTTCAGCCTGCGGACGGGAAAGCTCGGCCCGGGAGGGCTTTGGTGGAAGGAAAGTAGACTAAGGGCTTCTGCAGCATTATTGCATCACCTCCTGAACTGTCTCTTACTGTTACTAGGATTGAGAGACCAGTCATAGGACAGCGTCTGATAGCCCACAGTGACCCTGGACCCCTCAGTTTTGCTCGGAAGGCTTCCCAGAAAAGCTGGGCGTGTGCAGATGTCTTGGGCTTTGGGCAGACCTGAGGTTCTTACTTCCAAGCCAGGCCATCAGATCTTCTGCTCACTTCTCAGCAGTCCATCTGAAGCAGGACAGGAACCAGTGAGGAACACAGCGTGCGCAAAACGAAGGAGATGGGCCCCCGCAGCGCAGGGTGGATGGGAGCAGATTCCGGCTGCGGGATGACCAGGAAGCTGCCCCTTTGCAGAGACAGCTGAAGCCGGGTCTGGACCTGCAATGACCAGCGGAACTTCCTGTGGTTTCCACTATGGCAGCCACTAGCCTCCATGTGGTGGTTTAAATGTAAAGGAAGGAACGTTTAATAAAATCTAAAATTCCATTCTTCAGTTGCACTAGCCGCGTTTCAACTGCTCCGTAGCCTCCTGTGGATAATGGCTCGTTAATATACGGTACAGCGTACGTATGGGGCATTTCCAGCTCCGAAGAAGGTTCTGTCGCACAGGGGTGCTCTGGACTCTTGCTACTGAAAGTGTCGGCGGTGTGGGCGTCCCCGGGGAGGTGGCTGGAAACGCAAGATCTTGGGCATCACCAAGGCTTGGAAACTGCCTCCTAACAAGGCCCCAGGTGATTTGAACACACATTCAGGGTCACATCCCTGATGCAATGTGGCTGACTGGGCCTGGAACGGAGGAATGGTCCGTGGATTCCCTTCAAGGTGTGATCAGAGGGTGCAGATGCGGGGTAAGGGGAGGCACGCCACAAAACGTCCTCAGGACACAACCCCGCAGGGCTGAGGCTCCCCGGCTTGTGTCCATTAGCTCCGAGGCCCCAGACCCCCGTGGCAGGCCCTGCCCAAGCCTGCCCTGGGTCCCTCCAGGGCTCACGCTGGGAGGGCAGCTCCGGGGATGGGGCCAGGCCAGCACGGGCTCCCCACACATGGTCATTACCTCCCGAAAACCCGGGAGTTATTACAATTAAAACACGTTGCAGGGGGGAGAGGGGGCGGGGGGAGGTCCCGTTAGGAAGGAACGCTGGGATTAAAAGAAATTAGGGCAGTTGCCATGGCGACGCAGCCAGGCCGGGCCTACCCTGTGATTATTTCAGTGGGAACGAGATGCGGGCAGATGGGGCTGGGACGGGGGGTGCTGGGGAACCGTACCCAGCTGCACGGCTCAGATCTATGCTTTTCCCTTCAGACTGGGACATAGCAGCCCAGGAAATTCTCCCAAGGCTGATTCCTGATGGCGTTCCCGTTCTCTGGAATGACAGCTTATTCCGTGGACCATGGTGCCCCAGGAAGTCTACACCCCAGGCCTCAGTCTGGTTTCTTTTGAAACCAGGAAACTCCCAAGAGGTCCCCTGCTCTCATGACCTCGTGGGTGGAATGACCTGGCCTGGTTTCCTATCAGCTCAACTCCTGCGATTAGGAGACCTACGGAAACCCAGCCACCCATTTCTCTCACCTGAAACGGGAAGCACAGGTGTGTGTTGGGAGAGGTCGGAGAAACAAGGGGTGAGGATGTCTTGGAAGGGGGCCCATGCTAATGTGGGAGACGGAGATCCGTGCCGGGGCCACCTCCAGGTACCAGCAGAGGATTGGGGTCCTTGCAGAAGGGGAAGCCTAGTTTGGTACAGCTCCAGGGCCTGCAGAAGAGAAAACAGTAATTAGCTCTCCGTCTCGCTGCTGGTCTCCTGGGGAGGCCCAGCAGCCCTGAGCAGGATGGAGAAGCTGTTTGGACACCTCTGGGGGAGCAGAGAGGATGGGCTGGGATGCGGTGATGGGGTGGGAGGGAGGGGGACCCAGTCTGCTTCTACAGGCCGCGCAGCCAGCAAATCCTCATCTGCTCCGGTCTCATTTCCTCTGATGCCACCTTAGTGGACTCAAGCCACAGGGAAAGGGCTAAAAGCACTAGCCCAGGTGGAGGGGTTTCACGCGTAGGGAGGTTGGCTTCCATCCTGAAGGTTAACCTGACCCCAGGCAAGTCCTTGGTCCTCCTCAGGCACCCAGGCTGGAGACCTTTGAGCTGCCAAAGCCGCGGGCAGGAGACCCCATCTCGGAACACTCTCCTCTCCCGGCCCCTCCCTCCCTTTTGAAGGCTGATTAGTTCCAACCCCAGAAACCACTGTCCCTCATCCTGACCTTCCGCAGAGCTCTCCCTGTGTATTTGCACCGTCCAAGGTGCTCCTACATGAAATGCATGGCGGCGATGGTAGACCCAGGTGCAAGACTTGCTTCAGTCCCAGACTCAGGGAGTGAACCTGGGCGGCTCCGTCAACATCTCCAGCTCACTTTCCTTCCCTGCAAAAACACCATCTCATTCACAGCATCGTCGTGAGGATTTGAGACGGTGGACTTCACAGGGCTCTGCTGCAACCAGCCTTCCCAATTTGCCCCAGTCCCGGGGGCTCTGGGGATGCGGAACTTCCGGTTTTAAAATCAGGACAGTCCCCGGCAAACTGAGACATGTTGGTCACCCTTCCAGGCACAGGGTGTACGTCTTGGAGGTCCAGCTACTATTGTACGTAGGGCCTTTGCTCCCTTGTAAAATTCTTTATACGTTGTATATATGTACACAAAAGTATGCATATATATATATATACACACATACACACATGTGTACATACATGCATGTGCATTTTCCAAAGAGATAAACTGGGAGGTAATTATTCACATGTCAAAAAGAATATTTACCTGGTAAAATGATAAAATGTAGCATTCTTCTCTCTGCAAGGTTGGGACCACGAATGCGACTCTGTAGATGGAAAATTCAGAGAAACTAAGCTGATGGATTAGAAAGCGACGAGCAGTCCATTTCCTTACTGAGATCCTTTCATTTCTGGGTCAACCCTGCAGCATTTCTAGAAGATTCTTTTGCACCCAGCATTGCTGTCCTCTTTCTGGGGAGGAAGTCGAGCACACAGCCGCCACTGCCAGCCATTTGTCTGGAGAACTGCTGTCAGGAGTGGCGGTTTTCAAAAGGCTCCCCGGGTGTGCTCAGCCCGGATGGGAGTTCTGAGCTGGCGTTAGCTTTTCATCACACGCGCACCCTGTTTATTTTTCTGCCCTCACCTCAGTTCAGAGAGTTCATAGACCGCCAGGTTTTAGCAACTCTGAAAGAAACTCCAGGTGGAGAGTTCACACACTAATCGAAAGCACCAATATCATGTCATCTTGCCCAAGGCTTTTTTTTTTTTTTTACCACTTAGCTCTCGGAACAATGCGTAAAAGGGGATAGGAGAGAAAGGGCGGGAATGACAAAGTGGTCCCCATCCCCTCCCGGCCCACGTCCATCTTGAAAACCCAGAGGCACAGCTGACTGGTGCAGGCAGCTTGGCCCTGTAAGGGGTTTTAAGAAGGGATGGAGTGCCGTAGGGCAGGCCAAGTTGCAGTCCTATAGCTGCTGGGCCATCATCCCTGGCTCCACCACAACGAACCCTCAGCCTGGAGCTCCGACAGCAAAGGTCAGCTGGGCAGAGCGTGTGGCACTGAGGACCCCATGTCTCTCCACCTCCCCTCCCCTCCCCCTGATGCTCTCAGGTGCAGCCGGAGCCCTGTGGCTACAATCTGTTTCCTGAGCTTCGCTCACTCCCAGTTCAAACCGGGAAGAGAAAGGGCCCAGCTGGAAACACATCCTTTCTCCTTCAAGGTGAGGTGACAGCGGGGCCAGCACAGCCAGCGGGGAGGATATTAGAAGGTGCTGAAAAGGGAGAACTCTCTTTTCTGCTCGTTGGAGGGATCAAAGTCCTTATGTAATGAAAAGAAGGCAGATCACCTCTGTGCTCCCGGGACCCTCAGCCTCCCCGAGGCCAAAGCAGCCCCAGGATTCCAGCCCCAGAGCTCCCGGCCTAAGGCTTGTATCCAAGGGAGCAGCAAACGGTCCACCTGCCCGGTAACACCAGGCAGTTGTGCCGGGGACTTCGCAGTGATGTCTGGTCTTATTAGCTCTGACTGTCATTTGGTGAGAGGTGCCCCTCGCATCTCCGAGACTAAGGCTCAGTCTTGTTTGGAAGAGAAAACTGAGCTAAAGGATTCCTGAGCCCCTCCCCATACACCCATCTCCATCCTACCTACTTCTTCCATTGAGTTTATCAAGCTGCTTTGAACTCTCTCTCTCTCATCTTTGACCTCTTACAGCAGAAGACGGGCCTTTTTTGTGTGCCTTTGTATCCCATGCACGCAGTAAGCACTGCATAATGTTTGTCTACCTAAACAGATTCTTTACAGCTCTCCTACTACGTCTGTCCAGGGGGGACAAAATTTCTATGGTACCCAGGCCAATGCCCCAGGAATCCAGGCAGGGTATCCTGGCCTCTCCTTGCCCCTCACCTCTCCTTTTCCACCAATTTTCCTGAAGGAGGCCCTCCTCACACCAATTAACAACAAAAAAATGCAAACAAACCTCAGAGGAAGAAAAGTAGTAAAGAGAAAAAACAAAGAAACAACAACCGGTAGAAAAGAAAGAACGCAATGTGCAAGAGTCCACATAGACTAGGAGCTAGCATAGCCCAACTCCCCCCCACCCCACCCCAGGAACCAAACAGGAAATCTAGAATCATTACCAAATGCACTTCCCCTCCATGCGCCTGCCCCCCCCCCCCCCCCCCCACCAAGGATGCTCAGGCCCGGCTAACCGGCTGGAAGCGCAGGAGGGTGGGGCTTTGATGGATTGATTGGCATTTCCTCCCTCTCTCTTCCCTCCTGACCTCTTGACAGGGTTTCTTGGTGGATGGCTGGTGGGAAGGGACGGAAGCCTCTTGCTGCCTCCAAGGAGCCACAGGGCTCCAGGCTTTTCCACGCAAGCCTCCCACCGTGCTGCCGCAGAAGGTGGCAGGCAGCTGGTCTCCCTTGCCCCACTCTGCAGGGAGCCCTGTGACAGCCCTGGCTTCGGGAGCAAGACCTTTTGCTCTTAAAACAGATCAAAACTTTTGGCGTGAAAATAAAATCTGTTCCAAGGAAGCAAGTTGTAACCCTTTTGGAGTAGAACGCAGGCCACGAGATCGAAGTAAAACGTCAGCAGAAACCAGAGCTACAGGGACCGTGAGTTCAAGTTCATTCTCCATGGGTTACTCCTTCTGCTCGGAGCACAGCCGAGGATTGCTCCCCGGCTCTGTGCTAGCTGTCTCACCAATCCATCGAGGGTCACCCAACTCTTTTCTGTCAGGGGCCAGAGATAAATATTTTCGGCTTTGCAGGCCCCAGGGTCTCTGCTGCAAATGCTCAACTCTGCCATTATAGCACGAAAGCAGATGCAGACAAGACATAGAGGAAGAGGTGGGGCTGTGTTCCAATAAAACTTTATTTATAAAAACAGGCAGCTGGCCAGCCTTGACCTGCCCACGGGCTATAGTTTTCTAATTTCTTGGCAAAGATCGTGCGGACAACAGAGTAATATGATAGTTAAAAAGCATGGCCTTTGAAGTCAGGCGGACCTAGTTCATACCTCCGCCCAAGTCTTATTTATTAGCTGTGTTACCTTGGGCCAGTCACTGAACTCAACCAAGCTCAATTTCCCCATCTCTAAGATAGGATAGTAACGCCTGCCTCATGGGGTACTGTGATGATGAAACGGACTAACGAAAATCGCCTGACACTCAATCAATGCTGGCTGTCAGTCATTCTCATCATGAGGGAAAGGAGGTGAGTGGCTTTGAGTCTTTCGTGGCTGGAAAAGCCTCTGCACACGTGGGTGACGAGGGTCCGCAGCGTCTTTCTGTGCAAAAGTTCATTTCCTGAAATTTAATATTCCATCAATTCCCTTCCTGACATGAAATCAGCGCTTGCACATTAGAATCATCTGAGGGGTCTTCAATCTCATTGCCCATGCTGCAGCCCGGGCCAATTAACCAGAATCTCTGGGGGTGAGACCCCCGCACTCCCAGCCATCCAGTTTATTTTAAAGCTACCCAGATGATTCCAATGTGAAACCCAAGCTGAGACCCACTGGACTTCTCAGATGCAGAGAACACGGAAGAGTTCTCTCTTCCGTCTTGCCCAGGGTATGGTCCAGGCACGGGCAGCCTCAGCATCACCTGGGAGCTTGTGAGAAATGTAGACTCAGGCCCCACTCCAGACCTGCTGGATCAGACCCTGCATTTGACAGAATCTCCAGGGGTTTCCTGTGCGTATCCAAGTTTGAGGAAAACCAACCTATTCCACATGGGCCCCAACAGACTTGACTCATTATCAGAATCCCTTGCAAAGCTCAGAACATTCCTAGACCTCATCACCAACTCACTGAATCTGAATTACCATGGGTGGCCCAGGGCTTGGTACTCTCCTCCAGTATTTTATTTGAAAACGTCCAAACACATAGAAATGTTATACCTGCATACCCACCTAGACTCTGTGACGTCAAGATGCCACTATGTTTCATCACACATCTATGCATTTATCCATCCATCGACCCATCTTACTTTTTAAACATATGTCAAGGTAAAATGCAGACAGCAGGCCCCTTCAGCCCTAAATATTTCAGCATGTACGTGACATCGCTAACTTTTAACAAGGTTTCCTTGATGAAGCTATTCATCTAGGGACAGTCTTTTTCTCTGTCCAGAAAGAACAGTACTTAAGACTTGGTAAAAAGCATTCCTCTCCCTCCTAATTTTAAAAAAGGGATACTTCAGCCCCTCTCGGCGCTATCACTTTCAGTATTACGAGATGATTTCTGATGTTTGACCTACTTCCACATTGCTCCATGAATCCCATCTCCTTTTCCCCTTGGTAGGACGTTAGAAGACAGTCACTCACTATTATCTCTACCGGATCTCTTGTATTTAACTCTGTTAGTCACTGCATGCTCCAGAACCTCCCCTGGTGCTTTCCCTCCAAAAAGCATCTCCTGGCAAAACACTGGATCTTTTCAGCAGTGCATCTGTGGAAACTAATAGCCTTCCTCTGCACTTTCCAATTCTGTAGCTGAGAAGCTGTGGAAGAGGCTTAAGGACAACACGCTATATTGCTGCTACTTCCAGGTTTTGGAAAACCATGGACCAGAGAGCAGTGATCTCAACTATACCTCTGGTTTCCCCTCCATCTTGGGTTTACTTGGACCGTTACCTGCCGAATACAAAACTCCAAACTCTGTCATTCAGGGCTGATGTGAACCCCAAAACTTATCAGAGATGTTTCTGCTAGTTTAACCCAGAAAGGAGGCTGGCCCCAGGACACAAGGCAGGACCATTCATTCTAGTCAACAACTCAAGCGGTTTTAGGAAAGAGGCTCTGCTATTCCAATAGTGCACTAGCCCTTAAGAATCTTTCAGAATCTTAGAGGTGGGGCTGCAGTTAGAACCAGCCTGCACCCTTCCGATCCTCCCCAGGCACTCAGTCATCAAAGCCCTCAGGATAAATTAATCAGAGTGATTGCCCAGTCATTGCCCAGTGATTTCCAAATACTCTTTTCAACAATCTACCAAAAGGCTGTCCCAGAGTCTGAACACCACCCAACCACACCAAGTCACTCTGTCTTACATAACATGATAAAAGGGCCAAGAATGAGGCAATAGTCACTCAGCATTTTCACCTACAAACCTAAAAAGGCCTGGGTTCTCTGACCCCCACCCCGGCCTGCTTCATGTCCAGACCACCCACTCTCTGTTTGCAACTGTTCCTCCACCCTTGAAACCTGACACCCTCCTCTGTAGGAACCACCCATGTTTAAACAAATAAATATTCCACAGTAACCAGTTCCCCGGTGGGATTCAAATAAATGTCCCAGGAAGGAGTAAAGGGGGGAGGGGGAGGGTACCTGGGCCTTCTGTGCAGATTGCCGGCCTCAGAGCAGCCTTGGGCGGGGGTTTCGCTGCAACCATTGGGTGCGTGGGTGCTTATGTCCAAGACTAGCAATGAGACCCACCCCCCAAATTGGGGAGGGACTTCATGGGCTGAGGGGCTCTGTACGTGCCTCCTGGGGAGGTGGTGGCTGCTGGAACTCCGGGAGGAGCGGCAGGGATGGTGGGCAGCGGGTGATCAAAGAGGAAGACGCCCCCCAAAGCTGTGCAGAGATCCCCTCTGAGCTCCGGGGTAACTCAGCCATAAGCCCTGAATTCCCACTGCCATTTGGGAGGGTGGAGGGTGGGTGGCCGAGAGGAGAAGGAATTGGCTCTCGATGACTCAGAAACGCTTAAATATAACCCAGAGACTCGCCTGCAGTGAGGAGGGGATGGGTGGAGAGAAGCGGGAGAGACCCACAAGTCCAAAATCTCCTTGCCTCTGACTCAATGGAGAAAACCACCGGGCGTCCTCGGTTTCACGGAACGCGGACGGCTGGGAGGAAAGGCTCAGCTCTGTCACGGGTCGGTTGGTCCACAGAGTCACTAATGAAAAGGATTTTCAAGCGTATCTGAGAAATCAGAGGGAAGACGACAATTGCCCCATTGCCACTTTAAGAGAAATTCCAGGAGTGGCAGCCTTCCCCCAACCCCCAGTGGAGGGAGGAGAGGTTGGCCCTCCCTCCTCAGAAGCTGGCCCAGTGGGTTTATGGATGGAGGAAAATGTGGACCAGACCGTGCTAGAAAGCTGGCCGCACACCACTAGTGCGTAAGGAAGAGAGGGGGGACGAGGGTGACCACGTTTCAAAAATAAACACAAACCCCAAAATAAACACTGTTAATGGAAGTGACTAATCAAGGGTGTGCTGAACTTGGTGGTTCTTGATAAGATACAGGGGGAAATGCACTTGGAAAAAATAACAGATTTTTTTTCTCCCTTTGATAAATAAAGCAATGGGGAGAGGGCAGGGGGGTGATGAGGGTTCATGCTTGTTTCAACCTGGCAGCAGAAGTTGAAAAAAAGCACAGTTTCTCAATCCTGACGCTGCAGACATTTGGGGCTAGATAATCCTTTGCAGTGGGGCCTGTCCTGTGCATTGTAGGACGTTTAGCAGCATCCCGGCTCTCTACCACTAGATGCTTATAGTACCCTCCCCTCAACCGAAAATATCTCCAGACTCTGCAAATGGCCCCTGGGGTGCTGGGTAGGGGGACAAAACCACCCTTGGTTGAGAACCAGTGGTTTCAAATCAGGAGCACAGCTGAGTTTGAAAGTCACCTACGGGCTCCTGGAAGGCCTCAGAAGGACCAGGCAGCTGGCCAGCAGGAAAGGGATGTAGCGTGTCATGCATTTGAACATTCGCTGGTCATTAATGCTGTGCGCCAGCAGGAAGCCACCCCCTGGCCTCCAGATCCACACATCCAGAATCCTGTGGGTTAGGGAGACCCTAAGATTTAGCCTGTTAGCAAGTGGGTACACAACCCTACTGCTTCCAAAGTTCTCGAAAAACTGTTGCCATTGGTCTCAAAGTTGCCTTGGCCGGGAAGGTGAGTGACTCTGGCCCATTTCACAGAAGAATTCTGCAGAGAAAGGACATCAGGGATGCCAACTGGAGTCCAATGGGCAGAGCCAGCTGTGTCACTCAGGTCCAAAGGGAGCTGCAGGGGGGCCCGTGGGAGTCACTTCTCAGACACCAAGTTTCTCCTGCAAGACAAAGACTGATGCGAGGGCCAGGGATGGGAGAGGGTTTTTAAAGACACAGAAATCCTTTGGCCACCCACAACTTTCTCTCTGCCCACCAAGTCTCCTGTATTTAGCACAGCTGTCCCTTTGCTAGGGGAGGGGGAGGGTTATCCAAGTCCTGTAAGCAAAGCGTCAAACACCTCCTGTGCCATCTTTGCTGGCGAGCGCCTCCACAGGAACCACCTTTGGTCCAGGCTGCCCCTGTTTCCAGAAGAGAATCGCATCCGAGGTCATTCTGCACCCACGCAGCCTGGCCTGCTGTGTCACGAGTCCACGGGCGGCACACATCACCAAAGCGGGTATTTGCTGCAAGAGGGCTCTCTGTTGGACTCGCGAATTTTTAAATGTCGGTTGCCTGTGTCACTTTGCAAGACGGAAGACAGTTCCAGGTGCTGCTACCTTGCCTCCATAAGCTCTGCCCAGAGATGGGCTGCTGGGCTGGAGGGGAAAAGTGATGGACGGGGACGAGATGAAGAGAGGTGAGAAGGTTACTGGCGGGTACATCCCGCTGCGAGTCTTCGCCTCTGCCTCTCCCTCCCTCCAGCCCCAATTCTGGAAGCTACCTCCCCGCCTGGCTGGGCGCTCTCCTCCTCAGCAATCTGCTTTCCACCAAAAAAAAAGTGTTCTAAATAGAGCGGAACCGAGAATGGGATGCAGCCCGGATGAAGTCTTCCCCACCCTGGAGAGCCCAGCGTCCCCGGTGGAGGGCTGGTCCACCCCCAGTGCCTCTTATTCAAAGCATTCTTGACCCTGGAGCGCCCAACCCTGACGGCAGGCGTGAAGCTACCATGAATGGATTTTGCGTCTACGGCACTTTGCCTGGACTGGATCCTTCCTCCCTCCTAGGCTTTCCGGATACCTCCTCTGGCCTCCGCTCCCTGCAGGTACCACCCTCTAGGCATCCAGGGAGCTCTATTCCAGGTGGGGACCAGAGGTCCGACGCATCAATGCTCACCATCAACTTGCCGAGGGAGGTTGGGTGGCTTAATTGATCCACCTGAACCTCAGCATTCCCCAAACCGAGGTCCACGCACAGGGACCGCAGTCTCTCATCGCATCGGATTGTTGAATACTAATTTTTATTAAGTTAGAAACTCCCATTGCTCTCAAAGGGGCCTGGGCGCCAGGCTGGGGGTGGACCTTCAGACATACCTCCTCCTGTGCTCTGGAGAAGTTCCACCCAAGGCCCATCCCCACCAGGCACAGAGCCAGCAGCACGTTTTGGGATCGAGGCTCAGCACGTGGTTCTGTGCACGTCACTCATTAACACGCACGAACAGGATTATCCCCACGCCAACCAAGTTTTATTAATGAGGGTCTCACACCCCCTGGAATAAGGACCCTTCAGCCCTCAGAAGGCAGGGCCGTGAGAAAGCCCACGTCCTCCAAGGAGGAAAGTGTCTCCAACATCCTCCAAGGGGCGAAGGGTCTCGCTTCGCCCTTCACCACGTCACCAACTCGTGACCCAGGTAAAGCCCAGGACAAGTGACCCTGTGACAGCTCTGGGATGCCTCTGGGAGAAGGTTTGGGAGTGGCAGTTGGGAAGGCCATTTGCAGGCTGGGGCTCACGGGGAAGCTGTGGGGGGTGGCAGAGCGCACCCTCCCCCCCCCCGCCCCTTCCTGGTGCCGCCCTGAGTCCAGCCTTAAGGACTCCAAAGCCAGAGCCAGCCCGTGTCTTGTCCGTGAGTCAGCGCCGCTCCGCTTCTCAGGGCCTCTCTGAATTCAGCACCGTCAAGAACACCAATTCATCCAACCGGGCAAAGGCAAGGAATTTAGAAAGTGAAGTGAACTTACGCAGAATGTGTTCCCCACACTGACCACTGTCCGCTTAGCGTGTGCCTTCCTTTCCTCTGTCCCAGCACAGAAGGAAAACAGGGCAGGGGGGAATGAGGAGGTGGGGGGGATTAAAATATGCAAATAGGGGCCCTTCATAACAATGCATTTCTAAACAAGTAAACAAGAATCATCATTGTTCCAAGTTGCTTGGTTCTTTTTCTTTTTTTTTTTCCGCCAGTTACATCTATTTCAGAGCTAGGAAAGAATAAGTTAATCCTCTCTATCTCCTTTCTTACAAGTCTGGTTCAGAGCCCTGGAAAAAAAATTAAAATGCTGAAACAAGGTATTTTTTCCCCTCTGGATGAACTGCTTTACAATAAGCTACCTGCTGGGGTCAGGAAACCTGAGATCAATGGCTTTCTGCTCCCACGAAAACCCACAAGGGGGATTCATGCTGAAGAGCTTTCTCAGAGAGATGGTCACCCACACATAAACCTTTGTATCTGTTCCAGCTTTTCTTTGAAACCATTTCTCTCCTCTGCTTCACCTCCTTCCCTCCTTCCTTCTCCCCGGAGAACAGCTGCCATCCAGGGCAAGATGCCCACCATGTCCTTGCCTTGTCTGGAAGTGAAGGGGTGATGGAAGGAAGAGACGAGAGAAGGCAGGCTTGGGGGGTTGCTCCCAGTGCCCCGAGAGGGAGCAGAGTTTCTTTACTATTAGGTGTGTGGTGCTCAGAAGGGGGAGAAACGGTCAAAGTCAAAATAAATAGCCAACGGAAATAGGCAGCCCCTCCTGGGAATGGTAATTGCCCAGAATGAGCGTTTATCCAAACACATGAGGAAAATGGTTCCTGTTGAAGGACCGGGCTAGGAACACTCCTTACTGGAAAGGAAATTTGTTTACCACATCTTATTTGTTCCTTAGTTTTTAATGCTGTTCTGGCCCTATGTCCTGTAAACAGACCAGCTTTTCCATTCTCCGGCAGTGCCAGGAGAGCTGAAGACAGAACAGACGAGCGGCTGCCAGAGTCCTGAGCGACTGAGGTCTCACAGCTTCAAGAACCCACACCCGGCCGGGGGGCTGAGAGAGGAGCTTGTTGGCCTGCAGTGGAGCAGAAGGGTGTGATTTGAAATCTAGGTGTGGAAATGGGGAGAAGGCTGCCTGGCTTGTGAGATCAGCTCCCTTCTCTGCCCGGGTAGAGGAGGCAACAGGAAGGGCTTCAAGAACCCAATGTGTACGTCTGATTGAGCATTCTGTAGGGCTTTCTCAGTCAGTCGAGGCAACTGAAAAGTTCCGGAGAGAACCTGGACTTGGGGAGAAAAAACCTGACTGGTATTAGAGTCAGATGCAGCTGATGAGGTGCCGAGGGTCCCCAAGAAGGAGAATCACTGTTCCGAGGGCTAGTATCCAGGCACCATCATATACACTCTGGGCTGGCAACCCAGCTCTAGCCCCAAAACCAAACCAAACAACCAAAAGGGCTCCCCACAGCTGGGGAGATTCAGCGATGCCTTGTTCACACTGGGGAAACGTAGGTGTAGTGGCGGAGTTCACATGTGAAGTCTCCTACTACCCAGGCGCAGAAATCACGTGAGCCCAGAGTCACGGCAGATGAGTCCATACCGTTCCACGTTCAGAGCGTAGAGCTAAGAGCCCACATTTATCAAGTGCCGCGTCCCTGGCACCGTTCTAAGTGCCACACCTGCAGTAACTCATCTAAAACTTGCAACCACCTTACGAAGCAGTTTAAACATGAGGTTAAGTTACTCCCTGGAGGTGTCACTGCTAGAGGTCTGGTGATGTCCTAAGACAGGAACCTGAGTCTCTGAATATCTGCATGAAAAAGAGCAGCTTGTTTCCACCACAGCCAACTCATATCCCCCTGGAAAATGAATGAGAAAGAGGCATTAGGTAAAACAACAGAGATTTGGGGCTATTTTGTTACACAGCAGCCTACAGTGACTAATACAGCTTGCACAGAGAAACTGTAACACTGCCCTTAGGGCAGGGGCCTTACGGGGTGTGCTCTAGGGCAAGTCACTGAACCTCCCTCACCTTACTTTCCTCACCTATAACAAAGAGGTCTTAATACCATCTCACAAAGTTGCTGTGATTCCAATCAGAAGCTTTGGCAGGAGCTTTTAAACCGTAAAGCGCTGTAAGACATTGGGCTGTAGTCTTTCCTGAACTGCCTGATTTTTCTTGGCCAAGTGTCTTGGCCAAGACATCTGTTGAATGTCTGAAATTGGTCTTGGCGACCAGAGGCCCACAGATGACACCCACTTTGTCCAAATTCTAATTTTACTCATTTGGACAAAGAAGACGGGGTGGTCTTTGAGTTCTTCTCTTCCCCCAAAAGGTGAAACTTCTGCCTACCTTTCTGCTCTCCCCCCCACAGAAGGGTTGGTTAATCAGATTGCAAATGGGAACAGACTCTTCTCTCCCTGGGTCCGCTTGCTCTCAAATGGTGCCTCTTCCACCTTGGCTTCTGTCCCCCGGAGGTAAGCCCTGGAACCCAGGAGGTCCCTCCCCATTAGCAGGGGACCTGCTCATCATATCCAACTTCTCTGTTTGCAACTTGCTGGAAACGTTCATGACAGGGTGAAGAGCAGGCAGCATTATCCATCCAGGTTCCCCAGTAATACTCACTGTGAGTTTATCTGGCAAAGCGATTGATGATTTTATGTGTGCCATTCTTGTCTGACCAGACTAAGATCCCGAAGGCAAAAGCCCTCTCACATGTGTTGTGTTTTTCTTCTCTATTTCTCCCTATTAGACAGTGTGACATTCCTTAGAAATTCTGACCTAAACTTTTGATTTTAAATTTCTCTTTCCTACCTTAAAAATCACCCTAACTCTCAGAGAACTGGCAAAAACCAGTCATATTCTATTTCAAGAAGAGATTCTGCAGGGAAAGCAACCAGTCAAGGAACAAACACATTTTCTCTGCTGTTCAGAAAACACTTTATTAATAGGCAGACAAAAAACAGGCAACCTTAGTGGTATACACAGTAACAGCTCACTAATAGAGAAAGTCAACTCAACGTCTTCCTTGTATATCTACCAGGTAAAAGCCACTATGATACAACTTAAGAGCTCTGAACTTCAGGCGTCCAATGACCTTGGCATGAATCCCAGCTCTCATATATAAGACTTGAGCAAAGCCATGGATTCTGAACATCTCTAATTTCTGAGGATGAAATGTCAATCACAGTGCCTGTCGTGTGATGCTGAACATTATTGGGCATTTTAGGGATAAATTTCAAAGTGTACGGAGTGACCCTGTTCCTGCTTTTATGACAGAGAGACAGACAGACAGAGGAATGTTGGGAGAAACAGTTTAAAACAAGTTCGGTATAAGCATAGTAAATGACATACAGAAGGTGTTCTGGTGAGGAAGGAGGGAACAGCGTTTTGGGGTACCTAGCCAGTGCCAGATGCCTTAAGAGAATATGTGACAGAGGGAGAGGTCACAACTGGTTGAGAGGGAAGAAGAAACCCAAGAAGGCGCCCTGGAGCAGGGAGCGTTTGAAATGAGCCTTGAAGGATTAACAGCACTTCAGTAGCCTGGTGGCCCGACACAGATCTTTTAAAGCATAGACTCCCCAGGAAGGATTGCCAGAGGATTAACACTCATGCTCAGTTCAATCAAAAATCACCACTGGAGTGTGAAAGGGACTTTCTCAATTAAGCAATTCCAGAACATTCCCATCTCTTGACTGCATGAGCAGTGGTGGGGAACTGCCCGTCATATCCGGGTGGGCTGGTAAGACGCCTTCTCCACGGACGGTGACCAGGGTGGCCTGGAAAAGGGCATCGGGGTCTGACGTGGAGCAACGTACCTCGGTGTGCTGTACCCCACAGTGGGTGGGTATTAGCGAACACCGCCCAGGAGACCCGAGTACCCTGGAACTGCAGCGCTTTAGAACAGACTGAAGACGTTTACGGCAAAGGGTAAAGAACGCGCCATCTAGTTCAGTTTCACTGCAGCTCATACGTGGAAACTGGACAGACTGGGTGGCTGTCTAGCCCCTGGAGGTCTGGCTATCTCACTCCACGTGGTCCCGACCAGGGTTCTTGGCCTTCCCCAATCGACAGAAATTGATCAGAGGCCAGACAAGAAATTCAGGCAAGGCTTTATTGGGGCCCCTGCTGCAGCAGTGGGGAGCAAAAACAAGTAGCAGGTCCCCTTGATTGTTCCCTGAGGGGGAGGGTGAACTTGGTCCCTTTATGGGGTGAGGGTAGGGGCGTGTCCAGGGGTGGGGCCGGAGTGGTGGCTTAGGTGGTCTGCCCACCCCTTTGGAGGTGCTGTGTGCAGGGGGCAAGCGTAGTGTCCTGCTTTTGCTCCTGACACCCTGTTTTTCGCTCTTCAGAAACAGGCAGTTGGGTTTTTGGTCTCTTTGTGTCTTGTTGTCCAGAACTTGCCCCGACTGCGCAGGCACGCAGTTATTTTTAGTCCCTTATAGTTTCTTTGTACCTTGTTGCTCAGGAGTCGTCTGTCCAGGTGCCAGCCCTGCAGCAGAGGGTCCCAGGTCCCAGGTCCCAGCCTGTCTCACATGGGGAGCGACAAGCCTGATCAGTTCATCTTTCAGCACATCAGGCTGAGACCATCTGTCACCGCGAAACCACTTAGAAACGGGAGATCTGTACCTTTTTTCCAACGGCTGTGATGATGCTCATTTTAAGTTTAATGAGGGGCAAGACCTAACTTTTTGAAGAGCTCACGGCTAACTTTTTTTTTTTTTGCGGTACGCGGGCCTCTCACTGCTGCGGCCTCTCCCGTTGCGGAGCACAGGTTCCGGACGCGCAGGCTCAGCGGCCATGGCTCACGGGCCCAGCCGCTCCGCGGCATGTGGGATCTTCCCGGACCGGGGCACGAGCCTGCGTCCCCTGCATCGGCAGGCGGACTCTCAACCACTGCGCCACCAGGGAAGCCCACGGCTAACTTTTGAAGAGCTCAAGGATGGAGAAGACGCCCAAGGACCACCTGGTGGGCTTGCAGCCCTGAGCCACCGCACCGTGGTCATGGGTAACCCCCAGGGCAACCGGAGTCCTGAACACAGGCAGCTTCACATCCAGGACAACAAGCCTTCCACATCGTGCTCTCCCCGCCTCTCCAAAACCCAGGCCTGAGCTACCCTTACCTAGAAGGTGGGAGTGGGGGGCAGGCAAAGGAGGAAGGAAAGGAGAAAGAGACGGAAAACAATTAAAAAAAAAAAACCCTTCGACAGAACCTGGTAACCTCGAGTACACGGTGATCAGCGCTGGACAGCATACAAAAGCCAAAAGGGAGGTCCCAGGACAGGTCAGCTTAAGACTTAATATTTGCCTTTCACTAAGCAAACTAATAAATCCCCTACAGTTTTAGCCACGCAGAGCTCCCAGTTTTTATTTATTGGTCAAAACGGCAGGTGGGTTTTTTTCCCCCTCCCAGTCACCCCCAGGTAAACAGCAGCCCCCCTTCCCCTCCCCTGTCATCAGTCTGTGTGTCTGTTTGCCTTCTCCCTCGACGAACTCTTGTTCCGTAGAGCTGACAACAAGGGCAAGCAGCCAGGAAGTAGTCTTTGGTCATGGACTTCCCAGGACAGCCCCGTTTTGGGCCTGTGCAGCCAAAGGCAAAGGCTCAGAGAGCTACTTGTCAGACGTCAGCTGCGTCAGGCGAGGCTTAGAACTTGACACATGGGAGGGACCTTGGAGGATCGTCAAGGCCACCCACTCCACCCTCCCCTCTCCCATTTTATTGATGAGAAAACTGAGAGCCGGAGAAAAGGCTTGAGTGATTTATACATGATCTTGGAGCAAGCTGAAGTTAAGGCAGGACTAGAGCCAGAGAGGAAAAAAAAAAAAAAAAGCAAATCTTACCTACTGTATAGCACAGGGAACTCTGCCCAATATTCTGTAATAACCTAAATGGGAAAAGAATTTGAAAAAGAACAGATACATGTATATGTATAAGTGAATCACGTTGAAGAATAGATACATGTATATGTACAACCGAATTAACCAAGACAACATCGTTAATCAACTATGCTCCAATATAAAATAAAATTTTTTAAAAAAATAGCAAATCTCTTAAGTCATGAATTCTATCCAATATGGCGGCATTGTGGACGGCAGAGTGTAGAAGAGGCTTTGGGGAATGTGTGGCCTGACTTCCTCATTGTACAGGGAAGGACTTAAGAAGGGGGACTTTCTGAGACAAAAACTTAGGTCTCCTTGTCTTCTGACTCTGTGCTTTTTATCAGCATAAGACACCTGGACCCAGAAATAAGATGCACCGTGCATGGCTCAACATCCGATGAAGAAACTGGCATTCATGGACACTTGGAAACCCATGAACCGCTCTTTAAAATTCTGCTTCGCCACCAGGTTGAGTATCATCCAACCTTCTCTCCCAGTTCTCTCCCAGTCTGCCAAAAAGGGTGACCTCCCCCAGGCCTGGACCATCCCTCATCTGATGTGGGAAACAGGATTCCTGCATTAGTCAGAGGTAGATCTAGATAAGAGTGATGCTTTAGACCACTTCCAGCTCTGGGAATCTGGGATTTGACGTGGATGAGAAGATAAGAAGAGAGAGAAAAAGAGGAAATTGTTGCTTTTGGCACAGCAGTGGGACTTCTTCTGGAACCAATGACCGTGTGTGGGAGATAAATGAAGGAAACATCTGAAATGAGTCCATCTTTTAAAAAAGAAAAATGACACCCCAGGAGCTGGCTAGCATTCCTTCAATGGCAGTGAAGGCAAGGAGAGTCAGAACAGGGGCAAAACCCAGGTGCACAAGGTCGGGTCTTAACCTCTCCACGTGTGTAACGAGAGAGTCCCTTCTAGGTGTTTGTGTGCCCATCTCCACCCCGACCGGTGATGACCTTCTGGGGTCACACCACGCAAGATGAGCGTGATTAGCTGAAGGCCCGTGTTCCAGGGCTCCAGCAGAAGAGGTGGAGACTTGATGCCCTCGGCAAGAAGCAACAACTTCAGGATGGCATATGCCAGCTGAGAGCCTGGCTTTAGCGAACCTGAAAAGAACCTGGGATTTGCCTTCAGATGGTTCTCGTGTGTCACGAACACCCCACGCTGGGCTGGCACAACCTTCTCCTCCTTCCCTGCTACCACCACCACGTTCCGCTGCCTTATCCCAGATAGAGCCAGTGTCTGGAAAGGTAAGGGTGAGCTGGGGGGGTCCCATTCAACACTATCTGAGTTGAACTCAAAGGTTATCTAGGAGACTTCAGACAGAAAGTACACACTTAGGCCCAATTTACATGCCCCTGATATTTTAAGGGACCCTAGAGTTCAAAGGGATTGCAGGAAGTCCTGTAGCCAACTCCTTCCCTCTCCAGACAACACCATCCCAAAGGTACTTAGCTCTCTTAGTCTCTGTCTAGCTAAGATGCAGAATTTTCTTATTGGCTTAGTATTCTACACAGTGTGCGCTTGTATGACACGCGTGCACACACACACACACGCACGCACACACCACAGTCTTGTTTCCATCGTTTCCAGTGGCTGTATTAGTTGTTGTTTCACCATGACCAGTTTTGTTCTCAATGGAAAAGATTCACTTCACCTTTATAAGTAGGATTGTACGGGAAAGGAATCCCTGGCACCTTGAATGCCTGCCATGCCCACCTGTCCACAGCACGCTTCTGAAGGATGTGGTCTCAGCTGGTTCTTTACAGCCAGGGTTTGATTCAGTATCGTCCAGTCCTGCCACCTTGGAAACAGCTGATGTGGTCACGATCGGTTGGTGTGCCTGGTCCATCTAGAGGCTGCCCAGTGGCCAGTGAAGTGGCCAGACGCAAGGGCTCTGCATGGCATCTGGCCAAACCAGTCAAGAGCATCAGCCAGTTACAGCAGATGAAGGAGAAGCAGAGGCAAAGGTCATCGAGTCTCCAGTAGGGTGACTAGTTGTTCCAGTTTGCTTAGGCCTGCCCCAGGTTTAGCACCAAAAGACCTGCATCCCAGGAAATCCCTCCGTCCCGGGCAAACTGGGACAGATAGTCACCGTCAGCTCATCACCATGGAGTCTCCTAGAATCAGGACAGACAGTCACCGTCAGCTCATCACCATGGAGTCTCCTAGAATCAGGAGCAGAGGTGCGGATGCTAACAGAAGATCAAGGTGAGCATGGTGGTTCAGTTTTGCTATCCCTGGAAACCATCTACTGAGACTGGGTATCTTGAATGACGTGGGCTTCTTGGGAAGGCGTGGGTGGGCCGCTGCCGAGCAGACTGTTTCCTTTCTATCAATACGTTGTTTCCATGGCAACCTGAAACAAGCCAGCATTTACAGAGGTGATATAAATGGGTCTCTTTTCCTTAAAACCCGAAGGAAGCTAACGTGACGGGCGTGTATGCAGGTCAAGGAAGGAAGGTGAAAGCCCACAGACAAGCTTCCCATTTCAATAGCACGAAACATCCCTCAGAGGTTCCTCTCATTTGTCTGGTGGTGAATCTGAGAGGCCAAGATGGACCCCACTGCTTCCCTGACAAGACACTGACATCACTAAATGGTCATACATGCACAGCATCTACAACCCAGGGAACATGTATACGTCTGGCTTGAATTCTTTTCACAAAGGCAAGTCATCCATTTGCTTCGGAAAGAGAAAGGACACACATCTTGGGCTCTGCATTTTGGACAAGGTTGAACCACGATCCATCTCCAGGAAAAGTTTTCAGCCACGTATATGGTGGCTACAGAGTGAAAGGAACAAACAGGACTTGTGTGTCGTGGGGCCCCATCTCCGGTCGGGTGTAGGTGTCACCAGCACACACGGCAGGGAGACGGTCCTCAAGAAACACCATCAACTCTGGTCGCTGGATACTCTGTAATGAAGCATCATGCTCTGACACGGACCCCAACTGCCCAGCGGGAAGGAAGAGAGTCTTCACAGTGGACCGTGCATCTATGTAAACAGAAGGTGTATTCGTTTTCTGCTCCTCCAGACGCACACCTGCACGTGATCCAAACCAAGAAAGGTGCACGTGGGGGACGCTGGCCTCCGGGATCCAGCTCCCTGCCGAAGCCCCCTCCCACATCGTAGCGTGTTAGAGTCTGAAGGATTTCTGCACAGACGCGCAACACTCTGGAGCCTGTGGGGGCCAGATCCCACGTGGATGAGAAGGGATACTATTCCAAGGCTGCTTGTACGGCAACGTGCAAACACCGGCCTCTTTAGAAGAAGCAGGAATGAAAAGTAAGATCCCACTGACCTACGCGTAGGTAACTATTCACTCTGTATCTGGGCGGGAGATGACGGAGCGAACGAGAAGAACTGCTGAGTCCAAAGGCACAGCAGATGTGGTGGGTGCAGGGGCAAGAAAGGGTGAGGCAGAAAGCCCTCTGCTTCCCGAGGACTGGTACAGGGGAGTCTTAGGACCAGGCACCAGCAGAAGAAACGTTTCCCACCAGAAGGAAGAAGAAGGCCCAGGATCTCGGCATCTTCTTTTTTTTTACATTTTTTTTAATTTTCTGCGGTACGCGGGCCTCTCACCGTTGCAGCCTCTCCTGCCGCGGAGCACAGGCCCCGGACGCACAGGCTCAGCGGCCACGGCTCACAGGCCCAGCCGCTCCGTGGCACGCGGGATCCTCCCGGACCGGGGCACGAACCCGCGTCCCCTGCATCGGCAGGCGGACTCTCAACCACTGCGCCACCAGGGAAGCCCCTTGGCATCTTCTTTAATTGTAGGTGGCCTCCAGGTCACGCAGGTCAACACAGACACTCTCTTTAATTTTAGGTGGCCTCCAGTTCATGCAGGTCAACACAGACACTATTCCTTAGGGCAAGGGTCTTTGCTTTCTCCTCAAATGTCTTCTCCAATCCACAAGTTTCTTTATTCTCCAAAATAAGAATTCTCAATCAAATCCAGAGCTCTTGCCTCTTAGGAGATGGTCCTACCTTAGCCAGGTCCTGCGGTGGTCCTAGCGGCAAACTTTGGCTCCACTAAGGTTCCTGGTGGGAAGTGTGGGTGAAGAGGAACAGCTCTTTACCTGTCCTGCCTTCCAGGCCTGTGGACCAAGAAACAGCATAACAGTGAGATTCCGGCTTCTGTCCTTTCAACAGATGTCTTTCAACAATGAGCATCACCTTACTGCCTTTAGTCCAGAATGTTCTAGCTACTGAACAGAACATACACTGCTTCTAAAAGCATTATTTTCATTAAGGAAGAAGAAAGGCCAATTTATACCATTCAAGGAACTCCCTGTATGCTGAATCATGGCTGGGAACCCTCTACACAAATCTCACCACTACACGCATAAATGATTTAAAAACAACAACAACAACAACAAAACCCCACTGAATACAGCCTGCTCAGAGGAAGCGGAAAATTCTATTTTTCAGCATGTCCCTGTTATGTCCATGAGATATGGGGCCGGGGTCACGGAGGTGTCAGACTACCCAGTTTACACATGGGGAAACTGAGGCACAGAGGGTGCCAATGTTCTCAACATAGGATGACAAGCATCCGGTCCCTCATCCTAATGTGCGCTTCAGCTGGAACGTCTCTCTGCTTTCACAAGACCCTTAACAACTAATCAGGAGATTATCCAGAGTGGATGGGGCCCCTCCAAGGAAATGGGAAGATACGACTTGACACAGTTCTCTTTCTGTAATGCTGATTGCAACCAAATGAAGATGCACTAGGACTCGCCATGCTTTCCTGGCTTCCTACCACGCCCTCTAACCTGTTTCTGAGTGACAAATGTGTTTATTAGCATTAAATGCCCTCAGGGGACTTCCCCATTTGAAAACTGCTGAGACCTGTTCACGAACCCAGATAATCCGGGCTCCACGTCTCCGGTTCCAACAATCACCATCAACCTACGAGGAATAACTTGCAAATCCATGCGTTCACAAGCACCACATGGGATGAGATGCTCTGAACGCAGACATAAACCAGACGGGCAAACCCCACCCCTGTAGGTCATAGTAGGGAGGCAACACTGTGAAGCACGAGGCTAGAGGACAGCAATATCTGAGGGGGATGCACTAAGGTTTCTGGGGACAGTCGGGCCAACTCTGCGTCCCTAGAGACTGGCGAGGGTCAGGGCTCAGCCTGGCTCAAGGCAGCTCTCCTTCCTGTGGGCTCTGGCTGAATCCCCGGCGGGGATGTGGGCGGCTACCGTGACACCAGAGAGAAGGGTGCCGATTGTTAGAGATGGGAGGACATCACGTAAGGGCCTGGAGGAGGTCGAGCAGGAGGAGGACGGTCGAGGACGCTCGTCTGCAGGAGGACTGTGAAGGGAGAGAGCGCCTGCATGTGCGGGAGTCAGCACCCGGAAAAGCCAGCCAACGAGCCTAAGCAGAGGCACCCTGGTGCTCCAGGCGGCCCTCCGATCGGTGGCCAAGAGGGAAACCAGACACCTCGCCCAGGTGCTGTCCAGGCCCTCCGGACACTCTCTTTCCTTCGGACCCCCAAACGCCCCCAATAACCTCCAAGTTCTGCTAAACGTTCTAGTTTTCTCTCCCCTCCTGGCCAGCAGCCCTCTGAGCTACCCCAGAGGGAGCCAGGGAGAAGCCCTTTCCCCAGGGAGGCTCACGCAGCTGGCAAGTTAACTGGAGCCCCGTGAAGCACACAGGACTTCCTTCTGGTCGCCCGGCAACCGCATGCACTTGGCAGTGGGACATTAAACACAGAGGGGAATGTCGGGAGGCATGGGCAAAATAAAATAAAAAGTAAAACACACGACCCCGCCCCAAACCCCTCCCGGACTCATCCCGGCCCGGCAGACCCAGCCAGGGGGCTGGGGGAGGGGTGGAAACGAGGGCATCAACCCAGGGGAGGAAAATGAGGTTAGGACCAGCCTAAGCAGAGCCTGACACTCCCCCCTCCTCTCATCAAACTCTTCTAGGTGTAGCGTTTGTATTTGGCCAAAGACACGCCTCTGTTAGCTTAGAGAAAGGCAGTGGGGACCTTGGATTAGCAGGCACCTAGAGATCTGAAAGATTACTTAGAAACCCAGCCCGGAGGGGTTAGGACCTGGGACCGCCAGGGCGGCTGTTCTTGCCTCTCCCTCCAGCATCATTCCCCAGGTTAAGTCACTCTGCCACCTCTAGGGCCGGATCCCTTTCCCCCAGACTTCTCCCACTCGAATGTTTTCATGCCCGTTGCTATGGCCACTAGGAGCTGGTTAGACAAGCCTCCAGAGCACCACCTGGCCCTTCAGACCCCGCCTCTGGCCTCTCTGAAAACTCTCGGGCCGGAAGTAAAAATGGACATATATACAGTACCAAACGTAAGGTACATAGCTAGTGGGAAGCAGCCGCGTAGCACAGGGAGATCGGCTCGGTGCTTTGTGACCGCCTGGAGGGGTGGGATAGGGAGGGTGGGAGGGAGGCAGATGCAGGAGGGAAGAGATATGGGAACATTGTGTATATGTATAACTGATTCACTGTGTTATAAAGCAGAAACTTTATACACACCACTGTAAAGCAATTATACTCCAATAAAGATGTTAAAAAAAAAATGCATGTAGAGTTGACACGTGGAACAACCCATGGGAGAAAAACTGGGGACCAGGAAGGGGAGAACAGCAGCAAGACGGCCCCTGTGATGGGCTGAATATTAGCCCCAAAGATACTCAATCCTAATGAATCCAGCACCCTGTGAATGCTAACCTTCTACAGCAAAAGTTAAGGACCTTGAGACGCAGGGATTATCCTGGATTATCGGGGGAGCTGGGGCAAATGTAATCACAGGTCTCCTTATAACAGGGAGGCGGAGGGAGATGTGACACAGGAGAAGGTGCAGGAGATGTGCTCATAAAAGCAAGAGGCTGGAGCGAGCGATTCAAGGAAGAAAGCATGAGGCAAGGGAAGCAGGTGGCCCCCCAGAAGCTAGAAGGAAGCAAACTCTTCCCTAGAGCTTCCAGAAGGGAACAGCCCTGCAGACACCTTGGCTTCAGCCCTGGGAAACTGACTAACGTAAGAGACTGTAAGAGAATAAATGAGTCTCGTTTACAGCCGCTAAGTCTGTGATAATTTTGCGGTGGCACAGAGGAAACTAATCTTGTCAATCGGGGCACATCTTGTCTGTTTCCCCACAGACCTAGAGAAGAGGGTATCACAGTGTAAATACCGATGACACTGGGGAATTTGGCTTGGAGAGGTCGAACAGCCACTCTACAGGCTGAGAAGGAAAAAGTCAGGTCTCTGAAAGTAACTGAGGCAAGAAGCAGCCCAAGCTTTGACGTGGGCTCTCAGATGAGACCACTGGGGACCGTCACTGGGGCCAATAGCTTCATCTCTGAAAGCCTCAGTTTTGTCATCTGCAAAAACAGAGATGATATTATCATCCGCCCTGCAGAGCTTTGAGGAGTAAATGAGATACTGCATGAAAAGCACATGGCACGTGGCAGATGCCAAATAAATGATACCTGTAAGGATCAGACGTGCAGAAGGATTAGACGTGCCGATATGGGCAGACGCTGTTAAGCGCCCATCCCAGTACCTATTCTCCCTTTGCTACTAAGCAACGTAACTCTGAATTTTGGCTGGCACGTTGTGGCCCAGAGTAAAGAGACTACGTTCCTCAGCCTCCCTTGGCCGCTAGCTAGGGCCATGGGACTAAGATCTGGTCAAAGAAATGGAAGTGGAAAGTGTTGTGGAACTTCTGGGGAGGCTGTTCAAAAGGTGCTTGAAGGAGCCCCATTTTTCCCTATCTGCCTTTACTCCCTTCTGCTTCCAATGAGGACATAATGGCTGGTACCCCAGCAACCATCTTGGACTTTGAGGGGCTCCAATGAAAATGGGAGTCATGCACTAAGATAAGCTAACCAGAAGGTGGAAGCCTAGATCCCTGATAACTCCAGAACTGCCATGCTAGCTGTGGATGGCCTTTCTTTGGGTTTCTGTTACGTGAGAGAGAACGCTCTTCTGCCTCAGTTATTGAGTCACTGTTATTTTAGAGTTGTCTACTAACCATAATGGATCCAATATACCACAGATCTAGGGAAACAGGATTCAGAGTCATTCTGGAGTAGTGGTCCTCAACGTGCAGCCCTTGACAACAGCTTCAGAAGCACCTGGGAACTTAGAAATGCAAATTCCCAGGACCCACCCTAGACTTACTGACTCAAAACCTCTGGGGGTGGAACCCAGCATTCTGTGTCTTCACAAGCCCGCTGGGTCATTCTGGTGCACACCCAAGTGTGAAACCACCATTCTAGAGCAAGGTTTCTCAAATTCTGGCACTAGTGACTTTTGGGCAGGATCATTCTTGGTCAGGGGCGGGGGCGGGGATGCTGCCCTATGCATTGTAAGCTGCTCGGCAGCACCCCTGACCTCTACCCACTAGAAGCCGGGAGAAGCCCCTCTCAGGGTTCAAAATGTCTCAGACACCGGCCTACATCTGGGGTCGGGGGCAGAGCGGGCAACAACATCGCCCCCCGTCACCGCCTCTGAGTAGCGGTTCATTCTGGACTTTGGCTGCACATGAGAATCACCTGGGAAGTTCTTCAAAATTCCCTGGCCAAAATTCTCACCCCAGCCTGGTGAGGTCGGAACCCACTAGGACAGGACGAGGCAGCTGAAGCTGTCCGGGTGATGCCGACATGAGGCCAGTGCTGAGAACTGTTGCACATGGCAAAGGGCCAGCGGGCCCAGAGGAGAGCCTGCTCCAAGCTGGAGAAGGTGGCCACACACCTGAACCCTGACGATGGCCAGGACACAAGATACTCCTAGGCAGGAACTGTAATGAGGGCGACCCGGGTAGACTTGGGAACGAACATCCCAGCTGCCAGACGGGGCGACTGGATGGCGTGGAAGTCCCGGGGGCTGTCACCTCGTTTCCCATCAGAACAGGGTGGACACCTTTCAGTGTCTCCCAGGAGTAACAACACAAAGCCTCAGCTTCCTCCCTCAATGAACCCAGCACACAGTGAGCCAGCTCCCACCAGGCACTATAAACATGAGCTCACGCAACAAGAACAACTGTCTCAAAGACGGCGATACAGCCATGGGGCCTGCTTAGCAACGAAGAGCCCGCGTTCTCCATCCGACTGGTAAGCTCCCCAGGCACTGAAACCAGAATCCTCCCACAGGGATACGCTCTGAGCCAGGAGAAGCTCCACATGTATTGAATGTAGCCCTGAAGATAAGCTTGGCTGGGGGTCGCTAAGTAGGTCGGAGTGGAAAGGGAGGAGAGAATTAAATGAGAAACCAGCCACCGAGCAAGAGGGAGAGCTGAACAGGTTGACAGGTTGACGCGCTGACTCCGTGAAGAGAAGGAGGCAGTCATGTGTGAATTCCCTCTCCTGCCGGGACTTTTTCCTTCGTTATTTCAGCCCCAGCCTGCCCGGTGGAAATGCTCAGTCAAGCGTTTCCTTGTTTCCTTTGGCCCAAACCGTGAAGTCCAGGATGTCACTGGGGGAGGCATGGGGAGGGGGTGGAGGAAAGGAGAAAGAGGAAGAGAAAAAAGAGGAGGGGCTTCCCTGGTGGCGCAGTGGTTGGGAGTCCGCCTGCCGATGGAGGGAACGCGGGTTCGTGCCCCGGTCCGGGAGGATCCCACATGCCGTGGAGCGGCTGGGCCCGTGAGCCGTGGCCGCTGAGCCTGCGCGTCCGGAGCCTGTGCTCCGCAACGGGAGAGGCCACAGCAGGGAGAGGCCCGCGTACTGCAAAAAAAAAAAAAAAGAGGAGGATGGGAAGGAAGTGATAAGGAAAGAGAGAGAGGAGGGGCAAGAGGATGCTCACAGCACCAGGATGAACTAGCCTCTCTGGTCCCTGCCTACGTCAGCCCCACTGGGCCGCCTGGATGGAAAGATGAGCAACAGGTGTGAGTCTGGAACTCCTACAGGAGGCGCTAACTCCCCGTGGGTCTCTAAGAGGAGAAGGCTCAGTGGGATGGAGCCACCCAGTGTGTGCCCTTCTGTTCCTGGGGCTTCTGCCAGTCCACTGAATGCACCTGATTGGAATAAGGTAGAAGAAGTCCGGCTGCCCTGTACCAGTGCTATCACACAGACAAGGAGCCCAGGTGCCTCTTCGGCTCCCAGAGACTTTTAACAGGTTCCTGTGCAAAGAATACATAGGACTTTACGGCTCCCACTGACCATTTCCAAGTCTCCCATCTTCCCTTCCTACATACCGCCCTTCCTCACAGAGTCAGAATGCATCTCACTCTTGGGCTTCCCTGGTGGCGCAGTGGTTGAGAATCCGCCTGCCAATGCAGGGGACACGGGTTCAAGCCCTGGTCTGGGAAGATCCCACATGCCGCGGAGCAACTAAGCACGTGCTACGCCACAACTACCAAGCCTGCGCTCTAGAGCCCGCGAGCCACAACTACTGAGCCCACGTGTCACAATTACTGAAGCCCGTGCTCCACAGCCAGAGAAGCCACCACAACAAGAAGCCCGCGCACCGCAACGAAGAGTAGCCCCCCGCTCGCCGCAACTAGAGAAAGCCCGTGCGCAGCAACGAAGACCCAATGCAGCCAAATATAAATTTATTAAAAACACCCAAAACAGAATGCATCTCACTCTTTTTTTGGAGGGGGGCGGGGGTATGCGGGCCTCTCGTTGTTGTGGCCTCTCCCGTTACGGAGCACAGGCTCCGGACGCGCAGGTTCAGCGGCCATGGCTCACGGGCCCAGCCGCTCCGCGGCATGTGGGATCCTCCCGGACCGGGGCACGAACCCGCGTCCCCTGCATTGGCAGGCGGACTCTCAACCACTGCGCCACCTGGGAAGCCCGCATCTCACTCTTAACTACAACCCCTGGGCTCCCTCCAGCCTGTAAACCTTGTGTGCAAATGTCCTGACTCTTGCAAATGCATTGAAAAATAAACTTTAAAAAGCTTCCAGATGTTCTGTTGTAGCGGTGGTGTTTCTCTGCTCCTGTCTCCAGGGGCCCATGCGCGATGCCCAGCAGCCTGACTGCCCAGATGAAATCTGAGGCGGCCAAGAGGCACCGCCTGGGGGCAGGTGGAGAGGATGCCCCTCCCCCCCGCCCCGGACCGCACTCAACCACTGTCTCCATCACTCTATCCCCGCAAACACGGGACCTTACACACCCCATTTATTCCTCCACCATCCCCCATGCCCGCCCTGTTTCTTTCACTCTTATAGGTGAGATCTACAACACTGAGGTTTGACCCACATAGTGCAAAACCCTTCAAGATCAACAAAGGAGCAAGTCTGCGATTCCCAAGAGATAAGCTTCGTTCTTTCTGAGCATCTACCTCATTTCTCCCTTAAAATTCTTTTTTTTTTTTTTTTTTTGGCTACACCATGCAGCATGCGGGATCTTAGTTCCCTGACCAGGGATCGAACCTGCGCCCCCTGCACTGGAAGGGTGGAGTCTTAACCGCTGGACCTCCAGGGAAGTCCCCTCCCTTAAAATCCTTATACCAACTGCCTTTGTAGCATACAGTCAAGGACAAAACAACACGGAGCAGCTCTTCCACGTAAGATGTTAACCCCTCACCTGCAGGTACATCTTAGGAGCTGGACCAGCCAGAACAAGGGAGTGGAGTTTGTGACTTGTCAAGGCCCCTGTGGGGCTGGTGGCCTCTGATCTCTAGAAAAGGAAATTGCCAACGGGCACCCTTGTGCACACACAGCCACGCACACACCCTTCCCAACACGCACACACCTGAGGGCCCGGGATTCTTTGCACAAGGTGACGCGGGCTCCCTTTGATGCTCGCCGGATATGTTCCCATTGGGCGAAAACCAGACCTCAATAAAACCCGGCATTATCAAGAGGCCGGTGGTGGGTGATTGCACCGGCCTGTTATCTCTATGGCCCTGGGTGGGGCTGCTCTGTGGTTCTCCACTGAAAAGCATTAACTTCTAGGTGGATCAAAGACGCTTCCGAACCAGCCGGCCCAGACCCCTTGTTTATCCGCAGGGGACTGTTCCCGAAGATGGACTTTAAGATAATAGGGACCCCAGTCCCAGCCTCCCTCTGTCCTCTCCTTATCATGCAATATGTCCCTCTGGGGCCGCCCAACGGCCAATCACAAGGCCCTTCTCCTCTCTCTCTTCCGATGGCCCATTTAACAACAGCAAATGAGGGACCGGGCCCGGGAGTGTCCCAGCCCTGCTGCAACCATGGGTATCTGGGGACGGGGAGACACCTACCTGGGGACCATGCAGGAGCTCCTCTCCCCTCTGTGAGTCACGCCAGGGAGGGGGTCCCAGAGAGCAGGGCGTTTACTACACTCTTCCCTCAAGAGGGAGAAACTGACAGCCCTCACACCTGGTCCTTGACGTCCCTTGTTGGACTCCACTGCCTACCCTAATGTTCAAGGCCTGCAACCCACCCGCAGTGAGGACACAGAAGGACCTCTGAGCTGCCTGGATCTGGACGCCAAGACGGACTGCGCATCGGCCTGGAGGGAAAGAGCGCGTGCACTGAAGGCAGGCAGGTGCTGGCAGGTGCTTGAATGCCTCCTGAACGTTCCGGAGGCCCACACAGGTGGTCTGGCAGCTGGAGGGGTGAGGCCAGGTTTTTCTCCTTTGCATTCAGAGTACCTGGCTTACTGTGTGGACCTGAAGAGGCACATGAACGAACGAATGAATGAATGAACGAACGAACAAACAAGTGAATCGCTAGCAACTCAGTGGCATGGACACTCAATTCTACCAATGGGAGAAGCTTCAGGGAGCACATCTCACTGCAGACACCTTAGCTCAATGACACAGAGTCAGATCAAGGCTCAAATCCTGGGTCCCGGGCAAGGGACTTCCATTCTCTTTAATCCATCTGTAAGCAGGAATAATGGTCATACCTCCTCCACCGCAGGGTTGTTAGGAGGATAGAGGCTCAGTGAGTAGTGTTTGTCACTATTACCGTATTTCCCTGTAGCACTGTCTCTATTAAAGAATCCAGGTAGTACGTTTCCAAGGAAGGAGGAAGTAAGTGCCTTGGTTATATTCCCGGTGTAGCCCAGACCTAAGGGGCGTACAAAACTCCAGCTCCATCTTCCATCACTCCTTTTTTTCCTCCTTATTTGACCCATAATGTTGTTTCTAGCATTGAGATTAACCCTTACCTCTTTCCATGCTCCCTCGACGGCCCCTAAAAAGTCTGGGAACTCCAGGTGCAGGGAGCTGGGGAGGCAGCCACGAGTCATGAGCAGGTGACAAAGGCCGTGCACAAGGCCACTGACGGAACAGGATCGCGCCCTTGTCTCCAGCCTAGCTGAGGCCACTGGGAACTCCACCTCTGCCATCATGTAATGGCGAGATACACAGACCCCCTCTGCCTTCAACTCGTACGTCTTTCCCTGGCTTCTCTCCTGCTTTTAACGTGTGTCCTGTCGTCCTTAAACCCCTGGTTTGTCTGTCTCTGTCTCACTCTCATTAGAGACGCCACAGCCTGAAAAGCCAACCCAACAGGGAAGGATGCCTACGGGGCTCTGTCTTGTCTGCCCCGGCCCCGGCCCCGGCCCGGACAGCGTGTGGTGCACGTGTCAAGGTGACAGGGAAGCTGGGTCTCAGCGCCCTGCAGTCACGGCGGGGCCAGGCTGTTCCCCAACGCTGCAGCTGGGCTCTCAGAGGCGCTGGGAGGTCAGGCAGCAAGTTCACAGGACAGGCCACCCACACGGCACATCAGGGCCGCGGGGCTGTCCCCGGGGCCAGCGCGGCTCTGGCCCTCGGCCCTGACTCAGAACACTCCACCATATGGCCTCCCTTGGGGAGGATGAGAGGAAGAAAAGACTGAAACCAGGGGCAAGAAAGAGCCCCACCTCCCTTGACGTGCCAGGGACCCTTCCTGGACCCGGGGGCGTGGGGTGTGGCTAGCATTGTCCCCACCAGGTCCAGTGAAGGACAGAGGCAAGTCTGATGGCAACATGCCCGCAATGAGACTGGGTGTCCCGCTCTGCAACCCCCAGATGTGTTTCCAGGGTTTGATGTGAACTCGAAAAACCCTGAACCTTAGGCTACTACTTCACACTTTTCTAATGAAAGACCCAAACTGGATTTTCATGTTTGCAGAGAGAGCTTTGACCCAAAGTGTAGGCAGCTGAGCAAAACAGGAAGAGAATCTTTCTCTTGTTCTCTCCCTCCCTTCTTTTCTCTCTCTCTCTCTCTCTCCCCTCTGAAAGTACAGAGGGATGGGGCGGGGGGCGGGCAAACGAGATCTTGGCAGCCTAGCCTCTAAGGTCCCCTGGAGCCTGCCTGTGTTCTGTTGAAAGCTTTTCTCTTTTCTTTGGTCCCACAGACACCAGCCCCCATCCCGGTTGGTTGGGCAGGGGCGGAGGTGGAGGGGAGCTGGGCGAGGCTCTGGGAAAAGAGAAAGAGGCAAAGAACAGATCCCCCGGCACAGCTGCCAGGAAAAGAGCCCGAATGCCGCGTCTGGGCAGAAGGCAACCTTCCCAGGTTTCTCGGCGTGCTGGGACTTGCTGGAAACCAGAGCCCTGGCTGGCAGGACGAGGGTGGACAGTGGAACCAGCCGAAGGAGGGGGGCCCCTGGGGGGAAGAGGGGGAGGTCTCAGTGAATCATATAAATTAGAGACAGAAGGGATGTCAAGCCACCTTCACTTCCTTCCTCTCCTAATGGGAATTATCTCATTAGCCCTGAGCTTCCTAGAGGCTAACTTTAAATGATTCCTCTAACGGGAATTTCAATCTACAGCCCGCCCCCCTGCCCCCGCTTCCCCATCAGATCTGACTCTAAGGAGAGCTAAGAAGGGCTCTTAAAGGGACCGTAGCAAAAAGACACCAGATAGGGAGGGTGGGAGGGAGACGCAAGACGGAGGAGATAGGAGGATATATGTATATGTATAGTTGAATCACTTTGTTATAAAGCAGAAACTAACACACCATTGTAAAGCAATTATACTCCAATAAAGATGTTAAAAAAAAAAAAAAAGACACCGGTTCAATCTATTTAACTCTGCAGACTTTCTCCAAACATTTCACGCAAGGTTAGTTTTGCCCTTTCACCCTTTATTTCCACTTACAGGAATTTATTGTAAGAAAATAGTCATGGACATGGTAACAGGCTCAATAATGACACGCCTTAACACACCCCTCCCCCAAGAGAGACATATTCTAATCTCTGGAACCTATAAATGTTACCTCATGTGGCAAAAGGGACCTGGCAAATGAGATTAAGGATCTTAAACGGGGGAGATGATTCTGGATTATCCAGATGAGCCCTAAATGCAATCACAGGTGTCCTTGTAAGAGGGAAGCAGAGGAGGATTTGACTCCAGAGAGGAGGACACGATAGGACCACAAAGGTAAAGATGGGAGTGATGCGGCTACAAGTCAAGGTATGCCGACAGCCTCCAGAACCTGGGAGAGGCCCCCGGGACAGTTCTCTCCCCGGAAGGAAGCAGCCCTGCCAACAACTTGATTTTAGCCCCAGAAGACTCATTTTAGACTTCTGGCCTCCAGAACTGTAAGACAATAAATGTGTGTGTTTTTTTGAATTTTATTTATTTTTTTTATACAGCAGGTTCTTATTAGTCATCTATTTTATACACATCAGTCAGTGTACACATGTCAAACCCAATCGCCCAATTGATCATAAATGTGTGTTTTTTTAAAACCACCAAGTTGGTGGTAATTTGTTACAGCAGCCACAGGAAACTAGTACAGATATGCACACAGTCCTTGCCACCAGCATTGTCATCAGGGCCTTATTTCACAGCAAAGGAAAAAAACAAGAAGAGCATTGAAAGTGTTCAAAAATTACCATGTCATGATGCTATGATGAAAATAATACCCATAAAAATACAGAAGTACTATTTCATAATAACGGAGTAACAGATAACTGAATATGGATCCTAAATATTTTCCTTGACTTTTGTAAATGTTTCTAATGGTAAGCATCTTATAATTACTTCTGTCATTGTAAAAGTCACATATTTATTTGCAGGGTGGTATAAGGGTTAAGTTTGGCTTGATCCCTTTCCATGAATAAAGAGGGAGGAACTGGGGACAGTTTAGCAGAGAGAGGTCAGAGTCAGAGAATCCAGGGTGGGTACCTTTCTGGGCCCTGAAGACCGTCAAGTTTCCTGGCAAACGGGTTCTCCTCTATATACACCACAGCCTGGAGTCAAGGTCCTCCACCCAGGGGCCCCTCTGGCCTGCACACCCTCCTCCCTAACAGATGAGCCACCCTGACGTGTAGTCCATTCCCCTCGGCCCCTCACCTCGAGTCTGCTTCCTCCAGGCCCCCAAGAAGCATGTTTATCTCTGCTTCCGTACTCTGACGCTGCTCTTCGCAGTTGGACGACGTATTAGTTTCCCAAGGCTGCTGTAACGGATCACCACAAACAGGTGGCTTAAAACAACAGACACCTATCTTCGCCCAGTTCTGGAGGTCAGAAGTCCAAAGTCAAGGTGTCGGCATGGTTGGTGCCTTTCTGGAGGCCTTGAGGGAGAGCCCTCTCTCCCAGCTTCTGGGGGCTCCCAGCAAGCCTTGGCTTGTGGACGCATCGCTCCACTCTGCCTCCGAGTTCATGTTGCCTTCTTCTCTGTGTCTGTCTCCCCTTCTCTTCTCTCCTAAGGACTTGCCATTGGATCCTTAACTAACTACATCTGTAAAGACCCTATTTCCAAATAAAGCCCCACTGTGAGGTTCTAGGTGGACATGAATTCTGGGGGATACTATTTAACCCCCTACAGGTGGTCTGCGGCTCCTTTCTCTCTCCACTTCTTCAAGTCTCAGTAACCTCAGTCTCCTTTGATTCTTCCAGGTCCCAGAATTCAATCCCTCTTGGAAGTATGCAGAAGCAGAGGGGGCCTCCCTCAATGAATGAACTTCCCAACAACTGGAGTTGCCAATGTTGAGAGTGGGTGGCCTTAGGAGAGATGGAATTCTCTGTTGTTGAAGCATCCACGCAGGAAACACCTCTCTGGAAAGACGTACAGGAGGTCCTGGGTGTGAATGGGGGATGGGATTAGGTAGTCAAAAGAGTTGGGTTTTATGAGAACAAGGATTGCACCCAATCCATTCAGCACAGTGCTGGGCATAGAAAAGGCACTAAATAGATGGCTATTGCCCCACCAGGAAAGACCCCTTCAATCTCAACAGTCCTCTTCTCCGTGAATGCGTGGAACACTACGAAGCAACGTAAACTAATAATTAGATGATCTGTGTATTCAACAACTATTGGTCCACACCTCCTTGGTACACAGCATACGATCGGACACTCCTATGCGCCTCTCTCGTCTTTGATGGCTAGAAGGTGACAAATCAGGACAGATCACACGGCAGGAGACACCAAAACCACCACCCCAGTGATTACGTGGACTCGGCGCCACCAGAGTTTCTACACGGGCAGTCGGAAGGTCTCTCGGGAAAACCTAAGGGGCAAGACCCTAGGATCTCTTTTTGCTCCTGCCCCGTCCACTGAGAAAGGGAGAGAAGGTAGAATGGCGTGCGCCCTGCAGTGGCCAAGGGCAGGCTGTCTGTTCAGGCTGGAGCCCAGACAAAGCACACGCACCAGCCGGTGACTTACCAGCTGTGTGAGGCCCAAGCAGCTCTTAAGCCACAGGTGGGCGAAGCCACCTTCCCAGGAGAGCACAAGCCTCGGGCCCTGCTTTACTGCTAATCACCATAAGCACCCGGGCGTCTCAACCCCAACCTGGGTGGCCTTTGCCACTCCCAGAGCCCTGGTCACGTGCTCAGTGATCTCAGCTGGCCTCACACAGACCCTGTCAAGTAAGCAGGACAGGCGTTGTTACGATTCCCACTTCACAGATGGGGAAACTCTGCTGCAGTAACTCGATGACTTCCTCAGGGTCACCCAGGGAGCACGTGCCCCAGTGGCTAGCCCAGGGCTCCTTCCATAGCCCAGGGGGCAAATGGTGACCCCACCCTCTCTGTACTGCCCCCCAGGACTTTAGGGCTTTACATGTGGCAACAAATATTGGGGACGGCCCTTCCCTCTGGGCAATGGGCTTCCTGTTTGGACCCTGGGAGCCTGACTCACCAAAATTCCTGCCTCTTCCCATTCAATCTGTCCTCCTGTTTGACGCCTGGAAGTGGAAGGGCATGGACTTGGGGGAGGGAGGGAGGAGGGCATGGCTTGCGCCCAGGCTGGGCCACCCCAAGAGCAGTGAAGGATGCTCTGGGGGATCTGGGAGGAGAAACTGCCCCCTGTGTATGTTTTTTATTTTTAAAGATTTTTTCGATGTGGACCATTTTTAAAGTCGTTATTGAGTCTGTTACAATATTACTTCTGTTTTACGCTTTGGCTATTTTTTTTTTTTTTGACTGTGAGGCACATGGGATCTTAGTTCCCCGACCAGGGATCGAACCTGCACCCCTTGCATTGGAAGGTGAAGTCTTAACCACTGGACTGCCAGGGAAGTCCCCCCACGGTGTCCTTTTCCAGGCAGGGAAAAGAAAGAGGAGAGGGCGGAGCTGCTATGAATGCCGTCCGTGCTCAACCCACAAGCTACGGCTTTCCCAACCTGCCCTGTAGCTGTGCTCAGAGCCGGGCCCTCTGCTTCCCTGAGCTGTCCCAAGCAGCCGCAGGACGCGGTGGGCTGCCCGCAGGGCAGAAGGGAGCAAGGACGCTACCGTCTTCTGGGGTCACAGCTCAGCAGGGCCTGAGCTGATGATCCCGGGTCCGGGGCCTCCACGGGAGGCGGCAGAGTTCCTCTTCGGCGGGGCCCCTGGACAATGTCGCCCACACCACCCGAAGCCATGCACTGCAGGTCTGACGGAGCCCCAGAGAGCAGAACTCTGGGGGCAGCACCCGCAGGGCAGGGAGTGCATCCGCAGTCCAGCCCTGGAACGCCGGTGTTCGGGCTGATCTGCCGGCCGTGTTTTCCCCTCACCAAACCTCGTCCTTTGTGGAATTTGCACCCCGAGGGGCACCTTGAGAGATGCTCTACAACTAAGAGGTCCACGGCCTCTTCTGCACTCGGGGTCAGGCTGGAAGGAGCCCTAAGAAGGTGAGTGGACAGTGTGGGAGCTGGGAGCAGTCAGGCCGCCTCCAGCAAATCCAGGCCAGCGTCTGGTTCCCACGACACTCTTACCGGCAGCGTTAATAACTAACCGTGTCCCAGACAGGTGCTGGCGGCCTGGCCTTAGGAGTTCTCGTTCAGGGTTGAAAGTGAGTCACTTCTCGTTTATCGTTTGCTAAGCAGAGTGAGTCACCGGAGCCTCACACAAGCTCTCACACCTTGGCCGAGGGACGTTCATGCCCGTACCTTCGACCACCTGTTTTCCAGGTCAGCTGAGTCCCGTGGAGCTGACCCTCATTGGTTTAGGCCAAACGGCATCCCTGGGACCCAGCCTCCACCCTTCCTGCTCTTCAGCCCACTCCCTCAACTGGGACGGTGAGTCCTGACCCACCAGGAGTCTGGAGAGAGAGCCTGACAGGTGTCCACCCAGGCCTGAGGCTGGGTGAGGCCTGTGTCACCTTTGACCTTTAATGGCGCTCTCCTACCTTCCCAACCCTCTGTTTGGGAACGGACTAGAAGTGGAAAATTCCAGAACTGATGAACCAAAGGACACAACTGTGAGGCAATAAGTCAGCTTCCATCTTGGGAATAACAGGGGTTGAAGGTAGGTAAACTGAGTCCCATTGCTATTAACATGCTTCCCTCCTTCTTGCGTCAGGTGAGAGGCAGGACTGGCCACCAAGGCCAAGATGCTGGCATCAGGCTCCTATGGTGGGTCTGGAGGAAATCTCTCAGGAGGAAATCACCCAGATAGACATCTGATAAATCTCATCTGGGAAAACAAACTCATACACCTCTTTGGGTAATCCTTCCTTCCCCACTCATGTATGGTCTTTCCTACAGAATAATAGTTGTTTGTAATTAAAAAGACAAAGTTAGAGAGAGAAAAGGAAAATATGAAAATAAAGCACAAGAGATAAAAAAAACAAAAACAAAAACCCCTCACTGAGATAGTTTGGGGATTTACTTTTTTTTCATCCTCAAAAAGTCCCTCTCGCTACCTGGTTTCTAAAACAGACAGTAAACAGAGATGACATCAAATTGGATAGCAACTGGGCATCTCCCGGCCAGGAGCTGCCGGCAGGTGTGAGACTGACAGACTGAGAAAAGATGACACTATTTCTATCCTTAGAAGATGAAAACCAAGGAAGAGAAATGACAGCAGAGGCTGAGCCCTGGGTGTGGCGAGAAACCTGACACCCTGCCAGCCGCTGGCCTTTTGGGTGAACTCGCTTGTCTAGATGGGGCGCCAACGTGGAGCTCCTCGTTGGTGAGCTTTGTTTATCCCCCCACCTCTCAGGTATCACGGCGTGACTCATCCCCGGGGGCTCGGAGAGGTCAGGCTGTGGCTGTCTTCGCTCCATGGAGCACCCCGTACTTTCCAAACTGCATTTTGAAATCCACTGGCTGTGGCAGTGGCTTTGGCCTGACCCCTGCAGGGTGTGAGGTGCTTTCCCTGCTACACACGTCCCGCACATAGCATCTGCGTTGATAGCACTGAGGGGACAGATGCCAGGAGAGAGACTCCACCCCCGGCTGCTGGCTTGAGGGACCGAGTGAATCATGAGGCCGGACCAGTGACCACGATGTCCCAGGGTGAAGTGGGAGGCCTGGGGACGGAGCCCGCTGCAGGGACCAGAGCCACGGTGACTCACATTTGGACCCCGAGGGAAAGTTCCGTCGGCGCGTCCTCTGGATGGCTCTCGTCCCCTGGGTGAGGTCATCCCCACGGCCGCTCAGAACTGCGACGTGCTTCGTCTTCCCAGAGCCCCAGCTTTTCCCTCTCAATTATGGTCACGGCAGGAATCACCATTTTAGCTGCCACACCTCTCCCCTACCCAACACACACACACACACACACACACACACACACACACACACACACACACACACACACACACACACACACACACACACACACACACACACACACACACACACACACACACAATGGATGGATGGAGGAAAGCGCCCGTCCTCCCGCCCGGGGCGACAGATTTTTCATCTCTAAAAATAGTTCCTCTCCCTGACGATCTCACACAGGAGCCTCTGGGGCTCAAGGGCAGTGAACATGATGGTTGATTGAAAGGAAGTCTGCTAAATCAATGCAAGTCGGTCATATTTTAATATTGCTGTTTACGACTACTGCTCCATGGGCCCAGCCATGGGGCCACCATCTCGTTCCATCTCCCTGGGCCATTTGGTTGGGAAGTAAAAGAGTGCGAGGCGATGGGTAGGAAAGTGTCCCCAGGAGAGCCGGTACCAGGAGCTTGGTGCAGCCATTTGGAAGCACACTCAAGTGTGGGGGAAATGTGCAACAAAGAGTCCACTCTGCCCTCCGTCTTTTCCTTTCTCCAAGCGTTTCCAACAGAGCACGGACACGTTTCTAAGGCGTCACCAGGTACACGGGGGTCCGGGTCACAGTCCTTAGCTACCTCCTCCGCCATATGTGAGTCACAGAGAAGTCCCCCAAAGATGGCCGCTAGGCATTCCATTATGGGCTGAGTTTCCTTTACTTTTTCTTTTTTTGTTGTTGTTTTCTTTAAAAAAATTTTATTTTATATTGGAGTATAGTTGATTCACAATGTTGTGTTAGTTTCAGGTGTGTTACGGGCCGAGTTTTCAGTGCACCTGCCATCATAGGGCATTTGCTGACAAGACCAAGACCAGGTCTTCCTGGCAGCATTTTAAGAAAGACCCTGTTTCCGAGGTGAGCTCTGGACCACCCCTAGCGTGCCCACCTTGGTGGTCCCCGTGACCACAGCACAGGAAAGATGAAGGAAGAGCCATGCCATTCCTACCATTATGCCATGCATCCCTGCACTTGTCGAGGCCCACGTTCTTGGGGGGAGGGGGAAAGGGGATGACCTTGAGCAGTACTGGTCACTCTGAGGGGTGAGAACCCCACCGCCAGGGGTCCTCTGAGAGCAGCCTGCACCCCTCACCGCCCCGACACAACAAGCATGGGGAAACAGGGGTAGCTGGTCTCTCTCCTCCTGTAATTTTTTCCCTATTTCCTTTATTTTTTCATCTGTCACTACTATTCTTTGCTGCCGAGTCTGCAGCCTGCCCGTGTGGCCCCGGGTGGCTCCACTGGCAGGGATGAGGGGAGATGGGATCCTTGCGCTAAGCCCCAACCCCAGTGCAAGAGCCTCTGCTGAGTAAGGCAGGCGCAGCTGTTGAGACTCAGCCCCTGGGAAGCGGCAGTGGGAGTTTCAGCTCATCCCCACCTTAAACATCATTCTATTGTCACCTGTATGTGAGCGAAGAGGAGAGAAAAGGCACCTTCAATGTCCCTTTTGTTTGCACCCTCATCCCTCAGCTGCCCCGGCCTCTCGGCTTCCATACAAGCCCCTAGGAAGTGGGCTGCTGGCACAGCTTCGCTCCAAATCCTGCCATGGCTCCCAGGGCCCTCGGAGGGAAAGCCTGACGGCCCCAAGGCTCTCCCTGGCCTCTGCCTCATCCCCAGGCACTGAGCTCCCCGACTTAGTTCCAACCCCACCTGCGCTTCTGTCCTCAAAGACACCAGGTACGCTCCTGCCTCGGCCTTGATGGAGCTGTTGCTGGCAGAGACCTCACCTCCTTGAAGGCCGTGCTCAGATGTCACCTTCTCGTCCGACCTATTCAAGGCTGCAACCTGCCCTCTACTCCCCACCCAGCGCATCTGAACAGCTCCTGCTTCTATTTTCTTTTCCACAAGGCTATTATGCACTAGACAAGTTAATTATTTACTATTCTGCTATCATGTACTAGATAAGTTAATTATTTACCATTCTGTGTATTATCTACCTGCCCCCAACCCCCCCAGTCCCCCCACCCCGCACTGGAAAGCAAGCTCCACGAGAACAGGATCATGTTCTCTGCCTAGAACAGTCCTGCCCCAGAGCAGGCACCCAGCACGACCTGTTAGATGAATGAATGAAAGAACGAATGAATGAACGAATGAGGGCATCACTGCCATCCCGATGGGAATAGGGACTGTGCCTCTTATGAGGATCATGTTCTCTGCCTAGAACAGTCCTGCCCCAGAGCAGGCGCCCAGCGCGACCTGTTAGATGAACGAATGAAAGAACGAATGAATGAACGAATGAGGGCATCACTGCCATCCCGATGGGAATAGGGACTGTGCCTCTTATGGAATGAACTGGCATTCAGGTGGGGGGGGGGTCGTCCAGGGAGGGAGGGGAGAGGGCGGGCTAAGGCAGAGAGGCTGTTCTCAGAAAGGCAGTGCCCACAATTTGCCTGGAAATCCCCCTGGAGTCACTCATTAACCCCCTGCTCCCGCCCCATGGCTCACACACAGCCTGCCAAAGCCACACAGCGGCTAAAGCCTCATTTAAGCAACTGACTCTCCTTTCCAGGCCCATCCTCCCAGCAGGTAACCCACACCATCATCGTCCGAGCACCCAGTCTGTGCAGGTCCTAGAATGAGCAGCGAAAAAGGGGTGGGATAAACAAAACACCCCAGTGACAGAAAACAAGCCCCACCCCGCCTCCACCCACTCTCAAGGCACCAGCTGGGGAGGCACACAAGATGGCAGGTGAAGTCCTGAAAGTAAGGTGATGTGCCGGGTGTAGGGGCCGACGGTGCGGCAGGGCCCTGCGGGTGTGGGGTTTGGAGGAGGTGAAGCACACAGTTGGGGACACAGGGAGAGGGTGTGGGGAGAGCACAGAGGCGGGGTGCAGGAATAATCCAGTCTTGGGGGGTAGGATCCAAAGCAGGTGGGCTCAGCTGAAAGGCTTCAGATTCGAGTGGTGGGCGATAAGGTGGGTGCCCAATGAGATCTGTTTGCTGAGATGATCAATAGAAATCCATAGAAGGTTTTTCGTTTGTTTGTTTGTTTTCAGTCAGAAAGTGACATGATGAATCCTGGGTTTAAGAAAGAGGCTTAGGGAAAACAAATAGAATTACTTTGGAAAAGAAAGACTGGAGCCCCTAGGGTGCATCCCAGCTTGTGCTACCAAAGTCAAGAGCAGCAGCGGGCGGCTGGGAAGAGAGAAGGTTCAGACTGGAAAATCGGGGTTGCAGCCACATGGATGGACCTAGAGATTGTCATCCTGAGTGAAGTGAGGCACACACAGAAAGACAAATATCGTACGATATCATTTATATGCGGAATCTAAAAAAAGGGTACAAATGAACTGATGTACGAAACAGAAGGAGAGTCACAGATGTAGAAAACAAACCTACGGTTACCAGGGGAGGGATAAATTGGGAGATTGGGATTGACGTATACACACTACTATATCTAAAATAGATAACTAATAATGGCCTACTAATTATAGCGCGGGGAACGCTACTCAGTACTCCGTAATGGCCTGTATGGGAAAAGAATCTAAAAAAAGAGTGGATGTATGCGCATGTATAACTCATTCACTTTACTGTACACCTGAAACTAACACAACATTGCAAAGCAACTACACTGTAATAAAATTTTTTTTAAAAAATTGAAAAATCGCTGCAGAGCAATTGTTGGGACTTGGTAGTCTAGCGGAGGGAGGGATTCGTATCACTCAGTGGCTGCCTTCCTTCTGACTGATCCAGGTAGATAATGATAAATGAGCAAGAGAGCTAATAGACAGGGCACCTATCGTGACCTACGCTTTTCTGTGTTATCTCATTCAACTCACGACCTCCCCTGAGGATAGGGCATTAGCATCACCAGCTTACAGACGAGGAAACCGAGGCTTCGTGATTTACCCAAGATCATGTCCAGAGCTAGTAAGAAAAACAACAACAACACTGACATTGACTGTATGCGTCACATGTCCCAGGCACGGTGCCAGGCACCTAACTCGGTGTATTCTCTCCTTTCACATCACACCGTGGCGGGGATAATCCTTATTATCCCCATTTTACAGATGTGGAAACTGAGGTTTGGTGAAGTGAAGGTCACCAGCCTGTGGTCACAAAGTGAGAAAGCAGCGGAAGTAAGATTTGAACCCAGGACTTCTGGGTCCATGCTGTTTACCTTGATGCTAGACCAACAGTGGCGAATTTGCACCATAATCTCCCAGTTCCAAAGCCCTGCTTTGCATAGCACAGCACGCCCTTTATTAGACCATCTGCTGCCTCCAGTCAAACATGCCCACGTTCCGAGCTTCCAGCTACCTTGGCAGGACTGACGTGTACGTGTGCCTGGGACTTACAGCCAGAACTGCGACTTCTGTGGATGATGGGGTCTAGAGAGCTATAGGTAACCCAGCCCTCGCACCCAGGGAGTGGCCCCTTGCCCCACGTCCTGCTTTATTAGGGCCAGACTGCAGTCAGCAGCATTCCAGAAGCCCTGCGATCCCCTTGAATCCTGCAGCCAGTCTCCGCTCCTGAAGGGCAGCAGGAGAAATCATACGCCCCCTTGTCTCCTAGACCTGCAGCCTTGGAGTCACCTACCTGATGGTTCTCCCTGCAAAATGCAAGACATCTGTGTCCCGCCTCGGACCCACGCGTCTAAAGAGCAGGTGGCAGGAACACTGATGCACGGTGCGCCGGCGACTGGGACGATTCACTGTCACTCGGAACGGAAAGAGATCACAGTACCGGTGCCAGCTCTGGCTCCCTGGCTAATTAACTGTGCAGTCCCGGGTGAATGACTGGACCTCGGTTTCCTCCTCTGTAGGTTGGGTATAACATGACTGACTGGCTTGGGCTGTGAGAGGTAAGAATGAGTTCATCTAAGTAAAAGCCTGGCCTGAATTTATCATGATGACTGTTAGAATTTACCAGCCTGTGTCTCTGGACCCTCTCTGATGGCCAGTGCAAGGCTCCGGCCTGCCAGTTGCACTCCAGGCTGGCACGCAAGTGCGTAGGGATATCGGGGCAGCCAGGTATGACGTGGAAGGAGCAGAACCCCCAAAGCAAGAAGAGCAGCAGGGCTGTGCCCTGATTACTATGTGCAGCTCACCTTTTATCTTGTCCTTCTTTCTCGGTTCAAAGCACCTACTCAGGTCAGTCACGAACCTCTGATTTCACCTGGAAAAAGAAAGGGAGATTTAAAACAGGAAACCAGATAACGAAACTCATCTTCAAGCTTAAAACGAATGCCAGACAGCCTCCCAGGGACACAGGAGTTTATAGCTGTTTATTCTTCAATATAGAATAAAACTACCATCAATTCAGAATAAATGGAGAAATCCATTTCCTATCCATCGTGTACATGGCAAACTGAAGAATACTTTCAAAGAAATATAGGTTATCACCATAATAAACCAGATCTAGAATAAACTAAGACATGAATGGGTAGGACACTGGATAGTCATTGTTTTAAAGTTTTAACAGAATTTAAATTCACAATGGACCTTTACTACAAAATTAATCTATTGCCACAGTCCTGAGTTGGGGAGACTTTTGCTCAAAGATTTCTGTGACAGCGTTTCTGAATTTTTATATACTCTGACCTTATGATATGTTTGAATTCACTGAATGAGATAACACATGAGGAACACCTAGCTCTGGGCACTCAATAAATATTAGCTATGTTTTTATTCATTTTGCTCCTTTGCGGGTTTCTAGAGAACAAGGCTATCCCACACCACCCGCAGAATTCCTGAGCGAACACGCACAGCTATCAGCATAGTCACTGTTGCTGCCAAAGAATAGATATTTAATCTTTAAAGCCGACCTCTGTTCAACCTAATTCAGACACCAGGAAGAGTAGTATTTCAAAAGGTGTTCAAAGATAATAGCCTCATTCTAAGCCTCGCCATCATAAGGCTCAAAGAAATCACTCTAGACCCTTAGGTTGGCAAGTGAAAACAGAGAGAAGAAAGCAAAAGGAGGAAAACAACACCATCAGGTTTGAAACAGAAAACCTGTAACCTTCACTCACAAGAGAAAGGATTGTTTGGGTGGCGTTCTGTCCCTTCGCTGGATGCACACACATCATCGCGGGGCTTGGATCACTCCCTAGGTTTCTAGAGTTTCCGAGGATGGGGCTGGGCTGCAGCCGCTGGATCAGGATCCCGGTGCGCTCCAGGACCCCCTCCCCCAATCCTGGGGGCATGTTCGCTGGGCTGGCTTCCTCAACCACAGCCAACCTCAAATGCAGTATAGGCCTCTTGACCATGGAGCAAAGAACTTGACAGTTTTAGCTCCGATGAAGCGTGCAACTCTTGGGACCTAACCAGACAACTCGCAAATGCTAGAAAACTCATTGAAAAGGAGCGAGCGATACAGCAGTGTGCTCTCCAACTCCAACCCCAGCACCCAGGATGGATTCCCATTCCTGTTACTATTTTATGCAAAGCCACCCACCTGCCCAACCCATGTTCAGCTTATTAGGTGGAAAGCATCCGATAAACTCATTCGAGCTCAAGCCTAGGTGACTGGAAATGATTCCAGTCAGCCTTCCAGGGGAGACGAGAAATTTGACGCAAGTGAATCTAAACTCACCCTGCCCCCCATGACGTCTCAATCCAGCCAATTTAGCAGCAGACATTGGAGGGGACATAGTGGGACACTCGAGGGGGTCTTCTTTAAATCTTATGGTGGGGGAATGAGATGGGGAGGGGAGGGAGGGTTCCCAGACTTGGCTACTCACTGAAATCGCCATTCCCGCTGCCCAAGGGGAAGCCTGGGTCCCGCCCTCCGTGGTTCTGATTGGTCTTGATTAAGGTCCGGGCACTGGGGTTTTTTTTAAAAAAGTTTTTTTTAAGTTCCCAGGGAAAGTCTAATATGCAGCAAAGTTTGAGGAACATCTGACCACCTGGAGATTCAGTAGGTCTGACATGGCGGGCGGAGATTCTGCATTTCTGACAAGCTCCTGGGTGAACCCAACGCTGGTGGTCCACAGAAGCGAGAGCTTAGAAGGGATCCCCTCAAACACCTCCTTATCCGCCTCCCCAGAAACCTCATGCAAGCTGACCCCTCCCCGCTCTTCCGCTAGGGCTTTCCCCTCTTCGCCAGCTGGTTTCTGGACCTGCCCAGCTGACTCCTGCAGTGTAGGAGGGTGAGAGAGACATTACTTGTGTCCCAAGAGAGAGCGGCCCCTCCCCCTCTCCTATAATCCTGTTCTAGGCGATCCAACCTCTAGCCTGAAATACATTCCTAAGAACCACCGCTTTGAACAGAGTGGTTTGTGTTTGCTCTGGTCTTTAAAACAAGCAGGGGTCTCTTTTCCCTTTGCTTTTCTCCTCGGCATGGCCATCCAGGGCAGACAAGATGCAGGGCCTCTCGGGAGGCTGGATAGAGCAGCACGGATGCTTCCTCCCTCTGCCCACAGCACACTGGCTTCCACAACTGCCGAGGCTGCACACATACCTCCCCGCTGCCTTTGCATCTTCAGGGCAACAGCAGGACGGGGAGCAGACGGGCCTCCCTTGGAAACAGGCCAACAGCAGCGTGCCACGCCCGACACCAAACCTCCAAGGAAGGCCAGAGACTGCCACAGGCTACCCACAGCCTGCACCCCCATGGTCCCTGCCTTGCCCCTGCACCCCCCGACCCTGACAGGTTCCTTCCTGACATCTCGCGGATGCTGCGAGCCAAACATCACCTAGTGGTTCTCGGTCCAACCACCTCCAACCAAGATAGAAGGGGCAGGTCCTCCTGGGTAACTTGGACTGAGGAACAAAAGGCCCGGCTGGTGAGGCCCCAAGAAAACATGAGCCTGAAACATGTCGCGTCCCACAGCAGACTGCTGCCGGAGAAGACCAGGGTGGGGAAAGAAGAATAAATGGGCTGGAACACAGGATTTCAACACGTCGTAAGCGAGAGCCCCGCCTCTGGCCAAAAAGGGATGCAGTTTGGGGGAACTCTGAACCTTCTGAGTGGGTCCACAATCACAGGCGAGGGACTTCTACAAAACAGGCCAAGTAGCTGTCAGGACACCAAGCTGCCAGGTCCCCTTTCTAGGAACCTACCTAAGGCTGACACACCCACTGGGCACACCTGCCCAGGACTCAACGATAATTTAGGGGCCCGCGAAAATGTTCCAATTTCTTTTAAAATTAAAAGGAATAATTTGACAATAAGGTTGATGCCTATGTAATGATGAATCCAGCCTGGATTATATTCAGCCTTTTATGGAGGTGTAAAGTACCATTATTGATCGATTGATTGATTTTTACCAGGAAAGGGGCTCCCGAAGATAAAAATGCCTAAGGTCACAAAATTCTTAATTCAGCCCTGAGTCTGCCTACTTCCTTCCCATCTCCCGACCTCGACCTCGCAGTCTTTGCTGAGACCCTTTGTTGAGTGCTCCCACTGACCACGCCCCCCTGCAGCGTAAACACTGAGCATCGTCCCACCCAGGCCTATAAAAGATAATTATACCGGGCTTCCCTGGTGGCGCAGTGGTTTGGAGTCCGCCTGCCGATGCAGGGGACGCGGGTTCGTGCCCCGGTCCAGGAGGATCCCACATGCCGCGGAGCGGCTGGGCCCGTGAGCCATGGCCGCTGAGCCTGCGCGTCCAGAGCCTGTGCTCCGCAACGGGAGAGGCCACGGCAGTGAGAGGCCCGCGTACCGCAAAAAAAAAAAAAAAAAAAAAAGATAATTATACCATCTAATCCGGCAAATTCACACAATGAATTCGAGGGTGCGATCAATAAGAAAAATGAACCTGGATCTTTACCGGGATTTGTCTCCAGGTCAGGATTAAGTTTTATTTATTTATTTTAATTACCAGCTCCTGATCTCTTCTAAATAAAAATTCTTTGACTCGTGTTAACCATTAAAAAATACGTAATACTTAGCTCAGTTTTTCTTGGTTTATGAAATATCTATGTTAATATGAAAATAAGTAATTTAGAATTGTGATTAAAGTGAGCACTTGCCTACTGCTACTGTATATATTTTTTCTTATCTAGTACATACTTTATACTGTTGTACACCCCCTCTTGGAAACATATTTTCCAGGGACACAGTATTGAAGTGCTCTGTATGCTGCAGTTTAACAATAAACATTTATTAAGAGCCAAAAAAATTTTTTTTCTTGCTGTAGAAGGGCACAAAGGGCTTTCTCTGCCTGCCGCCCCTAGTAAGCCTCTTAGCCACCACCATTATGTTATTTCTCTTTGAGGATATAAAATAGAACTACACTGGTCTCCATTTCACAGGCTGCTTATTGGTGCTAAATTAAACCATGTGTTCAACTGCATAGCACATTTCTTGGCCCGTAGTAAGTAATAAATAAATGCTAGCTATTATTATTATTGTAAAAACATTACAGAATTGCATAGGTTATAAAAACAAACCGGGAAGAAAAAGCAAAGGTTAACAGCTGTCATCTAGGGGTAAGTAAGTTGATGGGTGATCTGTGTTCTCATTTTTGCACGTCTAAAATGAACAGGCGTTGTTTGGTCAAGAAAAACAAAATGCCGGTCTTCCCTGGTGGCGCAGTGGTTGAGAGTCCGCCTGCCGATGCGGGGGACGCGGGTTCGTGCCCCTGTCCGGGAAGATCCCACATGCTGCGGAGCGGCTGGGCCCGTGAGCCATGGCCGCTGAGCCTGCGCGTCCGGAGCCTGCGCTCCGCAACGGGAGAGGCCACAACAGTGAGAGTCCTGCGTACCGCAAAAAAAAAAAAAAAAAAAAAAAAAGCCATGGTATTCAATAGATAATAAAAATGCAAGGGATATTCATCGTCTTGAACTAGAAATAAAACTATAGATGCAATTTTTAAAAACAGTCAAAATAGAAGTTGCAGGATGGCCTGTGAAATCAGAAACAGCTTGGAAATCGGGGATCAGTGGCTGCCAGCTTGACTCAAAGTTGGGGTTTGAGGTGCAACCTGGCAAGGGCTCCCTTGGGACCTCCTGCACGATCAGGGTAAGACCAGAAGTTGGACACACCCAGACGGCAAGGGCCGCCGCGGGGTAATCTCAGGGGCAGCCTGAGATTTCACTGATAGGAGAGCAGCGCTTTCCACTGAAGGATATGGTCAGTACTGGCTTGAACTGTGTACTTGACCAAGAATCCTCGCCCTGCTGACAGGCTGCAGCCGCAGGGCTGAGCAGACCTGCTTTGTGGCATTTTCCAAATACCTGCGTTGTTACGGACAGAGGGCTCTCTGATGGCATTCACGTTTTAGTTCAGGACCTACCACTTCTCGGAGCCTGTTACCCAACTCCAGGCTGTAAACAGAGGCCAGGCTCCATGACACAGCTTGCAGGGGCCGTGGGGGAGATAAGGGGCCTGCTGCCCCCCCCCCAGGAGCGTGGACAAGAGAGAGGGGATGTGAGCCTGGGGACTGGGATCCTCGTGGACCCCGTTCGGGCGCCCAAGTCTCACAAGATCGCCTTCCCCGTCTCTTCCCTGGATCCTCTTCTGCCTCCTGGTGCAGCACAGAGGGGAGCCCTGAGGCTCAGTCCTCAGCCGGCTGAATTTCCACCCTTTCCCCTCATCCTTGATGAAAGACTTCCCAAAACCCTGGCCCTAACCTTTATCCTAAGCCCCGGTGTGCCAGCTGCCTGCAGGGCAGGGTGATCACCGATTGCCAAATCATCTCAAATTCGCCACATCCAAGTGGTACCTATTCTACTGCCTCAACCAGGCTCCCCTTGGAAGCTCCCCACTTCGGTGAATTGAGCTTCACTCTCTCCATCACGCAGATGGGCAGCCCTCCCCCTAACACCGAGCATCACTCTACCTCCAGTTGGTTCTTCCGCTAATGTTGGTCATGGTCTGTCTTCTGTTATATCCCCATGGCCATGATAACAGCTTGGGCCCTCGATAACCTCAGGTCCGTAATGTTCCCCTAATAAGAATGTCCTTTTTTGTTTACTGTGTCCCAGTAAACATTTTAATTCCTCGTCTGGTATCACGGCTCACCTTGTCTACTATCCTTCCACACACTGGCTCTATTTCTGGGCTGGGAAGCTCCAAGCTCTTCTGTGCCTCGGGACCTTTGCCCTTGCTGTTTCCTTAGCGGGACCACTTCCCTTAACTTCCAAAGTCTCTGCTGCTCAGACGGCACATTCTCCGAGAGGCCCTCTGTGACGGCTCTATTACTTGGGCCACCCAAGCAGTGCAACTCGGCTGTGTCCTTCACAGCACTTAACCTCATCTGAAATGACCGTATTTGTTTATTTCATTTTAGCTTGTGTCTCTGCCTACTAGATCCCCGAGGGCAGAGAGCGTGTCTGTTTTGTTCTCCATTGTATGATCAGCACACACTGTGTGGTGCAGCCCGCTTTTGGGTGAAGGAATGAATGAATATTAGTGTCCCTACGTAAAAGATAAGGTAATTGACGTACAGGAAGATTTAACACTTGCCCAAGGTCAGGTGGCTATGAGTAGCTGGGTCAATATTTGCACCAAGCTCCTCTGGCTCCAGGGGTGAGGCTGAGTGCAACCTTGTTACTCTGCCTTCCACTGTTGCAATAACCCCCAACACAGGCTCCTCAGCTTCAGACTTGCCTGTTCCAGTCCACTCTACAAAGCTCTCCAGCTTATCATCCTAAAGGATCAGTTAACTCAGGCAGACTCTGCCCAGCCGTTGTCGTGGCTGCCACCGGCCTGAAACCAGAGGCCGTGCGCACGCAGATCCATCCTCTTCTCTCTCCAGCCTGGCCGTAGGACTGCTTTGCAGGCTCTCAGCCAATATCTGCCCCCCACAATCTGCAACACCTCCCTTGCCCTGCCTCTCCCCAACACCTTCCCTTAAGCCCCGCCCAAACCCCACCTGACTTGCCAGTTGTCAGTGACGGCTCACACTTGAGCCACAGGACTACTGCCAGTACCCCTACGTTCGTGCTAAACACAAGATCCTGGAGGGGACAGGTTATCTATCTTCTCTCCCCAGGGAGACCTTAAATTCCTTGGGGTGGGCAATATGCCTCACCTGTTTGGATTCCTAAGCGCCTAGAACAGTGTACAAATCATTCATCGTAGCAGCCACGTGCTCTGGCCCATGGTACTCCATAAATGTAGGCGGCTGATCTCAGCAACAGCAAAGCTCTCCCAGGATTGCTAAGCCGGACGAGCTTTGGGTAGCTCTCCGAGCTCCCGTCTTTCCCAATCCACCTCATTCTGGAGCTGCTAACATTGGTCCTACTTTGAGCTCTCTCCTGGGTCTTCCCTGAGCAGAGTTTTTGACAGGAGCCTAAAACAGAGCCCAATCTACCATGCTTTAAAAGAAAAAAAAGTGTTACAAGCGTTCTCTTTTAAAATCTCATCTTTGCCTCGACGGACACCCTCTGAATACAGCGTGTACCCACCAGCGACACGGAGGTGCGGTATCACTGGACAGGGATTAAGATGCTGCTGTGGTCCAGTGCCACCCCCAGCCTGCCGAGGGCTGACCCGCGAAGGTGCGCGAGGCCCGGGTCACCCACCCTCCAGCCCAGCCTGGGCCCCCGTGTGTCAGTTTCACCATGTTAGAACGGAAAGTAAAATGTTCAACTCAAAAACACTTTTCCAATGATATTTGAAGGAAAAATGAGGTCACAGAAAGTCAGGGAAGTAAATTTAAACGGTGTGACCCCAAGCAACATTTTTTTCAAAGAATTCCCTTGAGACGACCGCTCACCAGATTGGGGCGGAACACATCTGGGGAGACCTCAGCCCCAGAGACCACCTGGGCGGCAGCAGTAACACTTATGCTAACAGGAAAAGCCCCGATGATGCTCCGTAAGGCCACACTCTGACTACAAACTGGCCTAAATGGGCCCCGAGGTCCCTTAGGTTTGCAAAAGCGGCCGACAGCCCCCTTGCCAGCCAGGTCAACATTCCGCCTCTGCCGGAGATACCAAATGTTCCCTCAACCCACCCCAAGTCCAGCTCACTGAGCTATGAATAGGTATTAACATTAACTCAGGGTGTTAATTAAAAAATGTTCAGCCAGGCAAATTCTCGTACTTTTAAAAAGCCATCTGGGCAATCGTCTTTCCATGCCGCAAACTTTCCAAACAGGTTGACATTTCACGATGTTGTTTGTTTTAACCAAAACACGGGGAAAGAGCCGGTTCCCGGTTTCACTTTTCAGGTGCCTTGATTTATGGATGGGCAAATCCCCACTTAATAGCTGTACCTCGAGGCCGGGGGACAGAGAAGCTCCCACCTGCCAGGGTTGGTGTCCGGGCTGGCCAGGAGGGAAGTGGTCACAGGACCTGACACGGCCCTTCTTCCGTCTTACCCCCTCTCCCAATGCCCAGCCATCAGCTTCCTCTGTTGCTATTCCAGCGAACTTAGGAGTTAGAGGGAAACGGGGACTAAACCCTTAATGGTTCTCCAAGTTCTTTCTTAAAGCGGCAGCACTCAGAATCAGGCGGGATCATATGAGTGTGAATCCCACCTCTGCCACGTAGTACAAGCCTTGGGCTTTTCTGTGCCTCGGTTTCCTCATCTGTCAACAACTGGTATAAAAATAGCACCTCCCAGGGCTTCCCTGGTGGCGCAGTGGTTGGGAGTCCACCTGCCGATGCGGGGGACACGGGTTCGTGCCCCGGTCCGGGAAGATCCCACATGCCGCAGAGCGGCTGGGCCCGTGGGCCATGGCCGCTGAGGCTGCGTGTCCGGAGCCTCTGCTCCGCAACGGGAGAGGCCACAACGGTGAGAGGCCCGCGTACCGCAAAAAAAAAAAAAAAGCACCTCCCTATAAAGCTGTTTGGCGGGTTAAATAAATTAGCATTTTCGTAAAGCACTTATGACAGTGTCCGGAGCGTAATGAATGTTATATATGATAGTTTAAATGCCTCCCCTCCTCCCTAACGAACTCAGATGCAGGACCCCGGTAGTTAAGTACAAACTTGGACCTGCCCTGGCTGGTGGGAGCGTGGATGCCGGGGCCACCCAGTGCCCTGCTTCTCGGGGAGCCACTTAAGTCCCTCCAAGGCCCAGGTGGGCCCCGGGGACACAGTGTGACAGCTTATTCTGGGTACTGAAGGCTCTCGCCCCTCTGTTTGATGCACAGAAGCCTGTCCGCATCAGGGAATGAGCTCTCCCGGGAAGCCTGGGCCGAGCACTGCAGTGCGCCTCCCACCAGGTCCCTGCCGTGTCCAGGGCAGGCAGATGACAGATGGGCAGCCAGCGTGAGGTGTGAGGTTTGGGAGGGATGCACACTCCCACGCCCCCGCTCCAGCCCTTCCTCAGGACCACACGTGACCAGCCGGCCTGATGGATGCTGGACGCCGATAGCAGGCGTCACACACACCTGCAGGGAAGGAGGGGTTTTTTCTTAAGGAAAAACCACCACGAAGCCTCCCAGCAGTCCTATAACAGCAAAACACAAAACACAGGCGGGCACAGACCTTGTCTAAAATCACTGCACACCACAAGGGAATTCCGATGTTGACAAAGCACCTACTATGTGCTCGTGCTTTTAGAGCAGGTGCCAGAAATGCCAAGCAGGAAGGGCAGGTCCCAGACTCCCCAGAGTAGAAAACCTAGTGGGAAAAGATGACACTGAAAGGAACTGATGCTCGTATTTTGTGATACGTATTATAACATATTACATGGGGGTATATTACATATTCTATGTGTACCTTATAGATTACATGATATGCCCAGTATGTGCAGTGAGTAACTGGGGGAGAACACGGCTCCCACCGCCCTGGGGGCGGGTGGGAGCATATGGGCAGGTGGGGAGGGAATGGCGGCAGGGTCATATGCCAGACGGTTCACCTGGCTTAGTGGAAAGGAAGACGCTGGGCCTCTCCAGGTGTGAATTACCACCACTCTGACAATTTTTAGCTGTACCATCTTGGGCACCGGCATTTTTACCACTTTTTTGACCATCAGTAAAAAGTGCATAGTCCACAGTCACCTGCAGGCAGGCAGACAGAAAGCGATCAATAAATTGTCAAGGAGAGAAAGTGAGAACGCTTGGCAAAGGCAGTGTCCGAATGAGGCCGTCGGGAGGTACGTGGCTCAGCTCAAAGCCAGGAAAGCAAGCGAGAGGCCCTCGTGGGAGTCCCGGGGCAGCCCAGCCCCGACCCTGCATTTATGCTGCTTTATCATCTCCACTGGCAAAATCGGGACCCTCGTTCCTCCTCTTCCTGTCTCCCTGGGATGTCTGGGGACACAGGAGAACCAGGCTGGGGGCTGCGGGGAGACAGGGTGGAGAGGTGCCATTTCAGAGGAAAGGCAAGCCGTGAGCAGGAGGGATGATTATTTTACTTGTGGAAGGCATGTGTGGGCAACGGCTGCAGGTTTCTTTGGGTTTATCAGAAAATCCTAACAGAAGAGAGGTTATTTAACCGAGACCGGGAAAGGAATGTGCAGATATTTTAAAATATTAAATGGAATTCCTACAGCCTCATAACATGACGCCTCCTTTTCCAGGCTCGGCTGATTTTAAAGCCTCGAGCTGTGACTCGGGGCCGGACAGATCAGAGGGTTGATTAACTTGGCTTTCCTGATCCCACGGCGACAGGCCCCTCTCGGGACCGGGCAGCGCAGGGACCCAGCCTGGCTCCACGTGTGGTCTGACACCACCAGCTCCTGGGCTGTGTGTGGAGTGTGATTTTAGACAGTTACTTAAACGAGGGTCAGAGGTAAGACGATGGTGAGTCTCAGTCATCACATTCCAGGCTTCCAAGGAGACCAGGGACCTGCTGGGACTCTCGGGCCGCACACCCACTAGCCTATGGACAGACGTGATGGACCCAGGAGGAAAGCTGGAGGAGACGGTGGGGAAAATGGAAGAAGTCCAGCCCCTCTGCCAAAAGACTCAGACACCCCCAAGCACGGGGCTACACAGCCCTTTAAGAGGGCAGCAATTCGCACACGAGGGCGTATGGGTAAAGGAGCACAGAATAAACACACGCCTGGCCACCCCGGGGCTTGGAGTCTGATGCAGAAACTGGACGCAGCCCAACTGCACAGTGCACGCAACGCACACACACATACAGGTTGTCAAGCCATGCCTTACGCCAGGACACGAGCAGGCGAAGTTTTATCAACTCACGGAGCTGGAGGGTCAAGTCCAGAATCACGGAAGAGATCGTGTGGGCCTATCGCCTATGACATTTCGTTAAGAAGCGGGTGGCATTTCTATTCACGTAGGCATAGGCGTCAATACAAACTTCAGCACCACTGGTTTCTCGGAACACTTGGTATACATTCAGCTGTTCGGAGACCACACAGTTCTCTCATGCTCTTGTAAATTTCCAGCTTGTCTGTATTCTAAGAGCCTGTGGCCCTGTATTAACTGTCCCTGCTAGGGTGGCTGCCCCTTGAAGGCATGGTCCACACTGACTCATCTTTTCACGCTGTCGGATTCATGTAAAAACCCCTTCAGGGTTTCTCCTTAACACATCCCACTTCCCCAGACCTCCTCCATTCAGGATGGGGATGAAGATTATTCTACTGCCTTATATGTAGGAAGACCTGGGAGTGAACAATTCTGCCACCATCAGATTGCAGGCCATTTCCAACGAGTAATGGGCAAAACTTCCCACGACAAGGTCAAGGGATTGTCGAGAAAACCAGAGGCTGTAATGTCTGCCACTAAGAGGCTTAGGACCTCATAAGTTAGAGAAGATAACGTCTTCCAATGTTTCGCTGGTGTGAATGATAGCTATTGAGTAGTTCTGAAAACAGACAGCATTCGCAATCCCGTAGACAAAGCAGCAGAGAACAAGGGGATCCACGGGAGACCAGGAGACAAGAAACCTTTATCGAGAGCAGGGTTCTCAGCAACAGCCCTAGAGACATTTGGAGCTGGACCGTTCTTTGCAGTGGAGGCGGTCCCGGGCATCGCAGAATACAGGATGTCTGGCAGCATCCCTGATCTCGACCCACTAGATGCCAGTAGCATCCCCCAGTTTTGATAGTCAGAAATGTCTCCAGACCACTGTCAAAGAGTGGGTGCAAAATTGTCCCTGGTTGAGAATCACCGGCCTACAGTCAGCTCAGCCACTAATCAGCAATGGAATCTGAAGACTGTCAGGGGCCTTCATTTCTCAGAGGCCTTAAGTTTCTCATCTAAGAGATGGGGCAATTGGACTAGATCAGTGTCTCCCAAAGTAGGGGCGATATATAACCTAGTGGCACCTGGGATAAATTGGCCACACTCCAACACGACATGAAATGACACTGAGTCACACAGAAATGCTTTTCCTTTTTCTAGTCTCTTTTCATCCTTATTTTTCCTTTTTTAAAAAAATTTATTTATATTTGGCTGCGTTGGCTCTTTGTTGCTGCACATGAGCTTTCTCTAGTTGCAGCGAGCGGGGGCTACTCTTCGTTGTGATGCGCAGGCTTCTCGCTGCGGTGGCTTCTCTCGTTGCAGAGCACGGGCCCTAGGCGCACGGGCTTCAGTAGTTGTGGCATGTGGGCTCAGTAGTTGTGGTTCACGGGCTTAGTTGCTCCGCAGCATGTGGGATCTTCCTGGACCAGGGATCAAACCCGTGTCCCCTGCATTGGCAGGCGGATTCTTAACCACTGCGCCACCAGGAAAGTCCCATCTCTTTCCATCCTGATGAAAGCGGGAAGAACACCTCCACTTGATGCTTCCAGTCTTGAACACCTCTACAATTCTAGCTACACAAAAAGAGAAAGAATACTTCTCGGGCTCAGAGCCTTGGGAAAGCCACAAAATCGAAATCTTTCACGATTTCATCGTATCTTCTATTTACACCCAGTGACCCTGGACTCCATTTGTGATAGTGATACAGGGTTTCCTTTTAAAGTGTGTTTAAGTAAATTATGAAACTGGGTATAAAAATATTAAGAAAATAATAGTACGTATACCAGTGTACACGTACCAGTGTGGCAAAAATCATAAGTCTTAGGAAGCGCAGGAAGGGTTAACTCTGCCCTTCCCCCACGAAGTTCTAACTACCCATTGGACATTTTCTTGGATGCCTCAGATTAATCTCAAGACTTGAGGTGACACTAATAATTTGGAAGTTTTTGAATCCAAGTTCCCTCTATAGTTCTGTTGTAAGGCTTGGTCATTTGTTATCTGTTATGGGTTAAACTGTATTCCCCTACCAACCCCCCCAATTCATATGTTGAAGTCCTAACCTTCAATCCTGCAGAATATGATCTTATTTGGAAATAAGGTTGTTGCAGATGTAATTAGTTCAGACGAGGTCATACTGAAATAAGGTTGGGCCCCTAATCCAATAGTATTGGTGTCATTATAAAAAGGGGAGATTTTTGCTGTACACCTGAAATTAACACAACATGGTAAATCAACTATACTCCAATATAAAATAAAAATTAATTTAAAATAAATAAACAGGGGAAGTTTGAACACAGACACACACACCGGGAGACTGTCCCATGAAAGTGAAGGCAGAGAGGAGGCTGGTGCTCCTACCCACTAATGAATGCCAAATATTGCCAGCAAACCATCAGAAGCTAAGAGAAAGGTCTGGAACAAACTCCTTCTCACAGGCCTCAGAGGGAACCAACCCTGCCAACACCTTAATCTTGGACTTCTAGCCTCCAGAGCTAGGAGCCAATACGTTTCTGTTGTGTAAGCCACTCAGTCTGTGGTACGTTTTGTTATATCAGCTCTAGCAAACTCATACATCATCTTAAATTAGTCTGCTAGTTTGGCAACTGTATTTTGAATTCCTGGATCTCCTTACAGGGCAGGAAATGCAGACATACTTGCAGAAGAGTTTGTGTTCGTTTAGAGATGGGCCCAGATGACAAAGAAATACCAAAAAAACAAAAACAAAAACAAAAAACCAAACAAAACCCTCTACACCATCTGTGTTTATATACATTTTTCTATGTTTGCCATAATTACATCTTTGCAAATTGCATAAATCAGATATTTGCTCATCGCTTTCTCCTCTCTGGTTATCTACCCTCAGCCAGTCTCCAACTATGAAATATGGCTGCCCGGCTTTGTAGTAAAAGGAGGCCCAGGGTGGAGGCAAAGCCAGACCTAGAACTCAGGCCTCCTAGCACAGGCGTTATCAACTAGACCCCAGAGCCTGTAGGATTCACACTCTCCTCCACGGAGAAAATGTCTTGGGCCTCTTGTGCAGACATTCACACCAACTGGGCCTTTCAACCAGAAGGTTCTGGCTATCCAAAGATGCTTGGAGAAAACGCCAAAGTTCCCAACATGTGGGCATCTGAGAATTCATGACCAAACGCAAACTCTCAGTTTAAGGGGATGCTGCGGTGAGTGAAAAAACCCATCAGCCCTTTAAGCCCTCCTGCAGAAAGTGCCAACCTGACATGGTCACAAGATAAGCAGCTTTGCAGGTGACCAGGGCCACCTTCCACATAGCCAAGAGCAGAAGGAACTAGAGATTTACCTTATACGAACGCCACATCAGAACCCAGGACTTTCAGAAACCTGCCCCTGCAATGATGCATCTCTGCAGTAACGGCAAAGAAACTCATGATCCTGCTGGCACTGTTTTCCCATCTAAAATAAATATACCACAATTCTGCACCTCTGATCGCAACTGCAAGGTTGAGAGATCAATAATCAGGCTTGAATGTTAAAAGGAATTCCTTTTTTTCCCCTTCTCTAGAGGCAGCCGAGTATAAACCAGAGCCAGGAGAAATGCAGGAAGCCAGAAAGGACAAGTGCCCAACTGCGGCCATGTCTGACCCGCCATATGCGCCATTCCCCAGCTCCCATCCTGGAGGTGTTCATTCAAACACTGCTTGGGCACCTATGGGGTGTCAGATGCCATGGTGGCAGCTGGGGCTTCGTCAGTAATAAGCTGACAGCCTCTGCCTGTCCTGCTGGCTGGTATTCCAGGCAGGTTCACAGATCATGAACACGGATAAAGACAAACATTGGATTATCAATGATAAAGCTTCTGTGAAGAGAAAGAGAAGAATGCTATGGGGGTGGGAAGCAAGTTACAGTGACAGCAGAGGCCCCTTGAAGGAAATGACATTAAGCTGGTACCTGAAGGGTAAGACTTAAGTTAGCCCCGTGAGTTACTGCAGGGAGCTGTCACCTGCTGCCTCTACCCCAGGCATAACTGGGGTGGACCCCAGCTCCAAGGCCACACTGCAGAGAGTGGCAATTCTGAAATGGTGAAAACGAAAAACAACTAGACTTGAGAGAACACAACACCCATGAGTATAACCAGCCAGGGAAACACTCGCTTTCACAGAACTGCAGACGTGACCTCGAGGTGAGGGGAGAAACTCAGGGAGCCCTTGAGAGCCGTGTTTCCTTGCAGCACCTGCCACTGAGCTGAGAAGTTCGGAAGGACGCGAGCAGAACCGTGAGATTGTACTTTTCTGGCCCTCTGGGTTCTGGGAGGGCATTGATGAGGGCCTCAAGCATGACCACTCAACTTATCACCATGAGTGAAACTTGATTAAAATAAAAATAAAACAGAATAAAGGCTTCCTGATTCCCAGCCTCTGGCTGATATAAGCTTCCCGAGGCAGGTCTGGAAAGCCCCTAGGCTGCAAGGTCACTGGGGCTCAAAGTTCTCCTCTTCTCGGCACCACCCATCAATGGAAAAGTACTGGCATCTCCATGGCTGGGTTTCTCCCAGGGGTCCCTGCTGGGGACATGTCTGTGACCCCTATCCACCCCACCATGGGGAAATCCCAGCCCACTGGATCGAGCCCTAACCTCCCTCTCCGGCCCAATTGGTTTCACGCCCTCGAACAGCCCTGCCCGAATGACCAAGCAGTCACGCGGGGCCAGGAGCCAGGAAATATGCCTTGAAAAGCAGTAAGCGCTTCAGCTCTGACAGCTGGCAGCTTGGCTGGGACGCTGCCCGGAGAGGACAAGGAACATGGTGACCTGGGGGAGTGAGACGGGGAGGAAGCCCCGTTACCCTGTATAATAACAACAGAAGGTCAAGTCTCCCGGGACACGCAGTGATCCTGAAGGGGGCGCTTCCCAAAGGACAGGGGAAGCTCTGGCACGGGAAGGCAGCGGTGGACACTAGGACCCTCGGGCTTCTCTTCGTAAGATGACACACCTGGCTGGCCAGGGCACACCTGGACTCAGGGGCAGGCCAAGCTCTCCAACAGTTGCTCAGTGTTCCCTGACCTGGCAGCCAAGCCCCTCGCAGACAGGGGGCGGTTTCTGCTCCTTGGTGGGCCACGCCCTCCCCGGGCACATATTCTCTCCGGCCAAGTGTTTCGTCCAAGCCCCGGGCCCTGACCACAAAAAGTGCCCTTTTCTTCGGCGGGCTCACCTCAGACGTGAGGTACCACAGAGCCAAACCGCCTGCTAAAAGGACATCCCCAGCACATTTTTTTCTCGTCAGAGGGGCCGTGGCTGGCGGCCACAAACAGCACACCCTTCCCCCCATCCTGGGGCCCTCCGAAACTGCTCCCTTGGTCCCTGCTTTATTTATGGCAGAAGGGCAGCTACCTAAAGGAGCTGCTGGCTTAGGTAGGGTGCTCCCGGTTGACCCAAAGCAAGTGGGGCAAATCTCTGGTGAGAGCCAAGCTGTCGAACAGGGTTGCACGTCAGTGCTGCTGTACCCGCTCCAACATTTCAGTAAAAATGCAAAATATAATGGCAACGCCCTTCCCCAGGGGTTTGGGGTGGCGGGGGACCGGGGAGGGGTGGGGCGAGGGTGGACGACAGCCTGCGTGGAAATACTCCAGTGTGCCCTGGGAAACGTTCCACCAGAGCGGTGGGAGAGGAGGACACTCTTCACAAGCGCTTAGACGATTTCTTGTTTTAAAAAAAAAAAAAAAAATTTTTTTTTTTTTTTTTGGGTGGTACAAAACCTGGTTGTGAAAGGAAAAGAAAATGCCAGCCCTGTTTGACAGACATCAGATTTATAACCGTTTTTTAAAGCCTCAAGTACGTCACAAGAACTGGCCCACCCACTGTCCTGCCCCAATTGTAAACACGGCCGGGGCCCCAGTCCCGCTCTCCCCCTATCGGACCTGTGGTCCTCCACCTCTGAACAGCCCTTGTTCCCGTCCACTGGTCTCTGCTGGGTTAAAAAGATGCCTGGCTGCATATATACGGAGAGTACACCATGGAGCTAAACCTCCAAGACAAACAGGGCCGGCTCACGCCTCCACCGTCTGCAGGCAGGCCGCAGATGTTAATAAACAACGTTGGGGTTTATGGTCTGCCCATTGATTTCTCCATCCATTTGACACCCGACAAGTCAGGAGACCGTTTTGTTTTTTTTTGTTTGTTTTCTTTTCCCCCCCTTGCCTTAACGTACAAACTCAGTAAACTGTTGTCAGGCTTGGCGATAAATTTATGAATTTTGGCCTCCAGATGTGGCTGGAAATAAAAGTAAACACGGGGAATGAGCAACTGCCTTTCAGGTTTACGCCCGGTGAGGCTGAGTCTGCAAAAATCAGGGCCGAGAGAGACGTTCGTCTGCCCTTTTCAATGAGACACCAGGAGATAGTTTTCTTAAAGGTAGGGATGCTATTCAGAGCAGAAAAGAGATGCCAAGGTCCTCTGGAAAATTTTAGGGTGAGGATTAGAAGGTAGAGATTTGGACACCTGTCCAGAATCATTCATAATCGAATCCCTCACTGGCCTGGTGGGTCACAGCCGTGGCCGCCAACAACTTGGGCCAGGACACGAGGCTGCTGGAAGAAAGTCTTCAGATGAGAAAGAACTGAAAACATGCCTTTCATGAGATCTTCTTTTCTGGTATCATTTATCCAGAAAGAAGAGACACGGAGGCATTCAGAAAAAACCCAAAGGGTCAAGTGTAAACTGACAGGTGTGTCTATTCCAATCACAAACCAATAGGTTCTACTTGACTTTGTAGGTCAAAGGCTTGAAGGCATTTCAAATCAGAAATCCAGCTAACTAGCCACCGTGAGACACAGGACAGAAAACACCATATGCATCTGAAAAAGGCCGTGTGTTATAACTTGGCATTTCTTATGCTTCTTCTTTAGAAGAAAAAGAGAGAGAGAGAGAGAGACAGAGAGAGACAGAGAGAGAGAGAGAGAGACAGAGAGAGAGAGAGACAGGGCCCAAGGCATAGCATTTGAGTGAAGTGGAAGACTGTGTGTCTTTTCAGAGTGCGTTTGCTTCAGCAAAGTCATAAAACAAAAAAATTCATAAGGCAAAGGTTTCCTTGGTAACAATTCCGTGGAAATATCTGTGAAGTTGTGACCAACTGCACATACTGAAGATGCTCCCCCGTGGAAATGGCTTGGCAAGGGGGGAAATGACAGGCTAGAGTGTGTATTAACAGGGAGGGAGCGGTCGTTACAACCCCTCTTTGTTCCAGAGAAGAGGCTACTCACTCATCTCCAAAAATCGAGTAACAGAACTACGTTTGCATTAAGACTGGAGCCAGGAAGCCCCTGGGAATTGAAGCTTTGGGGAGAGGTCATTAGCAATACACTTGGGACTTACATTAGAAGAAAATCATTTGGGTTTTACAGCAAGGAATTTTATACCTTGTTTTGTTTTTTAAATGGAACTCTAAGATGAACCTTAAAGAATTCTTTCTCTGGATAAGAAATCACAGGATCATCAAATTATATATCCTCAGGAAGATTCATGCAAGGTCCACTATCAATTCTCCGCCTCTGTACTTTGATGAAATCACGGGCCACAGCCATGGAGCTGGCTGGCTCAGCTTATAGACCTGAAGTGTCTTTTATTTAGCCTGATGCATGCTTTAACCTTTCTAAAAAATTAGGTGATAGGATGTAACAATGGGAGATTTTTAGGTTTTGCATAAAAATCTGGATTTCTGGATGGTCTTGAAAAATGAGAAGATCTGGCAACCTCACACCTATGTTCCTACAAAGGAACAAGTAGTCAGAGCTGAGAAGCAGCTGCCTCTTTAAGGCAGGGCGTGTGCTCTCCAGTGTGCTGCAATCCACACCCTGCCAAAGCACGTGCCTTATTCATTTGAGTTACCTTCCTGGACCCTGTAGGCATTTGAGTTTATAATTCCTGGTAAGAAAAAGAATCATCTCCACTCTGAGGTTTCTATTTGATCTTTCCCATGTGAATGTCAACAATGGACGTTGATCTACTACGCCCTTCTACGTACATATAAGTAACACGGCTTGGTGAAAAGACACTCAAAAATAAGAGAGAACTTAACACCAGTAACTGTCACTCTTAGGTTTTCCAGTGCAAGCCAGTAGCACTTTCAGTGCTGTGACGCTCCACAGTTCCTAACCATGAAACGACTTGAGCAGATGTATTAGGTCTTTATAGATGTTACTTAACAGCAGCATGAGAGGAGGACCCAAGAAAGCAACCAACAGACACGAGTCATCTCTCTCTCCTAACACATTTTAGTAACTATCACAGATGGATCACAATAGTAATATATTCTTAAGGGACTTACAATGCAGTAAGCGTGCATTTGTGTAAGGACACGGGAGCCAGTTTGAAGGAGCTCCCACTGGCAAATCTGGAACATTCTGAGCACCAAAATAATTAACAAAAGTAGTGAACTATAAACCACTGAATAATTCAGGAATTCAGGAATTCATGAGTCCAGTGAATGGACAGGTATATAAATAAATAGGGGGGAGGGGGTCTCTTGCTAACAGTAGAATGCCAAGAACCAAACGATAAATTTTGAGTGAGCACTGGGGTTGGAAACTCATTTGCAACCATCATGGTACAGACTGGATCAGGCAAGAATCATCCCTGGATGCTAATTCTAGGAGGAACTTTCGATGAGTATCTTTGCATGACTTTAAAGGTTCTCCCCAGCAGACTGTTCATTCGTTGCAAGGGAGAAAGAACACAGTAATTATACATTGGAGAAGTCAGACAACACTTTACGTGGGCCATCAAAATTAGCATCACCAGTCGCGAACAGATGGACATTGGGTACCGCCAGATGTGACACGTTACCCCCATCCAGTGTTCCGGCCAAGACTACATAACCTCAATCTAACCACGAGGAAACTTCAAACACAAAATGAGGACTTTTCCATTAAAAAATGGAGGAGGAGGGAACTGTATCCTTTAAAGATGTCCATGTCATAAAAAACAAAGAAAAGCTGTGGAGACGTGCCAGCTTAAAGGAGGCTAAGAAACACGACAACTCAATGCAATAGCTAACTCGAGACTAGCTTCTGTACTGAAGGGAAACAGTGTCACAAAGGTCATTATCTGAACAACAGACAAACCTGGAACATGGATGGAGGTTAGACAAAAGTATCAATGGGGATTTATGACAGTGATCATTGAACTGCTGTTACGTAAGAGCACGTCCCTTTTCTTAGGAAATACAACTGATGAATTTAGAGGTAAAGGCCCATGATGTACATAACTTACCTTCAAGTGGTTTAGAAAAAAAAACTACACCTATACATATATATACATACACACACACACACAGAGAGCACACATCAAGCAAATGGGGTAAAATGTTAAAAACACATGAATCTGAGTCAAGGATGTATGAGTGTTTCTTGTGCCATTTTTAGAATGTTTGAATTATTTCCCAATTGAAAGTTTAAAAAGTGGGAGCATGTGCACGTGTGTATAAAAGCAAGACACAGCACACAAGCGGATTTTTAGCACAAATGTGTGGGACAAGCCCCTTGGAGTGGCAGGAGTGCGCACCAGGCATGGTTTAACGTAGGTCTCGCACACAGGTAGCTCTTAGAGTTAAAAAGGTGGGATTTTCCAGACAAAGGGAGTAAGAACCAAGCTTAAGCAACTGGAACCTAAATGCCTGCTGGGGGGAAAGCTGCCCAGAACACACCGCGTAGGCCAAAGGGGAATGGATGCTACCGCTGGAGAGACTGGGAGCCTGGGGTGGACCTGGATGGCAGGTTAAGGAGCTTATTTTCAGGATAAAATCCAGGGTAAGAGCGAGAAGGCTTTCAGCAGGAGGTGGCATACGCAGAAAGGTGCATAACCTACTAGTGTGTAGGACAGGCTGGAGGGATGGAAACTCGAGTCAGGAAAACCAGTTAGGAACCACTGCCAGAGTCTAGGTTGGTGGTCACCAAATGGCCACAAAATTAAGGTCAGCGTCTCACAAGACACAGGCACACTGAGCATCGTTAGAGGACTGAATACATAATGTCTTACGTAAACATTGTAATTTTCAAATATTTGGTAGACAAATTACTAAATTATTACCCAGACAATAGGAACCTGTGAAAAAACGTAACATTAAAACGTGTCTTCACATTCAAAAGGGTGGGAAGCTTGGAGGGTGAGGTGTCAACCTCCCGTCCAGGGGATGCCCTGGAGAACGGGGGAAAAAAGAGGGCGGGTAGACCCTAAGTGCTGCACAAGATGGCGGGAACGATACTTTTAGTTCAATTATAACACATCCTGTTAAAGACCGCAGAGTATAACGCACACCCAGGAAGTACCAAAGAATAAGACATAACCCCTGGTTTTGAAAAGCCAACATTCCAGGTAAATATTAAATCATAGAGACCAGCTGAATCACTGCCAAAAGGTAAAGAGATAATGAAACTTAGCGTTGATGTGCAGACAAGTGATTTTATCCTAATGAGAATGAGGACACCCAGAGCAGAGCACATCCCGGACCACTGGAGGGCCACTGGACTTCAAAGGTAATGAACTTGAGGAGGTGGACCTAAGAAAAGGACACACAGAGCTGACATGTGAAGAAAGATCAAGGCTATGGATGCAAGTTTGGGAGTCGTTTTTCCCGAGGGGTGTGGCCAAAACCATGGCAGTGGGTTGGAATTTAGAGAGACCGAGGGCTGAAGCTCACCCATGAACAGAAGGTGGGGTGAGAGGGAGTCTGTGGGTGGTCAGTGAGGAGTGGTCAGGAGTGCACGCAGGGAGGAAAAACCAAGAGAAGGCAACCAGAACTGAAGTGGTTTGGAGGGACCCACACAGAAGAGGTCTAAAAGCTGGAGTTGTATTTCCAAGAGGAAAGGTTGGATGAGCTGTTAAAATAAAATACAGGATTCATGGCAATCTCCCCCTGTCTGTGCAAGGAAAGAAACAATGAAGTAGCCATGTCTTGAGAAAAGTGCCAGGCTAAGAAAGGGCCTTATCTGTGGTCACAGAGAGGGTAAGAGAGAGAATTAGAGAAAAGAGAGGGAGTGATCATTCATGTCCATTTTCTCAATTGCAGGAAGGATTGTTTGGGCTCTCAGCTCCGGAGAGAATCGCAATCCAGGGTGAGAACAAAGCAGCCACGACTTGAGAGGAGCGGGTGGGGCTGGAGGGGCAGCCTCGATGTCAAGAATGAACCGAATGGATCAAGGTGAGGATGACACATGAACAAACCTGAGGGGTTGGGCTTCTGAGCTCTCTCACCTATACAGTAAGTCCCCTACATACGAACCTTCAAGTTGCGAACGTGCATCTGGTTCCAGCAAGGAATCGGAACCTGTGCCGTCCACGTCAGGCGTGGGTGAAATTGCACTTGCCCTCCGTCTTCTGTTGCTGGCGATCCTTCAGATCTACCATCTCCCACCTCTTCTCCCTCCTCCAGTCAGTAACTCTTCCTGCCTGTTCACTCGATGCCAGCCCCTGTATGCCAGCTGTTGTACTGGACTACTGTACATTTCAAGGTTCTGTACTGTAAGATTAAACATATTTTCTTTATTTTTTTTTTCTTTTAAATTTATTTATTTATTTCTGGCTGTGTTGGGTCTTTCTTGCTGCGCACGGGCTTTCTCTAGTTGCGGTGAGCGGGGGCCACTCTTCATTGCAGTGCGCCGGCTTCTCACTGCAGCTGCCTCTCTTGTTGCGGAGCACAGGCTCAAGACGTGTGGGCTTCAGTAGTTGCGGCACGCAGGCTCAGTAGTTGTGGCTCACGGGCTCTAGAGCGCAGGCTCAGTAGTTGTGGCGCACGGGCCCAGCTGCTCCGCAGCATGTGGGATCCTCCCGGACCGGGGCTCGAACCCATGTCCCCGGCATTGGCAGGCGGACTCTCAACCACTACGCCACCAGGGAAGCCCTGTTTTCTTTATTTTTCGTGTTTGTTTTATGTATTATTTGTGTGAAAAGTATTATAAACCTACTACAGTACAGCACTATTTAGCCGATTATGTTAGTTGGGTACCTAGGCTAACTTTGTTGGACTTATGAATAAATTGGACTTACGAACGCACTCTCAGAACAGAACTCATTTGTATGTAGGGAACTTACTGTATTTGTGATTTGGGGAAGGAAGGGGTTAAGTGGGATAAGGGAAAATGAGCACAGATGTGTCCAGCAGGGAGAGGCAGGAAGAGCCTGCAGACAATGGAGAAAGACAAGGGAGAGACCAGGTAATGTGCCTTGAGAGGGTATTTTTAATCCCAGTGGGAGCTCCCTCCCTTGTCTCCATCCCATTCTATCCGAGTATCATTTACCTGGTTTGGTTAGAAACCATGGTAACAGGAAGCCCGAAGAAATGATTGAAACGAGAGGAGGACGCAGTGCCACATGGGGCCACACTTCTGTTTTCTGGAGAACCGGATCCTTTAGCAACAAAGGGCGAGGTGACAAGCGGGCCTCTGCAGACGGTTCCAACAACCGGATCTGACCTTTAAGGGACGAGCAAGATGGCTGCGGCAGTGGATGGGGATCAACAGAGCCTGGGTTTCCAGTGTCGCAGGAGCTCCGCGGCCTCTGAGCTAGGAGCATCGTCTCTCTCCTGCCAGCTCACTGCCACCCCAGCCCTGCTCTCGTGGACCTTCTTCACATCCTACAAGTGGCAAAAGTGATCAGGTTCATCAACGGATGCAGGAGGACCTGGTCTAGACTCTGCTTCTGCTCTCAGGTCTCAGTGAGTGGCTCTTTGCCCTGCATCCTTTTCCCCATCCGTACCGGGTGCTTCATAACCCCAAGATCAAAAAGAAAGGCGCTATGGACTGAATACTATATCCCGCCATATGCTGAAACTCTAATCCCCAATATGATGGTATTTGGAGATGGGGGCCTTCGGGGGGTAGTTAGTTCACGAGGGTACAGCCCTCATGATGGGATTAGGGCCTTTATAAGAAGAGACAAGAATTAGTCATCAAAAATTAGTTCATAGATTCAGGGTAAAACACAGTCCTTCCTACCTTCCAGAAAGGAATTTACTTTCTCTTTCTCTCTCTCCTCTCTCCCTCTCTGACCCCCCACCTCCCTGCGGCTGCTTCCTCCCTCCCTCTCTCCTTCTCTCCCTCTCTCCTCATAAGACTACAACACAAAGACATCTGGCAGTAAACCAAGACCCTGACCACGCTGGCACTCTGATCTTGGATATCCCAGCCTCCAGAACCCTGAGAAATAAAGGTTTGTAACTTAAGCCCCCCAGTCTGTGATATTTTTGTTACAGCAGCCAGAGTTGACCAAGACAAAAGCAAAGGCTTTAGATGAACGCAGCGCTGAGCTGGGGCTGTCCACGCCTTCCCAGACAAGATTTAAAGCAACCCGGAATGTCCCCTGCCCTATGTCAGGCACACGGGAGGATCTCCGTGCCACGAGAAGTTTGTCCACTCCATACCCGGTGGCACTACCACCATAAACAAGAGCGTGCTCTCACTCCACCCCTCCAGCTCCGACCTGAAGTACATTTTCTGCCTTATTTATTCGAGTCTGTGGTGGAGCGTACTTAAGGGCCAGCATCATAGGATCCCCACGTGGCCCCCATGGACCATCTCCCCTGAAGGTAGGAGGCTCAGAGACCCATGGCGATCCATTGGCAGGTTTCAATGTCTCTTGAATCCTGAAGATTCTACTCTTTTATTTTCTGAACCCTTGGGAACTAGTATGAGGTGGCTGCTGTCACCCTGTAGCTTCTGTCCCCTAAGCCCGCCCTACTGGTTCTTTTCCCTGACGCCTCCCGTTGGCTCCCCTCCCGGCCAGGTCCAGAAGAGGCTGGGATAAGCGCAAAGGAAATGCCGCCGTGTCCACAGGCACCCAGAGGCTGCTCGCGCCATGGTGGTCCTTGTCGATGCGGTCACGGCTCGTAGCCAGACACCCTTGGTCCTTATGCTCGGGCCCTGCCAACCACAGACGTCTTCAAACAGAGCCTGTGAAAAGGAGCATTGCTCCAGCTCCACTCCTACCAACATCCTGGGAAACAGGGTCCACAAGGAAAATATTTTCTTAAGGTAACTCCCTGGTTTTGGGGGGTTTACCTGCCATAGGGGAATTATTTATTTATTTATTTATCTTTAAAGAAAAGCATTGAGCTGCCCCTGTGAGAGCTGCCCTCGGAGAGAAGGGAAAAGAAATGTCACCCTCTCTCTCTCTCCAGACCCGCCTGAATTTGAGGTTTGGCTCAAATACCAAGGCAGCGCCGGCCAAGAGAAAGGTGTGGTGCAGAGAGGGCCATGTCCAGGAGTCCGGCAGCTGTAAACTTGGATCCCAAGCCTAACCTCACCTCACTCCCGGCCTGGAATGCTATGACCCACTTCAGCTCTCTGGCCTCGGTGGTACCATCCAGTAAAACATGGGACTCCTGACCTCACTGGGGAACAGGGAGATTAACTCACGTTTATCAAGCTCTCTGAAGATGAAAAAAGCCTGTGCCTAAAGGGGGCTGTTATTATTATAACTACCTGTGAAAAAAGAGAAAGAAGATTCCCGTCTAGGCCTGCTGATCAGCTCCAGCAGCCAGGGAGCCAGAAGTACTGGGAGTCCATCCTTGCAGGCGACAGCTCTCAGCGGCTTCTATCAATACGTTCACCCACGGCACTGAGACCGTGTTTCCCAAAGCTTGGGATGGGGCACGTCAAGGGGGTAACCCAGTTTTATTTTAGGTGGTGGGCAGACAGCACAAAAGAGCACCAAATCCCAGCAGGAGGAGGCAACTCCCTTTACCTTCTTCTCTTTTAATCCTACGGATTACCTGCAAGGAGAAAAGCTCGGTTCGTGCTGCCTGGGATGTCTGTGACATCTCCCCACGCGCTAATTTCCCTTTATTATAAAGAGAAAGATAGCCTCAAGCCCAGAGGCTTGGCGGACAATAGTATCTACCTAGAATTTATAAACATGGCTTTGATTTCAATGTGCTCATTATTTGTATATTTACTTTGGATGTATGGGAAGTGATACTGGTTCACTAAATTTCATTTAAAACTAACGTTTCTTTACAACAGCATTTCTCAACCTCAGCCTTATTGGCATTTCGGGCTGGATAATTCCTTGTGCTGGGGGCTGTCCTGTGCACTGTAGGACGTTTAGCAGAGCCCCTGGCCTCATCTGCCCACTAGATGCCAGTGGCACACACACCCGTCCCTCCGCCCGCAAGTAGTGACAGCCAAGAATGTCCGCAGACATTGCTCCATGTCCCCAGGGGGACAACACCCCTCCTCTGTTGAGAGCCACTGCTTTTATTTTTTTAAGTTATAAGTGATTTTATAAGCGATTACCAAAGGGGAAAGGCAGTGGGGGGAGGGATAAATTAGGAGTTTGGGATTAACAGATACACACTACTATACATAAAATAGGTAACTAACAAGGACCTACTGTATAGCACAGAGAACTCTACTCAATATTATATTACGTAATTACCTATAAGGGAAAAGAACCTGAAAACGTGTGTGTGTGTGTGTGTGTGTGTGTGTGTGTATAACTGAATTGTTGTGCTGTATACCCGAAACTTACATGATATTGTAAATCAACTATACTTCAATAAAAAGTCTTTAAAAAAAGAGAACCAGTGCTTTTAAATCAAGTCACTTAAAAAAATAATAATAGAATTAAATAGTAAAGGTTGGACTAAAATGACTCCAGTTTTGGAAAACCTGTAACAGAGAGGCAGGCCTTCTTGGGCATGTCTGCTTCAGCTCCAGAAACACAATTTAAGGCCCCAAGGGCAGGCACTGCTTCTGGATCCAAATACCATCTTTCCCAAAGGCTCCATTATGGCAGGGGCCTCGTTTGTGCTGATGGATGGACAAAAGTTCCAACCATTTCTGGAAGTCACAAACAAGAATGCTTAGAAACCATTTTCATTCCAGGCTCCTCCCAGGGGCCATGCTCCGCTTATCAGATCTCCAGAACTCAGCAGACACCTGCTTGCCATGGCTGGAATAACTGCCTAGAAGCCAGAAAGAGGATGAGATTGGGGCAGTCACTGGGAACCGTGGGCGGAGCCCATTCAGAAATGCTTTGAGGCCTCAGAAGGGCCTTACGACATCTCCCGGTTCTTTCTTCCGGTGGAGCAACTGAGGCTCAGAAGGAACGGCTCCCCGTGATGTGTCCAGGGCAGAGTCCGTCTGTAACAGAGCAGGGCCTCTTCCAGCATTAAGTTTCTCCAGCACCGCACTGTGCATGGCAACACGCAGGGTAGAGAAAATGTCACCACCCTCACACCAAAAACATGAGGCAAAGGCTTATGAATGGGCTTCTTTCAATGTTCAAAAATCAACAGCAGCAACGCTATATAAATGAAATAATTAAAACCTGCATTGGCAACCACTCAACAGCAAGAAGAAGGCTTATTCCCTCACCGCCTCCAGCCCAGCACCCACCAAGCACAGGCTGTGACAGCCACTGTCAAGGCCCCGCAGCACCGCCATGGCTGACTTTCCATGAGATGTTTTCCTTCCACCTCTCTCTCTCTCCCTACCCACCCCCATCCAGCATATTCATTCCTCACCTCCTTCTCCAGAGATCACAAGGAAGTTAAATGGACAAACTTCCTGGTTCATGCAAAGTTGAGACTGTCAATTAAATAGACGCTGGAAAAAACAGTCTAATTTCCAAGACCTGGTGTCAGCTCTGCCCGAAATACTTCTCTATCTCAGGGACCAGCACCAGGCATCGAAAACAAAGTCCGACTCACAAAAGGAACTACTCTGGACCATCCGCAGAAAGGATCGAAGAGAAACATGGACGGTACTTTCTCAAAGCACTGGAGCCCTGTCTCCTGGGAGAATCAAACCAAAGTAAGATCGTGGCAGATATGAACATGGCAACTTACAATGGCTGTGCTATCAGTGGGCCATCCTATCGATCAATAAGGCAATATGCACTGAGCCTGCCACGTGAACGCCCAGAGCCAGCCCTCCAAGGACCATCCAGACCCATAAGCCACGGTCTGAGCCCTCAGAACCCTGCATCCCAGCGTCCACTTAGACAGATGCCACAGGGCGGCATGTGTCCCACTGCCAAATGCATGGCACGGTTACTAACGCTGTGAAGTCAAGGGGAGAATCTCTGAGGGCCAAGGTTCTGGAAGAGCTGGGTCTGGAGTGCTGAGAAGGACACAGGCCTGCAGAGGGACCCCAGGCTGGGTATTCCTGGCAGGAGGACAGGCATGGGCAAGGGCCATGTGGTGAGAACACATAATTCTGCGCGCTTGTGCAATTCCTCTGCAGCCCAGACAGTGATGCCACTCAGCTCTGCGCCATCCACTGGGTCAGGATGCACCCGACCGTCTATTAAGCATGACATGTACCCTCCAAAAACAAACAAACAAAATCAGTGCCTGAACTCGGTTCTGTTCAGCTTTAGAATGTAAACGATTTTTTAAAATAACAAATTTCTACTCTGCTCAGAAGCACTTAACAGGAGATGGCGTGTCTTTATTCAAAGAGCATCTGCTCTGTTCCCGTTAACTGCCACCACTCTGCCAGGCTCTGGGAATAGAAGGAATGGACCCCACTCTCAGGAAACGTTCAGTCTAGCTTGGGATGCCGAAGGAAGGTGAAAACTAAATAAAATTTTAAAAATTAAAAAAAAAATTTAAATCTGTACTATGGATAACTTAAACAATGCTGATTTTAAGAACATCATCTTTTCCCACCTCCAACATTTATTCAGCCTTTAGGGTCTTCCAAGTGCTTGCACGGACATGGTCCCTTTTGAAGATGTACACAAACCCCTAAGAATGAACCAGGGGTATTACAGGCTCTGAACAAAGCGCGAATAAGCCACTTCTGTCCCTGAGAGAATCAACAGCCCTGGTGGCAGGATGTACGGCAGGTTCTGTAATCTGATTAAAATCTCCTGTCGGCAGTTTTACGCTCCCTTGCTCATCTTAATATGAAAAATAACTTCTTTCCTGGAGTCTCACACAGGTAAACCCAGTGACATGGGAGGGATGGATGACTGAAGAGTTGTCTTTTGTGCTCAAGAGTTAGGGACAACTTAGGTGTCCATCACCAGGAGAATGGACCCATAAAGAGTAGCGCGTGCACTTTGCTCCTGCCTAGATCAGGAGCTCCCAAACCTTCTCTGTCGAGGACCAGACAGTATGTAGTCTCTGTGGGCCAGGAGATCTCGGTCACAAGTACTTAACGCAGCTTCAACGGTGAGGAAGCGGCCACAGACGACACATAAATGACTCGGCGGAGCCGAGTTCCAATCAAATTCTATTTACAAAAACAGGTGGCAGCCAGTTTGGGCCCAAGAGCCATTGTCTGCTGACCACTGGCCTAGAACATTCTTCCCCCAGACACCTGCCTGGTCTCTGTTCAGATGTTACCTCCTGAGAAAACCTCTCCTGGCCATCCATCGTCACTCTATCCCTTGACCTCCCTCTTTTTCTCTGAGCATTGATCATTTCTGGATCTATCAGTGGATCTGTTTATAGCCTGCTATCTCTCCAGTGATGGAGAATGAAGACTTTTCCCTGTTGTGTTCACGACTAGCCCGTGGCACTTAGTAGGCGCCCAGTGGATACCTGTGGGGTGAATGACTGGCCGCTGGCTCATCCATCTGTGCATGTCACCCAGCAATGCATGTGGCTCATACTTCAGGGCAGGAGGAGACTGAGAGGTCAGCCAGGTTATCAGACCACCGCCCCGCCCCAGGGAGGCTGCGTGCAAAACCGCCCTAGTCAGATCTCTCTGTCTTTTTTTCTCCCCCCTTTCTTTCTAGAATCTCCAGAGAAACCTGACAGTGAAATGCTTCTTGGTACCAATCCCAGGTCATTGTTTTGAGTTGCTACTGAGAAGATCCCATGAGCCAACGACATTCTCTCTTAGAATCTGTTAACCCTGCAGAACATTCCGCAGAAGATGTTAAGAGAGAGAAGAGGGGAAAAGCGACTCCCAAGAGCCCACCCTACGTTCCCCCCCACCACCAAACCTAACCCTAACCCTAACCTCAACCGTAAACCTAACCCTAACTCTAAGTCCTACTCAGGAGGCTGAGCAAATACCTCTCCTTGTCTAGTTATTGTGGGTCCTTGAACTCCAAACCGGTTTCTCAGTGCTGACATAGTGAAACCTGCCTTCCTATACCCCGGGGCTTCTCAGGAAGCCAAAACCTCCACCACTGCACAGCCCACAAGACTTTGCAGAGTGGATTATAATCCCCAGCCCCCATCCTCCCTCGTGATTCAAAACTCAGCTAATCTCTACTGACAGACTGGGGCTCGACGGTTCTGTTTCTCCCCAGGGCCGGGGGAGACCAGACAGGACTGTCGGCTGCAGAAATAACATAATCCCACCAAACCCACGAAGGAACCAAGCTGAAGCTTTCCCCTCCAGTGCAATCTGATGGATCGCCAGTCCGGGGCTGTTCCCCTACGCCGGCCACGCCACTCATTTTTCTACTTCCAGCTCCTCGGGACATGGAAGGAGCTCCAGATAGCCTCCCGGTTCCTTATGGCTCAGTCTCAGTGGAAGTTTGTGGCCACACTTTCTGTCCAACCGGTTCTGCCTTTTATTTTTGTTTCAGGGAGGATTATCGCCATGGTAATATCCAGGTGACAGGGACAGGAGGGGGAAGAAACCCACCTGTGTTCAACCTTTAATCCCTGAGAGCATGTCAGAAAGCAGCAGCCTTGGAAAATGAGAAATCTGGCCGCTGTTTGGTACCCATCCCAAGACAGAATAAACTAGAAAACAGCTGAGCTGCGGCCGACAGGCGGCTCTCCTGGAAGGAAACTTGGTCCCTCTGGCCTCCTCAGACACTCTGCAAATCACCCTCCATGAGGAGGCTGGCCTGCCAATGTCTTCATTTTCACAAGGAGCGTGGCAGAGCAAAGTCCATGATGAGGCAAAAAGGAAAATGGTTCTCGAATGCGTTCCAGAGAACTCTCCACGATCCAAGGGTAACCACAGCACGTGTGTCTCCTGCCCCGGCAGTGCTGGTCATTTCTATGATCGCTGTGCCAACTGCGTGGCCACCTTCTCTGCCCCTCTATCCTCCAGTGGGTGGGACAAACAACACAGAACCCAGTTCCTGGGTATTAGCTCAGCATCCCGTCCACAAACATCCTCTCTCTGCTTCTGAGGAACTGCCAGGCCCCCAAAGCTACACCTGCTCACAAAGAGCAAGAGGAAATGAGGAATTCACTGGAAACCCACCAACTAGGTTGGGATGAACCACCATAGGTACCCCTGGGGGCTACCAGCGCATACACAGGAGACAGATGGACCCAGTGGAATACAAGTTTATAAATATGAACGTCTAAGTGTAGTTACTGTTTTTAGGAAGCATCGCTTGGTTTAAATAAGCATGTGTACTCGTGAGCGTGACGAACCAGCCATCCAGCGAACATCACAGAGCAGTGGGCTTCCACAGCCAAGTCATGTCCCCAGTTCATACGCCATGCCACTGACCCTCATGTGAACCCCATCGCAGCGCCCTGTTTTTTCATTTAGTTGGTAAGGAGGCATCCACTAGATTCCTCCTCTTCTCGGTTCCACTGTGCGTAAGAGATACTCGATTTTAAAGGTTTTCAGGTTCTTGCTACCCAGGAAGGTTGGGACAAGCTAAGGGCTTTTCAACAGGAGGGCATCACAGGTGAGCAAAAATAAAGATTTTATAAAAATATAAAACAAAGATTTAATTCAGCAATGACTGGTAACACTGCAAAGAGAAAGGCTACCTGGTATCTGGTCATTTGCTAGTCAGGTTTGTAAAAGAAAAGGCAGTGGTAAGAGAGCCTGCTGTGAGGTCTGTTCTTTCCCTTATGAACCACCCGTGCAGAGGAAGCCCTGATGGGCTGAAGTTTGTCTAGAAGTTGCCAGAGCTGTACGGGTGAGGCTGGGAGAAATAAGCATCTGTCGAGGGCTCGCCTGGCCTTTCTGAAATCGATTAGAGGTGGCCAGCCCCCGCTAACCACACGATACAAGTGTGCGGGCAAACGAGGAGACCCCGTGGTTGAATCGGTAATGATTCTTGCAAATCATGGGTTTGGAGAAGGATTTTGTGGAGGGAGAGTCTCTGGGAAAAACGGTGGGATGGCTACAGACAGGCAGGCTTTCCATCAAAGCCACGTCTTCCCTGTGATGGTGGAGATGAGGGTCCTCACCTGCCTCCACGGACACAGAGTCAGTAGCTAACAGTGAGGTCCCAGAATGGACCAGACACGTCCCTTACAACGCGAGCGCGCGCGCACACACAAACACACACACACACACACACACACACACACACACACACACACAAAGTTTCAGAGCCTCATCTCCTTTGCCTGGGATTTTTCACGCTGGGGAGCTGGGTGTTACCCATGGGAACAAGTTCCTCCGAGGCCACATGTTGTTGAAACTCCTCTCCCAGGGCCGACGTCACGTCTCCCAGACACTGGCTCCCTTGGGAATGTGTGAACCGCTCCTCCAGAGCCAGGAGCGGAGGCTGGGGTGATTCATAACCTGTGCTCTCAGCCGGGTCACCTGTGGATTCGCGGTTGCCATCCATTACTCAGTCTCATCCCTGAGCCCAGGCCTGAGGCTGCTGCTTCCAGCCTGCCCTTCACTCCGAGCCGGCCCTCTCTCCTGCATCGGTCCCCAGCACACTCAGTGGGTCCCGTGAGCAGCAGGGAGTGGGGTGGGGATGGGGGTCCCAGCGGGCAGAGAGAAAAAGGCAAGAAAAAAATGCTCCCTTGGTTGAAAAATTCAAGGCTCAGCTCCACTGTCACCTCTTCTATTTTTTTGCGAATTCCTTCCATGTTTTTTCCTGATACACGTTCTAATAGTTATTATCATTATCGATGCTATCATACTGTTTTGTATCTTGTCACTTAACAGAACATCTTGAAGAAACTTCCATGTCAGCACACACTAATTTACCTCACTGTGCTTCTGTTTTACTAAAGTAGAATTGATCCACAGTATTGTTAGTTTCAGATGTACAGCAAAATGATTCACTCATACATATATTTTTTCCCGATTCTCTTCCGTTATAGGTTCTTACAAGATACTGCATATAGTTCCCTGTGCTCTACAGTAAATCCTTGTCGTTCACCTGTTTCATATATAGTGGTGTGCATCTGTTAATCCCATTCTTCTAAGTTAGCCCTCCCCCCTCCCATTTCCCCTCTGGTATCCCTAAGTTTGTTTTCTATGTCTGCACTGTCATCTTTTTTAAATCACCAACAACACTTCACTCAGGTTACTCTTCTCACCATAGCCCCTAAGTTTTGTTTCTTCTGGGGTTTGTGATTCACACATTCGAGGGTCCTGGCTGCCGTAAATCCTTTCTATAACAAGGTGGAATGAGGCATAATATAAACAGACAAATACACACGACAGGTGAAATAAAACGAGCTCCCCAAGCAAGGCTCTGTTTTCACAAGTGGGGTCCACTTGGAAAAAGGAGGAGGGACGGGGGCATGGAGAGGTGCTGGGCCTGCCCCCTGCTCTCCTGGCCCTCCCACCCCTGTTGGTACTGACCCATTCAACAACCTGGCGGGTTCTCTCCTTAAGGGACTTAAGAACACACGGCCTCTGCAAACACTTGGGGCCTGGGGGCCTGAAACTCAGCGTCTGTTTCTGAAAAAATAGCATGAACATCACCTGCAGGATTTCCAAACCTCAGACCCCATTTCCTGTTCTCTCATTTTAAAATAGCAAAGCTTTATCTTCTTTTCTGACTCTGAGTGGACTTTATTCCAATCAGCATGAAGCCTATAACTTTTGTTCTGGGTGCCCACACTCACCCTCCTTGTTTAATAATTAGTCATCTAGAACAGGGATTGGCAAACTTGCTGTAAAGGGCCAGATAGTAAATATTTTCAGCTTCGTGGGCCGTATGGTTTTTATCACAACTACTCAACTCTGCCTTGGCAGTGTGAGAGGAGCCATAGGCAATGTGCAAACAAACGGGCATGGCTAAGTTCCAATAAAGCTTTATGTAAGAACACTGAAATGTAAATCTCATCTCATTTTCACGGGGCAGAAAATGTTACTTTTTAAAAGAAAACCTTTAGTGTGAAAATGATTCTTAGCTCATGACCTATACAAAAACAGGTGGCAGGTTGGTTTTGGCCAGAGGGCTATGGTTTGCCAACCACTGTCTGGTCTAAAATCAAATATTTAAAGGGAAACCCTCTGTGAGTTCTTTCTTTTGAAAAGAAATGGAAGGATAATAAGAGCTAACGTTTATTGAGCACTTACTACATGGAAGAACTCAACGTGGAAATCTTTTTATTCTCATCATAATACTCATCGTAACACTCAAGGTAGGTAAATATTATCTCTGTTTTGTAGATGGGGAAATCGATGGGGTTATGAGAAAACAGTGGACACGTCAAGTTCACACAGCAAGGATTTGAACCCAAGCACTGGGACTGCAGACAGAGACACAAGGACACACGTGTTCAGCATCCTTGGACAACATCGTGAGAAGGAGACGATGAGAAGCAGCCACCTGTCTCACTCGGGCGTCACGTGACTAGTTCAGGAAAACCTTGCATCCCAGGCCCCACTGGGGAGGGACACCCATCTCCTTCCTGCACCAATTCCTTCTCAAACATTCTCCCAAGTGAAACAGAGCTCCGAGAGACTCCAAGAATAGCTAGCTTTGGGGTGAGGGAAGAGGGTGGTACATTTTACAAACTGTGAAGTGCTGTCTTGCAGGGTGGCTCACAGAAAGTAGAGCAGTGACGGGGCAAGTTCACTCGGGGCAGAGACGTGAACCTCAGGTCATTAGTGTCAGCTCTGGTGGGTGAACTGGCTCATTGGCTCCCGAGGTTCCACCCCCCCCCGGCTCCCCAGAAGTAGGGTTCTGCCCACTCACAGCCCCCCACGAGAGGCCTCTGCCTTTCAGCCACTTGGGTTTCCCGAATCTTCCATTTCTGCCTCTCTTCCCACGGCTGGCCTCCACCTTCTAGGCTGGATGCAAAAACGCTCTGGTGTTTCTGCCGCCACCCAGACAGAAGGGGGGCAGGGAAGAGGGCTGGGTGGCTGCTTTCCATTCCTTTTAGGCTCGCTGCCCAATTTCTCTTCCATCCCGGGCACCACGGCGCATCTGGATAGAAGATCCTCCCTTGGCGGCTCTGGTCTCACCACACCCGGTGGAAAGCCATGGATCCTGGATATAAACCTACCAGAGCGAGGGAAAGCTTCTGCTGGAGCACCGCTCTGCCCAACGGACACACACGCGGCGCTCCTGATCCTCAGGGCTTCTGGAAAAGGAGGCCCGACCCGCCGGCCTCGGCACTCTGAGGGGCCGAGCAGGCAGGAGGCAAAGCTTCTCATTATGTAAAACGCTAGGCTTTTTCCTCTTTCTCTGCATCCTGCTAGCAATTTTGTATCCGGTTTGGGAATTCCAGGAACATCTGCCATTGTCTTCTGCCCACAACCACACTGGTGCGAGCGGAGCCCCAGGGCGTGATCGTGTTCCTACCTGCCAGTTGCCCTGTCATTAGCCGTGAACTGTGCAGGGAAACATACAGAACCGCGGCCAGCAACCACACCTGCAGAATTCCACCTCGCTGCCTCATCCCGCTCAGACCCAAGGCACAAAGACCAAGTCCCTTTCCTGCAGGGGGAATCGCAGGGCGCAGAGGGCCTGTTTGAACAGCCGACATCCTCTAACCAAACAGACGGCACCTTGTCAACGCTGCACTCGCCCGGCATCTCCTTTCGTGTTAGCTTTTGAGTGGCAAGGGCAGGGGAGGCCGGGAGGAAACAGGCAAGGTGCAGCTGAGTTCAAGAAGAAGCACCAAATGAACCTCATCTACGAAACAGAAACAGACTCACAGACATAGAGAACAGACTTGTGGTGGCCAAGCGGGAGCGGGGGAGGGAGAGGGAAGGATTGGGAGTTTGGGGTTAGTAGATGCAAACTAGGTCCTACTGTAGAGCACAGGGAACTATACTCAATATCCTGTGATAAACCAGAATGGAGAATGATATTAAAAAGAATGTATATATGTGCAAAAAAAAAAAGACCAGCTTGGGTTAGTTCTATTTCAAGCAATGCAGATGGCCTCTGTTCAGATCAGACAGTGACTCTTGGGATGGAAGCACCCAAAATGCAAGGAACAGTCATCTCTGGAGCCAGCGGCTTCTTCCTGCCTCTCTGGACTTCAATCTGTAAAACGGGGTGAAACCAGAGCCTACCATTGCTTAACGAACTAGATTTTGGTGCATTTGATGTGTTTACAAGGCTGCACAGGCCACAGCCCACACTGAACCGACGGTTATGATCAGTTATTATGATAGGTCTGCATCCCCATTGCAAACCCTGTCTTTCCTCCCCCACCTGCACACTCCTGGCTCCCTTCTGTGTCCCCTGTGTCTCATCTGCCTCTACCTAGCTTATCACTGCCATGTTCTCCAGGGTCCCATCCTCACCCTCCCCTCCCCCTCATCTCCCAGACTCCCCGCTATGGGTCCACCCCAGGGCTACATCTTTCCTGGGTGTGGGTGCACATCCCCTGTCTCCCCAGCGTCCCGTGGCACAGGGAGGTTGACCATCCCTGGGCCCCGCTCCACCTTCCCCTCCATCCCATGTGCTTTCTTTGTTCATGTGTTTATTTCCCACCATCAGGCATTCGCTCAGCTCTAAAGGGAACTAGACGCCACGCATACATTTATCCCTAGGATCTGGTATTATCTGATGCAGAGAAGGAAGCCAATAAATGTTTAAATAAATAAAGCACTACCTCTGGCCTCTCTTCCTCATTTCAAATTCCCATCTCCAGCAGCCAAGAAGACATCTTCCCATGAACAACACCCAAGCAATTCCAGAAACTCATCGTAACCCCTCCTGCGTTATCCATCTCGGCTTATGCATGACACCCAGTTAGGACAAGAGAGACACCCAACAGGCTCAAATTAAATAATTAGGGAAATAGGATCCGCCTATTAGGTTAGACTTGGGCTTATACTTGTGACATCACCTTGGACGCATCCCGCTCTTAACCCCACAAGCATTCAGTCCCCACGCGGTCAATTTCGGCCCCCAACGTCGCCTGCTTCATCACCGCCTTCTCTCCACCACTGCTGAGGTCCCGTGCAGACCCTTGTTGCTGGGCCTCCCATCTACCTTCTACCCCTTGCCCACCTGCCTTCTCTCCCTCCCTAGCCTGCTGCCAGGTTGAGCCAAGCCCTAGCTCAGAAGCCTTCCAAGTTCTGCAAACTCCCAGGCCTGCCCTTTAAGATCCTCCCTCTTTCTGACCCCTCCCACTATCTTCTCCCCTCTACCTCTCCAGCCCTACCGGGTCCTAGGAAGCCCTGCCCAGATCCGCTTCTGGCCCCAGGGCTCAAAGCATGCTTCCACCTGAAATGGCCATCTTTCCGCCCCCACTCCAGCTCCGCCATGAAAGCCGGAGACCCTTCGAGGCCTCCTGAAGGCTTTTACTCCTCTCTGACAACTCTCTGCATCTCCCCTAGACACTCCTGCCTGGCACGTTCTCCCACTGAAGTTGCCCAGATGCTAAGCCTGCACTCACACACTCTACCTGTGTTATGCTGTCTGCCACCCCCTTGAAGATAGGAACCAGATCGTACCCTTCTAGAAGGGCCTAGAAGAAACGCTTTGCACATGGCAGCCACTCATACATTAGGAGTGTATATGTAGTAAGAGGACACATAAAGGTACTTTTCCTTCTTTCATGTAATGACCACTGGGATAAGCTCTGTACAGTGGGCATCAGGGTTCACATTTGCTCCCACCAGGTAGGACTCACACTTCCAGAGGCTTCTCCGTGGAGGCCTTAGGGAACAGTGGGAAACCCCGACATGCCCTTCCAGGCTCTCCAACTCCCTTCAGCTGCTGCATTCAACCATTCAGGATATTTGACCCTCATGTAAGATTTCTGTTTACACCAAGGGATAAGCGGCTACAACTTTTTAAACTATTCATGTACTTCTTAAACAAGAGAAGAGTGAGGCCCAGAGAGGGGAGGTGACTTGCCCAAAGTCACACAGCTACCGGGAGGCAGATCTACCTCCAAATCGGCCAATGGACCCGCACTTGCCAATAAGTCTACTTTCCAGAGAGCGGTCCTGCAGCTCATTGCAGGGAAGCACATGCACACACCCCAAGGGCATCACCGGGTGGGTAACTCAAGGCTTCCGCTAAGGCAGAGAGGTCTCAAACGCAGTCGTCTTCAGGGACCAGGTGGAAACCAGAAGTGAGTGAAGCTGGCTGAGCGTAAAAACGAACGAAGAGGTGACGGGAACTGTGACAAACCCGAGGACGTGGCACTTTGCGGCTCCCGGAGTCTGTAGCCAAAGAAGAAGATTGGCTCTGTCCTCAGTGACCTTTACTTTCTCAAGGAGAGTCAGAGATCCAGAACTACATGAAAGACCCACAACTGAAGTACCAGCAACTAACGCAAACCATTTTAGCACAAGGTCTACGCACAAAATGAACACACCCATACCCAGATCTCTGGGGCCCTTTGTTGGTGAATCCCACCCCTGAGAAATGCCTTTCTGGTTGAAAGATCAGTTAACAAGACAAAGAGAAGCAAGGTCAGGGATCCAGAGGTTATAATGAACGTTGGGTCTGAAACACGCCTTCTGGTACAAAATATAACTTCTAAAAGTGAGTCAATTTCAAACAGCCTACAGAAATCCCATCCTTGTATCCGCCGTGCCCATGCAGCAGTTCGGGATACAGGGTGTTCCAGGGAGAACAGACAGTAGAAACAAACCAGCCATGTTTTTCTAATAAACCTCTTAAAATGCTCTACTTAAGTAACCGCGGCTCTGATTCTAGAGTAAGAATGACAACAATAAATTAAAGCAAAAGGAGCCCCAGCGGCTTCCAGCTGGAGGCTGCTCTCTGATGCAGCATCTGAAAATTCAGACGGACGTAAGTAGGAGAAATGACCCTAGTTATCAGGGCCAGCCCATCTCCCACTTCCCTCCGCATCCCGCCCCTAAAACACAATGATTTACAGAGACTTGGGGAGGGACCTCTCGCTTCCCCTCTGCAGAATTTATTTCTCTTTAATGGGCTGCCATGCCTCCCCTTCTTTCTAATCTCTTCCTCTCCCTGCCGGCTTGCCCTCTCCTGCCTCCGCTCTCTCTGCTCTTCCAAGGGACAGTCAGTGGGGCAAGGTGGCAGGCAGCATGCTACTGGCTGAACAAAATGGTTAAAGGGACAAGCTACAGGAGAGGAAGTGGCCTCCGGCTGCAGGGGCTGGCCTGGCAGATGTGGGTTTCCCTAGGCCCCCACCTGGCTTTTACTGGGGAAAGAAACTTATTAAAGTGAGCAATCCAGCCTATGGCAAAAAATCGGAATGTAGCAGACAGTGTTGGCCACAGTGTGGGGGATGGGAGATTCAATCCCTTTAAGGGGGACACAAATGATTTATGCTCCTTGCACACGGCTCCAGGATTAATGGAGACCAGGATCTGTAATTATACAACCACTGCAATTACTCCAAATCCCTACCCTTTCTTGCTCTCACCCAGTTCTTGTCTTTTCCAATAAGCGACTGCTCTGAACCCTGGCAGCCAGAGGTTAGAAAGTGATGGAAGGTCTTAGAAGTTACATACCTGCTGGTGAAGGTTCCTACCTTGGACCGTAAGAAGGTCTCCTCTGGGGGAGAGCTGAAAAAAATCCCCAGTCCAAGTAATAAGCCACCTGTTTGTCATACGTTACAAAGCTCCTTCTTTAATATTAGTTCCTTAGATCTTTGCAGCTCTGCGAGGTCAGTGCAACTCTACTTTGTGAATGAGGAACTGAGGCTCAGAGAGCTTAGATGACTTGCCCCAGGTCACAGAGCCAGCGAGTGACAGATCTTCTTAGCCCAAGTCTAGAATGACTCCTACTTAAGTACTCCTACCAAAGTTGTTTGGGAGCAGGCAAAAAAAAAAGAAAAAGAAAAAGAAAAATATATATGTATGTATAACAGCGAAAAATGCAAAGATTAAAAGTTAAAAGAAAAGATCTAAAGGCCCATCTCAGGTGACACTAGGACAGAAACAGTCAAGCAGGCATCCTGCTAATTCACATTTTTCTTTTCAACAACAGGAGAGGATTTTCCTCCCCTCAGCATCCCAGAATTATGTGCTCTCTCTTCCCTTCAGGCCCCAAATGCCTTTTAATCTTTGCAATAGCTCTACAAGGAAGGCCGTGGGGCAGGAGATTGTCAGGGATGATGGACTCCAGATCACCTATAACTTCGTCGGAAACCTGCACGAGCTCCCTAGAGGCCAGGTAACCCAGACGGCTCCTCTGAGAGGAGTTTTCTCTGGGTGGAGCTAAAGCAAAGTCAAGGTTAGGCTGTGGTCTTCAGGCCCCAGACCCCCCGTATTCTGGGGACAGAGTCCTTGTGTTTCCACACCTGGACGTAGGCTATCTCCACCCTGGTAGACAGAAGGACACCTGGGGCTACCTGACGGAGTCGGCTGGAAGTGAAACGCGTATTTATGAAGGGTGTAGGTCCACATGAGCTGTGAGAATCTCCCAGTTCCACTGATGGTCTATATGAGGATAGACTCGAGATCAGGCGGCCAGGCACAAAGGCTCCGTCCAATGTGAGGAAACTTCAAGGCCAATCCACACCACAGGCTTGGTAGACCAGTAGATCTTCTTGCTTTTCTTTCTTTTTTTCTTTTTTGCTTTGTTCTCTTTCCCTACGGGGACTTCCATGCCAAAGTTTCTGGCTGGCTCTGACCCTCCTAAGAGCCATGGGGAAGGCTGAGTGTTCACTTTTGCCTAATCTATGCAAAGCAACCTCCTTAGGACATCAGGAAAGGCTGGTCCATTATTCTAGCTTCCAAGATGCAAGGAATGGGTCCGCAGCTGGACTTGACTGGGGTTTTGCTCATAGAGGGGAAGGCTTTGGAGAGAAAGAAAGGAAGGCTTTGGAAAGAAAGAAAGGGTAAGCACACCCTCTAAGAGAGGGTGTGCTTACCAGGGAAGCACACCCTCTCTTAGAAAATTAGGAAGTTGTGACCTTTAGTCTGGGGGTCACTCAGCTCTCATTACCTCCTGGCTACCCTCCTCCCTCAGACACCACCTGGATCCAGGTCTTATTCTCAGCTGGCTGCCCACGAAGCCCCAGCAGTGTTAACTGATCAACAAGGTAGTAATTTAGTCATATATATGCCTAAGTGTAGCCAACCCCTCTCAGGGCCTTCTGCAGGTCAAAAGAAGATTCTTTTTAGGCGAAAAGTCTCTAAAATTCAAAGGAAAGGGTTTCTCACCCTTTGCACTCTTAATCTTTTTGGTTGGATAATTCTTCATTGAGGGGGGCTACCTTGTGCACTGTAGGATGTTTAATTAGCAGCATCTAAACTGGCCTCTCCCCACTAGATGCCAGTAGCACCCCCTCTCCCCACTAAGTCGTGGCATCAAAAATGTCTCCAAACATTGCCATTCATCCCCTGGGGAGGCCAGATCGCCCCTGATTGAGAACCACTGATCTGATGGTAGAGGAGGGGGTAGAGGGGAGAATGAGAGGACCCATTTCTGAGGCCCCACCCAACTGCATCACCTGGGCAGCTGCTAACCAGGCCCGCCCATAAAACTCTGACCATAGGGCACTTTGGAAACCTCAAGGTGATACCAGCAGAGGGAATGACACGGCCTTCTACTTCAGAAGCAAAAGCCCAAGCAAAGTCCTATTTCCAGAGTCCTCAATCCTTGGCAGTGGTAAGAGAAAGAGAGACTGTGGACATGACAGCTAGACGCAAACGTTTTTGAGAAACCAAGGGCCGCTTCTCAACTCCTTGTCTTTTCAAGGACATGACTCGTCTCTTAATTGTTTTCCTTTCGGCGCCCTCCTTGTCCACCATCATCATTGCTCTTCTCTCCCTTCATCTCTTCTAAGGAAAAGTCTTGTGATGTTTCTTATTGGTAGAGGAGGAAAGAGGGACCAACCAAAAAGTTGGTTTTTATTGACCTGGGCAGGTGTCTGTCGGGCCCCTGAAATTCCCCTGGAAGCTGGAGTCAAGCTAGGACCCTGATGAAGACGCCGAGAAAACAGCAGAGGAGAAGGGCGGGAGGCAGGCCCCTGATTAATTGAGAAAACGCGCAACCGTGCCACGTTTGAATAAGATTTGCCCAGTGGAATGCAGGGCCCTTTTTTGTGTGCTCATTCGTTTGAAACAAAAGCGAATAGAGTGGACGACAAAGGGGTCAGGGGGAGGAGACACCGGTAGCCAATGGATTCCTGCGAATAGACACTGTTGAGGAAATGGAAGTGCTACGGTGACAGGCAGTCAAGAGCATCTGCGGACGAAAACTGTCCACATAAGTCCTTAAGCTCATGTTTTATTCCTGTCTCTGATGAAGAGTTTTTCCCCAAAATTTAATCACTTAAACTTCCTCTCTAGGCCAACACTGTCCAGAACTAGCCAATAATCACTGGAAATGTGACAAGTCCGAATTGAAATGTGCTGCTAAGTGTAAAATACACACTGGATTTCCCAGACTTTTTGTATGGAAAAAAGTAGACTATCTCACTAATAGATTTTTTTTTTTTTTTTGCGGTACGCGGGCCTCTCACTGTTGTGGCCTCTCCCGTTGTGGAGCACAGGCTCCGGACGCGCAGGCTCAGCGGCCATGGCTCACGGGCCCAGCCGCTCCGCGGCACGTGGGATCTTCCCAGACCGGGTCACGAACCCGTGTCCCCTGCATCGGCAGGCGGACTCTCAACCACTGCGCCACCAGGGAAGCCCCTGATAGATTTTTTTATATTGACTTCATGTTGAAATAAGGATTATATAAAATATATTATTAAAATTGATTTTGTCTGCTTCCTTTGTCTTTTTTTAAATGTGATTACTAGAAAATTTAAGATTTCATACGTGGCTTGAGTTTTATTTCTGTGGGACAGCGCTGCTCTAGGTTAATAGTTCTCAGCTGATGCTTTCTCCCTCCTCTTCTCCCTCTTCCCCTTCCTTGCAGACCTACCGCAGATTATCTGGATCCTTTTAAAGAGTGTATCAATCTTCACTCGTTGGCCCAAAACAAATGTCTCCTGCACATAAAGCACTAAGGTGGCATCTGTGTGGGATACCAAAAGGAATCCGAGTCTTGGATAGAGGACCACGGCTCTGAAGGACCTGATGCAGCCCACAGCCCTCATTTCAGAAGTGAGATTGAGACAGCTGGCCCCAGGGGGTCCACCAACACAGAGACTACAAATGGTCTCCCCTCCCAGGCCCGGCCGCCATGTTGGATTGATTCCATCTAAGCAGCTGGCGAAGCTTAGCTTCCCCTTCAACACAGAAGTGACTTTTCTGGTTCTGTTTATCTTCCTGGTGACACTAACCCTGCCACCTGCTGTCCCTCGATATATCACAGCTTTCTTTTTCCCTTCCCTGGTTAACACAAGGACTGTACATTTTCCACAGAAGAACCTGTTTTGGGTTCATCCAAGCCAGCTCCTTCCCTGGTCGAGGGCTTTGGCTGGTCAAGTCGGGGCAAGTCCAAAAAGAGAGCAATGGGAGATGGTTAAGAAAGGACATTCATCATCCCAACCTACAGCATGGCCTTGGAAGAATAATTTTCATCTAAAAAGTCCAAGTTAAGAACGTCAGTGACCAGTACCGTAACTGTAACAGGGGTTCTCAGTTGGGAGCAATTCTGACCCTACCAGGTGGCAATTGGTAACATTTGAAGACATTTTTGGTTTTCAGAACTGGGGTTGGGAAACATTACTGGGTATAGGTCAAGGGATGCCACTAAACATCCTACAATGCACAGGTTGGTGCCCCACAAAAACAGCCCCAAAAGTCAACAGTGCTGAGGTTGAGAAACTCTGACCTGGAATCCGGAGGCGACCAGCATCCTGCAACAACCACCACCACGCAGGAGCTTACTCTAATCTCTGGCATCAACAAACATCCATCCTCCCCCAACACCACCTTTCAACAAACACTCCTGGGCATGGATCCAGGAAAACCTGAAGGATCAGGGCAAGAAGAACAACTGCGAGAAGGAAAACAGTACGAACATGATTAAATAAATTAGGCCGGCTAATTACCAAGTGTCTAACTTTGCACCTGGAGCAACAGCTGGTGTTACACCGAATTGAGCAAACATCATCCCCAATCCGGGCAGGCTCTGGGCACACTGACTTGCTTCTCCCTGCCTTCTTCTGGCAAAAGACTTGGCTGAGAAAAGACTAGGCAATAAAGTCTTAGAGCAGAGGGCCCGCCCTCTGGAGGTGGGTACCACGCCACAGCTGCCCCAGATGCACCTGCACACCCCACCGAGGACATGCCCAGAAGGGACGATTGCTCAATGCAGTCAAAGCTCCTCTTGGGCTGAGATCCCAGCTTCCCAAGCTGCTGACTTTTGCAACTTAGCCAGTCTCCTGCCACCATGAGTATTGTTTGACTTTTGCTTGGGAAATATCCAAACAGAATGTGACTGCCCCTCTCTCAGCCTGTTTGAACCGCTTCTCTATTCTGTCCCTCTGGGCCGAATTGTATTTCCTTGATTTCTCAATTCTGGAAGACCTGCTATTTATTCTATGAGGCATCCCCGTGAAGACCCACAGCCCTGTGATGGTCCTCCTGGGCAGCGTGGTCTAACTGGGAGCTGCTGAGCTGGGTAGACTCTCTGGGCTACCCAGTGGCTCCGCGTGACAGCCATGCGGCAACCGCACACTGCCGCATCATACGTCTCCCCGGTGCCCGCGCTGCTTCCTCCCTGTCACCACTGAAGTGAATCACGACCATGGGGACGCAGGTAAAGAGCGGCAGAACTCCGCTCAGGGGCCACATTTCATTGTGATTTAAAACCTGCTGTCGAAGTGATTTTCCCAGATTGCACACTTTACAGGGTTGAATAGCGGCCCCCAAAAGATACGTCCACATCCTAACCCTCAGAATCTGAGACTATGTCCTTATTTGGGAAAAGGGTCTTTGCAGGTGAAATTAAGGATCTCAAGATGAGGTCCTCCTGATTACCCAGGTAGGGACTAAATCCAATGACAGGTGTCCTTACGAGAGACAGAAGAGAAGACAGACACACAGAGGAGACGGCCATGTGAAGATGGAGACAGAGGTTGAGGCGTGCTGCCACAAGCCAAGGAAAGCTTACAACCACCAGAGGCTGGAAGAGCCAAAGAAGGATGCTTCCCTAGAGCCTTCAGAAGGAGCCCAGCCCTGGTGACACCTTGATTTTGGACTTCTGGTCTCCAGGACTATGGTAGCAATTTCTTCCGACAGCCCTAGGAAACTAAACTAAGACACACGTTCAACCCCACTCCTACCTAATCAACAATGTTGCCCGTGTATATGGCTTGCTTAGCATAAACTATGGAACTCTGGGCTTGGGTCGTGTGTTCATTAATTCACTTTTATTAGACATCTATCCTAATCTCACCTCCTGGAGAGTTTCCATAATAACTCCATCAAAAATGGTCTTTACTCAGCCCTCACATACCCCTCTGCAGCCTCTGGTCCTGCTTCCAGTTTTTTCAGATCCCTTATTGCTCCCCAGCATTACCTATTTATTTGTATACTTGAAAATCACCTGTCTCCACCATTTGAATATATGCTCCTTAAGGGCAGGGGCTAGTTCTGCTTACTTACTGCTAAAAGTCCAGTAAGGAGAATGCCTAGCACATAGTAGGTTCTTAAAAATATTTGGTTGGATGAATAGAGTCATAATCCTTATCTTCAAAAGCAGAGAATCTAGAACATTCTACCGTCTTCTAATTCTAGAGCATTTTTACAAATAAAAAAGTCTTCCTACACCCTCCCTTCGGGTTACCGAGGTCTTTTATACATATCACAGTAGCTCCATGGGTTAGAAGTACATCAAGATTTGTCTTTGGAAAAAATGGGAATTTTCTCTGAAGGGAAATTCCTGTGCTCCTGGTGGCTAAAGTACATTGCCTAAAATGCCCCTAAATTTTTAGCAAATGACCAGTTTTTTTGCATCTCCCATTTCTAGCACTTTCTTTAAGAAATACAAGTTCAGATGCACGGTGAGTGATGATTTAGGGAAGAGACGGGGACTCAACACACAGAGGCCACTCTGATCAAGACTGACGCTCCCCTGAGCAGCCAGGGGCTCATAGTGGATGGTTGCCTGTAACGTTCCTGCACACCTGAGGACGTTCCTGACACTGAAGTTACAAAGAGAAGATCCAGCTGGACCTCTTCTTTAGGAATTCTAGACCCAAGAGCTCTCCATGTAAAGGAATTACACCTTTGGTCAAAAGGTGGTTGCATTTCTAGCTCAGCCCATATGACAGCAACAGGACCCAGATAACTGGCCGTAGAGAAAGCTCCGGTCTTTCTGGAAGGCATAAATTCACTCTTTCTAGCCTTTAGGTCTGCTAGTAACACCACAGAGCTTTTTTTAAGGCAGGATAATAAGTAAACAGAAGTCTTTAGGGGTTTGATGCAGAGGGGCATTAATAGGAGGAAAAGCTTGGAGAAAAGGAGAATTTGAAAGCTTTAAAGAACCTTTGACCTTCCAGAGAAAAGCCAAAAATATTATTTGCACTTCGTATGCATTCAGCTGGAATGCTTACAAAAACTGGGCAGCATAGTGACACCTTTTCCTAAGCTTTCCATCAAAAGTGGTCTTTCCACCATATTGTTTCCCCGGCCCAAGGACCATGCTGGGAAAGGAAGTCCACCCTTAAGAGACAGAGAAAAAGAACAAAGTGATCTTCATGTAACAGAATTTAAAAGTTCATTAAAATGGTTTCAAATTTATATTGCAATCAACTTTTTTTTTCAGTTTCTTTTTTAAAAATTTTATATCAGAGTATAGCTGATTTAAAATGTTGTGTTAGTTTTGGACGTCCCTGGTGGCTCAGTGGTTAAGAATCCGCCTGCCAGTGCAGGGCACATGGGTTCCATCCCTGGTCCAGGAAGATCCCACACGCCACGGAGCAACTAAGCCCGTGCACCACAACTACTGAGCCTGCGCTCTAGAGCCCACGAGCCACAACTACTGAGCCTGCATGCCACAACTACTGAAGCCTGTGCGCCTAGAGCCCATCCTCCGCAACAAGAGAAGCCACTGCAATGAGGAGCCCATGCACGGCAACAAAGAGTAGCCCCCGTTCGTCACAGCTAGAGAAAGCACGCGCACAGCAATGAAGACTCAACACAGCCAAAAATTAAATTAATTAATTTTAAAAAAAGAAATCAAAAAGGGGAATAGAAAAAAAATTTTTAAATGTTGTGTTAGTTTCAGGTGTACAGCAAAGTGATTTAGTTACACATATACATATATCTATTCTTTTTCAGATTCTTTTCCCATATAGGTTATTGCAAAGTACTGAGTTCCCTGTGCTGTACAGTAGGTCCTTGTTGGTTATCTATTTTATATATAGTAGTGTGTATATGTTAATACCAGCCTCCTAATTTATGCCCCACCCCACCTTTCCCCTTTGGTAACTGTAAATTTGTTTTCTAAGTCTGTGAGTCCGTTTCTGTTTTGTAAATAAGTTCACTTGTGTCATTTCTTTAGATTCCACATATAAGTCATCTCATATGACATTTGTCCTTCCCTGTCTGACTTACTTCACTTAGTATGATCATCTCTAGATCCATCCATGTTGCTGCAAATGGCATTATTTCATTCTTTTTTATGGCTGAGTAATATTCCATTGTATTATACATACCACATCTTCTTTATCCATTCATCTGTTGATGGACACACAGCCACCAACTTTTTAAAAACTACCACTCGTCGAGTTTTGGGGAAATATGAGAGAAGAATATTCACAATTATCTAAAAAGGCTATGAATACAGTTCTCCTTTTTTGTAGTATATATAAAGATGAAGCGGGATCTTCAGACACTTCACAGCAACATACGTCTCTACAGACTGAATGCAGAAGCAGATATGAGAATCCAGCCACATGCTATGAAGGCAGACAACGTAGAGCTTAGCAAATATAGAAAAAAAAAAATGGGGTTTCCCTGGTGGCGCAATGGTTGAGAGTCCGCCTGCCGATGCAGGGGACGCGGGTTCGTGGCCCGGTCCGGGAAGATCCCACACGCCGCGGAGCGGCTGGGCCCGTGAGCCATGGCCGCTGAGCCTGCGCGTCCGGAGCCTGTGCTCCGCAACGGGAGAGGCCACAGCAGTGAGAGGTCCGCATACCGCAAAAAAAAAAAAAAAAAAAAAAAAAAAAATGCCACTCTTCTCAATTTTTTTTTTGTTTTGGAAAATACAACTATCTTTCATAAAACAATATTATAAGGTTAAAATGCAGTAGGTTTATTATTATATCTAAATACATAATTTCTAAGAATTTCTCGGTTTTCATTTCTGACGCAGTCAATACCATAATTGTGACCAACATAAAAAAGCTCTTTGGGGCTCTCAGTAATTTAAGACTATAAAAGAGTCCTGAGACTAAGAACCACCACTATAGAAGAATACTTGACAATTTTGCTCAATAGGGAAAAAAACAGATTGTAATAGATTATGTAATAGATTATGGTAAATGTCCGTGATCTTATTTTCTTCTCTGGGTTTTTTCCCTAGTTCCAATTTTCTATGAATACACAGTGCATATTGTATTTAATGTTCTACAGATACAGCAATAGGTGAATCAGTAGATAAATGCTTTAAAAATTATTTCAGGCCTTCTCCCCTCTGGGCCTCTCTAGTGAAGTCCTAGATGGTGTCTGGTACATAATAGTAGGCTGTCAGCAGTTCTTCCAAATGGCCTGGGAGAGTTTTTCACACAAGGCCAATGACTAGTTGGCCTAGTATTATCATGTTTTAGGGAGGTCTGTCTACTTTAAAACAAAAACCAAAACAAATAAATAAAAAAATACAGGTGTATCTCATAAACCAAAGCAGCATTTAACCAACTCCTGTATTTAATAGTGTTTTCCACAATGCAAAGAACAATATTTAGAATGTATCTTCGACTTAGGCCCAGAATTAACAATTCCGAAAACAAAATCTATTTTCTTCTGGGAAGTGGGAGAGTTATCAAATACTCAAAACAACAACAACGACAATATATGATACTTGTGATTCAAACTTTTTTTAAAAAAAACTATGGGAGACAGCGGGAAAGTCATAAAACTAAACCCAGGCTGGCTGGGGCTGGGCGAGGGCTCAACTTTGAAAGAAGGTTGAGGATGAAGCTTGGATTTGTTGGCTCCCTGTGAACAGGGGAAATAAGCCTAAACAGCAATGTTCACATATCACTCGAAGATGCTGAGGAAAGAATAACTGAAAACAAAAACCAAACCTGCCTGGTCTTTGTTCACCTGGCTCTTCCTGGGTGGCCCTGAGCAACCAACTCTGAGATTTCTGATTCTGCAGTCACAAAAAGAAGGTCATGGGCGTTCCCAGAGGAGCAGGGAGAACCCGAGAGCTGAAGACCAAGGTGGCTGGTTCTACAAATTTCTGGAATGGGCGCCTTGGATTTCGGAAGCTCCAGAGACTCGGGCTGGTCCAGAGAAGGAGGTGCCCCAAACTCCGTTCTCTCCTGCACGGAGAGCCACCAGGAGACTAGGTTTGAAAACCATTCCTGTTGACATGCAAGCAGGCTGGGCATCCAGTGTTGTTTCCCCGAAGGCCCAGCGTCGCAGCCCCTGAGGCCATTTCCTGATCAGCCCCAGGGCACACAGACCCCTTCGGAGGTTTTCCACGCCACTCTCCAGGCGGCTCTGGCAGGTCCACAGGGCTCCCTGGGGCTGCATAATTAGTGGGCTCCAGACCGCCAAGCCTAGTATGCTGTGGTTCCCACCCCGAACACAGCCTCCAGCCCCCTCCCTGCCCCTCCTCGCCCTCGGTGGGTCCCCACAAGGCAGCTCTGGGGCTGCCACCACCCGCCACCCTCAAGGACGCTCTCTAATCCGCTGGCACATGCAGAGCCAGTGGACATAATGCTGCCGTCACCACCTCGGAGCCAAACTCAGTCTCACCCCATTTGGAGGCTAAGCTCTGGTGGGAGTAAGGAAGATGCAGAGCGCTAAAACGGATACTGCTCTCTCCCCGAGATCCAGTCCTGCCATCTCACTCCATCCTTCCCCCCCCCAACCACCCCCCGCCCCGCAAAATCACAAATTCCACTATCGGAAGGCAAGGTCTTAAGAGGTCATTGAGTCCATCCTCAAAATAAATGTGAAATGTCTCTCTCTGAAGGGCTGATTCCACGGCCACCCCCCTTCTAGATGTACATGGGCTGTGAATGCATGGTCACGGTCATGCATTTGACCGGCAACATTAAACGCACAACAAAACACGATCTGTAACTGTCTCCAGGCCAACCGGGTCCCTCCCCTGGGCCACATGGACACCCTACTCCCTACCCAAGCATTCGTGATGCTCTCTTCAAATCAGCCTGGAAAAGGCAAAAGAGAACACACCACTTGATGAGTTTTCCGTTTGCAAGAGTAGGGACCTGAGAAGCATACCCTCTCCTTGTGCTCTACGGTTTACTTTCAGCTTCAGCAAGCGAAAGGAGTTTTTTAAATATAATAAAAAAACAAGTTATATGAGTTTAATTAAATGCACTTATTAAAAGGGTGAAATACTTGGAGAGGCTGTTTTTGCGCTAGAGGCACGTTTTCCAGCGTGCTGTAGAGCGTCTGCATCCGTCCGCTCTAGGCAATTTTTAATACACAAATAAATCCGCACCTGACGTGCTGACAGATTATTATGCAGTGTGGCAGCCAACAAAAGTAAACACAGGGGCACGTTTTAACCTCTTGCAGTCCCAGAGCTTTCCCTGCTGGGCCCAGCTCAGGTGGATTGGGCTGCTGGCAGAGCCTTTTTGTCCAGTGAGCATCTTCCTGTCCTGGGGCCTGTCCTGTCCCTACAAACAGGGGGCTCCTCTCCCATCAGGCTGCCCGGAGTGTGGCATGAGCCAGGGGACAGGAGGTGACCAAGAGAGGGGACAGAGAGGAAGACGGGCAACACGTGGTGCACCCTGTCTTCCTTCCATCCTGTTTATACTACGGCCATGAGCTCCACGGGCTCCTGCACAGCGGGCCGGTCAGCAAGCTGCCAGGACGATCCTTCCAGCCGGCAGAGCTGGCTCTGCAGATGGCGAGCCCGGCCAGGTGTTTCTCCCAGCTTTGCCCAAAGTGCAAGTGTCGGGACAGTTACTAGAGAGCTAAAGGGGCATCAGGCTGTAGTATATTATCTCCAAGTACATTTTACCTGCAAACCCTCCAGGGTACGGCTCACTAACCCACTTACTGTTACCACAGCCACTGATGCCTCACCACTGTTATTTCCCTCGACAACCTTATTATCCTCCATGTACAGCAGCGGAAACTGATGCTTAGAAAGAGTAGGTGACTTTGCCCGAGAAATCCGTAACGTGAGCCCAAAAAGCACAAATACAGAGACACGATCACGTCAAGCTTTAACAACGCCCTGCAGACGTATTTCAGATTATGACTGCTGGAGAAATAGTCTTATTTTTTCTCTGTGGATAATATCGAGAATACATTAATTTATTTTTAAAACAACAAGAAACTTTGGGCACCATGAAATGTCATCCGATAAACAAAAAACAACTCCTGCAGTGGGTGGAAGGCTGGACCAGGTGCCCTTCAAGTACCCTGCCAACACATCTCTTTGCAGAGCTGACTGCCCTGACTCTGGGACCCACCCCCGGCCCTAGGATTTCGGGGAGAAGCTTCAGTACAAGCTTCCCATTTAGCAAGTATCTTCATTTCCATCCTGCCCCTTCAAGGCACTTGGATTGAATGCCCCCTTCCACGCTGCTTGAGAACTCTGGGATTGTGGTAAAGGAGAAAAGACTTCTCTTTGTGGTCACGCTTTCCCTCTGGTCTGGGAAGGACCAGCAAGATGTGGATCGTCACACTGAAAGCTTCTGCCGCCGGAAGCTGAGAGATCCAGTTGGCTGTTACCAGGCAGATCATCTCGCTTGTGGACATCTGTCAATCTCCTGAGTTTGGGGAATGCCCCCGCGGGCCTGCCACCTGCTACTGAAGCTGAAAATGTCTAGTCCTTCTTTCTGCAGTTTCCCTTGCATGTCGGGAGAGACCAGTGGGCTGGGGTCCCCCAGTCAGTCCCACCCATGCCTGACTTTGAGCCTGGAGCAGTAATACAAAGCAACGTTAAGTCCTGAGAAATCCTCTCTGGAGAGGATGCGGTAACAGCAGCGGCAGAAAGCATGGACTGCTTGGAAAGGCAGCGGCTCTAGTTCAGCCTCCTGCACGCAGCATCAGTGGTGTAGGCTGTGACGGAAGTGCCCAGTGATTAGAAGCGATGTCGTCATCAGACCAACTTGACAGCATTTGAGACATGTTCCTGGCCGCAGAGCCTCCAAACCTGGTTCCCCCACCCTCATGCAGATGCTGAGCTAATGCAATCTGCTTTTAATAAATCTTTTTCCAGCTTAAATTAGCCAGGGGTGATTTCTGTTGCTTGCAAACAAGAACTCTGATGGATATAGGATTCTGTACAAAAATCCTGGCATGGGTACTTGGAAATTATAACGCTGAACCTCTTAGGTTGGGTTTTTGTGTTTTTTGCCTTTATGAATTTTAACTTTGTATTGCAATAAAATATACAACAGAAAAATGCACATTTCATGAGAGTACAGCTCACTGAATTTCACAAAGTAAACATATCCGTGTAGCTAGTACTTCAGATCAAGACACAAGATCATTACCATTACTCCTGGAAGCCCTTCTTGTCAGTCAGCACCATCAACCAAGGGCAGCCACTATCCTGACTTCTAACACCTTAGATTAGCTTTGCCTGTTTTTGAACTTTATGTCTTCCTCTGGTCTGTGCATCACCTCTGTATATCTTTCACGCAACATTATGCCCAGGAGATGCATCCACGCTGTAGCTGTAGCTCACTCAGTTTTGACTGCTGTATAGTATTCCAGCGAATGAATCGACCACAGTCTTATTTATTTGTTCTACTGTGGACAGGCATTTGGGTGCTTTCTAATTTGGGGGCTATTTCAAAAAGGGCTGCTATGCACTACTTGCAATAGCCAAGACATGGAAACAACATAAATGTCCATCGACAGATGAATGGATAAAGAAGATGTGGTACATATATACAATGGAATATTACTCAGCCATAAAAAAGAATGAAATAATGCCATTTGAAGCAACATGGATGGACCTAGAGATGATCATACTAAGTGAAGTAAGTCAGACAGGGAAAGACAAATATCTGATATCACTTATATGTGGAACCTAAATATGATACAACCATAATGGAAGGGGAGAGATTTTAAAAAGAATGTATATATATGTATAACCGAATCACTTTTCTGTACAGCAGAAATTAACACAACATCGTAAATCAACTGAACTTCAATTAAAAAAATAAATAAAATATGATACAATGAACTTGTTTACAGAACAGAAATAGACTCACAGACATAGAAAACAAACTTATTATTACCAAAGGGCAAAGACAGGGGGAGGGATAAATTAGGAATTTGGGATTAACAGGAACACACTACTTCACACAGAACAGATAAACAACAAGGACCTATGTATAGCACAAGAAACTACATTCGATATCTTGTAATAACCTATAATGGAAAAGAATCTGAAAAAGAATATAGATATATGTATATGTATAACTGAATCACTTTGCTGTACACTTGAAGCTAACAAGTTTTAAATTACTCCAATAAAAAATTAGTTTTTTAAAAAGAAAAACACCGAACACGGTCAGCCACACCTATGGACCAGATCTGGCCCAAGACCCACAGGTTGCCTGTCTTCGACTCAGATGGACTCAGCGCTGTACACTCACCAGAAGAGGCCTTCTATGACCTGAATGAAAAGAACTGACTGTGAGGTCCGGGGAGCAGACAAGAACCAAGTTCCTTCTCTCTTACGTGGATGGACTCCCTCCTTACCGAGGACCCTTTCTGTCACCCTGATTAAGTCACCATTAAACTTAAAGCCCTAAACATCGTGAACGCCTTGGACAAGGTGCCTCACACCTGAAGGAGAACGGCTCTTCCTGCCCTTTGCTCTCCGTCTGGCAAGGCTGTGTCATGTAATTATTGGGGTCGCTGCCTCCACCCCCAGCCCTCGTTTCACTTGGCAGGACCCAGAGGAATCGACCACACCTGGCGAGGTGGAGCACCGCCTGAAAAACAAGGTATCCACGGAAGAAGTCATCAGTGAGAAGGCAGTCCCACTTCAGCAAGTCAGACCTACCTGCCCATCAGCCCCATTTCCAGAGGTGAGGTTTCAACACTTTACTGAACCGAGCCAGCTACTATCGCATGTAGGAAAACAGGCCAGTTGACAATTGTTTCTACTTCTCCTCCAACTATTAAGCACAGCCACCATCTCCCTGCTTCTGCCCTCACTTCCTCTATCCAACTGCCGTCAGAAAACGCAACTTGCACACGTGCAAACAGACGCACACACCCACACACTCAGCAGTTCCAAGAGTGAACAGGTGGGAACAATCTAGCAACAAACAAGGATAGAAATAAACCTGCACTTATTTTTTCCTGGCCTGGTGTCCCACTCTAGTTCCTAGTTAGGCCAGGCTCATAGTAGGCACTTAATAAACATCTGTCAAATGCCTTTTAGTTCCCAAGACAAATTTGCAAAGTCTCATATGTGCAATTAGCAAAGAAGCCAACGGCCGCTTCGGAATGACACGAGTGCTTTACCAAGGATGTGTAATCTTCGCCACACCCCGTAGGCAGGTTAGGACAGGTGTGTCCCCCCCAGACAAGAAAAGAGAAGCACAGAGGGCTGCCGAAGCCACCTGGGCAAAGGGCAGTCAGAGAGGAGAAAGGAAAAGCCTGTCCCAGACCGTCGGCCTACTTCCAGAGTGGTCACGTGTCATCTGGTGACCACGATGACGATTCAATAAATTAATAACCTAAGTGCTCAAGAAACATTAGCGACGTACCAGACACTTCACGTCATGCCCTAATGTAATTCTCACAACAACCCTCTAAGGTTTGATTGCAGAGTCGTAGGAGGATACATCGCCTGCCCAGAGACAACCTCAAGATAGTCTCACAGGCTCTCAAGTGGGGGATTTGGGGAACCATGATGCGGGGACACCTTGGCTTTGTCACGATGCGTGGGTAGGCAGGTGTCATCCCTGCTGAATACCTGCATCACGCGAGACTTTCCCTGCTTCAACACCAGCAACACCCCGGTTGAGAAACACCGGCTTGTTTGTTTTTAGCAAAGGCAGAGCCAGGAGCTGAACTGGGACAAGGCAGCCTCCAGAGCCCCTGAAATACCTACTTCTCCATCCTGCGATTTCAAAGATGGTATTCACGCCACGTGGACTGCTTCCTGGTAGGATGACTGATTGCCCTTTGGGCAGGCAACGTCTTAGAACAACTTCAGCATGGAGAGAACAGATCTTGATCGAGAACAAAAAGGGCGTCTCTCCAACAACAAAAAAAGATATTTAAGAACTATCCCCTACAGGGGATACAGCTCTGAATTTAGTGCCATGAGGATGTGTTTTATTTTATTTTTTGAAAGACAGAGGCATTGCTTCAAAGGCTGCAATGTCACAGAAGAGAGAGAATGAACAGCCTAAAGGAGGCCATGAGCGGCTCCCACATGACCAGTAAAGATGACACCTGCTCAAGGATTTGAGGGCTACGGGAGACTCTTTGTGACTCGGGTGTTCAGAGAAGGTGTCACGAAGAAAGTAGGACTTCAAAGGGGGCTTCAAAAGACAGGACTGATTCCAATCAGCGGGAGAGAAGGACAGGAGGAAAGCCGGCGTGCAGAAGTGAGAACCAGCCTCGGAGTTGAGGGGCGCTGAGAAGACCACCCTAGATGAATCACAGATTCTGTTTCAGAGCAGAAAGGGGTCAGCCTAAAAAGGGCTGGGGAAGGATTCCATCGATACCCAAGGAATTCCAATCTATCTCGTAGGATCTAGAAATCCATCACAGGTTGTGCGTAGGGGCAATGAAATTGATCGTTTCAGAAGTAAACAGACTGGACAGGGATGGGTGTGGGTGAGGGGCCAGTGAGGGGTTCTCTCAATAAATCAGGAAGAACCTCCATGAGGTAGTAGCAACTGAAACAGCCACCAAGTCCTGCCAATCCCTGCTCAATACCCCTTTCTGTGTTCAATCCCTTTCTGTGTTCAACTCATAGGAAACCTCATCGGAGACCTGACAGAAGGGGAAGGGCTGAACCTCACTTCATTGTTTAGAGTCTGGTAACCAGAAAAATGATGGCACTACTGCTTTTAAAAAATACCGAGGGGGGCTTCCCTGCTGGCGCAGTGGTTGAGAGTCCACCTGCCGATGCAGGGGACGCCGGTTCGTGCCCCAGTCCGGGAAGATCCCACGTGCCGCGGAGCAACTAAGCCCGTGTGCCTGAGCCTGCGCTCTAGAGCCCGCGAGGCACAACTACTGAAGCCCGCGCACCTACAGCCCGTGCGCTGCAACAAGAGAAGCCTCTGCAATGAGAAGCCCGTGCACTGCAACGAAGAGTAGCCCCCACTCGCCGCCACTAGAGAAAGCCCACGCACAGCAACAAAGACCCAATGCAGCCAAAAATAAATAAATTTATTTTTAAAAAAAAAAGACTAAACTTTAAAAAAAAAATACTGAGGAAGGGGAGTTTAGCCACAAAGCATTCAGCTAGAAGTATGGAGGGAATGGGAAACGGTAACGGAGGGGTCAGAGCTGTGATTCAGTCAGTCTTGTCTTTCTCAGATACAAGATGAGACCTCTCCGATGAGACCTCTCCCATCAGCCAGCGTTAGGGATCGGCAGCCTCAACTTCTTGTGCTAACATCAGGTCGGCGACTCTCACTGAAACTCGTCTCCTGATACCACAGCCTCACGCAGTCCAGCTTTGAATGCAGGCTGGCCCTGTGACTTGCTTTAACCCATAGAATGTAGCAGAAGCAATGCTGTGCTAGTTCCAGGCCTAAGTCTTAAGGAGATCTGGCAGCCGTGTAAGCAGTCATGCTGCCCTATAGGAGGGATCACGTAGAGAGACCATGTCAAGAAAGAGAAGCCCTGAAATGATCAGGATAATACAGAGAAAGGGCCGGTGTCCCAGTGACCCAGCTGAGCCCAGCCCGCAGCTGAATGAAACTTCCCAAGCAACTACCACCCAGACCAACAGAAGAATCACCCAGCCAAGCCCAGCCCAGATTCCAGAATCACGAACAATAAAAGAGTGGCTGTTTTAAGCCCCTAAGTTTTGAGGCGGTTTGTTACACAGCAGTAGATAAGTGATACACCGCCGCGAGGCCATCAGCCGTGCCAGAGTGCCCTGCTGGTCCGTGCAAAGCTCTGCGCACAAGCACGTATGTGCCTCTCCTTCGCGATGAGAAGCGTGAATATAAACGCAGCGATGCAGAATCACTGCCTCCTACAGGTGATTCTCAACTTACTGGTACCCAAGCTCAGCACAGAGCTGGCCCGAACCCTAACCCCTAGCTAGATAAACTGCAAAATGGACGCAGAGCAACCAATCTCGTTTTAATAAACTCTGGAGACGCCTGTCCAAAGCTTACTTATTCCTGCAAACCTTCCCAGGAACTCACAACCTTCAACATCAGGAAACGATCTCATCAATCTGACCCTAATCCCCGAGGCTCCTGAAGCCCATTTCCTCTGCTCCAGAATGAATGGATACCAGAGGGTCACCAAGTCAACGTTCGCCAGTTCGGCACCATCCTCAGCTTCACCCAGCTCTCCTTTCATCAAGAAGGAAGGCATCTGACTCCCGCAGATGGAGAGGCGCTGTTTCTGTTTAACAAGGACCTCCCAGGGATTTTGTTAAAATGCGGATTCTGATTCAGTAGGTCTGGGGTAGGGCCTGAGAGTTTGCATTTCCAGCAAGAAGTCCCAAATGATGCTGACGTGGTGGACCCAAGGACCACACTGCATGGCTCTCTCACGTTATAGATGTGGAGACTGAAGAGCAGAGAGAAGGTTCTGCCACTAATTTCAGGTCCCAGACCAGACTGCACACTCCCCACGGAAGGGCTGGGCTTAAACCAGGCCGGGACGTCAGGGCTGCCCTTACTCAGCTACAGAAAACCAGTTCTACTGCTGTAGCTCCCCAGCCACCTGAGAAAAGGCTTGCTGTGTTGGAATCACCCACGGAACTTACAAAAGGCAAGTTCCCAGGCTCTCCTGCTGGAGACTGACTCAGTGGGCCTGGTGTGAGGCTCTGGAAGCTGCCTTTTAAAGAGCTTCCTGTGTGATTCTGATGCACAGCTGGGTTTGGGATTATTCATCTAGACTCCCTGGGAGACACTGACCCCACGAAAGTGAGACTCAAAATTATTAACTAGCCGATATTTAGGGAGGGGTTCCTACGTTCCAGGCACTCTTCTGATTTAAGTCTGTATTAAATGACTTAAACTTCACCACAATTCTATCTGGCAAGGACTATCGCTCTTCCCATTTTACAGAGGGCAAAACCAAGGGCACAGAGCAGCTCTACAGCAGCAAAAAGTCACACCCCTAGTAAGTGGCTGAGCCACGATCAGAACCCAGGCGTTTAGTTTGAGCCCACATCGTAACCACTGTGTTCTAGTCCTCCTGTCTACAGTGAAAGTAAGCCCCTTGGAAGGTCCCAAGGGTAAGCTCTGACCCACCAGAGTAGTATTTTTCCAGGGGGAGAAATGGCAGATCTGAGTCAAACTGGGGAGACACTGGGTTAAAGCACACTGAACAGATTTCTTCCTGCAGAACTTCTGAGACTTCCCCCAGCAGATACAAGCATATTAATTTCCAAGGCGGGGGTGAGGGTGGGATGTGCATTTTGCAACATTCTCCAAGAATCCTTTTGTGCAAGAGTGGAAAGACAGAGAAAAGGGCATCTCGAGGTGCGAGAAGGATGTCGGGAAACTCCCCTTGGGAACCACGGGCCCAGAGCTGTGCTTCTCAACCTTTCAGGCACCCACGAACCACCTGGGGACCCTGTGAAAATGCAGCTTCCCATTCAGTAGGCCTGGGTGGGGCCCGAGTCTGCATTTCCAGCTGCCGACGGATGCTGAGGCTGCAACCCGCTTGGCGTGGCCAAGGCCTGGAACGCAGCGCTGGCCGGCTCTGCCCTCTTCTACCTCCCCAGACAAGCCTTATTCCAGCTCACCATCCCCAAGAGAACATCCCTTACACACGCTTCCAGGGGCTCTGGCCACCGCTTACCCCCCCAAGCCTGGAACTAGTCCACACATTGCAAGTTTCATCACAGACCCTCGGGGAATCCAGACGCTTCTAGAAAAGCATCGATCCCAAGGTCTGCACCCCAGCCCTTCTCTCTGTCTTTTCCACCCTTCGCACCCCTGCCCTGGCCTCCGAAAGCTCTCGTTCTGAAGGCGAAGTCCACTCAGCGGGCAGCCTCGCTCGCAGCAAGGGAAGCAGAGGAGGGGAAAGGAGGATAAGCAGAGAGCAAAAGGAGGCCCCGTGAGGTCTTGTGACCGGCTGGGCCTCCTGGTGCCGCCGAGATGGCAGTGCCAACGCGCAGAGCTGAAATCCTTGGCCGGTCTCCGAAGCAAACACCCAGTCCAAACAGGCCCTGGTGTGTCTCTGAACAGACTGTGTAAATAAGTGGGGGGAGGGAAAAAAAAAAAACCCAACTGGCCACAGATCCCGCTTTCAAACACGTTGAAACAAAATAATCCCTCTCTCTCTTTGCTCGCTCCCTCCCGCTCGCTCTTTTTTTAAAATTTCCACTGGTGCCGAGGCCTCAGTGGAGCCTGGCTGGCGGCTTGTTAGAGCCTGCAGCCTACCTGTCCTGCATAGGAATGAAGCCTGCGCTGCAGGCCCGGGAACCCCAGCTCCTGCCTTCAGAGTCCAGGAAACAGAGAAAAAGCTGTTCTCAGAGCTCCGCGGAGAGGGGACCCCCCCCCCACCCCGCGCAACACCACGGGGTGGGGGGGACGGAGGGGAGCAGGGCAGGCAGGGGGGAAGCGTGCTGTATGGGGCACGGTCCAATCACCCTGCCTTTTAAGCAGGGTGGCCCGGTCCCCTAACCCTCAGAATCATACCCTGCATCCACACAGCAAGCCCCTAAACAGGACGCTGATGCCCCGGAACAGAGCCGGAAATACAGAGCAGGTCAGAGGAACTCATCCCGGGGGACCCTCTCCGGGGTGTCTGAGCTCTGAGTGTGTGTACAGACAAGGGGGCAGCTTGCTTGCGGTTTGCTCCTGGGTTTGTATCGGGTTTTGACCTTTCCAAGGGCAGGGGGGCGGGGGGAGGGGACCGGGTCCATGAGTCACTGGCAGAAGAGAACCCACCTCCCCCTCTCTCTGCAAGTTCAAACAATTGAGCTGTCTTGCCCAGTTTCTTGCCAATGTCTCTTACTCAATCTTGGATCAAAAGGGCGGTGGAGAGGGAGGCCGGGAGGGGAATCCAGACGGTTCTCTGCCTCTCACATCAGGCCCAGATGTTAGAAGGGTGCTGTGGAGACAGGACCCAGAGGGGAAGGCAGGTGAAGAAACGGTGGAGGGTGATTTGAAGTGCGGAGCCCTGGGAAGCGACGCCAAAGTGAACTGGACGCGAAGGACCAACTGCAGGGAGACTTCCGACTCCTGTCGGCTCACCAGCTCTCTCCACGCTCATGCTTTAGAAATAGGGCCGTGACTCCATCCTTCACAAAGGCTCATCCCTGTAGGCGTCTCACGTTGATTATTTACAATCGTTGTTACTAAGAAGAGGCCAAACTCAGCCGGGTGAGCCCCCATCGCCCGCGGCTGGGCAGGAAGAGAAGTCTGCGTCCCGAGTCCAAGAATATCATCAAATCCTTATGAAGCATCCATTGTTGTAATTTTAAAACACTGGTTTGAAGAGCCTGTCTGAGATTATCCAGGTCTGTGGGCAGAGCTAGGGCCACACCCATTGTGGGCTTTATGCTTCCTTTTCAAAATTTAAAAAAAAAAAAAAAAAAAGCCCTTACACATGGATCTCCATTGAACATGGAGCATACACTCGGTCTGCAGTCCTAGACTCGGGACAATATACTCGAGGGAGAGCCCAGAAAACTCGGACGAGATGATCCCTTTGCTGGGAGAGATCCACCTTACCCGCTGGAGTTGAATGGCTTTTGAGTCCCAGATCGAACACACCTGTAAACGCAATGATTCTGCGAGCTCTCTCTCTCTTCCAGTGAGCTTTCGGTACCAGGCATCACGCTCGGGACTTTCTCGGCTGGGATTCTGATCCCCACAACCACCTTGTGAGGTGGACACCATGATGATCCCGTGGCACGTGGAGCCTTCGGAGATAAGCCACAGCTGGGTCACTCATGCAGGTGACAAGTGACAGTGTGCACTTCCTTCCCTCAAATCTCTCCCAGCATCGACCACCTTCTGCCTGGAAGTCCAGCTGCTTTCATTCACCTTCTATCCCGAACAGACAGAGCACCCCAAGGCAGGCACCATGGCTTATTTACTTCCAAACGGCCCTCAGCCCCCAGCTTAGCAACCGTGGAAACAGCAGACCCCTAGACAACGCTTACTGAATCAATGGATAAAAAAACTTGCAAGAGGGAAAAGGCAACTCTATCCCCTTATTCAGATATTGATTCTCTATTATGTGTCTCTCATTCTGCTGGACATGGGGACCCAGCTGACCTGAAGAGCCCTCCCTGGTCTCAGGGGCTAGGTCTGGTGATGTAGAAGGTCCTAGAGTCACAGGAATGAGCTGTGCTTGCCCAAATCCCCGAGGAGCCCTGCTGTGCTCCCTGCACTGGGAATCTGATGGAGACACAGAGCCTGCCACGGAGACGTTTATCATCTAAGGAGGGAAAACAGATCCGCAAGAGCGAGACTGGAAAATGGAATCAGAAAGTTCTGGTTTCCTAAGAGAAAGGAAGGTTCCTGAGGTCCTCAGAGGTCAAACCAGAGGGAAGCTGGCCCAGGAAGTCATCCTTACATCAGCATCCCTCCTCCTGCCCTCTCAACCTACAGTGTGTCTAAGCAGAGGCAACACGCATACCAAAAAGTGAGGACACGTGATACCACCACACACGCACCAGAATGGCTGAACCAGTCAAAGGGGACAGTGCCAAGTGTTAGAGGAACAGCCACTCACGCATTGTTGGTCAGAGCGTGAAAGGCTGCAGGCACTTTGGGGAAAGGTCTGGTGGCTTCTTATAAAACTAAACAGATACCTACTCTGTGACCCAGCGAGTCCACTCCTAGTCATTTACCCAAGAGAAATGAAAACATGTGTCCACAAGAAGTTCTGTTCAAGAACGTTCAAGGTACCTTTATTCAAAAAAGCCCCAAACAGGGGCTTGCCTGGTGGCGCAGTGGTTGAGAGTCCGCCTGCCGATGCAGGGGACGCGGGTTCGTGCCCCGGTCCGGGAAGATCCCACATGCCGCGGAGCGGCTGGGCCCGTGAGCCATGGCCGCTGAGCCTGCGCGTCCGGAGCCTGTGCTCCGCAACGATGGGAGAGGCCACAACACTGAGAGGCCCGCGTACCGCAAAAAAATAAATAAATAAATAAAATAAGGCCCCAAACTGGAAAGAGGGCAGGAACCCATCAATAGGGGGGTGGACAAACTGCGGGGCAGTCATGTGATAGAGCAGCACCCAGCAGTGAAGAGGCACTAAGCTCTGCTACATGCGATGACGCGGATGGATCTCAAGAACACTGTGCTGAGTAAAGGAGGAAGAGCTACAGCATGGAATACACACTGCATGACTCTGTTTATATGAGGTTCCCCTCAGAACCGGCAGAACTAATCTGGGGAGAAAAAGAATCAGCAGAGCCATTGCCACTGGGAGCGTGAGGGTGGGGACACACTGGCAGAGGCCACGCGGGACCTTGCTGGGGTGCTGGTAGCGTCTGTCTCTATGGGACACTTCTGATTTGTGCAGAACAGTGCATGTAAATTTCACCTTAAAACGAAACCCAAAACGCCGTGCGACCAAATATCGAATTCCAGCTAATGATATGCACGCTGTAGTATCTGGAGGGAAGCGTATGCATGCGTGTCACTTACTTTGAATGGATCAAAGAACATGGGACAGTAAGACACCTGGAAATTAGGCTGGACATGTGATAAAGCAGGCCTAGCCAAAGTCAATTATAGAATCGATGCGGTGGGTATATGGGTGCTCGACGTATGATTCTTTCAATTCGTACACATATTTGTAATTTTCCATGACAATGCAGGGCATCTCAAACAGCTTCATGTGAAAAGAACACTGATGCGGTGAGTTTTCAGAGCTGTTCACACAAACCCACGGAGTATAGATTTAGGAGGCTGGGGAGAGCCGAGAGGCAGGCCAGACCTGGGAGGCACTCAGGGCTGGGTTTAAAGCCACTTGACGTAGAGATTCACTTCGGGGTGTGGGTCAAGAGCAAAGTCAGTGCAGCCTGGGTCTGCAGTCAGTTACTCTGCACCAGATACAATTTCCCGTTCCTCGGATTAAGCACCTCTTGGACTTGAAATACCTCTCACTAAATAGCATTTCGCTGAGTTAAGTGGAAATGATTCAGAAACAAATGGGTTAAGTTTCTCGGCACACATACAGGATTGAAGCAGGAAGTAAAAAAGGGAAAAAGGAAGAAGGGACATCACGGGGCAGGGGAAGGGTCCCTGTTTCAAACTGTGCACAAAACCACCTTCTGAAAAATACTTGACTGACTCACTGATCTCCATCTCAGATACCAAGGGCTTTGGGGGCCCTCCTCTTTAATATTCAAACGACTTTGAAAAATATTTCTCCTCCTGGAAAGCAGAAGGGAGAGGAAATGCTTTGAAGCCCTCCTAGTTATTTAATTTTTTTTCCAAAGGTAAAGTGGTCTATTTTGAGCCAATATTAAATAAACATCTTCCTAAATGGTGTGTTCAAAGCCTTGGGGCCTCTGATGTCGGCTGGAGATGCTTTTTGTCTTGTGCTCTGGAGGGTGAGTGAGGATGGTGCCTCTCCTTTTGCCAAATGTTCCAGAATCACAGAACATTAGACCCAGGAAAACTAAGCAGCCCACATGCTATTACGGAGGAGAGGGAGGCTCGGACAGGCTCTAGTGACCTTTCTAGAGAGGTCAGCAGTGGCCCGGCTGCTTTCAGAATGCAGGTGGCATGGTTTCCAGGGCAGAACGTTCCATTCTCCGCAGGAAAGTGCCAGGCTCCGGCTCTGAGTTGACCATCCTGGGGTCAACCTTCCTGCACACGCGAGTTTATGGAAACATCTTTTATCGGTCACCACAAGGGATGAGGACCACAGCCACGTCCCCAGGGACACACGGAGACTTCTTAAGTACTTAGAGGTAAGGTAGGGAAAGGACATTTGAAGTCAATGCACCTTTATGAGAGAATATGGGCTGAGAGGGAGAAAGAGAAAAAAAAAAATCACACCTACGAAGGATTTTTTTCCAATTGGCCCCATTTAGACACAACACATACAAATGCAACCCGCAAAGGTTATTTGGACACAGGGCACAGGACGGTGGGAATGAACTGGGAACAGCAAAATCATGATTCTCCAATACTCAACGTTTTAGGAACGGCCCATAAATTCTTATTAAGTGAATTAACACATAAGTATACTTCACGCTCTCTTCTATCATCTAAGTGGTAATGCTTTAGTGTAGAAGTTTTCAGAAAAGATGTATTCAGGGTAAGACACAACAAACATCAGATTCTCTTAGGGACAGAGACCACCTAGGCATCCACTGTTAGTAACACAGTATTACTTCAATTAGCTCTTAAAAATGGCCTTATGAGATCAGGGTCATAAAACCCATTTTACAGATTCTGAAAAAATGATCCACAGACAAAGTAAGTAACTGGCCAAGACCACACAGCTGTATTCAAACACGGGACTCCCTGATTCCAGAGAGGCTTCATCATATGCCCTTCATCATAGACCATCTTGCCCACCTGGCTGTACCCAGAAGGAAGAACTAAAAATCCTGCAGGACTCTATGAAATCTAACGGAGCGAGAGACAGGCTATTGGATCAGAACAATGATAACAACAAAATTACATTCGTAGGCTACTTTCCTTTGCCAGACAGAATGAGCTTTATTGATTTTTTTTAACCTAAAATAACTCTCATTGGAAACTAGAAAATTAAGATCACCTATAATCACGGCACTCAGAGGTAATCTGTTAATCTTTTTTTTTTTTTTTTTTTGCGGTATGCGGGCCTCAAACTGTTGTGGCCTCTCCCGTTGTGGGGCACAGGCTCCAGACGCGCAGGCTCAGCGGCCATGGCTCACGGGCCTAGCCGCTCCGTGGCATTTTCTACCCATGTCTTTTTTCTGTTCCGGGATCCAGTCTGGGGTACCACATTGCAGTGCACGCGTATAGTTTTTAAACAGATTGCTTCTTCTCAACCGTGCGTCAGGAACATATTTCTGTATCAACGTAGAGAGATGTCCAACAGCATTTTCAACAGCTCCCTAGCTTCCCATTCTATCAGTGGGTGATACCCTCCTTTCAAAGGGCGTTTCCGTCAGTGTAGGGTAGGCAAACACCCATGCTGTGCACACCTGTCTGAGATAGCATCAGGATGAATTTCTAGAAGTACGCTGAGAGCAGGTCAAGAGTATGTCCTTCAAGACTTTTCATTCACTGGGTCACACTCTCCTCCTGAAAGCCTGAACCCACCTGCCTCCCCACCAATAGATTAGTAACTTTAACTTAGATTCATTTGGGACCATAAAAGACTGTCTTGGTAAACCAACTCTTCCACACTCTAGAGAGACAACCATGGGATGGGAAAGAGTTAATGGACTTCTAAGACAGTCATTCCCCCCCCCAAAACCAGACTGATCATTTTCAAGAGGCACCCCGAAATTACACCTTCATTCTCTCCCATTCCAACCAGCCCCACTCTTTGGGCCTGACGGACGGCGAGATTTTCAGGCCTTTGGCATTTCAGTTGTGGAGTTACTTTCGGGGTACAGGGCAACCCCTCTCTGAGTTTAATTTCCTTCTCATCGCTCTGTACTGTCTCTTGAAACTCCCCAGAAGGGAAAGCTCTGAGCAGTCTTCTGCAGTAATGCATGTAGCAGGAAGGACAAAAGGATCTGATAGTCAGCAAAGTTATATGCCTTTTTTTTTTTCCTTCTGGTGGTGAAAGGAACAGGGGGAAGGGTAGTGATTACAAAACTGCTTGCCTATCTAGAGACAGCTCAAAGAGAGCTTGAACCAGGGACCTGCCCAGCATGCTAACCGTGGCCATGGTCTCTCTTCCAAAAGAAGCCCATATTTTATCTGCAGACTCCATTCTTCAACGCAAAACACTTTGTCCCCATGCACAGCAAAATGTTATATATTTGAGATGACTGGAGGAAAAAAAAGAAAAAAAAAAAAAGGTCGCAGGGTAAGTTCAGAGAAATGGAGACCTACCCCATGCTGGGGAATTCTTAAGTGCCACCCTGGCTTGCAAAACGAAAAGAAAAGAAAAGCAAAAGAAAAAACAAGCTACTGGTCAGAGGGAACGCACTTCCATGCCAAACTCAGCTTGAATTAATACACAACACAACCTCTTAGAGGGGGAAACACTGCTTTAAACTAAGAGTCTCTTCTCTAAAGGCAACTGATTAAAAACAACAGGAAGTTAAGAATATTCTGGGAGGAGAAAGGGCTGCCCCGTGAGCCATTTCCTTCACCCCAATGTTTGCAATCTTGTCGCTCTGGTCAAGGCCACACCTTCAGGTCAGGAGGCATCAACTCTCTGAGGCTAAGGATGCCAGGTCCGTTTCCCCCAGAAGAACAATGCCCATACTCTTGGACTTATTATCTCCCTGGGGCCTCTGTGGGTCTGCTTGAGTGGCTGGGAGAACCCATTTCACTTTTGAATTCCACCTAGAAACCACAGGAGGTTCTGCCCAGGGAAGAGAAAAATCTAACTGGTTACAGGGATGTAAGGTCTGCAAAGGGGACATTCCTGTCCCTCTCTCCCAAATGGGACCCTGGCCGTTATGCAGAAGAAGCCTTCAGCTGAGGAACAGCATATAGGATCTGAGTATGAGGAAGAAATAAAATAGGCTTTCAAATAGAGGAGACGTTTTCTCCTGTTCGCTGATGAAGTACTGTCGTCATTCAAGAAGAAGGAGTTACTGCACAGAGAAACAAAGCCTCAGAAAGCAAAACACCGTTGTTCGCGTCTTCCAGGGTGAGGCAGCCCATTTCTGCTAGTGGGGTCCTTTCAGGCCAAACTGGAGATCTCTGACATTTAGGTGATTCAACCTATCAACCTTAAATTAAAACTCAGGCCATTACAAGATCAGACCTTAGGATTCGAATCACGTGAGGGTATCAGCGTGTGTTGGATCGTGAAGCGGAATTTGCAAAAAGTGACCGCGCTTCCGTGAAGCTTGACCAAAGCCCCGAGCTATAAGCAACGCTCCCTCCGTGTTGTGTTTGTTTTCTTTTAATTGTGAACACTTACGTGTGCTCAGGAGGCACAGGCTGCAACAGAAAGAGCAACTACGGACGGACCTTCGTACTGTAAATAAAACGGGCTGCTGGGATCAAATACAACCTGCCTCAAATTAAGCCCGACGTTTAGGAATAACCAGGGTGTTATGGCACTACGCAGGCTCCAGCATAAAAGGCAAACCTCTTACAGGGGTGACAGAAGTGATACCTCTGAGGGCAGAGGGAGGAGGGAACCAGGGAAACAGAGAACTTCCTGTAAGTCCCTCTACTGGCTGGGTCACCGACGCCTTAGCCAGGACGCAGACGTGGGCAGCCTGGATCCAGAACGCCACCCTGGGCCGTGCCACAGCATAGACCAAACAACATACTCCTTTGCTCAGGGGTTTTATTCCAGTCGAGGCAGGGTGGATGTTGCAGACCTCAGAGTGGGCTTGGAAGCATCTGCTGGAAAGAAGGGGGCTGAGGACCCCAGACATCCCCTTCCTCCCAGTGTCTCCAGGTCAGAGAACACAGACGGCGTACTTCAAGGACAGCCGTGCCCCTCCTTTAAAGACCGTCAGTTCCTTGTTCCTTCATATCATCTGTAATCACTCCAAGTACGTATTTACTTGCGTTGTAAGCAAATGTCTGTAAGAACTCCAGAGCGTTTTCAGTCCCTTTGAACTTGGTCTGGCAGGTTCCTCCAGTGTCCTTTCCTAGTTTGTCCCTATCCCCTCCAGCCTCCCAGAAGAGGGCTGGTTTAACCCCTGGGTCCCTCTTGCCGGTCCTTCTTACTGTGCCTACCAAGAGGTGAACAGCGAGAGGAGGGGAAGGGGAACCAGGGCATCCCTGGACCGGCCACCCAAGCCTTCAGGCTGTAGCAAACAGATGGCGTGGGCTGGTTGGGAGCTGGGCAGGACGTGGCTGAGCTCTCTGCCAATCTCCCGGGAGGGAGCTGAACTTGGCCACCCATGTGCAGAGGGCCTCATTTTGCATGCACACAACCAAGGCAGGAGGCTGGGGTCTACCAGATGGCGGAAAGGTGGACTGCAGGAGCTCTGGGATCCTCCGTCCATTCGCACATTTAACAATTAAGGAACCTGCTCTGTGCCAGGTTCTGGAGACACGGGGTGGAAGAAAACCAGCCACCACCCCCCCCCCCCCAGTCCAGTGGACGAGAGACCAGCATTAATCTAACAGATGCGGTAACGCATCTACGGCTACAAATTGAAAAGAGCCCTTGGAGGGCTGGGAACCCAGGTGGACCAGCCTCACTGACAAATGAACTTGGCCTGCAAGGGTAGAGATGAAACCCAAAGAAGCAACTTGTTGATCTGCTCTTGACTTTGGGTGAGTTCATCCTTGGAAGCCTCGACTTCCTTATCTGTAAAATGGGCCCATCTCCATGTGGCTACTGGGAGGCTTAAATGTGAAACTGCGTTTTTAAGGACTTCGCTGAAAGACAGCTCTCAATGAATGTTAACCTGCTTTATGAGGAGGACCGCTTAAAATAAAGGGATCAGGCCAAAGCCCACAGGGCCTGCCCTGAAGACTTCCTCCCTCAGCAAAGCCAAAGAGACCCACCCTCATCTCTTCCCCGGCAGACAGGCCTGGGCTTTCCCCGAATCTCGGAAGATTCTGATAGATTCTGACCCTTTGCATTCCCTGATCTAGCCCGATTCCAGGGAAAACCTCTAACCAGTCCCTTTATTTCAGTCCCAGGTCTCTTTAAGCAGCCGCTGCCAGCGCTGTGGGAGATTCGTGGTGACTCAGCCCTGGCCCCAGAGAAGCTGGAGGCTCTCTCTATCGCTCAGCCAGGATGTGGCTCTGAGCCCGCGAGCTGCTGGGAGGAGAGAAAGCTGTTCTCTCGGGCCTCCTAAAGCTCCCTCCCTTCTGTTTATCAGGCTCGCTGCATCCCCACCACCATCCCCGAGGTGCACACCGGGAGGCTGGCTGCAGCCTCCCAAGGGCTTGAAAGGCAAGACAATCGCCTGCCTGGACCCCAGGAGGGAGCTCAGCAACTGGCGGAGAAAGCAAAGACTGTTGCTGACTCCGCTTCCCTCTCCGGTTTGAAGCAGCTCATCTGAGTGTAGAGAGCTCTGCTCCGTCCCCTCCTCGCCCAGGACACAGGAGCAATGAGGGAACCTGCAAAGTGAGGGCAGGAAGCCTCGTTCCAAGCTGGTGGGCCCACAAAGTCCAGCTGCCCCACTTAGATGGTAACTGGCCTATTTCCACCCGTTTCCAAGCAACGGGACACAAAATCCATAGGAGCCTGAGCACGGAGCCAGCAAACTGGAAGAGGCACCGGGACCACTGTCGATCACACTCCCCGCATCCCAGCGAGTGGGGGGCTCAGGCTTAAGGGGGAAGAAGACGCAGTCTCTGCCCAGAGCTCAGGACCCCAAGAAACTCCTTTCAGGGCTGAAGAAGAAAAGGAAAGACTCGGCCTCCTGCAGACAAACGACAAGGTCACCCAGCGAGGGGGCAGCTCGCTCAAGGGTATTCTGCACATCCACCCTCCCCGTCCGTGGATCCCTGCTTGTCCGTGGTTTAGGGGTCTTCCAGGTGCCCACGCACAGCCGGGCCAGCCTCGGGGAGTTAGGACAAGGCTGCCCGAACCCTTCCTGCTGACATACAACTTACCTCCTCTAGTTCAGACCTCCTCTGCTTAGCAATTCCTTAAGACATTTGGGCAAAGACCTAGCAACTGTTACTCAATTCCCCTAAAAGAAAAGAAAAATCCCTTCACCTGTTTTTATCCGTCTCCCTAGGACCGCTTTCTAATTACATTATCTGAAACAATGTCACCTCAAGGGTTAAGTTCTTGGAGAGACGCCTTCCCAGGTACTCAAATCTGTAGGTAGATAGAGTTGCTAGGCTCCAAACTGAAACCTTGGGGATATTTTAGGAAGGGAGCCTGACATGAAAGATGAAAATCCACTCAACACAAAAAAAGGTGGGTTTTTCTGCATGTCAATTAGAACTTAATAAACCTGACTTTAGGAAAGTATCTACAGGTTCATCCTTCCTAAAGAAAAAATACACATATATATACACACACGTTATTAGAGAGAAAAAAGAAGGATATTGGCACATTTTTGCTTGACTGAAGTGAGGTCTTAAACTAAAAACCTCCATCGTTCAGGAAACAAAAGCGGGCTGAGTCCCAAAGGCCAAGCAAAGCAATGGACACATCCTTCTGAGGAGCCTGTAGCTGAAAGGCCAGACCTGTGTCTGCCCAGCTCCCCTGAAAGGCCCACAGACCACCAGTCAAGACTGAGAACCAGGTTCTGTGCAGGGAGAGGCCCACCCCCTCCCCTTTTTCAAAAATTCATTTTATTGAAGTACAGTTCATTTACAGTGTTGTGCCCATCTCTGCTGTACAGCCAAATGACTCAGTTACACACATACATTCTTGTTTTTATATTCTTTTCCATCATGGTCTATCACGGGATACTGAATATAGCTCCCCGCGCTCTACAGCAGGACCTTGTTTCCCTCTGCACTGCAAGACACACACGGGCTGAGGGGAAATGAGTCACAGACGTGGAACCCAGCAAGGAACTTTCACACCTCGCTCTCTACCCACAACAGCCCTCAATGCAACCCTGTGTCACGTGCCCACCAGCATCTCACAGACCGCTTCACATGCCCACGTAGTAGGTGCTCAAGAAACTTCGAAGAATTACACTAAACCTGCTGCAAAGGAAATGAAGCCACTGCCCCCCTAACACGTGAGGCCTGGGCCCTCGGGATGCATACTAACTCTCTCATACTTTCCAGACCCCACCTGTGTCACACGAGATTAATGAGTGCCGTGTCACCAACATCCCTGGGGTCGGCCTACTGGAATGGAAACAGGAATGAGGAACAGCCTTAGAACGGCAGAAATTCCCAAAAAGGTGGCAAAAGAAAAAAAAAAAGAGCAGAAATGGGGACATTTTGTTTTGTGGCTGACTTCTATAGAAGCAAGGTTTTCTCCCTGTCACAGACCAAACCATGATCTGAGTTTGGAGCTTTTCAGAATCCTGAAAAACAGCCAGTGCACCGAATTAAACAATACACTAAAACCCTGTGCACTTTCCAGAAGTTGCCCGAAGTCTAGAATGGTGAAAGCTGACGGGGAGCTGAGGGAGGGAATAATGCACGGATTTTTTTATCCTAGATTTTATTAACAATAACCAATGACTGTCCGCATCCTAAACGTCAGACCCGACACAGGGACTTATGGTTATTAGCGCATCTAATCCTCATACAGTCCTCACAGCCCTAAAGGATGGGCACTGTCATCCCTATTTTACAGGTGGAAAAACCGAGGGCTCGCAGCTAGGTGAGGGCAGAGGGAAGACTCAAAGGCCCAGCTGACTCGAAGCCCACACGCCTAATGCTGTTACACGGACTCTCTGATCACAGGTGAGGGCTCTTCTACACGATGTGCGGAGCCCCGGTGTCTGGTGAGGAACTGGTCCTAGGATCCGTCAGATTTCCAATCCAGAGGATGGAAGGATAGTAGCACTTGGCCGGATCACGGGGGTGGAAAGATGCCCAGGAGGGCCCCACCCCCACGCAGCCTTCCCCAAGCCCCACAGCTCCAGACTCTGAAGCCCACGTGCCTCTGCCCAGCCTGGCAGACAGGGAGGGCCTGGAGGGTTCCATGAAAATCAAAACGACCTCCCCCAGGAGGCAGTGGAAAGTTTCAGGTAGTAGCAGACCGCTGATGGAGCAGTCAGAGGCTCGAGCCTACCAGGACCAAGCTAAGACGACCCCAGACATCCCCAGCAACTGCCCCACTGTCCTCTGGAGGGGTCCCCCCACCCCCCGAGCAGAAGCCAAAAGTGAATCTCCGGAACCTCGAAGACATCACGCCAAGTGCAAGAAGGCAGACGCAGAAGGCCACGTAGCGTGTGACTCTGTTCACATGCAATACCCAGAACCGGCAGATCCACAGAGACAGAAAGGAGATTCGTGGTTGCCAGGGCCTACGAGGAGGGAGGGAGGCGGGGGACTGACTGCTCGCGGGTATGAGGCTTCCTTCTGGGGCGACTTTTTTAAAGTTCTGGAACTAGACAGTGGGGGAGGTTGCACAACATCGTGAATATACCTCGTGCCACCGATCGCAAGTGTCAGTTTGATGCTACAAGTATTCTACCATGATTTGGAGGCGAAAAAGTGAAACGCTAAAGAATGCTTGAACTTATTCAATCAAGCGTGAGACCCAACCATGGAGCCAGGTCTTAGCCTCTCTGAGGCTTAGAACTGGACGTTCCCCTAAGACCCTCCAATTTATAAAGTCAGTGTTTAAAGAGAGGGTGGAGTGAGCAGAGAGGACAGGAAGAGGCGTGCGAGGCAGCCAGGCTTCAGAGCCACAGGCTGCGGCAGCTCCAGACCCCGAGCCCCCCCACCCCCGCCTCCGCCCACCTGGCGGGCATCGGGGTGACTTTCTTGGGGCTGGGAGCCCAGTGCTCTCCGTCTGCACCACAGACTCAACAACGGTTTATCTGCGCTGGGCAAACAAGGCAGCAGTAAGTGGCGGAACTCTGACAATATTTAATGACGCAGGGGTGGAGGCAGCTTTGCAGGAGGCAGGAGGGCAGGCAGAAAACTCCAGGGGAAATTCCGTGGGGGGAGAGATAAAAGGGGCCCGTAAAGCAATTTTGACAGGTTAACAGACAGGTAATATTCCAACACTGTTTACTTAACCAGGCTAGCGCCGCATGCGGCCCCGATAGCCTCCGCAGCTGATGGTTTCACGGAAACAAAGATCTAGTCAGAGAAAACCAAATAACAACCAGTCAGATGCTGGCAGCCGGGCCTGCCTCTCCCCCAGCTCGGAAGCCACCCGGAGATGCTTCCTGGAGCCCGATCTGGAGAGATAACTTCCAGCGAGACGGATGTGGTACAGGAGCTGCCACCTGGGAACAGCCCCTTGGAAAGGCCGGGGCACACACGACAGGGCAAGATGCCCCCATGCCCCACCTCCCACATCAAGGCAAGCCAGTTCTGAGATTCCCAGTCCTAGAAAGACAGACTTGCTGGTCCCACCCTCTGTCCCAGGGCTGCCGGATCAGGCTATTTAGACGGCAATGAAATTCATGCCGGCTCCAAAATCCCGACTTATCCATCTAGATTCAAACGCCTGTTCTGCCAGCTCCCACCTATAATACTCAGGATAAGTTCCGGAACCTGCCTCTACTTCCTCATCTATGGAATGGGACCACAGTTCTCCCAAGGCTGTTCTAGGATTAATTATGTGTTCATGTAGTTGGTATAAATAGCAAGGCTACTGAGTACATACTTAAACAACTAATAGGAATAAATAAATAACGTGAGGGTTGAATGGACCACACTGCCTAGTGATAGTAGGTTCCCAACACATTTTAGTTTCCTTTGACAACTGCCTCTACCACCCACCTGCCCAGACTGAGAATGTGATCTGCTGAATATAGCAGAACAACTTACAGACTGGAAGGTGCTTGATTTTTTTAAAAGGGACGAAGGTTGTTCTACCTCCATCCAAGCTCTCAAAGAATGGGGGGAAAGCTCCTTATGGGGAATAAAAGAGGTGTCACCCTGGCTTAGGTACCGGAGTAAGTCACCAAAACCACCCCCCACCCTCTGACACCTTGGCAGACACACTCAGCTACTTGATACAGTTCCATGTGCCTGTATTTCTCGGAGAACGTCAAAGTTCTCAAAGCCACTGAACCAGCACGTAAGGGGTGCCAAGATTCTGACTTCATTTCCTACAGGGTTCCCTGGCCTCTGTTACAGGACACTATTCTGAGGTTGGATTATATATTTTTAGGTTATTTGGAAAATCACTGTGGCTTTAAATAAGAAAATTTTGAGTGACATCTGTCAGCCCTGATTACCATGAGTCTGCTAAGCAGCGTTTTCTTTCTTTTTCATTTTTTAAAAGTGCAATGAAGTAGGTGTTACCCAGAAAGGCTTGTAAGAGTCTAGAGGGTTGTGTATTAAACACTCTCTTGCAATGGGTCCCAAGGTGTGTACCAGAGACCTAGCTACAGGCCTGAGGTGGTGTGCCCACGAGCTGAATAGGCAAACACTGCCAGAAACATGGGGTTGGAATCAGAAGCTCCCGCAAAGAACCACAGGGGCATCTGGTCAACCTCCTTCGTTTCACCAGTGGGGAAGGAGAGGCTGAAGCGGGTAGAGGCAGGTCTCCTAAGGCTCCACCCAGCGCTCTCCAGCTTATCTGTGAGGGCCCTGCACTTCCTCTTGTCCCATAACTTGGACCAGCATGCCAGTGGGAGTTGCCTCCGGCTGTACCAGCTGAGGAATGATCTCACAAAAGGAGCCCCTCCCATGAATCTCTGTCCCACCTCTTTATCTTTAGGATGCAACCATCACCCCTACTCAAAAAGGCGCATCTTTTGTTTTTTGGTTTTGTTTTTTGGTGGTTTTTTTGGCTGCATCACCCACAGCATGTGAGAGCTCAGTTCCCCAAACAGGGATCGAACCCACACCTAAAGCGCATCTTTTATAACTGCCTCTTGGTTATTCATCATCTGAGTCTTACCTAGTAGTACAGGACTGGTAGTTTAAGAAATACCTGTGGCTACTGCAGTTTCAGTCCTGAGGGGTAGGTGCCGTCTGCAAAATGAGCTTGGAATACCTGGGCTCAGACAGTCTCTTTCTTAGAGAGCAGGGACCCCCTGGACCAAATATTTGCCAAAAGTCATCTCCACAGCCCACCACCCCCTGCAGTCACCACCAAGCTCTGTATCAGTAATTCGTAGATACCTCCCCTTGGTAGAGAAAACCATGGGGACATAGGTCGTTTGCCTCTAAGCCCTCAAGGTAGTATCTGTGCGTGCCAGGAACATGCTGGACACTCATCCTAAAGGGACAAAAAAACTGTTAAAAGAGTCAAACTTAACTTTTTTGGGCAGGGAGAGGGAGATAAGGATTGGAAACAAAGTCCGAGCTAAACTCTGGGCATTATAACCATCTGCCGATATGATTTCACAGAATCCTCCCTCTTCTCCCCACCCCGAAAAAGTTTGATCAGCATACGTTTAACGTCTGAAATTTTGTTCACCCCTCTCTCGTTAGGATGTTAATTTAGCACCTAACGCAGGAAGCAGTCAATGAATATTTGATGAGTAGATGAACACCTTTGGAAGGTAAGCGTTTTAGAGGAAACAGTGAGATGGATAAATGCATGAACGGGAGCACACACTCTGTCACAAAGCTCCTGGGACTGGAGAGGGGCTGGGAGTTCCATTCAAACTGACGGGAACACCAAGGGGGGAAAGGGGGGACTGGGGTGAACTGGGCGATTGGGACTAACATATACACACTAATATATATACAAACTAGATAACGAAGGAGAACCCGCTGTATGGCACAGGGAGCTCTACTTCACTTCGTTGTACAGTAGGAACTAACGCAACATTGTAAAACAATTGTACCCCAATAAAAAAAGTCTCTGGGCTTTGAAGCATCTTTCCCCATAGTGACCTCTGTGACATGGAGAGAGCAGGGCTGTTCTCCACGTGTCACCAAGGAGAACACTGAGCACCAGGCAGATGACAAACCTCCCCAGCGTCTCAACACGAATTCACAGGAAAGCTGGGATCAGCAGTCGCCTCACTCATCTTGCTGGGTGTTTTCGATTTCCTGAAACATTGTTTTAGAGACTTAAACCTCTCAAAAAATATATCTGCCATGGCCCAGCCAAAGCCTTCCAACAACACTAACTGAAGGGACAAGGAAATGATCCCACATCCCACCAGCCTCGCCAGCAGCTGATGCCTAAACAATGTCCCCGCGTGTGGCCTTTACACCCAGGAAAACAATCCTCATCACATTTCTGGAAATCGACAAGAGGCGGCTGGCCAAAAGAGGGAAGGATCAGACCACACCTCAAAGCTCTCTGCGCAAGGCACACCGGAAGTCAGAAACGCTTAACCCACACCTGGAAGTCCCCCAACAAGACTCCGGCTGCCTGGTCAGGAACATGGTAGGTTTTTCATACACGCGAAATTAGGAAGACTCTGGGTCCGTGGTGCACCTGCGTCAGAAGCTCTACGCTCAGGGGCCAGGTGGGGTGCAGGCGGGGTGGGGGGAGTGATGAATTGGGAGTATGGGATGAACAGATGCACACTACCATACATAAAGCAGGTAAACGGCAAGGATTTACTGTAGAGCACGGGGGACTCTATGCAGTGTCTTGTAATAAACTATAATGGAAAAGCATCGGAAGAAAGAATATAGATATACGCGTATATATGTGTATAACTGAATCACTTTGCTGTACACCTGAAACTAACACAGTGCTGTAAATCAACTATACTTCATTAAAAAAAAAAAAAAAAGCCCTATGCTCCAAATGAGATCTATTATTCAGCCTTAAAAAGGAAGGAAATTCTTTTTTTTTGCAGTACGTGGGCCTCTCACTGCCGTGGCCTCTCCCATTGCGGAGCACAGGCTCCGGACGCGCAGGCTCAGCGGCCATGGCTCACGCGCCCAGCCGCTCCGCGGCACGTGGGATCTTCCCGGAACGGGGCACGAACCCGCGTCCCCTGCATCGGCAGGCGGACTCTCAACCACTGCGCCACCAGGGAAGCCCGAAAGGAAGGAACTTCTGACACAGGCTACGGTGTCAATGAATCTTGAGGACATTATGCTCGGTGAAATAAGCCAGTCCCAAAAGGACAAATACTGTCTGATTCCACTTATATGAGGCACCTAGAGTAGCTGAATTCCTAGAGGCAGAAAGCAGAATGGGGCTTGCATGGGGCTGAGGGGGCGGGAGGAATGGAGAGCTGTTGTTTAATGCGGACAGAGTTTCCCTTTTGCCAGATGAGGAAGTTTCGTGGATGGACAGAGAGCAGTGATAGTCACACAACAATGTGAATGTACTAACACACCTGAAGTATACACCGGAAAACGTTTAGAACGGTCGATTTTGTGTTATGCACGTTTTACCACAACTATATAAATACATAATGGGAAAAATAATTCTATGCTCAAAGGGTAATCCGAGTTTCACCCACCTTCTCCCCAATCGGGCAGGAAGCAGGAAGGAAACTTCCTCAGCAGACACGGTTTCAAAGTCACGGTGCCAACTACTCTTTCACCCCAACACAAGACAGGAGCCAAGGTGAAGGGCACAAGGCCTCCCCCGACGTTCTGAGACTGTGTCCTCAAGGGGAAGCGAAAACCAACTAATCAACCCATCACCAGGCAGCTCACTGGAAAGCAGCCTTCAGTTCCGGAAACAAATGGACTCAGGAAAATCAACATGGATCGCTACCCATGAACTGTGCAAAGCCCAGAAAACTGCCACTCTTTAAAGGAGGCAGAAGAGAATGAATTAAAAACCAAGAAGGAAGAAGCAACTGAGGATAGATAAAGAAGGACCCCCTCCCCCACCACAAGAACAAGAAGGACCCCCGTGCAACCAGGAGGAAGACTTCTAGAACGTGGCTAGCCAGGCAGAGCTGACAAAGGTTTTTCAAGCATCCTCTCTCCCGCTGGGCAGGCAGGAGCTCTCTCTAGAGGAATACATTATCTTCAGCCCCTTTCTAAGAAGTCCGCTCCAAGAAAAAGAAGACATGCTTAACCAGAGATACATGCTAGAAAGGGCAGCCGGCTCTTAAAACGTGGGCCGTAAATGTGCTCGAAGGCTGATTTTGCCCTGAAAGGAAAGAAAATTTATGGTTTGTCAGATAAGTAGAAAGGAAAACCCTCAGGATGGAAACCTGGCCAGATAAAAGTCTACAAATGAGTAAAAAGTTTTCTTAAAATACAGTGTCTAAATATTTCAGCCACAAAATCGTCCTAGGATCCACCAAGCTTCATTTGTAACTCCAACCAAACGTAGCCACATCTCCACAAGAAAATATTCCTTTCTTTCTTTGTTGGACGGGTTTGTCTGTGGACCATTTAGCTGGGAGAGTGTAACCCTTCCCTTCTGCCACATTAACGGTAAGATTAACCATACAGTGGTTAAGGGAGAGAGCGGTTATTGACTAGAAGGGACAAGGTGGTACCTCCCAGATGGCTGGAAATATTCTATTTCTTGATTTGAATGGTGGTTACATGGAGGTACCCATATGGAAAAATCCACTGAGCTGTAGATTTAAGTTATTTTTTTGTTTGTTTTTAATTCATCTTTTATTGGAGTATAGTTGATTTACAATGTTGTGTTAGTTTCTGCTGTACAGCAAAGGGAATCAGTTATACATACACGTATATCCACTCTCTTTTAGATTCTATTCCCATATAGGTCATCACAGAGTACTGAAAGGAGTTCCCTGTACTATACAGGAGGTTCCCTTTTTTTTTTTTAAACATCTTTGTTGGAGTATAATTGCTTTACAATGATGTGTTAGTTTCTGCTTTATAACAAAGTGAATCAGCTATACATACACACATATCCCCATATCCCCTTCCTCTTGCATCTCCCTCCCACCTTCCCTATCCCACCCCTCTAGGTGGTCACAAAGCACACGGAGCTGATCTCCCTGTGCTATGCGGCTGCTTCCCACTAGCTATCTACTTTACATTGGGTAGTGTATATAAGTCCATGCCACTCTCTCACTTCGTCCCAGCTTACCGTTCCCCCTCCCCGTGTCAAGTCCATTCTCTACGTCTGCGTCTTTATTCCTGTCCTGCCCCTGAGTTATTCAGAAACTTTTTTTTTTAGATTCCATATATATGTGTTAGCATACGGTATTTGTTTTTCTCTTTCTGACTTACTTCACTCTGTATGACAGACTCTAGGTCCATCCACCAGGAGGTTCTTATTAGTTATCTCTTTTATATTGGGTTGGCCAAAAAGTTCGTTCGGGTTTTACATAGCGCCTGACAGACAAGAACGAACTTTTTGGCCAACCCGGTATATAGTAGTGTGCATATGTCCATCCCAATCTCCCTATTTATTTTATATATATTACTCCTTAGTAAAAAAAAAATAGACACACATGTATACATATAGATTTTCTAAAAAAAATCACCGCAGGTTTATTTTATGCCCAACCAGAGCCAAGCTGTTTGTTTAAAAGGGTCCAAATCAACAGTTACTTCATTCCCCAAGCTCCCATCTCTCCTCCCGTGAACCCCACATTCCTGTTGTCCAAGCTGGTTCTACCAACAAGCCATCTGGAGGAAAAAGAGTAACTGAAACTCAGTTCAAGTAGCTTATGTCTTGTTTGGATGGTTTTTTGCAAGATGGTAGATTGAAAGTGAGAAAAGCAACTAGAGAGCCTCACCGATCAAGCTCTCCCCGACGTGTGCTGACACCTGTCACTCGAGAACTCTAACACAAGCGTCCTCTTCCTGCACGAGAGGAAAACGTGGACGGAATATGCTGTCCTCAACACGGCAGGCTCTCAAACACCAGAATCCGTGGCTATTCGCACCTCAATTCCCTTTCCTCCAGGTGAGTCCCTCATTCGACATCCCATATTGATCAGATGCCCCCACAAGAGGACAACCATTTCTTACACAGCCTGATTTTTCAGCACCTGTCCCAGGCTTTCCCGGCTCCACTCCCCCAAATACGCTCCTATGTATAGGACCCCAAAATAGCCAAGTACTCTTAGTACTCTGTGTGGCCCAGAATAGATTATTACTTTTCATTATCTGAACACTGTGATCCTATTAACGCAGCCTAGTGTTGCAACCCTATGACTGACTTCCGGAGAATCAGCGCTCTCCCTCCCTTGCACACTTACGATTTTGCAGCAAATGTCGGACTCAACATTGCTGAGTTCTGTCTCGCTACTTTCAGCCCATCATTCCTACCCTTTGTGGTCGTTTGGAACGCGATCCTCTCTGGTGTGCCAAGTGTCCTCCTGGCTTGGGGCCATCTTTGTATAAGTCCACCACTCTCCACCCAAGCAAGATGCCAGTAGCCACCGCAGACTCCAACACGGTTCAAAACCAGCCCACCCAAACTGGGGGATGCAAACTGGGGGATGCAGACACACTTACATTTTCTAGCATCTACTCTACAATTTCAATCTCGTCCAGAAGCAGATCACAAAGGAATGTCATATTTCTTGAAATCAGGGAGCTCTGGCCTGCAGCATTTCTCTGATTGAGCAGCCCCAGAAAACTGTGGAAAGTGTGGCCAGGTAACCGCTTTCTCTCCTCCACATCCATCAATGTTACCACCAACCTCCTGCTACACAGGAGACTGTTTGCTTGTCCTTGTCTACTTCCCTCCTCCTGTCATCGCTCAGTCCCCACTGGTCTTGCTAATTTATCCTCTGGGAAATGTAACGCTTTCCCCATGGTGTATGCAGTCACCATCCCCGTGGCGGGGGGGGGGGGTCACACTGGCCCCTTGGGTCATTACAAGCACGTGTTTGTGTTCGATACAGATTCCCAGGCCTGGTCCCGGACCCACTGAGTCAGGCTCTGAGGGTGAGGCTCAGAGTTGGTGCAGCGAATCAGCCCCCGCGCAGAGAGCAACACGGCCTGGGAGACATGGGCTGAGGCTGACTCGGGTGCCCAGGCTCAGCAGAAAGAACGCCAGGTCTAACTGGTCTCCCTGGGACCGTCCATCCCATGCCCAGCTCCCCAGGGTCTCCCCTCTTCCCTTTGTGATCACGTCATTTCCCTGCTTAGTCACCCACAGCCTCCACCTTACCTGAGCACACAAATCCTCATTCTTCTGTCTGGTGCTCCATCAACCAGCTTCTCCCCCCACCTTCCTGACCTCACCTCATTCTCAACAGTCCCCCGAACCTGCAAGGCACCCCACCTCCCCACGTCCCTCCACCCGTACCACACCTCGCAGTTAAGGACCGTGAGGCTGCGTGCACAGGGCTGCTGGGCTTGGGTTCCCACGAAGTCCTCTTCACCCTCTCCGCCATTCTCTCAATGCCCGGGATGCCCCTCGCCGCCCCAATTCCGCTCATTCATTCGATGCTTTTTCAGCTCAGATACGTCGATCTGGCCTCCTCCTTTGCCCCCTCCTTGCTGCCTCCTGCCCCCAGCAGAGGTTTCACACGCTCTCCTTGGCTGGCATTCTCCTAGACAACTAGGGGGGTAGCAGCCCTCTTGGGTCCACCCAACCTCTGGCATGATAACTCTTAGAGGCCTGGACCTTTCCATTCCTTACTATGCCTGCTCACAAGGGTCCCTCCCAGCCCACCCTCCCCAAAGGTCTTCAGGTGGCCTTAGAAACCTACAGGTGCCGTCCGCAGGGAGACCTGAGGGAGGATTAACAGTCTGTCCTTGAGGACCATGCTGCATTGCACGGCCTTGGAGCATCAAAATCAGTGTGTATCCTTCAAGTCAGCTCAAGGAAAATACACCCACTGGGAAAACAGAAGCCCCCAGAGCCCCAGCACCCGCTACCAGCCCCTTTCCAGAGCTGCTCCTCCCCTGGACTTGGTCGCCTAAGGAGATCTGCATGCCTCATTGACTGCACCAGACAGAAAGGGTGGCCCTCATGGCTCCCCCTAAGGCATTCATTTGTGGTTTTTATTTATAGTCCTGCATATATCTGTGCACAAATAGATACGCCAGCCGGGAAGCATGGGCCCAGGTACACGTGCAAGTGCACACACACACACCAGAAAAAGCAACATTTATTTCTAAGTACGCACATCCCAGTTAAAGATAAGTCCATTCACTGCTTCTAGAAGCCAAGAACCTATTAAGCTTCACATTTTCAATGCCAGAAACAACCCTACAAATAAACATCTAGTCATCAGCTTTCAAAATCATACAAATGAGTGCAGATAGTAGGAATTCTAGCGAGTGTTCTTCCTTTGCTCTGAATTAATCTAAGAATTTGGAAAATGGATGGGGAACATCTGGCCTCCAGAACGGATCTGCAAAGCAGCCTGCCTCTGACAGCATGAGACCGTCTGTTCCCTCTGCGAACGAGGAACTGGCTGCCTGTACACAATACACTCAGAGACCCTTGAGCCACTTAGTAGGTCCTGAGACGTGTTCAGATAGTCTCACGGGGGTGGGGATGGAGGCCAGAGAAGATATTCCTAACGATGCGACACCCATTGGTCGCTGCGAACCACAAGGCGGCAGAATGGACAGGCCAAGAGAGAACCCAGGCTAGACTATTCCTTGTACTTTAAAATAGAACCACCTCACTCGCTGAAATTCCGCAGAAAAATACCCAGTAGTTGACGTGAGGTTTCCAGTCACTCTCTCTCCGTGCATTTGTTTCTTTTTTTCTTTTTGATTATCATGCAGGACATCAGCTCCCTGGCTGTCCCTTCTCACTCGCTCCCATGCCTATCTGGACAAAAGAATCAGAAGTCCTCTCCTATCCACCCACAAAGGCACTGGATGAAAAAAAGAAAAGTCCCTGCTGGAGCTATCTGGAGCCTGTGATACAAGAACAGAGGCTGCAATAATGTTGCAGGTTGCAGCCCATGAGTTACCCAAATGGTGGGAAAATTTTTGTTGAGCACACACAAGCCAACTGGAAGAAACGGAAAAAGTTCTCTGGCTAGAAGAGCTTGTGCCTGGACCCACGACTTAATAGAGAGGAGAGGCCAGGATATAGCATCCTCAGTAACTTGTGCCTGGGTTTAGGATGAGAGGGGGTTGGAAACCCATATTACGTATGGTCTACAATATGTCATTTCATGGTGGCATGCGTTCAATAAAGGTGACTTCCAAGAAATTTCCAGGCTGCAAAGAAATGTCCAGACCAAACCCCTAGACCTCCCAGAAGTATCGGTTCGTTTCTGTGTCTATAATCTCCCAGGAGGGTTTCGACGTTAAAACCGGAAAAGCACTTCACGGAAGAGAATGTCTTCTGCATCTTGGTTGTATCTCCTATCCTCAGCCTCTTCCCTGTATCCACCCACTCTGGCCTTTCTCCCATCCTCAGCACCCTCCCAATAAAGCCCCCCTACTACTCCAAGATATGCAGCCTAACGCCTTCCGAGGGGGTGTTAGCCTAAACTCAGAGTCGTAAGAACACAGAAGGCGTGAAAAAGCAATTTAAATTAAAAAACACACTCGCTTTGACACTCACAACACATTAGTTATCCATCATAATTACACGTCTCCGAAACTCAAATTCCAGCCATCAATTCAACCCACACTAAATTCCAATCACTCTTGAAAGGAAACATATCACCCCAGTTCAAAGCAACACAGTATATGAATATGTCAAAAATAATAGCCACGGTTTCACAAGGATAATATTAATAGTTATGTCAAGTTTTCCTTTGACAACTGTCATCCATCATAAAGTTTCTCATTCTTTAATGAAGAAATACACTAAGGATACAAGAGGAAGGAGGGAAAACTCTGACAAGGAGGGGGAGAGAAGTGACGTTAGTTATCTTATTATCAGTCAGATAATAAGAGCTAATGTTTTTTTGAGCATTACTTCCCGGATCGAGCTATGTGTTTTTACACGCACTGTCTCATGTTCTCTTCCTCGAAGCCCTTGCCCCCCAGTGTGCACCCAACTTGCTGTATTACCATTCCTTAAAGACACCCCATCAAGCCTCTGTGCTTCCGTACACGATGTTCCCTCTGCCTAAGATGCCCTTCCTGTCTCACCACCTCCCTGAAACATTCTTTGAACACCTCCTCTTATTCTTCAAGGGACACTGTCCCTAGGGAAGTCTTCCCTCTGGCCCCAGAGTCACCCATCACTCACTGTTCCCCTGGAAGTCCAGACTTCTCCCCAGCCGCTCATCACAGGTCACTGTCATCACTCATTCACCAGCCTGTCTACCCATCATCTGAGAACTGTCCTCAAGGTCACTGGTCTAAATGAACCTTTGTCTCCCCAGCATGTCACGCACAGAGCCAGGCCAACAGGACAAGCTTAACAAATATTTGCTGAATAAAAGCAACAAATGAATACATTTCTCCCATGAAGATCTACAGAGAAGAGGCTTTAGTTTTTAAAAGCAAAGCACATATCAAGACTTGTTCCAGGTACAGGTGTTTACCAGTGGAAGACACACACCTCCACCCCAGGACAGTCCGCGGGGATGGTGTCCAGCCTGCAATTTACTTAAGCAAACTTCTCCCCTGTCCATTTGTCCCAAGCAAACAACTGCTTTGCTTTTGGCTCTCTCTTGCTAAGAATTTTCAGAAAGTGAGTCTTAAAGGATTTCAGGGAAGGATGAGAGGGTCAGGCCTCACCGTATTCATCTAATAAGGCTTTAGGTCCTAAGGCCAAGCAGGGTCAGCTTGATTCTCCCCCCATCAATCCAAGGATAACAGCTTCTTCACCTGCATCTCACTGCCTGCAGGAAGCCACCCCCGGACCCAAGTCACTGGGCTGCGAGGACATTCAAACCCAGGACAGAGAGTTCTCCCTGCTTGCCGTGTGCAGAGCTGAAGGCCCTCGGGTGTGTGCACACAGCTGTCACCGTGCAGTCGGCGGGTTGTGTCTTAGGTACCTTTTCTGGAGACATTTCTTAGAGATTCTACTGGTAAGGCAGAAATCCCAGAGGGGTCGGACCACAGCACGTAGCTGTCCAGCTGGTTCTTGGATAACTGTCAGACAGAAGATCAAATCTCAGGAGCCAAGGGCACGTTCCTCTCTCCTCTTGGCCCAGAGGGCTATCCCCCCCGCCCCCGCCGCCAGCCCATCACCCCAGGCAGCCTCAGGGAGCAGGGCAGCGGGCTGGTGGGTCAGCCGCTGGGGAAGCTTACCTGGAGCAGGCCCTCAGGAGGGTAGAGAGAAAGTCAGTCATTTGGTTCCTCTGAGGCCTGTGTGTGTGTGTGTGTGTGTGTGTGTGTGTGTGTGTCATCCAGACCCCAGCCCAACCTCATTCAGGTGGGTGCTTCGGCAGACAGATGAGGGTCAGGTTCCCAGCTCTGCCCCCAGAGAGCTGTGTGCCCTAAGGCAAGTTGCGTAACTTCTCTGAATATGTTTCTTCATTCATAAAACGTAAATAACACCTACCTCCCAGAACTGTGGAAGGTATGGGGATAACCGACGCAGAACACCACCATCTGGGCATAGAATGTGGTCGATAAACACAAGCTTTATGGTATTTACATTACATCTGTAGCACTTACATTGAGTGTTTGACTCTAAGCTCCCAGAGGGCAGACTTCCTTCATTTCCTGCGAAGGGTGTTCTTAGGACAGGCCTGACGCAACACAGCACTGTTGGGAATACCATGACACACACCCAGTAATGCACAAAGGTCTCTGGGACAGGCAGACCAGAGGCTCACACAGCATCAGCCTTGGCCTCCCCGCCTGGGACAGACAGGAAATGCCAACATCCACCCAGGACCTTTTTCATCATGCTTCCCAAACTCCATCACCACGGGGCTATCTCTAGGGCCAGCATCTCCGTCCTAGCAGTAAATCCACAGGCCGGCCACCAGCATCATAAAACGGAAGCAGCAGTAACACTCGCTGAGTGCAGAGTCACCTGTGGGAGCCTCAGGGCAACGTGGGACCGCACAGTGTGTTCTCAGGATAACCACACCTTGGCTGGGACCCTGGGTGGGGACTGCTTTCATCCTGTCACCCTGATCTGCCAGGGACCACTTCTGGCTTTCACAGGCGGTGACTGACACCCATCTCAACTGGACATCTACTCCAGTAACAATGTGTGTGTGTGTGTGTGCGTGTGCGTGCGTGTGCGTGTGTGTGTGTGCGCACACGCGCGCGTGAATCTTCCAAAACTGTACTGTGCTCTCCCAGACTTTGTCACTCAGGATGGAAAGAAACGTCAGCAAATCCTAGGGAGAAAACTGATGGAGTCGGTGGACCTAAAAAGGAGACAGCTCTGGCCCACACCGATGCATCCAAAACAAAAGCCCCTCCCTACAGATCCCCAGCCCGGCAGAAAGCAAAGGCCATCACCCTGGCAACGCCGGGTCCCCTGGTTCGCCCCGAGTCCGGCCTCCTCTCGCCGGCCGTTGGCACCATCCTCACCCTCTCCAGTGGGGACAGGGTCTGAAGGGCCCGCAGGCCCCCTCGCTGATGGACTCTGCTTCCATTGAAGCTCATTCACACCCAAGTGTCACCCCGGGCACTGCCCTGTTAAGCCTCGCCCCTCGAGTGTCCAGTGAAAGGACTTTCTCTTCCTGAAGGAATCCGCAGAGGTACAGCGACAAGGAGACGGGGGCCCTTAGGCGTGGGAGCCCCAGAAGTCGCCCCGACCTTTCACCCTGCCTGGGGGCCTTTCTCTGCCTCTCCTCCCAGCTCCCCTTGCAGGGGAGATGCTCTGTCTCCAGGCATCGCCCAGTCTCATGCCCTGGGTCACGTCTTCTAGTGTCCGTGTTCTTTTCGCCTCCAGGGGTGAGATTCTCCACACACATGCAAGTGCACGCACGTGACACACACACACACACACACACACACACACACGCCTGGAGGCGTGTTCTCCATTCGTGGGAACAAGACATGATGATACCTTTATTTTTCATGTCTTATGACCACAGTGGAGCATGACCATTGCGGAACGCTCTGCTCCTTTGTTCAGAACTCCAGGGTTGTTTACGGTACGGCTTCTCACGCGGGGAACGGGTCCCCTGACTTTCGGAGGAAGACACCCGCAAAGCTCTTGCAAGGCCGGGATGAGCTGCCTCGGGCCCGATGCCTCCGCGTCCAAACCCACGGGGATGGCGGTGTAATGGGAAAGGGTGAGGGCGGAGTGGAGAGCACCAACCACTCAGCAAGATGGTTCCGAGGCCGCAGCTCCGGGTCCCGGGGGCTGCGCCAGTGCCTGACATCCGGGCGACTTCGGGCACGGGACCATGACCTCTCCGGGTCTCACCTCCCACCACGGGGATCACGACAGTGCCAGCGCTGGGCCCTTGTGAGGGTTAACTGGAGTCATCTCCACGAAGCCCTCAGCACCGCGGCTGGCTCATGGGAAGCGTTCAATAACCACCGGCTCTGAAGAAGTTACCATCCGTTATCTAAACGTCCCTCTCAGCCACCCGAGGGACGGACCGCGGGGCGTCTGCTCCATCCGTGGCCCATCGAACTGAAGCCGAGCGCGGGCGTGATCCGCCCGAGAGCACGGAGCACGAGGCCGGCGGGGCCGGGCTGTGGGCACTGCTGCGCGTGGCTGCGGAGGGCTGTCCCCGCCATCCGGCCCCAGGGCCACCGCCAGCCAGGGGACCTGACTGCCACCTTCCCTGGGCCTTCAGGGCTCTGGTTCCTCTGTCCCTGTCCCCTGAGTCCTGAGAAACCACCTACCCCCAGAAGGCAGCCAGGCAGCAGGAACTTTTTGAAAAAGAAGGAAAAAAGAGATGCACGCTTTCCTCCTCCGGAGTAGCTACCCCGCTGCCCACAGAGGAGACGAGCTCTCCAGGCCTGCCCTCTGCCGCTCTGGGTGGGCACACGGCTTGCTGAGTCCCGCACGGCGGCCTCCCTCGGAGCTGCCGAAAGACATCAGCTCGGGCCACCCCGTAGCGCCCGCCCTGGGAGGGGAGCAGCCCTGGGGGAAGCAGCCTGGAGCCCCTACACAGGCCTGCTGCATTTGTCCCGCAGCCCTCCAGAGGGGCAGGAGCCTGATTCTGTGACCCCTGAGCCCCGCCTCTCCGGCCCCAGACCCCAGGCAGCTGGGGAAGGCTCCCACCGACGTGCAGAGAGATGCCAGGAGACACGAGGCAGGAGGCAGCTCGGAGCTCGGAGGCCTGGACGCTGCCCTGGGGGCTCCCCAGAGCTGCAGATCCGAGAGGGGGCTGCTCCCTTTGCGACCCGAAACCAACCGGGCCAAAGAACCCCATCTGCGCGATCCTGCCCTCCCTGGAAGCTACAGTTGCAGCATCCTTTTCCAAATGTCTGAATCATGGCTTCCATGAGAACTTTTCAGGCAGGAACCTAACTGACAGCCGCCTGCATGTAAAACTTCAAAAGTGGACCCACTTCTGTGTGACTTTCAGAAGCCGGCTTGCCAGGGGAACACGTACACCGCATATTAAATTTAAAAGCCCAGCCATTCACTCCAGCGAATAAACTGATCCCGTGAGGGGCATGACGGGCGACAGGGCTGTGCAGCGAATGACAGTAAATCCTGGAACGAAATATTAAAACATACAAGAGTCCTTTTCTAGGTGAAAAATCGTGGCTGCTTTTTATCTCCTTCTTTGTGTTTTTCAGCATTTTATCAAAGCCCACTGCAGAACGTTTGGAGTCGGATAAAAAGCTCCTCTTTGAAACGCCTCCTTTTTTCTTCTTAATTTTCTTCTCTTACATTCCACTCCGGCCAGCTCGCTTGAACTGGGTGTTCAAACACCTTTCTCTCCCAAGCACAAGCCCTAAGAGGCATTTTCCTGGAGCAACGTTAGGGCAACGGGGAAGCTTAAACAGAAGAAACAGACCAGACCAGCCATTTCTCCCTTCAATTCCTCCCCCAAATCAGAGTAGAGATTAAATTCAACTGCATGGCTTCAGGGCTCGGGGTAACTGACCTGGTAAATAGCTATTGGTGAGACCGCAGAAACGTGGTACAAGCACATAAACAAATGAAAACAAGAAAGAAAGATGGTTTAAGAAGAATAAAACCAGTGGCAAGGGTCCTCTGCATGGCCAGGCCAAGGAGGGAAAAACTGTGCCAAAGACCCGAGCTTCTTCCCTCGGGGGTAGTCAGTGGGGAGGCCCTGGGCGCTGAGCAGCGCCTTTGTGCTCCCGGGAAAACTGGCCGGAGGGGAGGGCGGGGGTGCTGCGCCCCACAAGCCGGACAGAGCCAGGCGCCTGGGGTTACCGGGCAGTCTGGCCCCCGAGGCGGCGGCAAACGCACCGCCCGCGCCTGGTGGAGCCACAGCGCCATCATGCGGCCGCTTGGAGAACAGCCGCGCAGGACTCAGGGAAGAGGACCATGACTCCCAGCCTCAACGGGCCCTGGGTAGGGTCTGGAGCCAGGCCTGGGCCCACCAAGCTGTCACTCCCGGCCCCGAGGCAGAAGCCTGAAGACGGACACCAGCTGTCCAGGCACGCTACACAACCCAGGTCCGGCCTGGAACCGGCGGCCCCAGAGGATGCTCTGGGGCTGCTTCTGCAATCCCAGACCCGACCCACCCCTCTCCTCCAGCAGCTTACTCCAAGTGAAAAAGGTTTTGCTTCCCCAAAAGAGTGGGGTCAGAGGAAAGGGGAGGTCTGATGGGCAGCAGGACTGCCGGTCACACCACCCAGGGTGGCACGGAGGCACACACAGCAGTGCATCGGGAATTCAGCCTCAGGCCTGTGAGACGGGCCACTGGTACACGTGACCCCAGAGAGTCTGGGCTACAACCTAGAACACGTCTCTCCCGGAACACAGCCCACGATCCCGTGTGCCTCCCAGGATAGAATCTGGTCCTCAGAAACAAACGCTGGGATTATGGGGGAACTAACTCAAGGACATGGGATCTCCATCTTAGTCCACTGGAGGAACCTGACACAGGAAAAAAAAGAAAATCCTTAGAACGCCAGCCGGGAATATACATATTACTAAGAATATTACATAACAGGAAACCATAGCAAAGGCATTGAGCAAATCACTTTATACACATCATCTTATTTAATCTTTGCAGCCACCTTGGAAGACGGGCACTTTTATGATTTCTGTTTTACAGAAAAGGAAAGGGAAGTACCCAGAGGTTAACTAACTTGCCCAGGTCTGCAGCTGGCAAGCGGCAAAGCCAGGCCTGGATCTCGGAGCCTGGAGCCCGCTCCTTTGCTTACTGCCTCCTCAGTTCCGTCTTTCCACCCAGCTCCCCGTCCCGAGAACGAATCCAGGTTTTGTGGGACCTGAAGCTCTTACATTTTTCTGGAGGGAGGGGCAGTTTCTTTAAGAAAAATAATGAGGTTATAAATACACATGAGCGTTTAAATCCACACCCCGGTGCAGGGCTCGGAGGGCCCCTGTAGGTGAGGGGCTGTTGCTTCATTATCTCCAGGGCAGTTCCACCTCTGCTCTCCTCCACCGTCCCCTGCAGCTGGCTTTCCTGAATCACTGCATTCACCCCTCCCGGCCTCTGCTCAGGGGCCCTGCAGCTGACATCCACGCCCAGCTCATACCTGAAACTGCTTTCACTCAAGGTCACCCAATGACACCCCAACTGCCAAGTGCGATGAGTACTCTGCAGCCCTTCCCTCCTGGAGGAATTTGCAGCCCCGAGGACATTTCCCCTTCTGGAGACTCTTCTAGCATGTTGGACGCTACCCTCTCCCGGCTCTCCTCTTGCCATCTGGCCACTCTTTCTCTGTGTTCCTCATTGGTGGAATTTCTGTCGCCTGTTCCCAAAATGTCCTGGTGAGCATGGGCAGAGGAATGAGGGTGACCTCAGAGACAAGCCAAACCCAAGGCTGCACCCCCGACCCCTGGCTAAGAGCTGTGTGACCGTCAGCAAACTAGTCACCCTCTCTGAGCTCACTGTCTCTTCTGCATAATTAGGATTATACACCATAAATTATTTAGAAGGTTAAATGAGATAATATATGTAATATGCTTAGTAGGATGCCAGACACACAGTAGGGCTCCATGATCACTGAAAGCCATGGTCAGCCCTGAGCACTAGATTACTATTTCCAGCACCTACAGGATTATCTCACCCATGGGGCCCTCCCAGGAACTCAGCTTGTCTAAAGGAGTTCTTCTCACCGCCCACAGGGCCCCCCTCCCATTTTTCTGCTGATTTCTGAATGGCATCACTGACTATTTGGCAGGGAGACAAGACAGCCAGGACCCATCCTGAATCCACCCTCCACACACCCAACATCTCCCTGGATCCACACCGAGGGTCCCCCTCAAGCCACACCATCCTATCCCACTTGTGCCCACGTTCTCCTGATCTCGCCCTTGGACCTCTGACCCGCCTCCTAGATGAGGGGCTTCTCTGCTGCCCCAACCCATCCTCCTTGCCAGAAGGCTGAGCACCCTCAAACCATCTCCGATCACGCTATCTCTCTACTTAAAACCCTGCAATGTCTTTCCTTTTCCATCAGTATGAAGTTCAACCCGACCACAAAGCCCAGGATTCTCAGGCTCCTGTCGCCCACGTGTTTGCATCATCTCCCCCTAAACCCGTGAAGGATTCTCCTAAAGGATTCTCCCCTAAAGGATCCGCTCGGACATCCCAAACTGTCCACACTTCCTCGCCCCTCTGTGCCTGTGCCCGCACGAGTCCACCACCTGGAATGTCCACCCCTTTCTCTACCCACCACCTTCAGAGCCCAGTTCAAATGTCACCTCCTCTTGGAAGCCTGCCAGGATGCCCCCTCAAAGTTCAGGACCAATTCTCTGTGCATCCTGTGTATACCCAGATCACAATGCTATTCGAACCCTACAAAAGGAGTATTTACTTCTTGTTTCAGAGGCTATGTGGTAAGTTCTCTGAGAGAACCAACATCTTAAAAGAAAAGAGAGTGCAGTGGTCAAGAGGGTGGCTTCTGGAATCAGACACCCTGGGGACAAATCTAGCTCTATTTATCCTGTTGCCACAGCTGGGTGAAGTTACATCACTTCTCCGGCTTCCGTTTTCTCATCTATCTCATGGGATGAGGATGGGATGTCCCTTAGAGGGGGTCGGAGGGATGAAGTGGCTTAGGACAGTGCCTGACACAAGCCAACGCGGACCGAGAGAAGTAAAACGCCAGCCCCCTACAATCTTAAATCCTCTAGTAGCCACACTGAAGAGGTTGAAAAAGAGCCAGCTGAAATTAATTTTAATCATGTTTATTTAATCCAATAAATCTCAAATCTTATCGTTTCAACATAAAATCAATATTTTTAAAAACTATACATGAGCTCTTTTACGTTGCTTTTATGTTGCTTTCTCCCCACTAAGCCTCTGAAATCCAGTGTGCATTTTCCACTTAGAGCACATCTCAGTTCACACGAGCCACACCTGACCTGCTCCCAGGCCACGGGCGGCTCCTGGCTGCTGTCGTGGGCAGCGTGTTCTGGGTGACAACCCCGCCCGCCCACGGAGAGGCCTCCTGGAAGCTTGTGCCTGGTTTCCTCCAGACTCCACCCCACACGCCTTTTCCCTTTGCTGATTCTGCTCTTATCACCCACTGGAAGAGCCATGAGCACAACTCCGTCGAACCCAGAGAGCTCCTTGGATGCAGGTTTTTCAGCACAGCACGTTCACTCTGGTCTGCAAAGCTGGATGGTCCCTCCTGCCTCTGTGCCCTCCCCATTCCTAATGCACAGCCCAAGCTTAACCCACAACCATCAGAGGCAACCATACATTTACATTTCTGAGCCAGCGTCAGACAGGGGCGTCCACTTTTATTCAGCTCTGCCTCCCAAGGCCCAGCACATCACTCCGGAGGGGAATTAACTATTTCCTGAATGTTAATCACATGTACTCTCTATTCCAGTTGCCTTTATAGCTGAGGGTACGATAAGCTAACATAAAGAGTTTTAAGCCTACAGCGTCATAAGCGAGAGTTTTTATTCATTCCTTCCCAAGACACAGGTGCTATTCTTTCCATTTCACTGATGACTCAGAGAATTTGCCCAAGGTCACTCAGTGAGTGCATCCTGCCCAAAACACATTTATGATGTGGCAAACACTAATTACTCTTATTTTCAAACCAATAAAAGGTGAGCATTCAATGTCCAGGCTGGCTGTGCAGTGCCGTCTGCTTGGTCAAGGCTGGCTTGTGAACAGCCATGACTTCCGTCTTGCTGCGCACCTCTCTCACTCTCCCTCTTTCTCTCTCTTCTCCGGCTGCTGCAGTGTGGCCTGCCCCATCGAAGGGCCCTCAGTCCAACAGCCTGCAAGGAACCCAATCTGGCCAACCACCGCTGAGTGAGCCTGGGGATGGACCCTGCCCCACTCGAACCATCAGATGAGTGCAGCCCAGTCATCACCTTGACCGCAGCCTCCTGAGAAACCCTGAGGCCCAGGACACAGCTAAGCTGCGCCCACATTCCTGCTCCACAGAAACATAAGGTGATAATTGTTTTGAACTGCTGAGCTTAGGGAGATCCTCATGTAGCATTTCCTTCTCTCTGGAGAATTGCTGGTGTGGAGCCAACAAGCCTTTATATCATTCACCTAAGTGCCTGGAGGGTCAGGAGCTCTGCCATCCCATAAACCTTTGAGCCAGTTGGGGTGGAAACACCTGGGAAAAGAGCATCTCCTTCAGACCCTGAAGCCCCCACTTTACCCAGCTCTCCTCACACCTCCTCAGATCCATCCCTTATTAGCACCTTCCCCTTTTATACACACACGCACACACACACACACACACACACACACACACACACACACACACTGGCCCCAAGGGTGCATCTGCCTCACAATTTATGATCCAATTACAAAAGCCATCAGCACCACGCATGTGTGTATTAAATACAAGCCAGTGAAATCTCAGCGGCAGAAAAACACAGAAGGGGAGGCGGGGAGGGGTACGCCTCTGTGCAGGTGGTCCAGGAGGGGTCACAGGAGATACCTCCCCGAAACTTTAAAAAAATAAGAAAAAGCGCTTCCTGCGAAGCATCAAACTAATTAAGTCAGGGGATAAAGAGAGAAGACAGTCCCCCAGACGGGTGGCATTGGGGTGCTTAGCGGGTCACACTGATGCGGCGAAAGCCGGCGACCCGGAGGCAGTGGCCTCTGTGCACACAACTCACACAGGCGTGCACACCTTCCAATACGTGTGCACGCCCACCCCTCACGCGTGCACTCACCCGCCATGCACGCACTCACGCACCTGCGCACACGTGGACTCACGCATGTGCACTCCCAGGTATGCGTGTGCACATCCCGTCTACACACACAATCGCACGGATACACACCTGCACTGAGACTCAGTGCACACACACACACACGTGCACACACTCACCCCAGGTTCAAAGAGCCAACCCAGGCAGTGCTTGCTCAGTTCCAGCTGGGGAAGAAGAGGCTGTTTCTTAGACACTTGAGGGCACGTCTCTCTAATCACTAACCCCACGTTCACCCGGCAATGGCCTGGATGCTACAGTGTGGCCTCTTAGATGCCTTGAAACCAAAGACGCTGCTGCAGCAGAAACCCCAAGAATTCCAACACGGGAGAAGGAAGGTTCCTGCTGTCGGAAGAGCTATCCACAGCCCTCCTGCCCCCCCCCAGGGCCATTCTGTCCCCAGACACCCGGTCATCTCCAATCCTGATGGAGTCAGGGCCCATGACACCAATTCCCAGACCCTGGAGAACGGCAGGCCCACTGCAGTGAGGCCTCCGACCCCTCAGCACTTCCTCTCAGCCCAGGCACCATTGAATGCTGGGTGAGCTGGGGGCAGGGGGGCAAGAAGAGGCCAAGTGGAGGAGTGCAGGGTGGCTCTCTGTACCCAAGGTCCCCTCAAGGTGCCACCGTGGATGCCAGGGAAATCACTGAAGCTGAAACTGGGTAAGTCCGCGCTGCTGGAGATCCAGCCCCAGGTGGCCTGGCCACGGCCTTGGAGAAAGCCCTGAGCCGTTCAGCCTATCAGCCTCCTCCACAGGAAGCTGGGAAGGACGCCTGCATCTTCGAGCATCCTCGGGGTAGGGTGACGGCGAGAACTTCTGTGCCCGAAGGACAGGGGGTGGGGGCGGAGGGGGGTGGGGGCAGTGACTTTCCCAAAGGCGCGCTCAGCAAGAGCAGGGTCCCGAGGCCGTGCAGGGGTGGAGGCCGAGCCCTGCTGCTTCTCCCAGAAGAGGCAGCCAAAGTCCCCAGCCACTGCAAGGGGCAACGCTGGGGCCTGCTCCCAACAGGGCCTCCCCAGTCCCGACCCCCGGCCCCCGAGTCAAAACGCAAGTGAGTAATTAAACCTGCTCGTTTATCACGGGCTTTCAAAAAACCTAGAGCTAAAAGAAACGATCAAGCACTATCCCCTCAAAACCCCAGACTACACCTAGGGGCTGTCTCTCCAACCTTGAAAGGAATGATTCCACGATCAAGACAATTAAAAACGCGTTTTAATAGGCATCCGTGCGCCCACGCTGATACAAATTGATGACCGAATGGATAAACTCAAGGGGGCGAAGAAACAAAAAGTTCCTTACCGAAGAATTCCAAACAATGTGTGTAGATACCTAAACCCCTCCAGGAAATGAGCTTGTTTCCCCTCCCGCCGAGTGTGGGCTGAGCTTGGTGACTCTTCCAACGAAGAGAGGACGAAAAGCGGAAAGTAGAAATTTCCAGCGGAGAGACCTGGCAGCCACCACATTATCCAGGTGATCAAGGTCAACACCACGCTGCTATCACATGCCCCTGATACGATATCACGAGACTACTTCACCTCTGTGGTATTCTTCCCCAAATCCCAGTCCAGACAAACCAAAATTGAAGGACATTCTTCAAAACACACAACCAGTACTCTCCAAAATCGTCAAGACCAGACGACAGGAAACGCGATGTGGGATTCCGACTGGATCCCAAACAGAAGGAAGTTATTAGTGAAAAATCTAGTGACACCCAAATAAAGTATGTGGTTCAGTACACAGCATTGCAACCATGCTAATTTCTTAATTTTGACAACTTTCCCGGGGTTATGGAAGATTATGGGGAAACTAGGTGAGGGCTATGCAGGAACTCTCTGTACTTAACTTTGCAACTGTTCGGTAAATCCAGAATTATTCCAAAATAAAGAGTTTATTTTGGAAAGTGTACTTGACACAGCAGGTGGATAACTACTTCAAACCATCATCTCCGCCCCCTGCCCCGCCCCCAGAACCATACAATAGGATGACGTCAGAAAGTTGTGTACAGTTTCACTCCACGACCCATCGTGAAAGGCAGCAGAGCAGTTACTGTGTGCCCGGGCTTGATTATCTCTAACCCCCAAACTACCAGGAGGACCAGCCTCCCTTTACATGGGAAACTGACCGGGGGAAAGTTAAGTAACCTGACAAAATCACACAGCATTCTGACGTGCCTCTGACCCAGGGCTGGCCCCAAAGCGCGTGTTCTCTTCCACGAGCCCCACTGCCCCTTCCCAGACTGGACCCATGGAAGACCACCGCCTCGTCCTATCAGAGCCCTGGGTGCCCTTCCAGGAGGGGTCCTCTGTCAGATGCCTTTCCCAGTCCTAGCCGCCGGCGTGAGAGGTTCTTTTGAAAGCTGATACAGAGAGGAACCACTAGGTGGCGAAAGACCCCACCAATGTCAAGGAACAGTGTCCGCCAAGGACAAGAGACCACACCCAGCTCAGACAGTTCTCTGCCTAAGAGCGCCAGCAGCAAAGCCTGTTGTAAGCCATTCGGGGCTTTCGTCTTGGCCAAGATTTGCGTAAGGGTAGAAAGGAGGGGTTGTCCCTCAACCACTGTTACAATTTTGGAGGTCCAGCTGCAGAACTAACCAAAGACTTACTCCTTCCTTGGCAAAAACCGGTAGACAGCTCTGAGATCCTTACATAGGGGCACACCTCCAGATACACACACACACACACACACACACACACGCACACGCACACGCACACATATATACACACGCAGCGGGGGTGGACCTTTAGATTCACTCTTCAGAGTCAGGTTAGCAGGACTCGTCTTGACAAACGTGCTAACCATCACCACCCTGGAACACAGGCATAGGCGCTGGCCCCCGTCTTTGAAACTTCAAGAGCTCCAGCTCCAGAACCCGACTGCTGGACTGGAACCCCAGCTCCGTTGATTTACTATACATGTGACCTTGGGCACCTGGCTTAGCTGTGGGCCTCACCTTTCTGGTCTAACACCTGGTGATGGGAGCAGGACCGAGCCCACGAGATTCACTGTGACAATTAAACAGATTAACAGGTGAAAGTCACTTAAATCAGTGCTTAATAAATGTTTGCCACTTTTTATTGTTGTTTCTCCCCCTTGAGGGGGTATATCTGCTCCACCCCTCAACCCTCCTGCCCTGAAGAGAATAGGATGCCTTCATAAGGGAGGAGACAGTTGCTATGGCAACCCTAGAAGGAGCCCGAATGGACACCCGCCCTGCTGTCTACTCAGCTGTGAGAACCGAAGGCTTGGTTCACAGGGTATCATCACGACTTCTAGTCCGTTTCAAAGACCCGCCATAGCAGACCACACACCTCCCTCCGCAGGGAGGACATGGGGCAACCTGCATCTCCAGGGAGACTCCAGAAAGTTCCCCGGGCAACGGTGCGATGTTTTATCCCTGCTTTACTGAGAGGTTTTGTTCTCAAGGTCAAGGCGAATGTGTAGGCACAACTGCTTTTAAACCTGTTCTAGGCTCAGACCCTGCAGCTTGGAACGACTCTGGCACCTGACCTTGTGATTCTTGTTACTCGTGGGTGGAACAGACCACTGTGTTCTGGGGCCGGCTGAGCTGGAGCAGAGCAGAGACAGGGCTCCCATTGGGGCAGGAGCCCCTCGATGCTCACAGGAAGGTGTCAGCCTCCTCCTGTCACCTGGGCAGGGGGCGTCTGCTTCACACACACACCCACAGAAGAGCTGCCGCCAGGGCGGGACCCGCAGAGCAGGGCTTCCAATGCTGTGCCGGGGAAGATTCAGCAAAAGCTCCACTGCCAGCAGCAGTTCATGGAGGGGAGGAGAAAGATGCTCACTGAGCTGTTCCTTCTAGACCAGCGGGGTCCCCAGCCCTGGAGCATCAGCCCCACAGGAGCTTAGAGAAACGCAAATTCTTGGGCCCTGCCTGAGAACTACTAAATCAGACACTCCGGGGTGGGACCAGGGGTCTGTGTTCTAATGCCCCCCCCCCCCCGGTGGCTCAGATGCCCTCAGGCTGGAGAACCACCACCCTGGATATCGGAAAGGGCACTTTCATTACACCCAAGTGTCAGTGCACTGCTCCGGCCTTGGTGTTTACACCACAGGCTTTAGAGGGACGTGACAGGGCACAAACCTAGACGTTTCTTGAAGTTCAGAATTCCCTGTGAGACCAGGATGCTCTGGGGAGCCCAGAGTCCCCGGGCATCTCTACTAGTGATGACACCCAGACAAAGGGGTCTGATGAGAATTGACAGAACTGATCTAGAAAGCTCTCGACCACTCTAGACCGTATCTGTGCCATCCTCTGCGATCATACAGGGATTATAGGTTTTATCTGATCCTAAAATATTTTATCCTGGCTTTATTCAGGACTTCATCTTATTTTTTCTACCTTTATTTTTCCTACTTTTTTATATAAAAATAAAATTTAAAATAATCTTGCCTTAAATCCTTTTGGCGACAAGGCCAGGTTTAAATACATTTAATATTTTTCAAAGACACATGACTTTTTTTAAAGCAATGTCCAAGTGGGGTTGGGGAAAATTTGTAGAAGCACCTGCAATAATCGATCTGAACACTAGAGGGCACCACAGCCCACGAGTCTGGCTGGCCCAGCAGCGGCCCCGGGGAAGGCTCCAGGGATGGAAACATCAAAATAAGAGAAAAGCCTACTTCAGACCCCATAACCGTCTGAACTGCAGGAGACTGCAAGATGCTGCCGGATGCAGGCCCTCTTCGGGGCTCACACCTCCGAACCCCCAGGGCAGTCAGTAATTAGGTGTCTAAGGGCACGGAGAGCTGCAAACCTGGGCCACCGAGTCTGCATTTGGATTAAGCTCCCCTGTGTGTCAGGCGCTGAGAGGATTACAAAAAACCAAACAGATGATGCCGCTGAGCATGTGCACAGCACGTCACTTTACAGAACATTTTCTCCTCCACAGACACCCTCGTGCACAGCGCCTCATCACACCGTCAGGGCGCCCTGGAACACGGCTCCATCAGCCCACCCTGCAGATGCGGAAAGCAAGCCCGAAACGTGCCAAGGGACTTCTGCGGCCTGACGTCTGGGCTGGCTGGTGGCTGAGCGTGCGGAAGTCTAACTCAGACCGGGCGGTTAGCACTTAAGCACAGCACCTCCCAAAAGGCAAACAAGAGCCTGTTCTCAGGAGTGAGTCCTGCCCTCAGCGACCTGGAGGTGGGATAAACCTGGGGGGAATAATCACCGCTGACAAAGCTCAGGGCAGGTCCCCAGGATCCTCGGCCCATCCCCAGCCACGCAGGGGAAAAGCCACCGCTCGGAGGTCTGCAGCCCCTTTACCTGCCCTGTGCTGCCCCCACCCCAGCTCTTAACAAAACTTGCAGCTTGTGCTGTACATTACGACATCACATCTGCTGCTGCATCGCTCCATAGAAAGTAGGGTAGGGACTTCGCTGGTGGTGCAGCGGTTAAGAATCCACCTGCCAATGCAGGGGACACAGGTTCGAGCCCTGGTCCCCAAAGATCCCACATGCCGCAGAGCAACTAAGCCCATGCGCCACAACTACTGAGCCTGCGCTCTAGAGCCCCTGAGCCACAACTACTGAGCCCGTGAGCCACAACTACTGAAGCCCGTGTGCCTAGAGCCCGTGCTACGCAACAGCCGAAGCCACCGCAATGAGAAGCCCGCACACCGCAGCGAAGAGTAGCCCCCGCTCGCCGCAACTAGAGAAAGCCCACGCGCAGCAACAAAGACCCAATGCAGCCAAAAATAAATTAATTAAAATATACATAGACATTTTTTAAAATATATTTTTTAAAAAAGTAGGGTAGGAGTGTGTGTGTGTGTGTATGTTCCCCACCCCCCAGAGACACACGGGCCAGGAGAGACCTGCCTGTCCTCCCTCCCATTCACCAGCCAGCAGTGTCCTGCCCCAGAGATACTCGGAAAATACAAGAAAGAGACAAGGAGCCTTGCCACACATCCACAGAGACCAGAGGACACCCCAGGCAGGGTCCTGCCCCACGGCCAACAGGGACCATGGCTTCCCAGGCAGAGGGTGGCCGCCCTGTCACCCAGCCCGACTCCCCGGGCACAGCTGATGTCAGAGCCAACAGGCCAGGAGTAGCCACTGATTTTTTTGTAGCTACTTCACCTTAAGGTCAAAAATGTGGATTAAATACTCTGGCTCCATTGTTCTAGACATATTCCCTTTTTATCCTCCACTACTAAATATTTTATGTCAAAATAATCCCCCAGAACGGTTTTCTGGCAGAGAATGACAACGTCTAGCTTTCCGACATCCAAGAGAGGGATGAATCTGTTGAAACCCACATAAACCTCAAATGATGCATCTCCCCTTCGTGAATGCCACCTCACGGCAGCCCAGAGTGACCGTGACTCCCTGCCTGGTCTACATCAGTGGTCCTGGAGCATGCCACCCTGAAATTCCTGGCTACGTAACACAGCCTAAGCCAGTCCGTACAGACCGTCACGCCCCTCTCAGCCCTGTGTCCCCCACGATGCATGAACCCAAATGCCGGGGGAAAGGGATCTGGAAGTAAGCTTTGCTTTGGGCAGAGAACTGTATTCTAATTCATCCACCTAATTCCTGAAGTAAGGCTCAGCAGGGCCCGTGCTTGGAGCAGACGTGAGAGAGCCCTTTTCCCGGCCACCATGCTCATCAGCGTTCACACGGAGGATGGATGGAGTGGGTCTCAGTGCCGAGCTCCCGGGGGGAGCTGCAGCTCCTCTCTGGGACCTTCATCTCAGAGTGAGAGGCTCGACCGCGGTAAGCTGGGCCTGGAGACGCAGCGCCAGGGCCCACGGCACTTTCACAGGCCCGTGAAAGTGTTTTAATTTCTTTTTAAAATCAGAAGAAAAAGGAACACAGATTTTCAGGCCGGAGAAGATGTTTTAATATGTAATATTAATGTAGTCATAGCTATACCAACAGAGTTACAAATTTTTCCTTTTCTTTTTAAAGAAGAGGGGAATGACAAAGGCAAACGTGCCTGGGACTCATGAAAGTCTGAATGCAGCCCTGAGCAGCCTGGGGTGGGGAGAGACGGGCGTCCCAAGCAGGACAGCTTAGGCACACTTGCAAGGGGCTGAAGAAATCCCGCCTCCTTGGCCCTGGGGGTGGAGCTTCTGCATCCCCGGCATCAGGACCACTGACTCCATGCTGCTCCCCGTAGCTTCCTGCCGCCAGGAGACTCTACAAACCAGGTGCACTTGGCAAAGGTTCTCATCCAATCCCAGGGCCAGGGGTCGTACAAGGCAAGAGGGGACACTGGAGGGCTGGGTGAGCACAGAAGGCCAAGGAGATGAAGCTCGGAGCCTTCCCCCTGAGACCAACCCCCTCGCAACCCATTTTTTTTTTTTTTAGAAGATGTTGCGGGTAGGAGTTTATTAATTAACTTATTTATTTTTGGCTGCGTTGGGTCTTCGTTTCTGTGCGAGGGCTTTCTCCAGTGGCGGCGAGCGGGGGCCGCTCTTCATCGCGTTGCGCGGGCCTCTCACTATGGCGGCCTCCCGTTGCGGAGCACAGGCTCCAGACGCGCAGGCTCAGTAGTTGTGGCTCACGGGCCCAGTTGCTCCGCACCATGTGGGATCCTCCTGGACCAGGGCTCGAACCCATGTCCCCTGCTTAGCAGGCAGACTCTCAACCACTGCGCCACCAGGGAAGCCCCCATTTTTATTTTAATATTCACCTAGCATAAAACTGTACCATTTTAACCATTTTCAAGTGTCCGATTCAGTGACACCTAGCACGTTCCCAGCGTGGTGCGAGCATCACGCCTCCTTGGTTCCAGAACATTTTCATCCCGCCAAAAGGAACCCCTTGCCTACTAAGTAGTCACTCCCCATCCCCCCGCCCTCCTCCAGGCCCCGGGCCATCATTAATCTGTTTTCTGCCTCTAGACACTGGCCTGTTCTGGGTATTTCACGTAAGTTGCATCACACAGTGTGTCGTCCTTCTCTTTCTAGCTTTCACCGAGAAGAATGTTTCCAAGGTTCATCCATCCGGTGTAGCATCTACCAGTACTTCGTGCGTTCCGTGGCTGAATAACATAACACTGTATGCTAACTCTCATCGTTTTTCTCCCCTTTATAGGCATGAGGGCGCTCAGAAGGGAAAGCAAACCTCTGCGATGGTTATCAAACTTCAGTGACAAGTGCTCAGCTCAGGAAGGGATACGGGTCTTAAAAACAGAGGCGTGGGCAACGGCATTTTTAAATCGCAGAATGTGCAGAATCAGATACACATGCAAACCATACAAACACCCACGTGGATGTGTATGGCTTCTGTCCTAACGTCCTCCCCTTATCCAGGGCCTCGGGAAGTCCAGCTCTGATTCAGCACTTGGATTCGGGGATTCTAGAAGCAGCAGGGCGAGCTGGCTCTCCCGGACTTGGCTGTAAACCTGTTTCACCCGACACTCTGGCAAACACGGGCTGTCGGGTTTCCCACCACCTTCATCCATGGAGTGGGGAGGGAACTCACCACGTGTCCCGGGAGAAACAAAGTCAGAAAGGGAGGGTGGGAGGGAGTGAAGGGAGATGGGAGGTGGCAGAGAGGGCAAGTCTGGGAACTCAGCCACTCGGGGTCTCCCTGCAGCGCCCGGGAAGCAGCATCCTTCCAAAAATGAGGATGAAGAGAGCAGAGCATGAGGCCCACAGCGAGAGGCGCCGGCTGAGACCTCCGTGGCCACAGCCGACCGAGTCCACGGGCTTCCGCTGCTACCATGTCTCCAAACGCCTGGTTAAGAGAACCAGGAATCGGGGCCACATTTTGTTCCTCTCCCCCAACCTCCCTGGAGCTTCAAGGAACTGGTTATGGTTGCCAGATCAGGGACTCACGTCAGTTCGGGTGTTTCTATTACTAAAAAAAAAGAAGAAGGTACACAAGTACAAAGACGTTTATGGCAGCCGTGTGCTGAAAAACGGAGACCCATTTTTTCTTTTCTTGAAAGAAACATTTATTTATGCTCTTTATTGGTCAAAGTTTCAAACAAATCCAGAACAGGTGTTCACATTTTGAGCCTTTACTGAAAGACACTACGTCACGCGTGAAATAAATGCTGATCCCGCGGGGGGCTCCCCTGACGCCCTTAAATACTGGGCTGATCCGTCAGAAGACGGCCTGTGCGGCAGAACGTGTGCAGAAATCTGCTTGCAAAAGGGCAGGATTTAAATCTCGTGGTTTTTAAATCTCACAACATAAATGTGCTCTAACTTATAATAATTTCAAAACAAACTCCCCAAGAATCAACTCTCTCTTTACATAAAAAAATAACCCATTTATGCTCTTCTTGAAAGAGCCCCGCATTGGGGACTCGGTAAGAAAACAACGGTCCACTGACTCACTGGCCCTCAAGCCCTGAAGGACCATCACCAACGCTGAGACACTGGAAAGCCACCCTTGCCATAAAAGCGAAGAAGAGAAGGGAATCTGCACTCTGTGTGTATCACAGCAACGTGACATGGACATCCCTCACCACGTCCAAGGAGACGTCCGACATATTCCATCTTCAAGGCACTGTCAGGTGTCCGAATTTTCTGACACAGTTTTAATGTCACAGCTGCCACGAGAATGTACAGTAGCAGCCCCGGCGACCATCATTCGCAATCTGTTTATTTCCCTGACGTTCCGCATCTCCTTCCCTCCTCCTACGAGAGGCCTTTATTAGACAAGCTCTCTTGGAGTAAGGGCTGGCTGCCCCACCACACGTGCGCGCGCGCGCGTGTGTGTGTGTACGTGAGTGCCCGTGCACACACAGACACACACACACACACCCTGCAGTGCCACTCAGCCGTTCTCAAGGCGGGGCAACTGGTGGCTCTTGAGGCCAGGACGGCAGCACAGGGAGAAGAATTAGCTTTTCTCTTTCAAGGGGTGTTTGCTTAACATGCAGAGCCCCTGAGCGGGACAGGGTTGCGAAAGGAGGAAGACCTCTCAGCGCCTGGAAGGAATCCCAGTGCAAGCGGCTCCCTCCGGTCCAGCTTTTCTATGCCCCCTGGTCCTCCCAGGAGGGGAGGGCAGGAAGAGAGGGGAGGGCAACGGGTAGAGCCATGGGTCAGTGAGGCCAAAACAACCTGGACGGAGGGTCCCCAAGGGACACAGAGCCAACCCGGAGACTCAAGGGTCTCCTTCAGGTGTCCGTCCAGAATTCTGCACTCCACACAGAGCCTGGACGTGCACTTCAGGGGACAGACAGTCCTTAAGCTGCAGCTGGGTGCCAAGCAGGTCCAAGAACAAAACCGAAGGAGGGTCTTCAAACACTTCCAGGATGTGCAGTTTGCGAGGGGAAGAAAAGGAGAAGCCAGAGGCCAGGAACACGCCTGTTATTTGAAACACCCAGTTCCGCCAAAAGGTAAAATGGACAAAAAAAGTTTCAGGGCATCGTTTATACGATAAAAGTCAGCCATCCACTACTACTCAATAGTTACATTAAGCAGATTGTGAGGTCAGTCTTGCAGAATATTGTACAGGCATTAAAACAAAATGCAAAGACGGGGAACTTAAGAACGTGAACAACAAAAGGTTAAGTGAAAAGTGAGAAATCACGTGCTCTGAGATTATGATTCTGCAAAGTCCACAGAAAATGCAAACCCTTGATGATGAGGCAGGGTTCTAGTGAGAGGATTGTTTTTTTTTTTAATATAAAGTTGTTCTGAATAACAAATATGGTTTAAACAGTGGTGTAAAACAGAAACTCCCCAGAGCACCTGGAGAGGGACGGCAGCGGAGAAGAGCACTGACCGCGTGTCCAGAAGTGCAGCGTGCTCAGCCCTGGGGTCAAGTGCGTCCAGAGTACGGAATCAGCATCTGCCGTCACGTTTCCCCACCCCTGACAGCCAGGTCAGGAGCGGCCGCAGCCCTGCAGCCTCCTGATGGGAGCCCTGGGGGCTGCCTGTCTCGGGGCAGAGCTTCCCACCTTCTCGGCCACACCGGGGCGCATCCCCGCCAGGAACAAGCGCTCCCCGCTGCCTCCAGCAAAGCCTCGTGAGTTCTTCTGCCCGCACCACAGTCCCCTCTTCGCTTCCCCACGTTCCAGCCCTCAGGGTTCCGTGTCCACCCCCTTCCTGACGATTCCAGGCAGCGCTGCGGTCTCCTTGACCTGGGAGCTGGTGTTCTTGTTCATTCTGCCTTTATTCACTCACGGCCCTTAGGTTGTTCACTTCATACCTTCTCCTCCAACTCCATCTTTGAGATCTGAAGGTCTGGGGGGCTGCGTCTGCCTCACCTACTCCTCCCCTGCCCGTGTCAGGCAATCAAGCCCTGTTTGCTGACTGAGTGAATGGCTCCTTCCCCTCCCTGTCTCCTTGGATTGGGGTTGAGGTCATAGGGAGGAAGAGGCCCGAAAATGAAATTAAATGGCATGTTTGCTTTTGCACGCAACAGCCTTGAGAATCAGCCAGGGGTGGGGGCAATCAGCAGTGTGGGGAGCCTTGGAGAGGGAAGGGATTTGCCAACATCCTCCCAGACCCCCTTTGCGGGGAGCAGGAACAATGAGATGGGAGGGTCAAGTCCTTCCTGGCTAGTTTAATTAATTGCTAGGAAACAGACCTCCACCGCCTGTCATTATGACTTAAGTCACAACAGCTGGAAGGAGGAAGCCAGGTCCATTATAGCTGGCTGGCAAGGCGGCACACATGGATCGGGACGCGGGCAGGAAGTGCTGAAGACAAGACACTTCTGAGACCCCCCAGGTGCAGCCCACACTGCACCCCACCCCAGGCACCCGTGTTGCATGTTTCCAGTTAACCCATTCACTGCCATGTACTGAAGTCTGGACGCACACGCTAGACTCAATGAAAAGTCGGTGGTGGCCACTTGCTCAGAAACATACTAAGCAAAGGAAGTCGGGTGCAAAAGACTACAGATGCCTCGTTCCACGGACACGAAACGTCCATAGAGGCAGGTTCACTGAGCAGCTCAGGGCTGGCCACGCAGGTACGCCTCAAACAGGCATCAAGGAGACCTCCTGGGGTTGATGGAAACGTTCTAAATCTGCATGGTGGCGACGGTCGCACAATGCTGCACACTTACTAACAGTAACTGGGTCGTACACTTGTAACGGGTGAATCTGACAGTACGTAAAGTATACCTCAATGCGGCTGGTGTAAAAATAAGAAGCTGGTGGCCAGGAAGGCAGCTCAGAGGGAAAAGAATCAAGCATCCGTCTCAAACCTATGACTTGTCCTGAGTGAGCCTTACCGCGAATGTCCTTTGCCCTCTAACCCCGGGGGCCACAGCCCCAGTTGACAGCTGGATAGACTCCAGGCTTCAAGGTCCAAAAGGCTGAGCCCCTCACCAGCTGTCTGATTCTGGGCATGCTTCCCAACTTCCCCGAGCCTCGGTTTTCTCATCTGTAAAATGATGACAGTAATATTCACCCCCATGTGTCATGTCCCCAGAAGGTGCAGGTCACAGGCCCTCCAATGCCACTTTTAGTGCTTTTTCTTTTAATTTAACAGGTACTTGAAGAGGTCTACGCAGTGAGCCTGGTACTATGCTAGATGCTTTAGGGAATACAAAAGTAACAGAAAAGGGCTATTTTCAAGTTTACCACCTTGTTGATATACTTATAAAGCAACTCGAGGTAGTTGAGGACAAAACCTCATAACCAGGATCTAAAAAGTCAGTGCTCAAGAGTCCTAAGGTCAAGGGGGCATGGCATGGAGGGAGGGGTGCTCAGAGGAGCTGGGGTCTGGGCCAGTGTGGACCAGAGGCAGGAGGGTCGGGGAAGAGCAGGGCTTTCCAGTCCCGAGGTCCGGTTTGAAATCCGGGCTCTGCCACTTCCCAGCTGTGATGCTGGGCAGACACTCAACATCTCAAGCCCCGTTGGGAATCCCTTCCAAGGTTTGTGGCAGGAGGAATGAGAAAGGCGCAGGACAAAGACCTACTGTATAGCACAGGGAACTGTGCTCAATACTCTGTAATGGCCTATATGGGAAAAGAATCTGAAAAAGAATCGATACATATATATGTAGAACTGGATCACTCTTCTGTACACCTGAAACTAACACAACATTATTAATCAACTGTACTCCAGTGTAAAATAAAAATTAAAGAAAAAAAGGCTGTCACAGGGCCCGGGCACATAGTAGCTGCTCAGTTAGGATCAGGAGAACACACTGAGTCACAACGGAGTGAAGACTGGACGTGGAACGGCCGTGAAGGGACTGGCCTGGCAGAATACCATCTCCGAGCTCCCCTCTTCCTCCCCCAGAGGCCCCCCAACTCCTCTCCTCCTCGGCTCTGGGTCCCTGACAGACGACGGAGGCGGCCCCGACCCCAAACAGTTAATAGGGAAGACAAGAGCCATTTCCTTCGGGGAAGACACGGTCCCACTTAGCATCTGTCTCAGCCCAAGTGGGCCATCTTCGTGAGCCCGACATGTCATCATAAATGAAAAATGAGGGAGGACCAGAGGCCAGAAAAAGAAGAGGAGAATCACACCAGCCCACGTGCAAGGCCCAGGAGTCGGGGCTGGTGGGCAGCCCAGAGTCAGCAGGGCCAGCTGGGGATGCGGAAGGGGGGCGACAGGAGAGGGCAAGGTAACCAGCCAGGGGAAGAACCAAATCCCCTCCTTCCAGCGCAGGGGGGCAGGGGTGAACCTGCTGCCTCCTCTGGGCTCTCCCTCAAACGCAGAAGATAGAATTTTGATGATGCAAACAGCCCCCTCCCAAAGACAATGTGCCCACAAGGAGCGGGAAGGCCTTTTGACCTCGGGAGGGAGCACGGGCCTCAAGAGTCGACAGAGCTGGGCTGCCAAGTGGGGGACCCTGAGCCAAGTCCCGCGGCCTCTGTGACCTCAGGCAGGCTCTGCCACTGGGAAAGGAGGATAAATGACAGCCCTCACGGGGCCATCGGGAGGGTGGAGATAGCCACGGAATGCCTGGCACAGAGCAGCCCTCCAGGTCCCTGGCAACATCGCCTGGTGCTCGGAGCCCAAGGGCTTGGGTTTGGGGCCAGGCTGTACCACTTCATAGCTGTGTGATTTTTGATAAGCTACTTGCCCTCTCTGTGCCTCGGTGTCTCCATCGGTAAAACAGGGACAACAGTAACACCTACTTCATCAGGTTATCTGAGGAATAAATGAGCGTGTGTGTGTGTGTCTGTGTGTGTCCGAGCACACCTACATGCACGTGTGTGCGCATGAGTGTGTCTGTCCTACAGTGATGGATGTCTGGAACACAGAATACAGCAATTGCTAGTATTAGCTAATACCATTAGTGCTTATTATTAACTCTCAATGGTAGCTGAGGTCATAACAACCTCAACATTGCAGCACTTCCTTCTCAGACCACGTCTCTCTCTTGTCAGAGGCAGCCTCAAGGGGGTTAAACAGGCCCCTGGGCTGTCCCAGAGCTGAGCGTCCACAGCCAGCACCAGGACTCCCCATCACGGCTCCCACGGGCAGGTGGCCGGCAGTCCAAGTCCACCCAGCGCGGGCTTCTTACAGGCAGTCAGGGCTACGGTCTGGGGAACTGGAGACGCCCCCAGAGGGGCAGCCACGCCTGGCGGAGGCCTCCACATGCATCCGTCACATGAACAAGGGCAAGTTCATTCTCCAAGGACCGCAGGGTCCTACCTTCTGCCGAAGAGAGAAGGGTGATGGGAAACTACTTAAGGCCTACCAGCCCCTTGGGTTTAAAAGCAGATGATCATTAGTTAGAAGTCTGAGTCACTGGGTTTGGGGATACAGGTCCACGGGGGCAGCAGGGGCGTCTGTGGAAAGATGACATCGTGGGGAGGTGCTCGGGGGCGGGGCGGGGGGGTATTGGAGGGTCTCCCTGCTGCTTCCGGACACCTGAGGTCTCCATCTATACCGTGAGGCCAGGGGAGCGCCCTCCTCCCACATCCCACAGAGCCTCACCCAGCTTCTGGGGGCTCCTCCAGCCACCCCAAGCGACAGGCGAAACTGCAACCCACCAGAAGCCTCCACGTCAAGGCAGACCCCCTGTCCATCCTCTCCCCACAAAGCCCAGGTCTCTTCCCAGGAGCAGAGCTGATAAAGAAGAGGTTCCCTGAAATCTGCCCCAGAATACAAGGCATCGGGACCGGCCACCCGGCTTCTCAAGCCCCTTTCAGGGGCCCAGGCTCATGGGACAGAAGCCGCGATTCTCTACACCCGTGTCCTCCTTGCACGCCCTGTTCCTGCCCCCAGCCCTCGCTGGCCCCGACCTCCCAAAACAAAGGTGCTTTTTTCCCTGCTCCTCTCGGGGTCACCACATTTTCGTCAAACCTGTGCTTGTTTTCCTTCTGCTGGGGCCCATCTTGGCCGGCCTCCTCGGGCACCGCCATACCCTGGAGACAAACCCCGTATTGTTTCCATAGACCTAATAAATGACAACACTCCACACCTCCTGCCACTAACCCCGCTCGCCCGCCCGGCTCCCCCCGGCCTGGCCCGGCCCGTCTGAAGTCTCCCTTGTGCTAAGTGCTGCCCTCCCCCAGCCAAAGAACAGGAGGCTTATGTCAAGCGGGGAGAGAAACCGGCTCGCGCTAGCGGTGCCTCCCCGTCTGCGTGCTATCGGGTGAAGATTTGGTCCAGAGAGACGCAGCATCAGTGAGCAACTTCCATGGACCGGGCCCTTCCTCCCTTCCGCTCAAGCCTGGAATGGAAGGGAACGGGGGAAGGTGGCCAACGGTGCCGCAGAAGGATGCTCAGTGAGTTTTCCAAAACACGTCTTTCCTCGGCAAGCAGGCTTTTCCTTGCCCTTTGACAAAGTCGATGATGAAAGGGGTAGGGGAGGCTTAACGAGCACAGCTTGACTTCTCTCCCCGCCGGCCCAGTGGAGGAGGTCCGTCAGGCACCGTCCGGAGGGGACCGCGGGCACCCCGGGATGGGTGATCACCAGTGAGGAGGGCTCTGGGCTGTTTGGATGTGGGATGTGCCCGTGTGCGGGGTCAGGAGCCAAAACACGAGCCACGTGTCACGCCACCCAAACACAGATTCGCGCACGGATTGTTCTGGAGTCTGTAAACAGTTCCCTGAGCCTCCAGCTTTCGTTGAGGGAAAAAGAAACCAGAAGGAGACAGCAGCAGCCTAACCTCTGCAGCCAACTGCTCCGGGCCCCGACCTCACGCCCAGCAAAAGCCCGTTCACCAGCCACCAGTCAGGAGAGATCAACCACCCAGGAGATGGGCACCTTGACTTCTCACCCCGACCCGGCTCTGCCTGCCCTGACGGCCCTCGGCAAGGCCGCACGGGCCAGTGGGCTCTGCGTCCTCGCTGCTGCCACTGCAAGAGCCCTCCTCTGGGCAGGGTGCAGGGAGGGGTGACATACTACCCAGGGCAGGAGCGACTGAGCCAGGGGGAGGTGCCAGTAAAGAGTCGGGAGACAGACGAGCCCACGGACACACCCAGACACACTCAGGAGGCCATGTGCAGGCACATCCTAAAAGGCGATTGTTTCACGTGTAGGGCTGGACGGAACTGGAGAGCTCGCCCCCGCTGTCTGCCTACAGATGCAAGCACAGAGCGGTAGAGGACCCTGACCGAGATCGCCCATCCAGGAAGGAATGAGCTGAGACTGGGACCTAGAGCCTCGAACCAGGGTCCAATGTGACTCCCGCCCTCTCCTCCGTGTCACCCCCTGCAGATCAGTGAAACGTAAAGCTCATGCGAGGAGTGGGTCCAATCCGCCCACCTGGATGAAATGAGGCTTCACAGCCTGGTGACAGGAAAGAAAGGACCGGGGCACACCTGTCAAGGCAGCCACCCTGCCAAGAGGGACAGGGGGACGGGGTGGGAACCCAACACACACCCACCTGCCACCTGGCCCCATCTGGTGGACGGTGCCATTGCGGGGTAAGTGTCCCCGGGATGGGCAGGGGCTTCAGGCCAGTAATTCGCATTTTCTGGGTCTGGTTCTGGAAGACTGGTCCAGGAACACACCAAACATGCAGAGACCCACCGTCCAGTGGCCCAAGGCGAGGCTGCCGCTGCTTCTCCAGCGAGCCTACCCTCCAGCTGCCATCCTCGTGCCCACCGTCTCCCACTCCCCGCCCCCCACCCAGGACAAGAACTCTGCCCCCCCTCTGCTCCGTCCTTCCACCCAGCTAACTGTCCTGTGTGCAGTCGCTGTGCCCGAGGTCCAGAGAACCGTGGAACGGAGCACAGCTTGCGCCTCACAGGGGCCCCCTTTGGCTCCCCCCTGAATTCCCCACCCACCCTCCCCAGCCTCTCCCCCACGTCGCTGCCTGGAACCTGCTCTGAGACCCGGCCCTCCCTGGGCAGGATGTCCATCTGCAGAGCCCAGGGAGGTCAGGGTCTCACCAAGGTCTCTCCTCCACCACTGCCCAGCATTTCGGAGGTGGCTCTCCCAGTTCACACTCTGCGCAGGCCCAAGAGGATAAGGCAGGCTCAGCTGAACCAGAGGAAGGCCCGGGAGCCTCCTGCCACTAGGCACCTGACCGGGCTTGACGGACTCAAGCCCGGCCGGGAAGGCCCTTCTCGCCACCGCCAGACCCCCGCCCGGCTCCTCCAGGCCGCCCACCCCCGGATGAAGGAGGAAGCGTGCGCTGCAGGGTAGAACACAGGCAACCTGGGAATTTCAGGAGCCAGCCCTCCGGCCCCCGACTCACACACACCAGGTCGATCCCCAGGGCCCACCGCCCCGCCCCAAGCCAAGAAGATGAGAGGAGGGGGGCACAGATTCGGGGCCGGGAGCTGGGTCAGGGCTCCCCTCTCTAAACGTGAGTGGGGAAGGCTTCCTCTCGGCCACACCCCAGCAAGGTTCCCCAATCCTCTTGTGTGCCAAAGCAGCGGGCGCCTCCTTCCCGGCCCCAACGGAGCCCACGGGCTCCAGCCTCTCTGCCGCTTGCCCGGTGGAGGAGCAGGTGCCCGGGGTGCTGAGCCCTCCAAGGGCACGTGGTACCAGGGACGCAGGGCAGACGATGACACCCAGCAAGGCGAGGGCAGGCAGAGGCTTTAGAATCAGACACAGCAGGGCTGCAAGCTGAAGCGTTCCACTGCTGGGCGACATTAGGGGAGATGCTTTCCTTCTCTGAGCCTAGCATTCCAGGTCTGGAAGATGCTGTAAGGATTGAGACATCGATCCACGTGCAGGGCATTCAGCATGTTCCACAAATGAGAGCCCAACGTGAATAGCTGATCACGGAAACCTCTCGTTTACACGGCTGGGTGAAAAGCTCTGAACCATGTAGTTAAAAAGGGCTACACCACACAGTGACAGGTACGGCCACCTGGGGAAGCAAGGGGTGCCCACACACCCACACGCCCCTTGATGGGATGCACACCGACAGAGCGCACGGGCGCACGTGCACCCAGGTGGCCAAATTTACCCATGATGTTTGCTACGCAAAGTCCCTCAGATCGAACATCTTCTAAACACACACACACAGCTGCGGCCTGGCCCACCGAGTGGGTGAGGTGTTTCTGGGTTTTGTTTTTTTTTTTAATCCAAATAGATAACTGAAACTAGGAATTTCTCCCTGGCAAACCAAGACAAACTTGCCAAAGAGCATCCCAGCGATTTAGAGAGGAGGGGGAAGGTAATTCCAGCAGAGTTACAGCACTGCCCCACGCTGAGATTTCCCCCCAAAATAAAATGATGAGGGAAAAATCCCTAACTCTCCCGCAGCCCCCTCCGAGGTTCCTCAGACCCCACCCCCCACCCCATCTCCAGCACGAAGTCTGCTGGTCTCCATGCAGGGGTGAAAATAAAGGGAGTTTTGTCCTTCTCCCCTCCTCGGCGGGTCTGAGTGAGTTTATCTGACACTCCAGCAGGCTTTGTAAACTGAGTGTCCCAGGATAAACGCTCCCTTAAGAGTCGCTTGGCCTGGGACAGAGGGACCCTCTCCAGAGGAGAATGGGGAGCTTGTTCGGATGGTCTTTTAATATGGGGGGCGGGGTGTCACCGAGGACAGGCCTCCAACAGACTCTCACAGAAGGGTCTCTGTCCCGGGGCTACAATGGAGGGAATTCTTAAAGGCACAGATGCTGAAAGGGGGAAGGAATTTTTTTTTTCCCCCTAAGAGGAAGGGAGGGTGGTCAGGGCGGGAAGGAGAGGGGGTGTGATGAGGCCTTCTCACTCCCCAGAACAATTCAGGTTATAACAAGGCATCTCAGCCTGAGAGCAACAGATAGGCAAGCAGATCAGAGGCCCCACGGAGGAGAATTAAAACAAACAAACAAACAAAAAAACAGAAAGAAAAAAGAAGTTAAAAAAAAAACCCCACTTCATCTGATGTATGCGGCCAAGGGTATGGCCATGTTATCCCATGATTTAAGTATGTCAATCTTGTTCAAACTTGACTCTTGTAAACATCTGCTTTTGCTCAGAATAAAAGATGAAGATTTGATACAAAAAAAAAGAATTCTACTTGAATCTGTTTGCTTTACGGGTTCCCGGTCTGCTTCCCAAATCCAGGATGTGAACCCCCCAGCCAGCAGGGAAGAATCATATTTTTTCCTACGTGAAGGGCCTCTATTCCATTATCAATCCTTGGAAGGCCGTCTGAGTCCAAACGTTCACTCTGGGAAAGGGGGAAGCAGAGCCCCCGAAGGCCCTTAAATAAATAAAATTCTCTCCATCCACAGGGAGAGGAGGGTCATTTATTCTTCTAGTTCTTGATTTTGGTACAAGGTCACCCTAACAGATTTCTGAAGACATCCCAAACTATCACAAATGACGTTTTATAAAGACTGCCCCGCGAGCCTGTTGTATGTTTTGATTTCGTTTAAGTTGAATTGAGCGTTTCTCCAAGAAGTCAAGCTGTACTCCACAAAGGGCTGGGAGCGGTGGGACCACTGGGAAGGATCAGGCATTTCTTCTTCGCTACCTTGCTTGTGGTCCCACCTGCCCAAGACAGCGAGGGAAACAAGGAGACATCCTTGTTCATCCTCCATGCTGAAATTAATCAAGGAGTCACCTCGTCCACTTCAAAGGACGCAGGGAGGAAACCGAGGCCCCATGACGTGACATAGCTTACCCCAAACCACAAGGCAAATCAGGAGACTGAGATGGGCAGAAACCAGGTCTCCTGGCTGAGCAGCCGTCTTACGGCACGAGGGAGAGAAACGTGCTCAGGACCACACCAAGCAAAGACCAGTAACAATTTCTGAAAGCAAGACACGTAGCTGTTTTCCCACTGGCATGTGCTGGGATAATCTAGCCAGAGGCCATGGACCCAGCATCCACAGACACACAGCAGTGAAATGGTGGAACAGTGTGGGCCTCGGACCTGTCAGGTCACCGAGTGTATACTGTCTTTACTGGAGTCGGCATCAGGCCGGTTGCTGTGATATCGGAGAATGCACACCTATGATTTCATTGAAGAGAAAAGATCCATGCATGTGAAACAATATATAGTATTAGGCAGGCAGTATATAATGTTATAGGTTATCAGCGCTGTAGAAGTTCAGGAAAGGGAAAGACTGGATGGAAAAGAAAACATTGCAAAAGTAGAGAGTAAGTGCCCAGTCGGTGCGTTGACTCAAGTCTAATCCGGGCAATCACTGGACAAGAATATTGGATTCTGTGGTCCCTGCACTGGTGAATGTCACTGACCTTGCACTGAGAGAGTCCAGGGAAGGAGAACAGAAGGACACAGCCCATGAGGAAAGGAGCAGCGAACAGGTCACGGGGAAGAACTGGTTGAGATAAGCTCACTGCAGACCCCAGGAAGGAAAAGCTAACTGCAGCGCCTCCTCTCCCCAGGCCCCGCCCCATTCAAGCCAACAGAGGTTCCTGGGGCTGGTCATGTGCCACATTTGCCTTGCACATCCGAGGGGACATTCTTTACATAAGTCATCGCACGTAAGCCAATGGAGGCTGCAACCCAAATTCCGCACTTCCAAGAAGAAAGCCAAAAGTGAATTGGACCTCTTGGGTAGAAAATGGGAATTTTCCTCCCCAATTAAACCCAGCAACATCTGAGCAAAGCTGTAACTGCAGGCCAAGCAGACAGAGCCATGGAGTTGGTCCATTTCTTTAAAATCGACACAGGGTTTAAGCCAAGAAGCGGGGAGAGAATAAGTGGGAGGAGAAATCCAAGATTCAGTCCACCTGGTCCAATAAATGGGACACGCTCCGACTCCCATCTGCATCCTCCAACCTCAAGGACACACAGCCCCCATCCCCCACCCCACCCAACCAGGTCCATTAAAAGGGTCTCTTAACTGTGCGAAGGACAGAGTACACGGCTGCTGATGGGAGTGCAGCTTAGATGGGGCAACAATTTCTCACCTGAGCCTTATCCCATTTGGAGGTGACGATGGTACGGCATGGGCAGCTCTCTCCAATTGCCAAGTATAACATCAGAAAGGCAAGGCCAGCCACGGGTCTGCTCTGAAAGCGCAGCTGAGCTTTGAGCTCATGCAGTGAAGTGTACACACTGCTGTTCCAGTGAGTGAAAATTAGAACCTCAACACAACACTTCCACCGAATGCCTGGACAATGGGCCAGTCTGCTTTCCTGTCCCTCTCAAATACATGCACCCACCCTTCCAAACCCTCTTTATCACAAGAGTCATCCGCTACCTGCCCACGATTGCGGGAGCTGGAAAACACCACAGGAACCCCACTCGGGATGCCCTGGCCTCAGCATCCTCCGCGGGATTTCAATAACAAGGGACAGGACGCTGATGCATGGTTTGAACTTGTGCATCTCCTAAGTGAATGGAGTCAGGACCATACTATGGGGAAATGTGCTGGTTTGAAAAGCAAACAGACCTGCATCTGGATCCTGACTCCGCGCTTGCCAGTTGGGGTGTGCAGTGACTTACAGCTCTCCAGAGCAGACTTTACATCTGTAGAGAGGAACGTGAGGATGACAAAGCAGAAGAGTGAGGCCTGGGGGCAAGGCCAGAACTTGCAGAGCAGCTCCGGAGAATTCCTCATCGGGGAAAACTCTAGCAGATGCATCTTTCAGTTGATTTTGGTGTTAACGGTCCTCACGTTGAATTCGCTGTCCCATCTGCAGAGAAGGGTGAGGTCTACTCCCAGCTCCACTCCCAGAAAGACGCAGGGCCTCGCCTCCACCAGGAGGAGGAGGAAGAAACACTGCTTTAGACTTATCGGTGGGTTACTGGGGAGGAAGAAGTGAAGGATGGGGGAGCGCTCTAGAGCCGCCATCAAATCCACGGGAGTTGCGACTTCTAGCTTCTCAGAAAAAGCAGGGAGCCAAGCTGCAGCGGGATGAGGAGTCACGTGCCAACCTGGAAGCGGATCAAGTTCTGGCTCTGCCGCTGACCGGCAAGGCGACTTTGGACAAGCAGCTTCAGCCCTGGAAGCCTCAGCTTCCTCATCTATTAAATGGGGCAACGCTGAATACAGCGGCCAGCAGCGTCCTGGGACATCATCGCCTCGCACACACCCTTTCCTCTCACTCCACCACCCTCCCTAAAAAGGCTGTTGATACTCCAGCCACAGAGTGGAAATAACCTATCACCATGACAATGAGCTTTTCTCCGCACCATGGCAGATGAGGATGGCTGGAAGCACCTGCCAGGGCAGCAAGGTTTCCTTTAAGAGCTCGTACAACCCACGAGCATGAGTCACAGCTCCTCAAACAAAGGCTACCTGTGTACCGTGCGGACAAAGCAAGGAAAATAGGGTCCCCCGCCTTGAGCTCAACAGCCTGGAGAGCAAGGCTGTGTCTCTAACATGGAGCCCCCGAAAGTTGGGGCACAAGCTGGTCCAGGGATGTGCAAACGCAATGGGGCCATCTACGTCGATCCACTTGGGGGGCCACTCCAAAGCGAGCCCTCCATCTGACCCAACGGGGTAGCCCGCCTCCTCCCTGGGTTGCCAAACACAGGAGCCCGGCGAGAAGTCGGCACAAATCCACTGGCCCCAGCTCCCGTCATGGGGCTTCTCCTACCCAGTACGGGACACACGTGCCCCTGCAAGGTAGACTGGGAGCAACGCCCCTAGTCAAGAGATGCTCAGAATCAGGGAAGGTGTTTTTCTTCGCTTTGAAGAAAGCTCAGTGAGAGGCGCCACTCTAAGCAGCGGCTGCTATTCCCGGGAACAACCCTTTTGTGCAGGGAAATGAGAACCCAGCCGTGGGCGATGCACCCGGAGGCTGGGCTTCCCAACTCCCCGATGGAGCGACACTAAGTCCCTTGAAAAAACAGACTCTCGGAACTTCCCTGGGGGTCCAGTGGTTAAGACTCCGTGCTTCCAGTGCAGGGGCGCAGGTTCGCCCCCTGGTCGGGGAACTAAGATTCCCACGTGCCGCGCAGTGTGGCCAAAAAAAAAGGAAAAAGAAAAAATGGACCCTCATGTTCAGAAATTCAGAGGAAAGAACTGCTGAGGTTCATTCATGTATCGACGTTCACTGAGCATCCACCTGCCCTGCGCTCTCCCAGGCCCCACGTATCCACAGGTAAACAGAATCAATACCTGCCCCTACTGCAAAACGCTCTGCTGTATTATCCAGTAGCCCAATCCGTCCACGGCAAACATCTGGTGTTGTCTCTCTGCATCTTTCCCGCCCCAGTCTGCAGAATCCCCGCGGCCCTGGGGAGGGAGGCTGCCCCCACCCACAGACCCAGGTGTGAGGCACGTGAGCACAGGACACGATCGGGGCATTGCACCTCCTGGCCCCAGGGATGGGTCCAAGGGTGAGCGCGCTTCCAGGGCCATCCCTCGGGGGTGCTGAGCCACAGGCATCCTCTTGCATCTGCTGGGTCTGCAGAGGCAGGGGGCCTGCCGACGCTTCTGCTCCTTCTGCTTCCACTAGGGAAGTAAAGCCAAGAAGGAAAAGAAGTGGAGACAAACGAAGAGCCAGCAAAATCCTCCCAAAGCACAACACCCAGACTTCACGGCTCGGTGGACACCCCCAGACTCGCTGTAGACTTCACGGCTCGGTGGACACCCCCAGACTCGCTGTAGACTTCACGGCTCGGTGGACACCCCCAGACTCGCTGTGGACTTCACGGCTCGGTGGACACCCCCAGACTCGCTGTGGACTTCACGGCTAGGTGGACACCCCCAGACTCGCTGCGGACTTCACGGCTAGGTGGACACCCCCAGACTCGCTGCGGACTTCACGGCTAGATGGACACCCCCAGACTCGTTGTAGACTTCACGGCTAGGTGGACACCCCCAAACTCGTTGCTTAAAGCCAGTTAGAGTTGCTTTCTCTGAAACTTGCAGCGAACAGTGACCCACCTAGAAATACCCTTCTTTTATGGATGAGGAACTGAACGCAGAGAGGCTCAGTGGCTTGTACAAGGTCACACATGCGCTGGTGACTGGGGCGGGACGGGGCCCCAGTGCTGGGCATATGCACTGCGACCTGGGTTGGAACCGTGACTCCATCCTTCAAAGCTTTGGGGCGTTAAGGATGTTCCTTAAATTCTCTACGCCCCAGATGTCAGAGATGAGAGTGTCCACACCCAGGGCGGTGGGGACCAAGGAAAACGGGCTCTGGACCTCCCGCTCTGATCTGCTCGAGGCTGGCTTCTCTCTCTTCCCAGCATAACAGCGCTCCCGGTTGCCGGCGCTGGCTGGTGGATCCCTTACGTGGAGATGTGGAAGGAACAGCGCTCTTTCCTAGTATAGGGGACAGGCGACATCCAACGGCCAATCTGACCAGTGAATGCGGCCATACAAGCATCTGCCCCACGTCAGTGTCTTACCGACAGCTGCCCAGGGTGACAAGGGCAGAGACAAACGTTTGGAAAAGAGGGAAGGAGCTGGGCAAGGGGGGGAAACGGGGGCCAGGGTGAAAGAGGAAAGCAATTCCAGGAAAGGTGGAAAAGCCCAGTGGCCGGGGTGGAATGAGAAGCCAGGGCCATCTCAGCTCCCTGGTTAACCACATTCCTGGTTCCCATTTCGGAAATTTAATTAAAAACCCAAACATCTATATTTCCCAACCGGTTGGCCAGTGGCCACGGATTCCCTTTGATTCAGAGAAACTCCCCCTGCGTGACCCTGGGGCCACGACACACGCCCGGTGTGAAGCCAGAGGAGGAAGGGTCGCGGGCAGGGGTCACGGGGTGGCAACTCCCCTATAGAGAAGAAAGCCGCCTGGCTTGGGACGATCCTGTTCTGTCACCCCAGCCACAGGAATAGCAGTTCTGTTTCTTGTTGCTTCATTTTAAAAATTAAAAAAAAAAACATGATAAAAAAATAAATAAGAAAAAGAACCACATTCATGGTGGCTCCAGAGACACAAGGTCACCTTCCGCCCACCGCGCAGGGGAAGGTGCAGAGGCCCAGAGAGGCAGAGCCGCCCTGCGGCTGGGAGCAGACCACCCGGCCCCCGGGGTCAATGAAACCACTCACTGCCAGTGCCTTCCCTCGCCCAATCTGAGGCCGGACACACGTGCTTGGGACGTCGGATGACAAATGGGGTCAGACAGAGCTTTCAGGGCTCACTCACGGCTTCGGGAAGAAAACCTGAGACCAGAGGTGCTCATCGTAACCCAGGCGCCGACCCAGGGCTCCGTAGAAATCTGACATCTCACCCCCAGGCTCAAAAGGGCGTGTCTTAGGACATCCGACTACACAGCAAAGGGTTCTATGGAAAAGCAATTTATTTTTCAAAAAAAACCCACACTCAGCAAACTTCATATATGCAATTTGACCATGCAGGACACGAGAGAGGATTCTCCCTGAAGTTCTCTCAAATCATGAATCCCATCTCTGTCTTCCCAGCCCGCCCCACCCCCTCCCTCCCCCACCAACACTAAAAAAATTGTCACTTTTCACAGGTGTGGGAGGTGAGGGGCTAGGGGCTCACTGTCCTGGGTGGTTATCTAGCTGTGTCATTTCACTCACCTGTGCCTTAACAGCCTCTTCTGGAAAATGTGGATGACACTTATTTCAACAGGTTGAGAGAGGCACCAGATGGGGTAGGGAAAGAAGAGCACTTGAAAAACTCCAGTGCAAATAGTGGGGGCGTAAGGAACCCACTAGATCACCAAACGTTTTCATTTAGAAAGAATGGATGCAGCAGACTCGAAGCTGAGGGCCCCCCACGTAAACTCTCTGCTCCTTACTTCCCTGGGCTCTTAGATCTTCGTGAAGATTCTTCCTCAACGTGAGAAGGAGATCCCAATGGCTCCCTGAGTATACACTGGGGGGAAAAAATCTAACCGTCCTAGTCAGTTTGCATTTAAAATTAGTTAAGTGCCAATTCACATCCACTGGGATGGTGACTATGACTAGAAAAGGAAGGAAGGAAGGAAGGAAAGGGGGGAGGGAGGAAAGAAGGAGGGAAGGAAGGAAGGAAGGAGGAAGGAAGGAAGGAGGGAGGAAGGAAGGAAGGAGGAAGGAAGGAAGGAAGGAAGAAGGAAGGAAGGAAGGAAGGAGGAAGGAAGGAAGAAAGGAAGGAAGGAAGGAGGAAGGAAGGAAGGAGGAAGGAAGGAAGGAGGGAAGGAAGGAGGAAGGAAGGAAGAAAGGAAGGAAGGAAGGAGGAAAAAAGGAAGGAAGGAAGGAAGGAAGGAGGAAGGAAGGAAGGAGGAAGGAAGGAAGGAAGGAGGAAGGAAGGAAGGAAGGAGGAAGGAAGGAAGGAGGAAGGAAGGAAGGAGGAAGGAAGGAAGGAAGGAGGAAGGAAGGAAGGAGGAAGGAAGGAAGGAGGAAGGAAGGAAGGAGGAAGGAAGGAAGGAAGGAGGAAGGAAGGAAGGAGGAAGGAAGGAAGGAAGGAGGAAGGAAGGAAGGAGGAAGGAAGGGAGGAAGGAAGGAAGGAAGGAGGGAGGAAGGAAGGAGGAAGGAAGGAAGGAAGGGAGGGAGGGAGGAAGGAAAGGGCTGTCAAGGATGCGGAGAAACTGCAACCCTTGTGCCTCGCTGGCGGGAATGTAAAATGCTGCAGCTGCTGTTGGAAAACAGTACGGCAGTTCCTCAAAAAGTTAAATGTAAAATGACCATATGACCCAGCAATTCTACCTCTGGGTATATACACAAAAGAACTGAAAGCAGGGACCCAAAAAGATATTTGTACCCCTACGTTCAGAGCAGCATTATTCATGGCCAAGAAGTAGAGGCCACCCAAGTGTCCATCAACAGATTAATGGATACACAAAATGTGACGTATACATTAAACGGAAAACTATTCAGCCTTAAAATGGAAGGAATTCTGACACACGCTACAACATGGGTGAAGCCTGAGGACATGATGTGAAATAAAGCAGACACAGAAGGACACATATTGTATGATTCCACTTACAGGACATACCTACAGTTGTCAAAATCATGGACACAGAAAATAGAATGGCAGCTACCAGGGGCTGGGGGCTGCGGGAGTCAGTGCTTCACGGCCCCAGAGTCTCAGTTTGGGGTGATGAAGACGTTTTGGAGATGGACGGTGGTGATGGTGGTACAACAGTGTGAGTGTGCATAAGGCCACTGACACACGGACAAATGGTTAAGGTGGTAAACTGGTGTTATGTCCATCTTACCATAATTAAGAATGGTTAAAAATGTTTCCAAAGTTAGTTAAGTGAAGAAGGTACGAGGGCAGAAACGATCACTGTCACTTAGAGCTCCTGAGGATTTCACTCACATACTGAAGAATTTGTCCCCAAAGGTCAGCATCTCAGACACCTTCTTTTCCACGCCTGAGGCACACCACCGGCCCAAAGAGCGCTACCGCCCAGGTGCTGACCCGAAGCAATTGCACCAGTGTCTAAAGAACCAGCCAAGGACTTCCCTGGCGGTCCAGTGGTTAGGACTTCCCCTTCCAGTGCCAGGAGTGCGGGTTCGATCCCTGATCAGGGAGCTAAGATCCCACATGCCTCGTGGCCAAAAGACCAAAACAGAAAACAAAAGCAGTATTGTTAACAAATTCAATAAAGACTTTGAAAACGGTCTGCATCCAAAAAAAAAAATCTTAAAAAAAAAAAAGAAAGAATGATCCAGCAGGCACCAATATTTGCAGAATTAACGAGCGAGGGAATCCGAAGCAACGGATTGGAAATGCGTCTATGATTAGGGAAAGGGAATATACTCCATTGGTGGCTCAGAAAGCACGGCCGAAATCCCCAGCGGATTATCTGATGGAACTGCTGGGCAGGCAGAGATGGTCTCTCCCGCCCTGTCCTGCCGGGGCTCTCAGACCAGTGAAAGGAAAGGGGAGGAAACGGCTAGAGAGAAATGAGGTCAAGGGCCCACATTTTAGGCAAAGGCGGCGGGTCTGAAAACCATTAAAATCTGACCCTATAAGAGGCATTTTCCAAACACCTGGGAGCCTCACAGACCCGAGGGGAGGGACTGATTTATTTCCAGAGACCCAGAACCACAGTCCCTCTGTCATTTGCCCGAACGCGGCTGCTTCTATTTTCACCACCCCCAGAAGGCAACTGGTTTCAAGACTTCTGTGTAGAAACCTGTACCAACACACCAAATACGGGAGGAGGTGATGATTCACATTACCAAAGGAATTCTTTGACAGAAACTTGCCACTTCAGCATTCCTGTAGCTTACAAATTTCCTCCAGGCCTTTCACATATCATGTGATCAACCGAGATTGGTTTTTGTATAGATATTCTTCCAGGAACAAACCTAGTCCGTAAAGCAAGGGAGCCGGAGTGGTTTCGAACAGACTGTCTTTTGCCAATGGCATAGCTCAAAGAGAGGAAATCTATCCAGGACCATTCCTGTCCTCTTGTGAAATGAACTGAGCGCATCCATCCTGTGATGAAGGGGGTGCTGACTAGACGTGGAGGACCCCAACCAGTTCCACGATGACAGTGGACATTGCCTAGGACGATGCTGGCCAGAAAGAGAAGTAGCAGGGTCTGCCTGGGCACACAAATGTCCCAGGGAGCTGCCTCTTACAGCTGCCCAGGCTCCCAGGGAACTCACAAACCCCAGAGGACAGGCTGCAGATCTTATACCTAAGCCCAGAACGGCAGTTCTTTATCGTTCACCCAAATACAGCCACTTCTGACTTCACTGAGTACAAAGGGCACCAGATTTCAAGACTTCTACGTCACAACCTGTGCCAACAAAACGAGTAAGTAGATGGGGGGCCAGACCAGGCGGAGGCAAGCTGGGAAGACTTCCTGGAGGAGGTGGAGGACAGAGAAGCTTTGCAGCTGGGTACGCTTGAGTGGGAAAAGGCTCATTTCTGGCTTTAGCTGGCCAAGAAGTCAATCAACTCCCTGTTTCTTACAATGCCCACCTGTATTAAAATGGCCTGGGGTGCTTGTTAAAAATACCCATTTCTGAGTGCTACCCCCGGCATGTACCAAAACAGAACCTCTAAAGGTGGGGGGAGGGTGGGGATGGCTGCTAAGAATACTCAGATTTTTACCAAATTCTCCAAGCACTTCGTTTTTATGCAAACCACAGGGTGCAGGCCAGGGGGCTGGGGGGAGCAGCTCCAAGTACGCTGGCTGAACCGGGCCCACGCTGATCTGGGAAGAGCTGGGCAGGGAGGACCCGTGAGGAGTCACTGAGGAGAGGGACAAGGCAGGTGCAGACAGAGGGCTGTTCCAGGACTGTTTAGTCACAACATCCCCCAAGCCCTCTCCCACCGACACTTCCTGTTATGATCCTAACTGGAGCTGGCTGGTGACAGAAAACGTCTGTGCCAGTGCACAAAGGGCAGAGGAGAGAGGGAAGGAGGGAGGGAGAGAGAGAGAGACAGAGAGAGAGAGAGGATGAATATCTTTCAGTTTACGAGCTATAACAGGAAGGCTGGGAGTATAAGAAAAATCAAGTCTAGGCGCCCAGACCCTAATAGTAATGAGAAACTCTATCTGGACGACAGAAGTCTGGTTGGTTGAGATTTAAGTAACCTCAGAACTTCCTCATCCCAAACAAACACCACCTACACTCTAACTGCGGGCAGCCACCCCCAGCTGGAGAAGACAGCCCGAGTTTGCGTGTGTATTGTCGGTGGAAGGTTTGGACTACTGTGGTCTCTGTTGCAGGCGGCAGGAGAAGGGCCTCTTTCATGAGTTTCCTCAACTTCACACAAGTGCTCTCTTATGCAAAGACGCTGGGCCAGCCTCCATCCACATGAGTGGCTTCCAAATACCCCTCCAGGCTGGCTCTCCTCAGCCCTGAAGAAGAGGGGGACCCCACCCCCCAGCCCAAGATTGCTGGACAAAACCCTCAATCCACACTGAGGCACGAGCGGAAACCCGCGTTCCCTTAGATCTGCCCAGATCCCCAGTAAACGCTGCCCACTGGGTTTGCACACTTAGCGCCCGACACACCTGCTGCTCAGGAGGCGTGAATCACAGGCGCGGCACGCTGGACTCGCCGCACGCTGGACTCGCCGCCGCCGGGTTCGGGGCTTCACAGCTGGCTCTCACGCACCCGGATGTCATCCTCCACCTACCCACACCCCCAAGGCACGTTGGGACAGATCAGGCTACAACCCAATTTCTACTAAACGACTCATTGCCAGGGGAGGTCCATGGAAGGAAGGAGAAGGGTACACGGAGATGCTTCTCCCACTCATGGTCAAGGGTCCTCTCCCCTCTACACCCTGGAGGGTCTCATCTGCTGGCCATAAACAGTGAGGAGGGGGTGAGTTAACCTGGGAAAGGAGATGGGATGGACTTCTCAGTTCTGCACCATCTCCAGAAGAAAGACCGTCTGCCTAGATGAATAAACTTTAGCGCCCTCCTGTAGCACAGCGCTTATCGTTAAGGATCCTATCTTGTACTCTTAAACATTTGCTAAGAGGGGAGAGCGCCCATTAAGTGTTCTTGTCGCCAAAAAATAGTAAAATAATAAATAAGAGGGCGGGCGGAAACTTTTGGAGGTGATGGGTATGCTTACGACAAAGACTGTGGTGACTGTGGTATCAGATTCACAGCGCATACTTATCACCAAACTCACGAGTTGCAGACATGAAACATGTATAACCTTCTGGATGTCAATCATGCCTCAGTTAAGTGGTCTTTAAAGAAGACAGCCTGCTGAATCCCTCTCAACTTTCACTTTTTCACAAGACAGCACTTTCTGCCATGCAGGATCCTGAAATGGATCCCGGACCAGAAAAAGGACATTAGTGGGACAACTGGAAAAATTTGAATAAGGCCTGGAGATTAGTTCAAACTATTCTATCAATGTTAATCCCCCACTTTGATCATCTCACTGTGAATCTATAAGATGTTAACATATAGGGTAGCTGGGTGACAGGTATAAGGGAACTCCGTGTACTGTTTGCGCAACTTTCCTGTAAATCTAGATTTCTATCAAAATCAAAAGTTAATAATAATTTTTAAAAGGACAGCATTTTAAATCCAGCTTCCTAGTAAATCTCAGTCTCTGGCATTGCTAATATAATTTCGACCCTAGTCCTGAAGGCAAATTTCAAGTTACTCTCATAACCAATATGCTGATCAACTCTTTGCTGCAGGAGAAACAAAACGAAACAAAAACTGCATTCACTCAGCAAGCACTGTCTGGGCTCCTACTGTATTCTGGCTCCCAGCTGTGGGATTATCTGCTGGCTAAGTGGTGCAATCTTCCTCCAAGCCCACCTCGTAAATGTCTACCAAGAGGGCCACTCCTCTGATTTTAGACATGACTGACTTAGAGCAAAGAGAGTGACTTCTGGGAATTTTCCAAAGGAAATAATTCAGAATGTGCAAATCCTTATGTACAAAAGACACTCACCAATGCATGAATTCAAAGGGTAAAAATTTGGAAATACCTTGGTGTCCAACAATGGGAGAATTGTCACGCAAACTATGATTCAATGCCTGCAGTGAATACAGTCATTATGTGGGGAAATGTTCAAAGAAAAAAAACAAAGTGAGGGGGAATAAAGCGGGAAACAAAGTTGTACATATTTGCAGGATTTCAGCAGGGGGGACATATGTCAAATTGCATTACTGTGGGAACTGGGTGTTTCCTTTCCTGTTTTTTGCTCTTTTTTGTAGTTTTCTATAAAAGACAGAGAAAGGGCGCGGATTACCTTTAAAATCAGACGGGGTGCAGAGGCGGGGCTTCCGGCCATCAGTGGGACAATTTCAACAGTTCCTCTCCCAGAGAAGGTGAGGAAGGGCCACAGGGTACATACTGCACCAACGTGGGCAGTTCCACGGACCTGGGTGTGGCCAGGGCACAGGCTCCTGGGGGAGGGGCGGTACCAACACACATCACCTTTTTTCTTCCTGTGGTGCCTGGCTCTCCCCCTCTTCCCAAGCAGGTGCTCACGGGAGGCACTGGCACCCTGCACACAGTCCAAGGGAGACCCGTGACAGCTTCCAGAAGTGTTCTATGCAGGAGGGACCCCTGGGCAGGAAATGGATCATCACAGACAGACTGCCAACGGAGCTGGAGGGAGGGGAGGGAACCCCGTATCTGGGAAAGCACCCCCAGGAAACCATCTTCGGGGGAAAGAGTTGAGGACAAGTGCCAAAGGGGGAGCAGGAAAAGGAGGCCCCTGGTTTATCTGCACATCAAGGCGGATTCGCTCATTCATTCAACAGACATCTACTCTGCACCTACTCAGCGACAGGCACGGCGCCGCTGCAAACAGCGCCCACACAAAAGGACGAGGATGGGGGGTGCTGTGGGTTCAGAAGCAGCGTGCTTCCAGGTCAGGACTCAAGACTACGCCCCCTCCCCGCGCTGGCCGGGAAACCGCTTCCATTAACAATGTGCACTGACGGCGGGGGGTGGGGGTACGCCCCGGACCGAATGCCTGCTACCTCCCACCCGTTCAGAAAGACGCCTGATGGGTGGCGCAGTCCTTGCAGTCAAGCCGCTCACCAGCAACCAGGACCGGGGACCAGGGACATTCACCACCCCCCCGGCGAGGGGGGCTCCAAGCGCTGCGCCCCGATCGCATTCGGGGTCGCCAGTGGGCAGACGACGGGAGCTCACCGAGGCGGCTCAGCTCTCGAGGTAAGGGGCCCTGCAGGGCGACAAGGTGAGAAGGTAAGTGCGATGGGGGGTCGGGCGGATACGCCCAGCACGCGGACCTCTCCCCAACTTGGGGCTCTGTCCCTCGGGGCAGCCAGCGGCCAGGAGGCGTTGGAAAGGGAGATGACCGAGAGCGCCCAGGATGGGCGATGACCACCGCCACCGGGAGAATCGACTCCGCTTGGAGGCAGAGGGATGGCTAAAATGACCTCTGGAAAGATGTCAATTACAAGAACAAAAATTTCAACCCAGAACCCCATGACCTTCATAAAGCGACGCAAGGGGTGAAATCCCCCCCTCTTCCCCCGAATCGCGGGGCAACTTACCTACAGGTAAGGGACTCGACTGTTAGGTAGAATGTGCCTCAATCCACGGATAGAGACGAGGCTGTGGGTCATCCGAGACCGGCCGAGACGCACCAAGTAATCCACGTTAGGGGGTCCGGAGGCCCCTACCCCATTCCCAACTTTCCATCCAAGGCCAAAGCGCCGGCAGCCCCGGCCTCTGCGCCCGGGACCCGCGGAAATCGCGCTTGGGTTCGCTGGCCCGGGTTCCCCAGCGGCGCCCCGGCGACCCCGGCGAGCGCACCCCGCCTCCTCGCGCTCGGAGAGCAGCGCCTCGCCTTTCTTCGCTGCTCATCGCCAGCGCGACCCCAGAGATCCCAGCCGGGAACCCCTCTGCCGAGCCCGGGAAAGCGCCAAGGGCAAATCCACCGGGCCTGGGGTTTGCAGGTCCGCGGGGCCCGGGCGGCGAGGGCTGGGAGCCCGTCGGGCAAAAGAGACTCAGGAGAGAAGCACCGAGCGGCGGCTGCCAGTTACGGGGTGTGACGCCCCGCGTCCACACCGCCTTGCCCGCGCCACCTCCGCGCTCGGCTCGCGGCCGGACCATTCTGCCTTTAAATAGCAGCCGGGTCCGGAGCGGGGAGGGGCGGGGAGGGCGGGGAGCGGGACGAACTGTTTCCTGGGAGATGTAGTTCCGTCTTCCAGCCACAACAAACGCAGAGCAGCGTAGGAATGGTTGGGGTCCGCCCGCCAACAGCTGTCCTCCCCGGCGCCCTAACTCCGGAGACAAGGCTGGGATTCCAGCCTCACTGCCAGCTCCGTTAGGTCTAGGCTGCCCTCTGTGCATAAGGTGGGTCACACCAAGCTAAAGTCTGCCCAGGACGACCAACCTTAGTAGCCCTGGAGTCGGGCAAACCCAGCTAAGTTGCAACCCCTGCCTGCCAACAACTAGCTGTGTGCCCTTCACGTTGGAATGACCATGTATGCCTCGGATTCCTCATCTGACACAGAGACGCAATATTAGTGTCTGCTTCCACTGGATGGTAGAGGGAGGTGACCCTCCAGGGCGGCCTGATCTCCCCATCCCTAAGCGCTAAGCAAACTTGATTTCAAGGCTCCACTTGTGCAAACCACTTGCCACCCTGAGACCCTCCAGATTAAAATTCTGGAGCTCCCCCGGCCCGGTCAGTCAGGCTTCAATTTCTGAAGCGGCCTCTCGTTCATTCACCACCTGCACACACTGGACGCAGGAAAGCAGGAGTCAAGCCAGAGGGGCTCACTCAAGCCTGAGGAGGACACGGCATCGTGATAACTGCGTGGATGTGAAAGAGGCTGTATGGGCCACGGGCACCTAACCCTGCCTGGGGGCAACAGCCAAGGTGTCCAGAAGGCGGGTGTCTGACCTCATTCTGGAAGGAATAGTTAGGAAGTAGCCAAACAAAAAGACACAAACACAAAGCAACCACAAACGAGGGCAAGAGAGCCATGCCTATGAGGAAACACTGAGGGTATAAAAGAAGGAAGGGGGACAGGCTGGGGGGGGGGGGGCTTGTGTTAATTTCCCGGGGCTGCTGTACAAATACGTGGCTTAGACTACAGAAATGTATCGTCTCACAGTCCTGCAGGGTATTTATTGATATGTGCATACACATGGGTTAGTACGCACACATGTATCTCCCTGCTCTCTCTGCTGAGAGGTCCTAGAAGCAACGATACCCCAGTAGCAATAAGCACTAGAGCCGTAGTTTGTTTCTAATACGACTGTCCAATAAAACGAACCAGGGCTCCTTGGAGAAATGGCTGATTCTAGGACTGAGGCAGGAAATATACAAGATGAGCCAGGAGCATCTCACAGCCCCAGAAAGACTGCCTGAAAGCGCACGCACTCGCGCCACACAGTGATGGGGTACATCGAAAGGATACAGAAGCCAATTCAAAGAGCTCCTAATGGCCAAAGTCGGGGAATGATCTGAGCGACAAAATAAGTACAATAGTGTAGGATTATAACCCAAAGTATAAAACAAATATTCATGATTCCACACGGATATACGTAGATAATTGAATAAATAAATATATGAGGGAACATAAAATTCATGTAGCTTATTCTGCCTTGAAGGAACTGCAGCACAACTTCTGGCTCCTTAAGGAAGGGCTGCTCTCCTTCCAAGAGTAAAGTGTGGAGGGTGGGTAGGGCACAGAGTGCTCCCTTATCATCTAATCATGAGAAAAATTCCAGTGCAGGGACATTCTACAAAATGCCTGACCAGTGCCCCCTCAAAGCTACCAAGGTCACCAAAAATAAGGAAAGTCTTATGTGAGAAACGTTCACAGCCCAGAGGAGACGAAGGAAATATGCGACTAAATGTAAAGTGGGGCCTGGACCAGAAACAGAACGTAAGATCAGAACTAAGGAGATCTGAATAAAGCAAGAGTCTAATCAATAATAACGTATCAATATTGATTCATTCACTGCTGCAAGTAAGATGCTAATAAAGGATGCTAATAACAGGAGGACCTAGGTGTGAGGTTTATGGGAACTCTCTGTACTATCTTTGCAACTGTTCTGTAAATCTATTCTAAAATAGATTAAAATCATATATATATACACACACACAACCCTTATACATATCCACCCATATGCAGGTGGTAAAGAATTGCAGTATCTACTCTCTCATGTATCAAGTTTCCACATTCTGGGATCAGGTTCATAGTTCTCTGTTCTGTTATTGGTCCATTGTTTTCTAACTCCATGCCATCATCACATGCTTTAATTCTTATAAAATTCTTAGATCTTAATATTCAGTGGGACATTGCACCCACTTTCCTTCAAGAGTTGCTTGGCTATTCTTGCACTTCTGCATTTCCAAATTAAATTCAGAATTAGTGTGCTAAATTTCAAGTACATATAAATGAAAACTGTGGAGGAAGAATACCTCCAGAAGCCCCTCACTGCTCACAAAATTACATGTAAACTTGACAGCTTGGCATCAAAAGCCTTTTATGTCTGACCTTATCCAACAACCCTCCCTGTACTCCAAGCTAACTGGAATATTTGCTGTTTCCAAGCCGACCTCAGCTTTCTCGAGTCCTCACTGTAGACCCAAGTGCCTCCTCTCCCCAGCCTGCTTCTGCTTATGGAGCTCTGTACACATCTCCTACCTACCTTCCAAGGCCAGCTCACATGTCACCTCTTCCATGAAGTCCTCCCACATGTCCATGATCTGAGAGAATTCCTTTCAACCAACGAGCACTCTGAGTCTTTTCTAGGCTAAGTTTCTTGAGGTCAGGCATTCATTCCTCTTTGTCATGATCCTCCTATCCCCAACGTTGAGAATGTTGCACACAGTAGGGGCTTCAGAGGTATTTGGAAATTCAATGCAGTGCTTGCAGTAGGGTTCCTGGCACCAGCGTACGCTTGTTTTTACCGGTAGCGCCAATTCCAATGTCATAGTTGCTGAGGTTCTCCGTTCTCTGGGAGCTTGCCGTGTGCCAGGCACTGTCCTGAACATTTATGATGCATCACGTCATACAATCTCTCAATATGCCAACGGTAGGTGCTAGTATTAATCTCATCTTAGAGAAAAGAAAAATCAAAGCTGGGAACAGTTAAGCGAGTTGCTTAATGTCGTGGAGCAAACAAAGAGCAGAGTCAGGGCTCAACCCAGAGGCATCTCTCAGAAACATCTCTCCCCTACTCCACGCTTCCAGATAGTGTGACTGCAGATTTCCGGGAAGCAAGGGCTGAATCTTCTTACACCTGTACCTGCTGCACCAGAGTCTATTCCAGGAGGAGTAGGTGCCCTGCTCAAGCTGGTGTCAGAACGTGGCTGGACAGGTAGAAAGCACCCAGCACAGTGTCCTCCCTATGACAGGTGCCCAATAAATGTTAGTGACCCCATGATTCCACCTGCTCTCGGGTCCTTCCTTCTGCCCCATCCCTGCCCCACGTATGCTCTTCCGTCACCCATTCTACTCCCCCTTATCGAAAGGAGATGCCTCCAACAGTCCTGCAATGGTGACAAAGTGATGGATCTAAACGGACCACAGTGCAGGAGAGAGCGGTCAGTGTGACCTGCAATGGTGACAAAGTGATGGATCTAAATGGACCACAGTGCAGGAGAGAGCGGTCAGTGTGATGGTGGGAATAAAGCACTGGCTTGGGACATGAGTGCTCAAAGCCGGACACCTTGTCTTCATCAATCAACACACATAACACATGGTATGAGGGCACAGATCTGCGCGTCATGACTTTGGGAAAGTCTCTAAGTTTCCATTGTTTTGCTCATCAAAAAGGGGAAATCTACCTAAGAGTAGGTACACTTTGAGGCAAGAAAGCGTCAGGTTCAGCGGGTGATCTGAGCCAGACTAAATCCTAGGCTCAAAGCCCAGCTCGGGTACTTTCTATTAACAGGGTACTGATGGATCTGTCCTCAGTGTCATCGTCTGCAGAATGGGGATAATTCATAGGGCTGTTTCAAGGCACAAATGAGTTAAGAGCTGGAAAACATTTGGGACGGTGCATGGCACAGAGCAAGCGCTCAGTAAATACCAGCTCCTCCGTATGCTCCTGGGGCTTGTTCAGCTCCTTGCAGGAGCAGCTCAGAAGTGCCAGGGGCTTAACGCCTCCAAGGAAAACCCTCAAGCCACGAGGGAAGGGAGCTGTTGGATAAATAGCCCATCCTTTCCCTCCTTCGATTTGGCCATTTTGAATTTTACTCTACCCAGTTGCTCAAAGAGTTCCCAGTAAGATTCAGCCCTGAATGCCCAAGGCATAACCTCTCATTAACCCACCATTAACTGACTTCCTCCCCTCTCCTGATTCACTCTCCGCACCCCCATCCTTCAAGGTGCTTCCAAAGATAAACTCCCAAATCGATGACTTACACCCAAGTACACATCTGCTTTGAGAAGAATCCGAAGACGCCGCCCACAAACTGGTTTTCTTTTCTAGATTCTTTATTCGCGCCTATGATTGTCTAAGTCTCCCAGACACCAGGGTTGAAATCTTTGGATCCATTTTGATTCTTTGGCTCCATCCCTTAGCCGAGCCCGCCATGCTTGGACGTGTCTGATTTCCACCATTATTCCTACCCTAGCTCGGGTCCTCATAACCTCCCACCTATTACTTACCCCATTCTTCCTGCCTGGAATGTTCCTCCGCCTTTGCCAGGCTTGTCCTTACTGAGTGGCATCCCTATGCCATGCCCTGTGCCAGGCGTGCCCTTCAAGGCTCCTCTGGGCTGGCCTTCCCTACCGCCCCGTTCCAGGGATGGCTCTCTGCTCAGAACTTGCTTTACACCGTTACCCATGCCATTCATTTAATATTGCCAATGTGCTCTTTTTCATCACTGATTATTTGCGTTATTGGCTCCTCCAATACATTGTATTGTCTTAGGGTCAAGAAGCATATCATATTTTTAAAATACCCTCAATAGGGCCTACGTCCACATTTGGCTGACAGTCTTACCTCGGTAACAAGGGAAAGGCAGGTAAAGGGTGTCCTGGCAAGTGGGCAAATGTATTCATTCTCCACATTGTACTGAGTCAACCCCCAGAATCTCAGCCACAAAGCTCCACCCAGCGCGCGAGCTGACAGCGAGCTGCCCAAGCTGGTGGAATGAATTGGCTGTGCGTGCACACCAACACCGTTCTGCCCGTCAGTATTTTTGACGGTTTACGGCATCATGAGGGGTTAAGGTGGGTGGTGCTACCACATATAAAAAGGATAGCGTCGGGACTTCCCTGGTGGTCCAGTGGTAAAGAATCCACCTTCCAACGCAGGGGACGCAGGTTCAATCCCTGGTCAGGGAACTAAGATCCCACAGGCCGCGGGGCAGCTAAGACGGCTCGCCCCAGCTACTGAGCCCGTGCACCTCAACTAGAGAGCCCGCATGACGCAAACTACAGAGCCCACGTGCCCTGGAGCCTGTGCGCCACAACTAGAGAAGAGAAAACCCGCACGCCACAACTAGAGAGAAGCCTGCGCGCCGCAACTAAGACCCGACGCAGCCAAAAATAAATTAAATAAATAAATAATAATTTTTTTTTTAAAAAAAGAGAGAGAACAGGGCTCAAATGGTGACATCGCCACCATGGCTTGCCAGGTCTTACAAGACCTGGCCCCCCGCTGTAAAAAAAAACAACAAAAAACAACAAAAAAAACGGATAGTGTCGGCCTGAGAAGTGCTACGAAGAATGGAAGTTGGTAGTCTTCTGCCTCCGCATGGAACTGGGGACCACTCACTCATTTGATCATTCATTCATTCAACTATTTGTCACCAAGTAAGCACCAGACACTATGCAAGGCACTGGGGGTATAACTGCAAAGTTGAGAGTCAAGGTCCTTGTCCTTGTGGGGGAGACAAACAATAAATAAGTGAATAACCAAATTAAATACTTGCAGAGTGTGATAAGAAATAAAGAAACCAACAAGGATAGAAAGAAGAGGCTCTAATAGAGGAAAAAGGGAGTCTGACTTGGAGAGGCTTTTCCAAGGAAAGGACAAGTTACAAAACTGATTAAAACTAGATCATTGCTGGTGCACACACCTGGGCAGCCACAGAAGGCTTCCTGGAGGAGCTGGACTCCACTTTGGCTTTAAAAGCAGAGAAGTTTGGTTAAAGGATGATGTAGAGGTGGCTGAGGCAAAGGCTAAGATGCGGGAAAAAGATGCATGTGAGGGAGATGACCAGGAAGAAGAGAAAGCTTGTCCTCTTCTGCATTATCAGAAGGACATTATCAGAACAGGTGTGACACAGTCTAACATCCAGGTGAGACGCAGCAGCCAGTTCTCCTCCATGTCTCCCATGACGGCAAGAAGCTGCTCGACCCAGAACACACATCTTCCCTTGCGTTGACCCAGAACACACATCTTCCCCTGCGTTGACCCAGAACACACATCTTCCCCTGGAAACGCAGCGGCTTCAGAAAGCCCCGGACACCCAGGCGCCCGGGCCCCAGGTGACGGAAGGAATGGGATCCCTCTAAGAATACGCCTTCTCCTTTCTACAAAACTAGCAAAATTAAATACAGCATCGCACAGAGGGGTCCCCGGGTGTGTGTGGCGGGGAATCAGAGTTTGACTGGCCCTGGGGTCCTCCCTGGGTTAGCAGGAAGCCCTACCCTGATTTTGCAAGAAGTTTTGTGATGCAAATCATCTCAAAGCACTGGTCCAGGCCTTCACCTGAGATGCCCTCCATTCTCCCTTCGGTCATTTCTTCCATTCCAGGGAGGGGGTCAGATGGGTGGGAGATGTGATTGAGCGGCGCTGGAAAATGCCTCGGCCCCGCCCACTGCTCCTACCACCCCCCACCCCCAGGAAGGAGGAGACACACACCTGCCCTCCTCTGGGAACACTGAGGCTTTGTTTGCTGGAGGTTCTGAAATCACCTCCTCACTTGCCTCAACCAACTCTGAAAGTCTGGGCTGGACGGATTGAGGGGCAGAGCGGCAGAAAGGAGGGGTAGCTAATAACAGCCAACAAGCACACCCAAGCCTGTCCCCCAACCCCAGTGGCGGAGCCCACCGTCACCCTACCTCCCTTACAGATGAGAAAATCGGTTTAGAGAGGACCGACGACCTTGACCAAGGTCTCATGGCGGGCTTTGAACTGGCTTTGAACTCCAGTTATTCTGACCCTACAACCTGTAGATTTTCCTTTGACATCCCCTACCTCTCTGCCAGGCAGACTTCAGAGCAACTGAAGCAATGGGTCTCTATTGCTCTAGTGAAGAAATTCCAGGTGGAAGGATGTAAGGGTGTTGAGGGGATCAGGTGACACAGTCATCCTCTGGCAACTGACTGCTCTGGCAAAGGGGGTTGGTAAACACGACAGAAACTTGCTCGATCAGTCCAAAGAACACAGAAAGATGGCCACAAAGGCTTCGGTCCTCCTCCCACCGAGAGGTGGAATCTAAGTCTCTCTCCTTGTTGCTGGAGACGAGTGACTTGTTTTAGTGCCCAAGAGCATGTGCTAGCAGTCACATTCCCAGATTTCTGAAGCTAAATTATAAGAAGCCATTCAGCTTCTTGGCATCCTTGAGCCACCATGGAAAAGGCTGAGTAATCTGAGAGCACCTTGGAGAGACCATCGGTGCTCTGGCCGACCACCCCAACTGAGACATCTCCAGCCAAGTGTCAGAGATGTGGGCGAGGCTACCTTGGACCCCCCCAAGACTAGCCATCCACCAGCTGAAAACCACTGAATGGCTGTCACTGATGCCACATGAGACAGAAAAACTGCTCGGTTGAACTTTGCTCGAATTCTGACCCACAAATCTGTGAGATAGAGCACAATGTTTGTGGGGTTTCAGCCACTAAGTTTTGGGGTAGTTCTTTACACAGCAGTGTATCGTTGCTGTTTATGGAATATGCATAAACATATTCCACACTCGGATAACTTTTTTCTTTTTTCGTTTGTGAACAAGGAAGCACACAGACTTAACAGCCAACGCAGCCATCTGCACCCATGCCAGCAGCTAGCCTTAGGGTGGAGGCACCTCTGGGGCTGGGAGAGCTAAAATGAAAGAACCAGGGTCCCCAGTGACATCACTGACCTACTGAATCCACTGGTTCTGGAGCCGTCCTACCACTAGAACTCTTTCTATGTGAAGAAGTACATGTCATCACTGTTTAAACGCGTAAGTTATGTCGGGGTTTGTGTCGCTCGTCTAGAAGGCATCCGTGACTAACCGGTCACGTTGACCGCTCCGGGCTGAAGCTGGAATGCCTAGCACACTCTGGCACTGACTCTGCTGTGATCTTGGTGAAGTCACTCGACCTTTCTGGACCTGTTTACTCCATCTCAAATGTGGGGAGACTTTTTCCTATCCCTCCGTATCTTGCAAGGTGACCTTGAAAATCAATGAGCTGCAAATGGCCTACAGAAACCTGAGGCAGTGTTGGTATTTATGTATCGGTTTCTCCCCTCTTGCATCTTAAAATCTAAGAGGCTTTGCAACATCCTTTTACAAACATTGTATCATTCAAACTTCATGTCCACACTTCAAGGTGACAAGTACCACACTTCGAGGTGACAAGTACCATGATTCCCACTTTGGGAGATGAGGAAACAAGGAGTGACCTGCCCAAGGTCACACAAGCTGTGGCTTGAACCCATGTCAGCTCACTGATGGTCCATGATCACACTGCCTCAGTCACCACCCTATCAGGCACGGTCAGAAAGTAATGAGTTATTCCTACACTGGCACTGCCATTACCCCATTTATTTATTTGCTTAACTGATAGCTTCTGTCTATTAAATTGTGAATATGTCAAATGGTGCTTGTTGAACTTAGTAAAGTCTCTTTAATCCTCATTACTTTGTTTCTAAAATAAGTTGCTGTTTAACAACGCCCAGAAAGAATATTCATTTGCCTAGGACTCCTCCCTTCCTCTGAGGACAGTTTCTCTTCCCACCACGTGAAGAGAACAGACCTGCAACAGCAGAGAAGAGAGCTACCCTGCAGACATAAACAGTACCACACGTGTTCTGAAGACAGACTGTATTCTTCCCAATCTGCCTTGGATATTTCATTCTCCCGTGTGGGTTTACATTTTGCCCCCCAAATCTTTCCAACCAATTCCTCTTTGGGTCCATGCTAGTTCCAGCTGGGTGTCTATCACTTGCAGCTAAAGTTCAGCCCCAAAACCATGCGCTAAGAGGTCGTGATAAAGACAGCCACAGCAACTATCAAGATGGGAAAGCCACCACAGCGTGGTGTGCATGCATGCACTGAAAAATAGACTGAATGGAGGCTCCTCAGAGCACTAAAAATAGAGCTGCCTTATGATTGGGCAATCCCACTCCTGGGCATATATCCAGACAAAACTCGAATTCAAAAACATACACGCACCCCTATGTTCACAGCAGCACTATTCACAATAGCCAAGACATGGAAACAACCCAAATGTCCATCTACAGATGAACGGATGAAGGAGATGTGATATATTCGATATATAGAGAGATCTCTCTCTCTATATATAATGGAATACTACTCTGCCACAGAAAAGGATGAAATCATGCCCTTTGCAGCAACATGGATGGACCTGGAGGTGATCACACTAAGTGAAGTACATCAGACAGAGACAGACAAATACCATATGATACCACTTACATGTGGAATCTAAAATGTGACACAAATGAACTTATCTACGAAACAGAAACAGACTCACAGACATGGAGAACAGACTTGTGGTTGCCAAGGGGGAGGGGAGGTGGGGGAGGGATGGACTGGCAGTTTGGGATTAGCAGATGCAAGCTATTACATATAGGATGGATCAACAACAAGGTCCTACTGTGGAGCACAGGGAACTGTATTCAATATCCTGTGATAAACCATCATGGAAAAGAATATGAAAAAGAATGTGCATATATATATATCTCTCTGAATCACTTTGCTATACAGCAGAAACTAACACAACATTGTAAATCATACTATACTTGAATAAAATAAATTAAAAAAAAGTAAAAGTAGACTGATGTGGGCTTCCCTGGTGGCGCAGTGGTTGAGAGTCCGCCTGCCGATGCAGGGGACACGGGTTCGTGCCCCGGTCCGGGAAGATCCCACGTGCCACGGAGCGGCTGGGCCCGTGAGCCATGGCCGCTGAGCCTGCATGTCCGGAGCCTGTGCTCCGCAACGGGAGAGGCCACAACAGTGAGAGGCCCGCGTACCGCAAAACAAAACAAAACAAAAAAGTAGACTGATGCCTATAGACTATCGTCCAGCTAAAAGATTCCCTAAGTTTTCGAAGAAGTCTCAATAAACTTGAAAAAGACAACTGCCCCTGCCCAGAATTCCCTTGTGCTTAGGCAACGCTGGCTCCGCTATCCGTGACCCATCATAGCAAAGAAGTCCATCTCTATCGGCACCGCAGGAAAGAAAGCAGAAGCTGATTAAAAGGCGTGGCTTCAACTTGGAACAGCAACTCCCCTTAGTGTTAAGAGGAAGGTCTGAAGTCACCTGGGTAAGTCGGTTGAAGACACAATATGACAGAGAAGAATCTAGAAATGTTCAAAAGCAAGAGATGAAGAACCAGTACATTAACATTCAGAAGAATGAAGGAAACCTCGACAATTTCTGAAATGTTAGCTCGTGAAGCTTTTCTCAATTGTAATGCTTCTGTACCCATTTCTTAGAAGGCCTCGGTTCATCAGGAATATCATCTGTGAGGAGGAGAGAGGATACATTCTGCGTCTCTTTTGACCCTAATTTTTGTGTTATTCAGGGTCCTAACAGCAACCAGATGGCCCGGCAAACTGGGGGACTGAAGAGAGCTTAAGAAAGGGACTACATACAAGGGGATGGGAAGGAAAGGTTCAGGGAAACCAGCAAGGGAGAGGGCAGAGCCTCAGGACCGGCCACAGTGGTGAGGCTGGAGCCCCGCTAAGTCAGCGGGAACAAGGGAAGCCGTTGTTTCCAGAATCGAGAGAGGGCAGCTACATAGGGGGGACCACCTGCCAAGAACTGTGCCCACTTGCCTTTCACCCGCCAGTCTCTGGCCTGTTGCTCCACTGGCTGCCTCCAGAGGCCAAAAGAGCCTGTTGATTCCATGCTGATAGAGCAGCTCTCGGAGCACAGAGCAGGGTGGGGAAGGGTGGAATAGGACCGGGACGGGCAAAAGGAAGAGATCCAGCCCTTGCGGAGGCATCAGAGTGGAGAGCTAGGGAGAGGTGACAGCCCTGACCTCCCCCCAAAGCTCCAGACCTCCATTTCCAACTGGCTCTGAGACATCTTCCCCTTGGTGGCCTGCTGGCCTCTCAAACTCAGCACATCCAAACCACACTGCTCATCTTGCTTCTCAGTGCTGGTCCTTCGCTGGACCTCCTGATTTGCTGTTTCCCTAGTTCTGTCCTGCTGGTCACCTAGGCTTAAAGTCTCAGGGCCGCTTCCCCTCTGCTCTCTCCATCAGTTGCTAAGCCCTATATTATCCTATGCTTCACCGTCTCACCCATCCTGTCTCTTCTCCTTTTCTTCTATCTAGACTGCTGGCATCTTCTAACTGGTTTCGACACTGCTAACATCCTCCCCTTTAAATGCATCTTACACACCGTAGCTCGATGCCTCTAAAACATACCACGGGTCTTGATTCATCATACCACGACTTAAGCAACCCAGCTCCTCCCCGTTTCCCAGATATGCCACATGCTTGCCGGTCTCAATTTCTCTGTTAAAACTTTTCCTTTGCCTGGAGGAGGGACCACCCTCCATCTTTACTTCCTGGAGCCCAGCCTTCCTTCATGCTCCCCAAAGATTCTGACCTTTCCCTCCTCCACTCTCCTTAGATATTTTTGCTTGTACCTCTCTTAGGGCATCTAATCCCATTCTATCTTATATAACCATAATCTAAGGACATGGGTTCTTTCCTAGTTTCCCGACTACATTGTAACCTTGAGGCAGAAAATCATGCCCTGTTCGTTTCTGTAGTTGCCCCTAGGAACTAGCCAACCAGCCAGCTCATTGTAGGTGTTTAATACCTGTGTACAGCATGAACGGATGTGACTATCGCTTCGGAGATTTTCCACAGTGCAGTCTCCTTCTTGGTCTGTCTCTCTTGTCTACATAATATCGCAAAGCAAGACCAGCCCTAATGAGCCTCCACGTTGCTGGCAGAGCACGTGACTAACCCCATAACAGACCTGCACTGCTTTATGAAAGCACTTTGCAAACAGCTTAATAGCACAGCCCGGCACACGAGGTTGGGAATAGATATCTAGAGATTTATCGGATCATTAAGGGAAGTAGGAGACAATAGGTACTGGGTTCATCTACACAGTAAGGGAGACCCAGGGCACCTAAACCACCCCCATGCTAAAAACATCAGCCCTCGGGCTCCGTGGCATCCACAAGCCACCCAAAAGCACCCGGTGAGCCCATCCCGGGGTTCATGTAGTCAGGGAGAAGAGGCTTCAAGTCTGAAGTCCACGAATAATGGGTACAGGTCGGGGAGGCTGGGGGGAGGCGAGAAGAGAGGGATTGTCAAAAGCGCAGTGATTTAATGTCTGTCTCTTTCTCCCTCTCCCTCCCTCTCTCTCCCCCTCCCATCACCCTGCCTCTTGCACAAGGAACTATTGAGAAGGGACAGAACAAACGCGCCCTTATGCAGCTCCCGCGGAGTCTCGGGGTTTGTCCGAGACAGCTGCCTGTAGCACGCTATGGTTACTCATTACCCGAGTTCCCAGGCAGGAAAAGCAGCAAACTTAATAGACCCGAACTAACCCTCAGCACAAACACTCCAGCCGTAAATACATAAATAAGTCAGGTGTACCAGGATTGGGCGGGGGGGGGGGGGGGGGGGGGGGGCGGGGGGGGGGAGGCAGTGCAAGCTGACCGATGGGGGGAAACAAAATGAGAGTTGCTAAAAGGGGAGGGGGAGGAGGACGGAGGAAGGAAAACTCCCTTTGGAGGAAGGACAGAGGGGTGTTTGTGCCGCTGGCTTGTCCGTGCCTGCAGAGTGGACTCGAGTCTCAGCTGGCCACTCGCAGAGGTCGCGGAGAAAGAGGACTTTGAGAGGAAAGGCAAGAAGGTCCCATTTCTCCAGCTCCCTGGCCCTCACCCTCCCGGGCGTGACTTGCTTCTGGAAATGATCACCTGCCACCACATTTGCTGGGGGAAGAGGTGCTGTGAGACATGGCATGAGTTTATCTCCCTCCTGACTCCCAAAGCAAATGGTCTGGTCCACAGTCGTCACAACACCCATCGAACAGATGGGAAGGGTGTGGATGGACGGAGAAGCCAGAGGGACTAAGAAGCAGGGCAAAGGGCTGGCATGAGGACAGTCGTAGCCCCCAGTTGTTTTTTTCTCTTTTTTTTTTTGCGGTACGCGGGCCTCTCACTGTTGTGGCCTCTCCCGTTGCGGAGCACAGGCTCCGGACGCGCAGGCTCAGCGGCCATAGCTCACGGGCCCAGCCGCTCCGCGGCACGTGGGATCTTCCCGGACCGGGGCACGAACCCGTGTCCCCCGCATCGGCAGGCGGGCTCTTAACCACTGCGCCACCAGGGAAGACCCTCTTTTTTTTTTTTTTTTTTTTGCCCCCAGTTTTAAAATCTCGACACCATTGGTTCCTGACTGGCAGTGGTCTCTCTCCCCTCCCCCTGCGGACACGGTCTGGAGACATTTCTGGTTGTCACAGCTGTGGGAGGGGGGGCTGGAACTGCCATTTAGTGGAGAGAGGCCAGGATTCTGCTAAACACGCTCCAACGCACAGGACAGCCCCCAAGACACAGAACGCTCCAGCCCTGAGGTCGCGGTGCTGAGCTTGGGAAATCCTACTCTGGATCTAATTCTCAGAACCCAGTCCGCAGCCCAGGCCACCTCTGAGTTTGCAGATGGCATCAGTCAGTCCATCAGCCCATGACAGTTCCATAAACCCACCATTCTTCCAGGATGCATGAGGGAGGGAAATCCTAGACCCACACGTGCAACGGTGCCGTGATCTCCTTTTGACTAACTCAGGAGACAAATCCACAGAGGGTGTGTATCAGTCACACTGGCATTCCTACGTCACTGCCTGACCATTTAGCAGATTGGCCAAGTAACTTCTGTACCAAGGGGTGTGAGCACCCATTACTTTGTCTTAGAGTCTCTACCACTCCTGGCACATTGGGGGTTTGGGAGGTTGCGTTTGGGTTTTGCTTTCTCCTTCCTCGTTTTGTGGTTCACCAGTGGACCGGTCTTACATGAGACTCTCACCCTCACTGGATCTCGATTCAATAAAGTCAAGGTGGGCAGACATGGTCCCCAGTCATCATCTCATGATCATTGCACAGTTTAATGAGCTCTTTCAAGAGTTAAAGGGGTCCCAGCAGACCTCCTGCAAAGATGAACATGACCTGATTATGGGAGCCAAGTATGCAGAAGTGTGGACCACTTCAAGGGCCAGTATGAGGTCTGTTTCCAGTGTGGCCCTGGCCGCCAAGTGTTGGTGGGTCTAGAACAACCCTCGGTGTATTTCAGGAAGACTCTCGGTCCTTCCCCAGCTGCCCCAGGAATTGGGGCTGTAGGGTCAATGATTCTGTTGCAGTTGAGCTACTTCCTCAAAGGGGTGGGGGGATGGGGGGATGGGAGGGGGGGATGCTCATGTGCATTTAAGTGGGGTGTGCTGTGTATGTGCATGTATGTGATGTCTGTGTGGTGTGTGTGCCTGCATGTGTTGTTATGTGTATGTGGTGTGTGCATGGTGTGATGTGTGTGTGTGTGTGTGTGTGTGGCCAGACCAGCGATTAATGCCAGAACAAGAGGGCCAAGGAAGATTCCAGAGATAAGACTGTCCTAGAGCACCTCTGATTGACGGGCACCTTTAGGAAGACAGAATACCTGGAGTCTAGAGACTCCAGGAAGACGCTGTCTGAGTTTAATTCCTGTCTCTGCTGCTGTGGAGCTACGTGACCTTGGGCAAGGAATTTAACTTTCTGGTTCCCTCATCCCTATAATGGGATAATAAAAGTACCTACCTTGAGGTTACAGGAATTAGTGAATTCATGTCAAGCACTTAGTGCTGGGCGCCTGGCAAGCGCTCAGCAGATGTTGGCCATTCTCATTATTGCTGCTTTGGGAGGAAGTTCTTCCTGGAGTCTAAGCTAACACGGCCTGCTCCCTGCCCTGCTTCCCAGGAAAGCCATTTCCCCTGGGCTGATCACATCTCTGCCTACAACTCCTCTGCTGACTTCACTTGCCTCTCAGTGGAGACCTCAAATCTGCCCACTGCCTCTGTTCCCAGGCCACCCGGCCCAGACAGGAAGGAACAGCATGGGCTGGCCACCAACCTTCTGCCTCGGGGACCCCGAAGCCTCCCCTGGTGGCCCCAAGAAAGCCTGGCTGGGGTTTCCCCCACCGACGCCCACGGCAGGCGCCTGTCTTCCTTGGTCCCCCAGATGCCTGATGACAACATTATTGCCACAATAAAGCAATGACGGCCACTATCAACGCTCAATCAGCCTGGCCTGCCCTTCACAACCGGTTTGTCAAAGCTGCCCCTCCCTTCCCTGCTGTTAGCTCTCCGCCTGCTTATCTGCTCTGGAGACAGAAGTCTCTGGTTTAATTGTGGCAAATTAATTATTGAACTTCATAGCCAGCTCCTCCCCACGCACACGACAATCACTCCCATTGACTGCGGAGGCGAGGCGGACTCCACCGTCACCGCAGGCCAGCTGGGGAGAGAGTCAGTCCCACCCCCGGAGAAGGGCTCCATCCTGCGAAGCCAAATTCCCCTCCTCTAGGAAGCCTTTCCCAACCCTTGTGCCCCCGATACCTGAGTGAAAGAGCGTCTTTATGACAACAGCGGCTGCGGTAAACGCTTTCCTTATGAATCAGTAAATGGCGCTGGAGCCGCAGAACTCACCAACTTACTTCCGCGGAGCCGTATAAGCCCCGTGCCTGGCTCAGAGCAGATGTTTAACTGGGGTTGAACTGACGAAAGAACACAGATGAGTGTCCTCTCCAACTCAATCCAAGCTACTGTGCAATCGTCGATATATACAAAGTAACATCTGTAACTCATTTATTTAACCATCACTCATCGCACTTCCTCCTACGGAGTCTCGGAGGTTGGCACTGTTACCATCAGTCTTGAATTTGCAGATGAGGCACCGAGCGACAAGGAGGTTACGTCACTTGCCCAAGACCTAATGAGCAGCAAACCAGGATTCAAACCCAGGCAGAGTCCACACACCTACGGATCACGTCACGCTGCTTCTTGTGTAGACATCACCCTTCCGTGTGGGTAACAGGAGGCCTGGACGCCACCACCCAGCGTGAGTTCTGGAACACGATCGGTTCCGCTGACATTCTTTGCACGGTCCTCTCTGCTCCCCAGGAGGACGAATACGCTGACCTCTGTTTATTATTCCCTTTATTTTCGGTTTGACTACACGTGTATTGATCTCTAGAAACACGTTGCTTAGTTTTGCTTTTGAACTTCATCAAGATGGCATTAGGTTCCATGCAGTCTGCAACGTCCCCGACCCTGAAGTGATGAACGTAGTTTGTGTTTTCTTCTCCATCATTTTTGTTCCTCTCTACTTCCAACACTCCTGGGTATCATCTGTGCTATTTTAATTTACATTTCAGGATATACTGTTTACACTCCCCTCTTTATCCAGTAACATGGAAAGCTCTTACAATTAGGATCATGAAATGGGACCCAAGCTGGACAAAGGGTCTCTGGGCACTTCTGGGCAGCCTGGGAGCGGCCTTGGGCACACAGATCAGCATCTCCTGGGTGTTCCGTGGCCTGTGAGGCAACATCCCAGGACTGCAAGGTGGTTAAGGATGAGCTCTGGAGCAGGCCTCTCCTGGGTCTGGATCCCCCTGTGTCATCACTTACTGGCACAACTGTGCTACAGACGCACCACGGGAACACTCAGTGTCTCACAGCAGGAGGCATGTGTTCCCACGTTCGCAGGCCTGCAGGTCGACTGTGGTTCTGCCAACCTGGGATGGACGCAGCTGGGCGACGTGGCTTGAAGTTGCCCATTGGCTGAGCTTGGATCCCAGGCTATGAGTTCATATTAGTTTTCTATCCTTGTGCTTAACGAACCACCCCAAAGCTTAGCAGCTTAGAAAAACAACAAGTTCCTTCTTTCTCACGATTCCTCGGGCTGGCTGGGTAGATCTGCTGACCTCACCTGGGCTCACTCGCGTGGTTAGGGTCCCAGATGGCCTCACTCAGATGTCCCGCGGCTAGTGCCGGCTCTCCCCTGGGGAGCCCAGGTTCTCTTTCTCGTGGACTCTCAGTCTCTAATCTGGACCAATGTCTTCACAACATGGGGGGCTCAGGGTTCCCAAGAGGGAGGGTTCAACACGCAAGGTCTCCTAAGGGCTCGCCTCTGGATCCCACGCACATCACTTTAGCCACATCCTATCGGTCAAAGCAGGTCACGAGACAGCCAGCCCAGATGCGAGGGGCGGAGGGTCAGCAGACACAGGCTCCCCTCCTGATGTCACAAACGGCAGCTTCACGCTGTGAAGGGAATGGACTCGGGGTGGCACGATTCATTGGCGGGGCAGGGCAGAGGTGAGTTATTCACTCGATCTGCCCCAGGTGAGTTCAGATCCACTCCACCTGTGTTTTTGCCGGAGCCACGACTGAAGGACCAGCAGAGACCTGGGACAGGCTGTTCTCGAGGTGGACCACAGGAGCCCAAAGCACCGAACCAGGAAGCCTCTGCCCCTGACCTGGTTGCTCACATTCCATTGGCCAAAGCAAGTGACATGGCCGAGGCTAAGATTCCTGGTGCGGGGAGAGCGGGGAGAGGAAGAGGGTGCGTGGCGACGGAGCAACCATGAAAGCTATACTAGGACCCCTGTAACCTCCAGTGTTTAGCGCTTGCCCCCAAAACACGGGTTACTCCTCCTTTGGAGGGTTAAGGCAGGGGTGGCCCACTCGTCCCAGTTCGCCTGGGACTCTCCTGGTTTTAGCTCTGGAAGTCTCACATCACGGAAACCCCCTCTGTCCTGGGCAAACTGGGATGGTGTGGGAACCCTGTTTTGAGGACTAAACCTCCAAAAACCCCCAACCAGCTTTTATTATGAGGACTATCCCGCTCTACAGAAGCAAAAAGCAACTTCTCAGCGGCCACACAGTCGGTGGGAGAACCTGTGTGTCCCTTGGACCCTTTCCAAGTGGCTGCTGCCTACCCCCCTGCCCTGCCTCCCCCCCCGAGCCCCTTCTCTCATGAGGTCCTCTCTCTGTGGTCCTAGTAACAGGCCCTCTGGAGGAGAACGGCCGCCTTGTAAAGAGAGAAACTTGAGGCCCAGAGAGGTTAAAGGGGGCAGCTGCTGACAAGAAATGTGGAACACCTGGGCCGGGCTGGAGCAGAGGGGGCACCCTGGAAACGGGGGCTGACCCACAGAAACAGAGGGTCTAGCCTACAAACAGGGGGAGCTCCGAAAAGGCAGGCCGGCCGGCAGGGGGATGGCCGGGCGGCCTCCACGTGGCCTGATCGTCGGCGGGTAGGGCTAGGAAGGGCTGAACACTGGGCGAGCTTCTCACCCTCCCGTAGCTTCAGGCCATCAGGAGAGCCAGTGCTGGCTGCCAAGTACTTTGGTTAGTAACCTTGTGGGCAGCTCTAGAACCTCTGGCCTTACGGAGGTGCTTTGGTATTTTAATTTGCATATAAACTACTTGTGAATCTTGTTTTTTTTAAAAATAAAAAAGCGGAGTGTTTGATTCTGGAGTGGAGTCCAAGACACTGCATTTCTCGGAGGAAACCAACACTGCAAGTCCAGACCGCACTTGGATTACCAAGGCTTTAAATTACTGTCTGACCCTTTCTATTCCGGGGAGTGAATGCATACCCCAGAAAGGACATCATTAATAGTTCAAGGTTCTGCAGTGATAACTTTCTCTTCACTATCTCCATTATAATTTGAAAGCCGAAAATCTGTTTTGATTTTTTATTTCTCTGTAATCATTCCTCACTTGATTATTTTTTAATAAATGCTTGCTCAGGTTTCACATGTACAAAATCTCCCTGAATCCTACTGAATGTATGACTCAAATTCTCAGAACTAGCTTTTTTGGTTACAGTTAAATTAATTTCACAGTGGGAAAAAGAAGAGAAAAGAAAAGCAAAGAGCCCTGTGCTAATCTACCCAGAGCCGGACTCCAGTCCTGCCCTGGCTTCCCACTCGCTCGCCGTGGGGCCCAGGGCAACCTGTCCAAGCCCCCTGCATGGATCTCAATTTCTCTGTTTATGAACCGCCTTCCTGACTTCCCAGGCATCACTGGGCCCCTTAGAGCCAGGAGGTACCAGGACAGGTCAGCCAGACACCACCCGGCAGGTGAGTCCCCAGACAGAGTGGTATGTTCTATTTTTCTTGCGGAACTGATGAAGAGGAGACCTGCTGTGATGGAAGAGCTGCTGGATTTGGAATCAGAACACACAGTTCTGGTCATGTGTCCTCCATTTAAAAAGTCACCCTTCTTCCTGAAGCCACGGTTTTGCTTGAGTGTGAATCACAATTCTTGGTCATGTCTTAGCTCAGCTGCTGTAACAAAATACCACAGAACAGGGGGCTTGAACAGCAGACATTTGCGTTCTCCCAGTTCTGGAGGCTGGAAGTCTGAGGTCAGGGCACCAGCATGGTTACATTCTGGCCTGAGCTCTCTTCCTGGCTTGCAGATGGCCACCGTCTTGCTGTGGGCTCACAGGGAGAAGGGAGATCTCTCTCTCTCTTCCTCTTATTATAAATGTATCAGATGTTATCAGATGAGGACACCACCCTTACGATCTCACCTAACCTGAACTCCCTCCCTGAAAGCCCCACCTCCAAGTACAGTCACGTTGGGGGTTAGGGCTTCAATGTGAATTTTAGGGGGGCCCAATTCAACCCACGGCACCTTGCACTTTCACTGATCTTTGGGTCAAATTAAGTGGACACGTGACCAAGCTCAGCCGACTCGAAGGTACACAGCCAGGAGAGGGTCCCGGTGCCAGGCTTCTGCTGGCACGTCAGTCAAGTGCTGAGTGAACCAACTGGGACCAAACTGACGAGGACGGGGGACATGATACCACAGAGCACCCCCAGTTTTCCCCAGGTCCCTCAGGGAGTCCCAACTCTGAGGTCTGGGATTGCCACTCCTGAATCCCCGTCCTGGATTCATTCCTCTTCCGAGGGCATTTGGAGGACAAATACTTTCCGATCGGAGTATCTTCCAAATACTCAACATCTGGAAGGACCTGTGACAAAGGCCCCCTTTGTGTGGCAGGGAAATGGGCTGGCGTTAAAATACAGCACCAGATCCCAGAGAGCTGGGAACGGCAGGGGGGCAGAGAGGGTGAGGGAGTGAGCGAGGAGAATGGGCGTGAGAGCCAGGTCAGCAAGAGGTGGGCCCAGGAGAGTAAGACAATAAATAATGGCCAGGGCTTGTCTAGTGCGTCCCATGCGCCAGGTGCTCTTCTAAGTACGTTCTTTTTTGAGCGCCTTATTTATATCAAAGAACACTGAAGAGGTGCTCACGGAGAGGGAAGAGGATGGATCTGAGAGCATGTGGGCAGGGATACTGAGAGAGAGGTTGAAGAAAACAGAGGGAGGGTGCAGAGACGGAGGAGTCCACACAACAAGGGAACTTGTTTCACGTCTGGACAGGGCCAGGCAGAGGAACAAATGCTGCTGGAATGGTCAAGGGGGACAGCATCCCAACTCCATTTCTAGCCAGACGATTTCCTCGCTTCCTTGGAACCGTGTGCAGGTACACACAGGTACAGGTGTGCTTGCAGAAGCCTCGGTCCCTCTGTTCCAGCAGGTGGCCGCGCCTGCCTGTGTGCGAGTGTGTGTGTGTGCACGCGTGCGCCTGCGGGGGTTATGGTAACCTGGAGTAACAGAGCGCGGGATGCCGTGGTGCTTCCTACCTGCCCTGCACCAACCCCACCTCCACCCCAGCGTGGCTCCAGCCCAGAGGCTGTCCCCACGCCTGACAGGAGCCCCCTCTGTGGAAAGTTCCTCAGAGACTGAAGGTCTGGGATGCCAAAATTCCTATCAAAAAAGCCAGGCATGGAGAGCTATAAGGACACTGCTTTCCTAAAGTACCTGAAAATCAATTCAGCTTTTGCAGAATCGCAGAATCTTGGAGCTGGAATGAATCTCAGGAATCTGGTCACAAATGGGAAGGGGATGGATGACCGTGGTGACACTTGTTTAAAATGCAGATTCCCAGGCCCTGTCCTAGACCCATCCAATGAGCAGGGGTGGGGAGAGGGAATCTAGGAATTTGCATTTGGTAAACGCTACAGGTGATTTTTTTAAAAAAACCTTTATTGAAGTATAGTTGATTTACAGTGTCATGTTAATTTCTGCTGTTACAGCAAAGTTACTCAGTTATACATGTATATACATTCTTTTTTGTATTCTTTTCCACTATGGTTTATCCCAGGACACTGAATACAGTTCCCTGTGCTCTACAGTAGGACCTTGTTGTTAATCCATTCTATATATAATAGTTTGCATCTGCTAGTCCCAAACTCCCACTCCTTCCCCTGGCGACCGCAACGCTGTTCTCTACATCTGTGAATCTGTTTCTGTTTCGTAGATATGTTCACTTGTGTCGTATTTTAGATTCCACGTGTGAGCGATATCATATGATGTCTGTCTTTCTCCGTCTGCCTTACTTCACTTAGCATGATAATCTCTAGGTCCATCCATGTTGCTGCAAGTGGTGTGATTTCATTCTTTTTTATGGCTGAGTGGTACTCCACTGTGTGTGTGTATATATCTTCTTTACCCATTCATCTATCGATGGACATTTAGGTTGCTTCCATGTCTTGGCTGTTGTACATAGTGCTTCTACAGACACTGGGGTGCACGTATCTTTTCAAATTAGGGTTTTGTCTGGGTACATGCCCAGGAGTGGGCTACAGGTGGTTTTTTACCGCACATTCAAAGGCAAGAAGTCTTGGTGCAAATCGTGACCCACCTTCCAGCAGTGCAGCACGGACTAATCTGGGACACACGCTGTTCATTCAGTTCTCGAACATCTCTACGGCTGCAGTTGTCAGCGTTCAGAAAGTCTTTCCCAACTTTCTTTTTTTTATATCTAACCTGTATATTCTTCTTGAGCACGAACAAAGCGCTGGGTGAGCTCATTACATGTTACCTTATTTAATATTCGTGACACGCCTCTGAGTTACATACAGGATGGAGGCAGTAAGAGAAGCAGAAGAGAACAAGAACAAGGGAGGTCACAGGAACAGGGGAAGAGAAGACATTCCCTCGTCTCCTGGCTTTGGGGAAGCAATAAGCTGACTTCTTGGTGTGTCCTTGTCACTTTTACAACCAGGGTATGTCGAGCGGCATCAAAATTCAGAACTGTCACATTTGGAAAAAACAAATTCTACTTTTGTTTGGCCAGACTCCCCTGCAGCTAGGATTGGCCATATTAACGTATTTCTGACCAATGCGATGTTCCAGGAAGTCTGCTGAGTTGCAAACATTTGCTATGTGCCAGTGGCTGCTTATATTATACTCTCCTGAGGTACACTAAGAGGCAAAGGAACTGGAAGCACTGGTTTCCTCCAAAGGCAGAGTGTCAGGTGGGGTGGGGATAGCAGATACCTTGAAGGTCTGCACCAGGGGCTGCTAGAGCACCCAGACCCCCAGCACATCCCCGCACTGTGCACTCACTTTCACCCCCAGCCCAACAGGAGCCTGAGGATTTAGTTGCCAGAGAAACTGAACGAGAGAGAGTCCAGACACGGGCACTTCCAAGGGCAGGGGCAAAGCAGGGAGCAAAGACGGGGATATTGAAGGAATGTCCACCTGCCCCTTCACCAAGTCAGGTCTCCAAACGTTACTGCTCAACTTACATCCCCCTGACAAGAAACATCTGGGCTCCTCTCTGGTAAAATTAATCATCCCAAGAGAAAAGACCCAACAATAATGATATTTGAGGGCCCTCAATGAAAAGTCTAGTTTTTCCCCAAATGCCTTCCATGGGGCTGACTAGCTTTCACATCCCATCCAATCTCACTCCTACATACAGAGCTTTCAATGAGACAAGCATCACCAGACATTGGGGGAAAGTTCCAAGCAGGACAGACAGAGACCAAAACAACAAAATGAGGTAGGGGTTAGGGGGAGAAGAAAGAAACCCGGGGGAGATGGAGGCAATGCAGGGAGCAGAAAAAAACAGAAACATAACAAAAACCACTAACTCCTTTCGTTATTATCCTTGGAGAGATAGAAGAAAGTACTGCATCCCAGAAATAAGAACAAGAGACCCCAAGAAGAATTATTATGGCAGTTTGAGCCCTTGGAAATTACAAATGTCACAGCAGAAACTGAAGAGAAAAAATCACTAGTGGAATTGGAATACAGTGTTAAGAGAACCAAGAGACATAAAAAGACCGGGCAAATCCAGAGGAATAAGAATGAGGGTCAAGCCAGGGGTGCCAAGACCCAACAAAGAAAAATTCCAGGAGAGAAACAGAAAAAATGAAGGGCAGAAAACTGGAAAATAAATAATATAAGAAAATGGACATGAGTTTCCAGGTTGTAAGGGGGTATCAAGGGCCCAGAACAAAGAATGAAAACAGACCCACGCCAATATCCTGTATCATAAAATTTCAGCTCATTAGGAATAAAAAGAAGACCTTCAAAGGAGGGAGGTAGGAGGGAAAGAAAGGAGACAGAGACAGAGATCTCCCGTACAAAGGACCAGAAATCCAAATAGCATCAAACTATTCAACAGCAACACAGGAGAGAAGGTCATGGAGTCTCGGCAGAGGCGACGGGGAGAATCCTTTTCTTGCCTCTTCCAGCTTCTAGAGACTACTTATATTCCTTGGCTCATGGCCCCTTCCATCTTCAAAGCCTGCAATGACCAGTCCGTCTTTCTTACATCACATCACTCTGCCCGCCCTCCCCTCCTCCCTCTCCAGCTGATGAAGACCCATGTGATTACACTGGACCCACAATCCAATGGAGAGAATCCAGAAGAATCTCCCCATCTCAAGGTCAGCTGATCAGCGACCTTAACTCCATCTGCAGCCTGGACTCACCCTAGCCTGTAACAGAAGACATTCCCAGGTTCTCGGGCTTAGGACGTAGGCATCTCTGTCTACCAAAAGGGGCATATTGCAGCTTTGTACACAATCTGGGTCATTTTATTCAGGAAAAAGGGGAGAGCAGATGTAAGGCAGGCACACGCTAAGGATTACGGAGCAGAAAAGGTAAGAGGAGGCAGGGCCCCCCCACGGCACCACGGAGCCATTGCTCCAATCCCAGACTGGACCTCGATCACATTTTAAATTACGAGAGAGAAACATACCCTCGTTTGGTGACGCTTCCGTAGGGAGGCTTTTGTTGAATGAAGCTCAATGGAAAGCTAAGGGAACTGTCACTTTCCAAGGTAAGAAGTCGACAGATAATGTCTGAAACCAAAACAGGGAGCGACGCGAGGACAAGCATGGTGTTGGGAAATGTTAGGAGGGGGAAATGGAAAGAGATTCCCAGCTGAGGAAGAGGAAGGCAGAGCATGGCTGCACTTCTTTAAAAATGTTATCACACTGTTTGACTGATTACACTTCATTTACCTGGTCCTTAATAAAAATAAGGTTGTAATTTTAAAAACGATGAAAATGGTTTGGAGCACTATGGCAACAACCCAGAGGTGCAAGGAAAACACCTACCCAGGCGATGTTCCCTGGCTAGGGTGGGTCAGGCTGGAGGAGTCTCCTGGGAGATGGGAAATGGTCCCTGAGGGCGCCAACGGGAAGCACAGCCTCTGCTCAACAGGTAAGGAGGTGCAGTGCCCCCCTCGTCCCCATGCAGCTAAAAAGCGCAAGAGGTCAGGACAGGATCCAAAGTTTCCCATCCCAACAACTTGCTGTTTTTAGGAGAAGCACCCCAAAGAGCAAACTAAGAGAAGAAGAGTCAGGGGCCAGTCTCCAGGGAGAGGAGAGTGACCACGGCCATTCCTCTCTGCACATCTGCTCCTCTAAGCCTGGCCCTGGGGAACAAAGCCAAGATCTTAATCACCCAGTGTCGCTCTGGCACGCTGAGCCTGTGATACACCTGTCTCCACCATCAGGCAAATGAGTGGGTCTGCAGGCAGGGGCCTGCCCCACCAAACAATGCACCCCTTTGTCCCTGCCCAGAGCTCTCGGGATCCGCGAGGAGGCCAAATCCATCAGCGCCTGTCAGGGCCCTCGATGCACACAATGCGAGTTACGATCCACATTCTCCGGCAAAGCCCCAGGCTTCCAGCAGGCAGCTCGAGCTGACACGCAAAGTGTCAGTCAACCTCCAACAAGCCCGGGGTGGGGACCTGGGTAAGCTGGGGGCGGGGCGGGGGGAGGGCAGGGCACCAGCTCTCAGTCCCAGAAGCCAAGCAGAGCCAGAGAAGGTGTCCCTGGAACTCTGATGCATCCTTTCTAAAAACCAGCCCCGAGCGAGATGCATTAAGAAAAAACGTGGGCAGAGGGATCTCCCAGCTACTCGGGCACAGAGGATGGGCACGTGTGCAGGGCGCGTCCCCACCCCTGGCTCACGTGGCCAGAAGTTTAAGGTCCCAGAACGCTGCCCGGGAAGGAGGGAGGATGGAAGTTTGAATTCCCGAATGAGACTCCCTACAGATGTGACACCAGCCAGAAAGGTGTAACTCTGTCCTTTGTAGCCAGAGAGGTGGCGGGCTCTATAGAAGTTTGGGGGCTTTGTGTCCTAAGAGAACCAGAAGTGGCCTCTGCGGATGCTGCCCAGGTTATATGTGTATTTTGCGACAAGCTTTGCGAAGCATCCCTGGCGGCCCTGTTCCGTCCGGCCAGCCCCTCCTTTCCCACTCTCCATCCACGTGACCGCCAGGCACTGTGGCTGGGAATACACAAGCGCTTTCCTTGGACACAACTGTTTCTTCACAGAATCCTAGGTTGGCCCCAGCACTCAACACAGAGAGAAGGGACGGGAGAGGAGTGTGTCCCTCTGTGGTGGGGTCGTTTGCACCACCTGCCCAGGCCGTGTGTGCCAGGCGAGTTCAGAGCTACAATTAGCAGCGACTCAGCCACACTGCCCGGACCCCACTCCCCGGGCTTTTACCCCACAGGCTTCTTTACGGGAAGGAAATGAGAAAGTGAATGAGTTTTGAGAAAAGCACAAATTCCTTTAGCAATACAGGATATCCGAGCTGAATCATATTGGGTCATATTTTATTGTTTTTGACCCAAGGCCACTGCTCAACTTAAAGAGAGGGAGTAAGACATATACAATATTTAAAGTAAATTATATAATGTTCCTCTGTGTGTGTCTAAGGAAAAACCTTTCCTTTTCAAGATACATACGGACCTGTTTATGCATAAAATGTCTCAGCTTTTTTTGTTTGTTTGTTTAAAAATAATGAGGAAGGGCTTCCCTGGTGGCGCAGTGGTTGAGAATCCGCCTGCCAACGCAGGGGACACGGGTTCGAGCCCTGGTCCGGGAAGATCCCACATGCCGCGGCGCAACTAAGCCCGTGCGCCACAACTACTGAGACTGTGCTCTAGAGCCTGCAATCCACAACTACTGAGCCCATGCTGCAACTACTGAAGCCCGTGTGTCTAGAGCCCATGCTCTGCAACAAGAGAAGGCAGCGCAATGAGAAGCCCGCGACCACAACGAAGAGCTTGCTCCAACTAGAAACCCAAAGCAGCCAAAAATAAATAAATAAACAAAATAAAAATTATTAAAAAAAAAACCAACCAACACCCATACAAAAATAAATAAATAAATAATGAGGAAGACGGAGGTGAAGGGGGCCAAACTGGCCGAGGGGGAGATGGTTGTCAGAACTGGGTGGTGGATACATGGGGTTCAGGACACCCTTCTGTTTACTTGAGTGTAGGTTCAAAATTCTTCATAATAAAAAGTTGAACAAAAAACAGACTTCAAAGAGAAAAAAAATGAGTAGAGAATAAATCTGCCAGTGTTAAGAACTTACATAGGCATTGTAAGGCAACTGATCAGACCTGGCCTTGCTTTTACATTGTAGTGGCTAAAAGAGACGTGGTTTGGGTTTTTTTAACCAGACTATAAAGGGGAGGAAGTCCCTGCTCATGTTGGACAATGCACCACTCAGCATTTCTGGTAGGACTCCAGAGCAGCATCTAGTGACACTGACTCCTGAAATATGTCTGCCGTAGCACAGACTTATGTCACAGAGTAGAGCTCGGGCGACTGAAGGCAGTTCCTAAACTCAGGACACACTGTGATCGAAGTTGTAGGGATGGTTTTAAAGAAGCCGTCACACATGAGAATAGACTGGTGGTGGCCAAGGGGGCGGGGGTGGGGAAGGATGGACGGACGGGGAGTTTAGGATTAGCAGATGCAAACTCGTATATAGAGCATGGATAAACAACAAGGTCCTACTGCATAGCACAGGGAAGTATATTCAATATCCTGGGATAAACCATAATGGAAAAGAATATGAAAAAGAATGTATATATACGTATAACTGAATCACTGTGCTATACATCAGAAATTAAGAAAACATTGTAAATCAAGTATACGTCAATAAATGGAAGGAAGGAAGGAAGGAAGGGAGGGAGAAAAATAAAGGAGATGTCATAAAGACTTCCTGAGCAGAAGGGCAGATCGGCTAGCTAGCATGACGGGCAAAAACCACTCTTCATCACCTAGTCCTCCCAGGTAAAGCATCACAACAGCCTGAAGGACACTGTCATTACTTCTGTAGGAGTTCTGAGAGAGCGGCGGTTCCATTTTTAACTGGTACATTGCTCATGCTAACGGTATCTGCCGAATCTTTTCCTCGGGCTGTTTCTGTTCTTAGCGGATTGAGGTGGCGATTAGAGGGTTAATATCAAAAGTCACCAGTTAACGCCTGAATCGTAACACCTTGACATCCGAATGCATAGGCGCTAGCTTTCCTTCTCACTGGCAAAATCCTAACCTTCTCAACTTATTTAAGCATCTAACACCCTGAGCTGGCTTGCTCCCTCTTCATACTTGCCAACAAAATCTAAATGAGGAATGGTACTGACCCATGCATGAGACACGGGCAACGCAGGAAGTCAGTGACCCAGCAACACAGCATCAGGTGCTGATGGGTCATAACTCCAGGGGCCCAATGGTTGGGACCAGCCTCCCTGACCAGTAAAAGGAGGGAGGAAGTGGATGCTGAGCTGACAGTGGGAGGCACCTGGGTGTGGCAGAGAAGGGCGTGTTTCCGGGGGAGCCCTGTTCCCTACTTGCTTACTGCACTTTTCCAAACCACAAAGCCCTGCTAGGAGCTCCCCTGCCAAGGCTGATGGCGTGCTATCTGCATTGTCACCTCTCGTGCAGATGAGCAGTCAGCGCTGTGAATGCTAAGGGCGCTCCCCTAGGGAATCTTGCCTTTTCCCAAAGCCAGGTTGTCTGGGCGTCCAGGCCTACAGCAGCAGACTTCTCCAGCAGTGGCGACGCTGCCAACTGCATCCCCGTTAACTTCCTTCTCTCCTTTCCTACCTGCCCTTTTCTGCCAGCCCTACCACAACCCTAACCTTAAGATGAGCTTAAACCATGCACCCCTTTGCGTCCTGGACTTTCACAACAAATATTCAGGATGACAGAGCCCCCTGAGGAAAAGATCTAACCCGGCTCTCCCTTTAACCTTGACGGCTGTGTCATCCAGCCAGAGGTTGTCACTGTGTCTGGTGCCTGGGTCCCCCGAGTGCTAGGAGAAGTGGCCCTCTGCCTGGTGGCGCCGTGAGGAGAAGGACGGGAAACTGGCACCCGAGTTTTTCTGGCTTGGAAAAAGAGGATTTTACTTTTCAGCACCTGCCAACCTGACAGGTTTGCCAAGAATTTTACATTTGCCAAGAATTCTACATTAAATAAATACACACCTACATCACCTCCTCCCCCCAAGCAGGCATAACCTACTGGGTAAGGAAACAGCTCTTAGGAAGGAGGACCATATGGGTTCATGAACCTTTCTGGTTTCCACAGCATAATCCCTTCTCACCTCTGCCAGATGACCTGAAACATCTCCTTTGTGTTCAAGTTTGGGTTCCAAAGCAAGAAAGTTAAGGCTTCACTTTGACCTACAAGATTTTTGTTCTTTTTATCATACAAGTCTATGGTACACATTTTGAATGTAAGGTATATATAAAAAAAATCCTTGGGAACTTCTAGGTCTATACGCTCTTATAGATCTGGTTAGTGGACTCTGTTTTGGGGGTACTGTTATCCTTTCCTTTGGCCTGCAAAGTGTAGCCAATAGCTGAGCCTTAGATAGCCATGGCCATGGAATTCATCATGTTGGGAGCTGATTTGCACAAGCTCCTAAATCTAACTAAAGGCAGTGACCAAAATTAAGACATCTCTGCACTTAGTTTGTGCTCGCTTGCTATACAACAGCAGAGAACTAATACGACGACCCTCTCCTACCAAGTGACCAAAGTCTACGTGGAAGAAATCTGCAGATTCACGAACCGTTTATTTAAGAGCCGTCTTTTTTCCTTCAACCTGTACTGTAGGCTTGTAGTACACGAATGCTTTTACGTTCCTTATAATTTCACATGTTAAGTTCAATCAGCACTTTCACTGAAAAAGCAGGAAGGGAGCAGGTTCCTGTTCAAGAAAACCTTTGATGAAGTATAAACCTAAGTACTAACCTTACATCAGTTCATTGTTCTTTTCCATGGGACACCTTCCAGGGTGTGGTAGTGACCAACGTAGGCTGCAGACCCCAGTGCATAGTGAACTCTATTCCTAAAAGGCAATGGTCCGAGACACCTGTCACACCCTTACCGCACATCTGGAAAGCTGAAAAAAAACGGCTAAGGGCCTCTCCTCTCTGCACGTTCCCCCACCCCACCGTCCCCGCCACCCTCCCAGCTTGTGCTGTATTTTCATTCTTCCCTGGCACATCCTGGGCTTCTTGGAGGTCATGGCTCCCGCATCACTGGAGGGAGATGCTAGCCTGGCCTTAATCCCCAGGGCTGGGTCCTCACCAGCTCCAAAGAGCCTAGATCCATACCCCTCCCTGCTGGTTGGAGACAGGCCAGTGAGAGACACTAATTTTACGGCTCGTAGTTTGCCAGAGAATGGGGGCTACATCAGAAAAGATCCCACACAATTTCCAGTCTGATCTTCTAACTAGGGGAAGGATCATGGGGTGCAGGGATGCTGGGATACAGGTTCCAAGGTTTACCCTGCACAAAGAATCGTATGTGCCTGTCTTTGGGCCACAAAATCCCGTTGCCCTCTTAGCTCATCCATCCACCCACGTCTTCCATGTCTTGGAACAGAAGGCAGTAGCAAGTGCTCTAAGGATACTGGGGGGCCCTGAGGCTGTGCAGCCCCAACAGAAGCTGCAGACCTCTCAGTGACAGCTCTTGGGGACAGACGGTGGCCATGTAAGGCCCCTTTGCTGGAGGGAGGGGAACCAGTCCACCCTCCAGGAGGAAGAACTAAACCCGCCTGGAGGAACCTCCTCCTGCTAGGAACACGCTGCAGGGCTGAGCTGTGTTAGAAAGATGGTCAAAACGTGAATCCACTACAGAGGACTAGTGTGTTTGCTGACGCCTCGAAATCCCCTAGGACTGCAGGCCTCCCCGCCCCCGAGGCAAGCGGAGTAAATTGAAAGCACGCACGGGGACCAGAGGTGCACCTACCTTAAAGCCAGCGAAGCCTGAACTGCAAGGACGCTGGCTCACAGGCGCCCCTCCAAAGCTTTGGGCCTAATTTTGTGTTTTGTACTCGAGTACTGTTTTTCCTCAAATTACACAAACTCCAAATTCACCCAAACCCGGGTCCATCATCGGAGGAGACAAGCTGGGAGTGACCAGCCGCAGTCGGCAGGAGCCCCGGGAAACCAGGGGTCCCTTTGGTGGAGTGGACTGGCCCCGCGGTAGCCCAGCGGCGTCACACGGGAAAATGGTTGCGACCCTTCGCGGGCGGACGACGGAAGGAGGCGGGTCCCAGGGCGCCGGGAACGCAGCGGGCAGCGTGCGCGCGAAGCCCCGCCCACCCGCGGGCCCGCCCCGCCCCGTGGGCCCGCCCCCGCCCCAAGCAGGTGAACAGCGCCGCGCCCGGGCACCAGCGGGAGATCCTCTGCGCTGCGCCCCGGGAACGCGCGGCCGGGCTGGGAGCGCACCTGCGGGCAGGCCAGTCGGGCCCAGGACAGTAGGCAGACGGAGATGACCCGAGAGCTGGGGAACCCGCGCCTCTGGAAGACCCTGCCGCAGGGCCGACCCTGAGTGCTGTAAACACAGAAGATCGGTGTCTTTCGTATGTGTAATCATACCCCAATTTAAAAGGAAAAAAAAGGCGAACAGCCCCTGGGCTCCCACTTAGCCACCTTCCACGGATTCAACCAACTTTTATGGCAGGTGGAGGTGTGCAGGACGTTGCATCAAGAAAGCCCTAAGGAGGGGGGTCGGGAAGTCAATTGGGGCGTCTTCCGCGCAAAGCAGAAACGACTCTGCCGCTGCCCAGCACCACCCTGGCGAGTAAGATTCCGGGACCTCCCCGGCCTCGCTGTTCAAGTGCGGTTATAATATAGAAGTCAAGGAGGACTCAAGGAGATGACGAGGGCGGGAAGCACCCTGCCTGGCGCAGCCTAACCAACGGCCTTCCGGTCCCACCGTCAGCACGGCAGGATGAGAATGTCCCCAGAGAAGATCCAGACGCCCATACCTTCCCCCCCTTCCCCACGTCCCATACCAGCCCCCTGGGATGAGTCAAGGTGTCCATCAAAGGCAAAGCCTTGAGGGAATGAGATGTTTCTGCCATCAGACAGTCAGGGATCTGAGAGACGAGAGGCAGTCCTGCTAAGTGGTGCTAGCAGCTTTACAAAAAGACAGTTTCCAAGTGACTGAGAGAGGAAAAACTGCTGAGCCTAGTTTACCAATGGCTCTGCTGATATGGCGGCCCCATCTAGAAATGGACTGCTGTGGTGTTAGAGTTCCGCAGAGGGTAGAGGGTGAAGAGAAGACCTCCCAGTCTTCTGGAATTCTAAGCACACATTTCTACGTCCGCTTTGCCTGGAAGGAAAGATGGATTTGATGCAAGAAGCTACACCAGTTTATAAACTGCGACAAATGGTCTGGCCAAATGGTCAAGCACTGGAAAGAAGCAAGATTAGAGGTCTGGTGACACAGACGTTTGGGGAGGCAGAGATGGCTGCGCCCCTCAGGAAGGGGCAAGTGTGGAAATAATTGTCCCTCGAGTGAAAGGTCACCCATAGTCTCCACTGCGGAGGAGCCTCTTACTAATTAAGTGGCCGAGACTATCTACGAGTGACAGTTTCTTTCCCCGGGGACGTTGCTGCTTTCTCAACTGATTCAAGAATAAAAGTGGCCATGTTGCCAAAGATGGAACAATGCATGGATTCAACCACTTGGCTGTCCATCATCCGTCAGACCTGGCCAATGGGTGCACATAGGATCGGTGATTGACCCCTGACCCCGGATACTGATGACACTCCAATGGTCCCACACACTGCTTGGTTGCAGACTGATTACTTTGGACCTCTTCCGTTATGGAAGAGGCAGGCTCATATGTCTGGATTTAGAATAGCCTTCCCGTCCGTCCTATCATCGTGGCATCCTATAACATTAGTTCTGACCAAGGGATTCACTTTACAAACAGGGGAGGCAACAGACAGATATCCTTTGAATTTGATCCCACCATCCAGAAGCAATCATCTGTTTTGAACTGTGACACGAATTTTTAAAGATTTGGTTTTACGACTAGCTAGGAGACAATATCTAATGAGGCTGAGATACTGTTGGCTAAGATGGGTCTTTGTTCAGAATGAGTATTCAGTATGTGGTGTTATTTCTCCCGTAGCCAGACTAGGCAGGTCTGGAAGAAGGGAGAGTGGAGATGGTGCCACCTGCATTTTACCAAATGACACACTCTCTTCAACGTTGGGCTCCACCTGGTTACGACTGTTTGAATCCAAGAAGGGAGTGTTCCACCACTGGGCGGCTAGCCACTGGGGGAAAGGGGAATTTTGAAGTTTCGGGACAGCTCCGTTATCTAAGCAGGAAGTTTTGTTTGTTTGTTTTTGTTTTTAAGACAAAATCGAAGAATCAAAGTATATGTAGATGTCGAACAGCAAAAGAGTGAGGCTGTCATAAACTTATTTTTTTCTTCTTTTGGCTCTCCACCATCTGAACTCATTCCCCAAACTGGAAAATCCATTATTATGTGAGTCTTAATAAGAGGACAAGACCGGTTAGTTCCTGGGCACAGGATCTAAACTCTGCCAGCTAGATGGTCCTGCCCTGCTCAGAACGCTGAACGTGAAGCCAGGACACAGAGAATCAGGGTCACTTTAGAGCTCCTTCCCATGGTGGTGATGGTAGCAGTTTGAGTAATGGTCCAGTTTCGAGGGACCATGGCGTTCCAAATCAAGCTGTTTTTGAGATGCGATTGGGCCATAGTCCCAGACCTCTAGTTTTCTTGGATCCAACCCATTTTCAAGCCCGATTCTCTATAGATCCTGTGAGCTCCCTGATAACCTTCCATTAAATTCTTTGCCTAAGTAAGCTGGAGTTGGATGCTGTTGTCTGCAACCATAAATCTAGCTAGCCCTTCTCGTGTGAACTCCTTCCTTTGCTTCTCCTGGTGTTGGGTAGGGTAGATACTAGGACTAACTTTAGTTAGCTCTTATATGATCAACCCTGGAAAGAAGCAGCTTTTGAAAAGGACTGGACGTAGCACAGTCATCCACAACAATATCCCCTTTATTGGAATTAATCACAGTTATGAGGTCTTGTCCATCAGAAAGAAGTCTGCATTATGTAGAACGACATACAAAGACATAGAAATACCCATATGCCAACCACCAAACCAACGATTCTCCACCAATCAAACCTCTGAATGTGTCTTCAATTGTGACCACCAGTGCTCCGGAGGAACGAACATAGATCTAGCGCAGGGTTATAGGGCGTTCCCAGAACAGAGTATTCACCCTTGGCAGCACTGGGACATGTAAACGCAGGGCAGGCATTGATCACACGGCGTCTGAATACCTGCCTCCTGGGCTGCCTGCCTTGTCAGCAGCGCCCACTCAAGGTCCCGAAGGCTCCTACGACCAGTGAGGACAGCAGGCCTTAGCTATGCTGGAAGCAGACAAGTTATGTCACCCCTGATGGAGAAGCTGTGTGGATAAGGGAGTAGTCTCGTTCAAGTCATTCTTTAGGGTCATTTTAGAATGATGACTTGTCTCAAATTTACTTTAAAAGGGAAATGGTAAAAATACCTCTTCTTTTCCTACCCCTTTTCCTTTCTTATCCTGAGCTCTCTGGCCAAAATCCAACACAGCAGCTTAAGAGCTCTGGGTCAGGTTATAAGTTACCGAATAGTCAACAGAGAAGGACCCAGTGCAGATTCCAAATGTCTTTCGCTCACTTAAATGAGCTTAAGTGGCTCCCTCCATAAGTAAATGAAGGGGTTGAGTTCTAGCAGTTTGCTGGTGTCCCCAAGTCTCTTAGAAAAATGAAGCCTATAAGCTTATCAAAACACATGTCTAGGGGACTTGGAAACCAAGGCAAACCGGTTTGCTCTTGGAATCCAGAGAGAGCAGAGGTCTCTGATCAAAGCTCCACCCTGTCCTCTTTTCAAAGGGCTCACTGTGTGTTCACAGTTGTCCTAATTCCCTTAATTTCAATAGTGTCAATCTTTGCCTTAAAAAAAGAGAAAGACTAGCTGCTTTTCTTCCCTTTGTCTGTGTCTCACCCCATGCAGCCTCCCCCTCGGGGGAGGCAGAAGAAGGTATGTTCCTCCTTGGGCCTTGGGAAGTAGGTTGCTTTGTCCACGATGCTCCTGTTTGAGTCTTGATGGACAGAGGATCAACGGTAAAAGATCGGGAAGGACAGACAAGAGCTGTCCTGGCCACTCTGCTCTGAGTCACTAGGCAAAGATGCTTGGGAGACTTCTCTCTTGGTAGCTTGCTTCTGTAGGTGACCTTGAGGAGTTGCCACTGAGTCCAGTGAGGGAGACCAAAGGTGCAAAAGCAGAGACTTCCCTGATCTGTAGGTCCTTGGTTTTCCCACCGAAGAAAGAGTCCATGTAGTGGCCAAGCAAATATCTGTAGTTCTGTGACTACCGGAAATTCCAAATAAAACCACCATCTCCCTTAAAAGAAAACTAAAAATTGTCATGATCAGAGTCAATCAGCGTAATGAGACAAAAAGGAGAGAAAGGAAAAACGTTTTGATGTGAAGAAAGAGGCTGTGGTCCTGAAGAAGCCAATCCCGGCCGTTTCCTCGTGCTGCCTTTCCTGGGGTCCGAGGCACTTCAGCAACTAGCCCAGACCAACATCCAACGACATCATCACCACAAAACCCAGGATGGAGGCCCAGGACGCCAGTTTCCCGTTACCACTAGGAGGGAAGGAAAGGAAGAAAAGGAAGACTTTGATGCACTGCGGGACAGCGTCCAGGCTGAAAGCATCCTCCACAACGTCCAATTCCAAGAGAAAGACGCTACTACCATTAATAATAATAATATTGACTTGGGATTAACAGATACACTACTATTTATAAAATAAACAAGGACCTACTATATAGCACAGCGAACTATATTCGGTATCTTGTAATAACCTATAATGGAAAGGAATCTGAAAAAGAATATCTATCTATCTATGTGTAACTGAATCACTTTCCTGTACCCGTGAAACTAACACAACATTGTAAATTAACTATACTTCAATAAATAATAAGTATCATTTATTGGGGCTTACTATATATATGCCAGGCAAACTGACTATCTCATGTAATACCAAAGGATAAACACATGAAATCAGTACTATTATTATCCTCATTTTACTGTGGGGAAACTGAGGCATAGAGAAGTAAGTAACTTACTCAAGGTCACCTATCATGGCTCTGCAATCCATGCTTGAATAATAAAAAGCAGCAACGATTTCCTGAAGATATTATGTAATCTGACCTTGAATACTAGCCTCAAAATCATTCTTCTATAAAAACCAAAATGAAACAGAGAGGAACCCTCCATCCCCAACACTTGGCCTGCAGCTAGACAATGAGAACCTGAATGAATAGCTGTGGTCAACGTTTAAGAGTTCACTTCTCCCTCATTCCAGCCCCAGAAAAATCTAGAGAGAGAGAGAGAATATAAGAAAATAAAAGTCTGTTTCATTGGGGGTAGAGGGCAGGGCATGTATGCCACTGCCTAATATGACCTGGTCTGACTCTCCACCCAACTGCCCGTTATTCCTCTTTTAGTTTCAAAGAACACAGTTGGTGGGAGGGCGGGTGAGGATGATCTTGGGAAGGGGCTGGAAGGGGTGGGAGTAAAGAACAGAGTAGCAAGTAAAGACAGGGCAGATCTAGAGGTGGGGGCCAGCCGGGCTGGGACAGAGACAAGGACAGATGGGGGAGGGGAAGCTCTCCCACCTGATGTGGGCTTCGGGGATGATGTCATCCATGATCACATAGACCATGGCGCCGGCAGCAAAGGCCAGAGCATAGGGCAGGATGGGCTCCGCCAGCACCACGGCAAAGGCACCAAAGACCCCGGCCAGGGGCTCCACCATGCCGCTGAGCTGCCCGTACCTAAGGAGAGAACAGAGACACGTCCCGCCGCGGGGAGGGTCAAGCAGACACAGGCATGCTCAGACCGCTGACTCAGCTCTAGAAAACCATGCATTGTCTTCCACATCACATCGGCACGGCAGTGCCAAAGCACTTCGCTGGGTTTTGTTTGTTTTTACACCACCTCTGTCTCCTTTCCCAACTCCCTATTACAGAGTTCCAGGAGACACCCCTCCCAGGTTTATTTTAGAGTCTTAAGTTTTCCACATTGTCCTTTTAAAATAATGACATTACTGCGATATAATTCACATACCAAATGGCACACCCATTTAATGTGTGCAGTTCCGTGGTTTCTAGTATATTCACAAGGTTGTGCAACCGTTTCACCACCATCTAATTCCAGAACATTTTCATTATCCCGAGAAAGAAGCCCCACAGCCACTAGCAGCCACTCCCCATTCCTCCCTCCCACCAGCCCCTGGCAACCGCTAATCTGCTTTTTGTCTCCAGGGACTTGCCTACTGTGGACATTTCCTATAAACGGAGTCATACAATAGGGGATCCTTTTTACTGGCTTATTTCACTTAGCATCCTGTTTTCTAGGTGCGTCCACGTTGTAAGAACTATCAGTACTTCACTCCTTTGATGACTGCATAATATCCCGCTGTGTGGACACACCACATGTTATATACCCACTCACCGGTTGATGGCTACATTGTCTTCTGAAGGATAGGACACTTGACTGGAGTGGTACGGACACTTCCCAAGGACCGCTGTGCCTGGTATCTTTGGGGGTTCCGGCCACAACGGCACCCCTTCTGAAGGAGCTGTACCCACCTACCTCTGCCAACAAGGTGGACCTACCTGGCCATGTATATAGTGAGGGCCTGGCCCCACTACCCTCCATCTTGGATTAAGGTGAGATTTCTCCTTTCAAAAACTCCCTTTATTTGAGCTAGTGAGAGTGGGTTTCTATAGGATGAAATCACATGAGCCCTGATTAAAACAGCAGCCCACATGAGCCCTGATAATTCAGTGCCAGGAGGTAAGCCAGTACCTGAACCCCACGGCTAAGCCCTACCGCCAAGAGACTCCTGGACAGGCTGGACACCGATAGACAATGCGCTGGGACATCTTTCCCACTGTTCCTTGCCGTGGGCACTTGGCAAGATATTATTGGCTCCGAGCCTCAGTCCCCTCATCTGTAAAATGGGGGTGAGAGACAACTTCCCCTCCATTCCTCTGCAGATGACAGGATAGGACTGTGAACTCCTACCTCGCCCCGCTTCTTCCTGGCCAGGAGCAGATGGTGGGCACGGGGGAGACACTGTTTGCACTGCAGCACCCTCCAAGGGGCCACTGCTTCCCGGCTCCGTGCTCACATGCACGGGCCTGCAGACTCTGCAGCTCGTGAGTGTGTCCAGTTAAACAAACACTTTAATCTCAGGGTCTGGACACTGACCACAGATACCCCCCTCCCCTCCCCTCCTTGCCCCTGGAGTCTCTCCTGTATGAGATGGCAGTCACGGCTTCCGGGCTCACAGAACTCACATTTGAAAAAAATTTCTAGGGCCATGTTTCTCTGCCCTTCCCCCGAAACCTCTATTCCGTAGTCTCCAGCAACGGAGAAAGAGATGACACAGGATGGAACTAAAATGATTTAAGTATATGCAAGAACTTGTAAGTCACAAGGCCCTATAAAATGGAAGGCTTTTTTTTTTTTTTTTTTTGCGGTACGCGGGCCTCTCACTGTTGTGGCCTCTTCCGTTGCGGAGCACAGGCTCCGGACCCGCAGGCTCAGCGGCCATGGCTCACGGGCCCAGCCGCTCCGCGGCATGTGGGATCTTCCCGGACCGGGGCAGGAACCCGCGTCCCCTGCATCGGCAGGCGGACTCTCAACCACTGTGCCACCAGGGAAGCCCTGGAAGGCGTTTTTTAACTGTTGTTATGAGCAGCTCTTGAGTGCTCTCGGCGTACATCCTAGAGCAGTGGCCCCTCCAATAAAGAGGTGCTCTGAGGCTCAGAGTCCTGAGTCGAGGGGCAGAAGAGCCTGCAGCAGCCTTGGCGTCACCGCCTGATGAGCCGGCTGGCTGACACTCGGGGCCATGATCCCCTCCTCTGAGACCTGGGGCCTTACCTTACAGGTCACTGAAAAGGTAAAATTAGGGAACGGACTTGAAAGCCCTTTGGGGCTGTGAAAACGCGAGGCGTGAGCACCACAGCTTCACCTGCCCAGACGCTGTTCATATAATCCTGGTCTTCGCTGTGACCAGGGCCACGGCGGGAGCTAATGTGATGACTCTTGAGGACAGGCTGCGGTGAGCGAGCCTCCTTAGGGCATACGGGACATGGAGAGTGGACACAAGGTCTGCCTTGCTTCTCCCCACCCGAGAGAGACAGAGAGAGAGAGAGAGAGAGAGAGAGAGAGAGAGAGAGAGGGAGAGAGAGAGAGAGAGAGAGAGAGAAAACCCCACCCAGAGGGGGCGTGTCTATCCCTGGAGGGGTTCTGGAAATAGGAAACACGGGCTGAAGGTCAAGAGATGAGTTTCTGGAGGCTTCTCCCAGCTCTGGGGGTGCAGCATTCAACCAGGTTGTTGGTGTTTCCAGAAGCTTCAGATTCACTTCCAGGCCAGAAGAGGTTGCTCTTGCCCGCAGGAGGACTGCTCTGAGCTCCACATCGGACCCGACCCTGGCCTCTGACAGTGGGCGTCTGGAGCACTTACCAGAAGGCTTTCCAGGTGGAGAATCCAGCCCCTCGCAGCGGGAGGCTGACAGCAAGGCCCTCCGGGAAATTCTGGATCCCAATTCCAATGGCTAAATTCCTGAAAGACCAAGAAGGCACGTGAGGGCGGATGTCCAGAACGGAGCGCCCACACGGACGGGGGCCCTGGCCTCTGCCCAAGGCCCTCCTATGGTATCAGAGGCCCCAGTGGATCCCTGTGACAGGTGAGGGAAGGGGAAAGCTCGGGGCACGTGTGCAGGTGAACACGAGGAGGAAGGGGACACGGATCCTCCCCGCTTCACGCTGTCCTTGGTCCCTGGAGATGCTCCATGTTTATGGACCTTACAGCACAGCGGGGAGCACACAGCCTGCGTGTTAGGATAACCCAAGTTCTGCCACTTAGCTGCACGACTCTGCACACATCATCCAACTTCTACACCTCAGATCTTTGTATGTAACGTGCAGGGGGTCACGTGGGGATACTAACTTCAACCATGAAGGACTGCTGTCACCCAGGGACCTGATTTCATGCCTATGAAGTCCCTAGCACATATGAGGTGTTCAGCACTTTGGGGGTTCCATTCCGTTATGGCATAGAGATGGAGAGATCACATTTTGTCCAGAAGCAACTTCAGAAACGGGACAAGGAAGTACGGATGCAGACTCTGATGGGGACGCAGATCTGGGTCTGGGCTGGGCTTGCCCACGGGCTGTCTGCATGCTGGTCTGGCACTGGCACTGGACTTCCTGGGGCCCCTGGGGAGCTCACGGTGACCCTCTGCCCTCCTGCCTCTGCAGGACACTTAGGGGCTGGGCTCTGTGAATTGGTCACTTGGTCGGAGCCAAGCCTCGAGAGCCTGCCTTGCACACAAACCAGGTATTGGAGTACAAGGGAAGGAGAAACAGAAAGAGACGGGGACAAAAGCGACACATGACCCCCCAGGGAGGTCCCCAGGCGCGCACATAAATTAAGAACCCTCATTCCCCACGCAGCAAACTACCATGACTGAACTGCATGTCCATTGGTAGAGGAAGGAAAGGGAAGATGGGAAGGAAACAGGGTCAGTCTGAAGGCAACAGGAAGGCAGTTTTAGGGTATCTCCCAAGACGAGATTCTACCTTGGCTGGACAGGTCCACGAGGACTCACCTGGTCACTAAGGATCTCAAGGGCATGACATGTGGCTGCCACTTGGCAAGCAACGCTGGAATGTGGCCTGAGGGAGTTGTGGATGGATTAGATAGAAAAGGGAAACTCCACTGTCACTTGGCTTTCCGGTCAATGTGCTCACGTCCGTCTACCTTGCTGCCAACAGGAATCCGCCCATCAGCTCTGGACAGCGGCCAGGGAGTGCTGTCGACCAGCAGCCGGCCCCACCCTGGCCTCCTTGCCCACTCACCTACCCCACGATCCTGGGACAGGGACACACTTCCATTAGGCCACGGGCTCCTGTTCTACCTCCAGCAGAGAATACCTACGATAATCCCCAGTGTTTAATATTTCACCTCCTTTTTGTTTGAGGGCCTGAAACTCAGCCTGTGTTTTCTTTTATTCCCCCGACTCACGCATGCATCCTTCATACGGGACTCATAGCTCCAGACATCTCGGGAGGAGGGAGCCTTCACCTGGGAGCTGCCAGGTCAAGGAGACTCTTAGGAAGATCCTGACCCTTCCAGAATCTTGGACTTACATTTATCTTGCACGGGCTTCCTTTAATCAACTCTCATCCTGTCCCTTCTGGACAACTTCATGATGCTTCCCCTAAACATCTACCCACCAGCGCATCAAAGTGACGATGAGCATCTGAAAAATTATTATTAGTCTTTTGATAAAGGAACTGTTCTGGTGGCTTAGGGCTGACAGGGTCATTGAGCGTGGCCCCCCAAAGCCAGGCCAAACTCTTCATAAGATGAAGTGGGCAGACAGGAAGACACCCCACCTGGCACGTCCACAAAGGGCCCCTGTCGGTGCCGCTCAGTGGGCGCTGACCTTCCCCCGCAAGGTTACTGGCATCCTTGCCTACGTTACCTAAGGCAGCTCTCTCCTTCTACTTCTTAGAGAGGAAGGGGTTCAGACATGCTCTGACCTCATCCCAGGAGCCAGAGGACAGCAAACAGGGCCAGTAAGTAAATATTTTAGGCTTTGCGGGCCATCGGGTCTCTGTTGCAACTATTCAACTCTGTCACTGCAGTGGGAGAGCAGCCAATATGTAAAGAAAAGTGCATGGCTGAGTTCCAATAAAACTTTATTTATAAAAGCAGGTCGGGGGCTGGATTAGGCCCACGGGCTGCAGAGTTGGCAGACTCCTGCCCTAATGCCTGAGGGGTACAGAAAGATCCGACAAGACGGAACCACAACCCTGGGCCATGAGCCCCCTGTACTGCCCCGAGGTCCTCGCCGCCTGGCACACAGTAAAGTTTGGGCTTTGCAGTTCGTCTTCTTGTGTTCGACTCCTGGGCCCACGATATGTTGGCGTGCTACCTTCCATTCCCCCTGCCGTGAAATTCAAAGAACAATACAACCCCCGGCATCCCAGGGTTGCCAGGGTGATGCCCTGGGACGGGCCCTCTAATGCCCTTGGCACCCAGGAGCTGGCGTGTCCTGAGAACCTAATCAGAGTCTATTGTGAGGTGGAGGTGAGCGTTTTCACTAAGGTTCCAGTGTGAGCTGATGACAGGAGGGGTGACAGAGAATGGGACTGTAGGACAGTCAGGGTCAACAAGAGAACTGACTCAGCTTCAGGAAGCAGAACTGGGCCAGGGTGGGGCTGAACCCTTTCCAGCTGGGAGGTCTTTCCAAGAACTCACAGGTCCCCTTTCCGAGACAGGCTGAGTACCTGCCGCCCCGAGTCAAGACTCATGCCATTGCAAAGTCCTGCGTCAGATAGATCTGACTTTGGCCCACCTGTGCTTACATCCCCACCAGCACTCGTTCATTTGTTCTTGTTGACACTCCTGTGAGACATTTACACCCCTTGTAAGGTTGGACAGGCCAAGTGCACCTCCCTGGAGAGCCGCTGTGAACGTGAAGGGCTTTCTGATACCGGGCTCCTGCGCGCTGCTGGCCAGTCGGCTCACGGGGCACAGAAACTCCCAGGAGCCCCGGACTCATGATTGCCCTGGGCGGGCATCCTTCCCTGGTCACCTCTGGGGTCCATCCCCGCTGAGACCCAGGAAGTGCCCAGAGCTGGATCCTCCCCTTGGCACAGAAGGGACATGAGCTGCTGGGAGGGCTTACGAGGCACTCTGATGAGCTTGGACTTGACTGTCCTGCTGCCTTTCTGAGTATGGACGTCCTCAGTGGATGACGAGCCTCGAGGGTCGCCCCTGGGTGACCCTTGAGATTTTGTCCAAGGCAGAAGTACCTCTGCCAGGTGAGGGCTGGGAGTGAACCTTGGCCCGCACCTTCTCCACGGCAGCCCAGATCTGCCCCGATTTCACAGGAGACAACGAGGGTAGGAGAAGTTAGACAGGGTCCAGAGAGAAATCTGGCTTGTGATTTTTAGGCAAAAGCTCCTGTTCTGCTCCTTTGCTTTTTAAATAGGCAGGTGTGCAAGGCGGTGAGGCCTGCTGGCCAGCTAGGCTTCCTCCCTTTCTGAGTCCCTAACCATCACTCCCCAGCCAGTCTAAAGGGCAGGGTAAAAGGGTCAAGAGTGTCCTTTCTTGCCTCAGAAGGCCCGAGAACAAACACCTCTGTTGTCGGGGGGGTGGGGGAGGATGAGAGCCGGCCTCGGTGGGTGGGGCTGGGGGCTGGTTTGGGGATCAGAGTCAAGAGTCTCGCCTCTTCTCACCTGCTGGGTCCCGGGTCTAGGAATCCAAACCCAGCTTTGGGTCACTTTGTCCAGCCTTACTCAAGTTACAGGACCCTGACAAGCGTGCGCCCACCAGCCCTGGGCAGGAATACAGCCTCTTCTAGAGGCTTCTGCTGTCACTTTCATAGCCGAAGCTGACCCTGAGCTCCTATTCCAGGAGTGGGAAGCCTTTGAAATATATTTCTGGTGATGGAGTGAACCTTAAGGGCGAATCCTTGCCAATGTTTCACTAGTCCCTGCCCTACCTTCTTGGACCGACCCTCACAGCGGCGTCTTTCTCCTCCAAACCTTTTCACTATCTCTTCACTGCCCCCCCAAATGGTTGAGTGGATACAACCAGCTCCTTGACCTTTTGCAAAGGTCCAAGGTTTCTTTCAACGAGGAAGGTCAAGGTGTCTGTCCAGGTCTTCCGTCCCTCGTCTGACAGCACTGTGCAGCTGACTCACTGTCCAAAGCCATCGCCTGTCCCCTGTGTCCACAGGCAGGCACGCGACTCACCCCAGACCTAACCGGGGAGGGAGCTGCCGCCCCGTGTCGCCAGTGAGTTGGAGGTGGGGTCCCCCGTTCAAAGTCCTTGGCATGACTTGGGACTGATGGCAGCCATCCGCTGGGCGGGCTCTGGAACCTCCTTGCATCCCGCCCGGGAGCCGCCATCCTGATAAGCAACACAGAAACCCCATTCTTCTCCGCCTGGTGAGCCACGTCCCCTGGGCCCTGCCCCCGCGCTGGCACGGGGCTGCCAGCCCAGCCAGGTACCACACCCTCGGGATCCTGCCAGCCAGCCTTTCTCAGCAGGGCGTCGCCTCGCTGGGCGACCGTGGAATCTCTCCTGAGTGCACCTGGGCTCCTCCAGCCCACAGCAAGGGCTGGACTGCAGCTTCTCTGCCCTTCCCGCCTTCGTATATGTCCCTTTTGCACACACACACCGGTGCACCACGTTCCCTTGGCCTCCGTGTGCTCTGCGTCTGTGGGGGTGACCCCATGGAAGGGTTCAGTCCCCTCCACACCCTCTATTCTGCTCTTCCACTTGCATCAGCTCAGGAACTCGGACGAAACCCCCTGGGTATTCTGATGAGCTGTGGTGTCCGGCAGCGGGTCTGCAGGTTTTAGGAACGTGATGACCGCGCTGAGGACCACTGGCCTAAGATGTTATCAAAGGGGTTGAGGATGAGGGCGGTGGCCACACCCACCTCCAACTCAGGAGCCCCTGCCCTGCTACCTGACACCCACCAAAGGAGCATCCCAGGGCCGGCCCCTGCTGGGAGCCGAGGACACCAGCGGCCACTTGTGACTGAGTCAGGTGGCCTGCAGACTAGGTCGGGGCGCTGGAGGGGATCCTGGGAAACCGCAGGAGCATCAAAGTGGAGGGTGACTGGGGACACAGGACATACCAACAAAAGTGATAGGGGGTAACAGCCCGAGTGTCCAGGTGCGAAGCAGCAGCAGTGAGGCCGGGCTCAGGGTGGCAGGGCTGGTCCCTCAGAAGCCCGAGCTCAGAGCTGACTCAGGAGCGGGGGGGCCTAGACTGGCTGCCAGGGGTGGGCGCGCAGCCTCCACGGGCGCTGGGCGTGCAGGACGCTCCAGGCGCGCTCACTCCCTCCTGCAGCCCCACTGTGCTCCCCCCGTGGCCTCCACGCCTACGGACACCCTGCCCCTGCCGGCATCCCCAGGGCATGGGGCTTGCTGGGCTCCCCCGTCCATCATTTACACTTGGGAAGGGAAAGCCCGAATAAGAGGCTTCTTTTCCAGGATGGGCTAGGAAGATTCCAAACAGGATTCAGAAGCAACACGAACAAAGACGCAGACGTAGAGGATGGACTCGAGGACACGGGGAGGGGGAAGGGGAAGCTGGGACGAAGTGAGAGAGTGGCATGGACGTATATACACTATACACACTACCAAATGTACAGCAGATAGCTAGTGGGAAGCAGCCGCATAGCACAGGGAGATCAGCTCGGTGCTCTGTGACCGCCTGGAGGGGTGGGATAGGGAGGGTGGGAGGGAGGGAGACGCAAGAGGGAGGGGATATGGGGATATATGTATTCGTATAGCTGATTCACTTTGTTATAAAGCAGAAACTAACACACCATTGTAAAGCAATTATACTCCAATAAAACTGTTAAAAAAAAAAAAAAAAAGCAACAGGAAAAGCCCAAACCCTGGCCCTTCGGAAGACGCGAGGCCCCTGCCTCCTGGGTTTTGTTCTTTTGGGCAGGGGAGCAAAGACACCGTGACCAGTCCAGACCTCAGCAAGTCAGTGGCAGGGAGAGGGAAGTGGGGACGAAGGGTTCTTTAAGAAAGAAACCACAGGCTGTCCCTGACAGGGTCCCTGCCCTTTGGTGACAAGTCAAGCTCCACGGTGACCTGCTCCCCGGGACTTAAGGGAGCAACAAGGGAGGGAATCCTGTGAGAAGGGCCGGGAAAGGCCAGGAAAGGCTTGTCTATGGGAGAACGGGGCCGGGGCGGTGGGTGGGTGGGGAGAGCAAGTAGAGGGGAAAGAGGGGAAGGAGGAGGGAGGGTTAAGGGCAGGGGTCATGGGGCAGTGGGGGCGGGTGATGGCTCCTGGGGGCTGGGCTGCACGTGCAGGGGCTCTGGGTAGGTGAGCCCAGGGTCTGTCCAGAAGGGTTACCTCTGCAGAGGAGCTGGATTTGGCCTGGACTGATCACACTTCTCTTTTCCTCTCCCTTAAGAACCTGAATTTTCTAGGAGGGGCAGACCCAGTCCAGCTGTTTTTAAAGTTCATTTCCTAGGAGTTTTTTTTTTTTTTAACATGCCAAGATGTAAGAGAGAATGGCAGGAAGGAAGAAGACAAAACCTCACTCTCCTCTGACCCGGAGGAGGGGTGAGCTCCCCCGGCCACAGCGTAAGCAAATGTGTGGAAGTCAGGACTCCCTGACTGCAGTCTGAGTTTTGTGATGGTAACTGGGGTGCCCAACTGCCCCTGTTTCCTGGGACACTGGACGTTCGGCGCTGAAACGGGGGATGTCCGGGGCCAACTGGGATGAGGTCGGTCATCCTTGGAAGCACCCAGAAGCCTGCTGGGTGGCAGAGGCAAACTTGGGTGAGAATTTTAATTTGCCGCAGAGGACGTGCACACAATCTTGGAAGCTGAGCAGATGATGTTTTGCTGTTGTTGTCGTTTTTCACTATCCAACGCTTCTGATGGTCTAACGCCCGTTCCAACCGCTCCTGGACCCCTCAGATACATCTCCCTCCAGCCCTCACCAGCCCCAAGAGCGTCAGGTCGGTCCACAATGAGTGTGGCCCTCTGTCTCCAGCCCAGCCCCGAGCTGGCCGGGCATGGCGGGGGCAGGAGAGGTTGGCCTCCCTGCAGTGACAAGCAGCAGGCACTCTGCTCTCCGTCTGGGGTAGGGACACAAGGGGACTGGTCAGCCTGCTTGGGGCTAGAAGGCAGCTGGAAACCCCGGGGCTGGGGGGACCTGGAGGGGGCAGGGAATGCACGGGGCTCCCCCCCAGGTACTGCCTCTCTGCAGACAGAGTGGGCTGGGCCCATGGGGGGTGCCAAGGAGGCGCAGGCGGGGCGGTGGGTGTTCACGCCCCAGTCTGGATGCAAGGGCGCAAGCCAGAGCCCCAGGGTGCCCCTCCACTGCCTCTCGTATTCCTTGCTCTCCCGGCCCGTGGGGGCAGATGGCCAGGGCCTCTGAGGTGCAATGCTGGTCCTCCGGGCTGCCAGCTTGGGCGGGGTGGTGCTACCCACCCTCATCTTCAGATACTCGTCTTCCCAAGAGGTGGGCGACAGGAAGGAAGGCCGTCCCAGTGGGCAGGTGCTTCTGCTTTTTCTAAGAGGCCTGACCCCCTTTCCCTCCAGGGGCTGCCTTCCCAGCTCCTGCCCCACCTCAGAGTTAAAAGTCACCCAGGCTACGGGGCCTTCCGAGTTCCCTTGTTCAACACCTTCTTTGTTAGTAGAAAACAAAAGCACAGAGAAGTTCACGGTCTTTGCAGGCAGTGTCACTTGCCTGCATCCCCAGGTGCGCCGCTGAGACCCGGCACAGCCCGTCTGCGTTTACTTTGTAAATCGGGCATAAACTGCCCCATTGTCAGGGCTCTTCTGTGGATGGGGGATGGTCTCTGTGAAACGCCGCCGGGCAGAGCTCACAGCCCAGAGTGGACGCGGATGGATCTGGACGCGGATGGGGGATCGTCTCTGTGAAACGCCGCCGGGCAGAGCTCACAGCCCAGAGTGGACGCTCCTTAAATGGCAGCTTGTGTGAAAACTGCCCGAGGCTCCTGAATGAGCCGGACACTCAGGCCCCTAGGTCCCCGCAGCCTGGTGGCCTTTCCGACCTCAGGCGAATTTCTCCTCCAACTCATGCTTCCCACCCTTCCGGATTCTGTGACCTCCGGGTCAGAACCAAGGCTGGCAATAGCAGCTGGCGGCCGGGGGGACCCTCTTCTCAGGAGTGACCCCAGAATCCAGCACTGAGCCCCAGCCATGTGTGAGAGCTCACGCGGCACACGAAGATGTTGGGAAGGGCCCCCATCTTCAAGGGGTTACAACCTAATAGCTGGTGAAGAAACCCGCCTACAAATGACTACAGGACAGCACAGAGCTTGCCAAAGGCCATAGGAGAAGTACAGAGCCTACAGGGAGGAAGGTGATCCGGGAATCCTTCCTGGAGAAGGTGGCACTCAAGATGGACTTTGAAGGGTGGGGAGCCTTTCAATAGCTAGAGAGAGATGGGGAGATGCTTCTGCTACAGGAAGAAGCGACGACGGAAGCAGCAGTGTGAGATGCTAGGGCAGGGCGGTCCAGGCCTGCCCTTGTCTCCCCTTCCCCGATTTAAAGCCAACGCACAAACAAGAGCAGAAAATGCTTTGGAGTCAAAGCCCATCTCTCCTTGGCATCATCTTCTAAGAATCTTTCCTGTGCACAGCTGAGTCTGCCGGCTTTTCAGGACAAGTGTTAAATGCCCCAGCTCCACCCCAGGGGTCTCTGCAAGGCCAAGTACGAGGTTGCAACCCAGGAGTCCACACCCATCTTTGGAGACCGACCCCTGTGCTGAATGAGACCCTTGAAGGGGGTTCCCTTGAAATCCATGCCTTAGCCGTCTCCACTCAAGCCTTTCACTTAAGAATGTCTCCAGGGGACTTCCCTGGCGGCCCAGCAGTTAAGAACCTGCGCTTCCACTGCAGGGCGCATGGGTTCGATCCCTGGTCGGGGACCTAAGATGCTGCACAGCCAGAAAAAAAAAAAAAAAAAAAAAAAAAGAATGTATGTCTCGGGCCTTGAGCTCAGGGAAAGCTTTCAGAGAGGGTCGGCAACAGCACAAAGCCTGTGCTGGGAGCAGCACAGATCCCACTGCAACAACCTGAGGCGGAAACCAGCTTCTCTTCTCTTTTGTTACCGCGCCCGTCAGAGGGAGACTAAGGTCCTCCGGCTGGAATAAGAGTGATAATCATGTCTGCCGTTTACGGAGTGTGACTAAGTTTCAGGCGTTGTTGGAAGCATTTTACATGTAGCAACACGCCTCACCCCTCGCCACCACCTCCTAAGTGTTTCCTACTATCATTACCCCCATTTTACAGATGGGGAAAAGTGATGCACAAGGTTCAGCGACTTGTCTCCAGGGCTACCCAGCTGGGAAGTGACAGAGGGTCCTCTTAACCGCTATTCTATAAGCCTCGGGTCCTCTGGGCCTCACACGGACCCATCAAAGCATCGTGGACACAGACGGTTACCTGGGCTCGAAGCCCCAGCAGAGAACCAGGTGCTGCCTCATGCCTGCTGGCCCAGTGAGCTGAGGCTCTGGCCCACTCTGGTAGACAGGAGAGAAGGCCAGGGGGGCAGATGTTAACAAGTGACCTCCAGGGTTAATGGGGTCAGAACATCCCATCTACAGCAGGCTTCTTGACATTGCCACTGTTGACATTTTGGACCAGTTCATTCTTTGTTGTGAGGGCCTGCCTTGTGCATTGTAGGATGTCTAGCCTCTACTCACTAGATGCCAGTAGCATCCTGCTAGCGGGGACAACCAAAAACATCTCCAGACACTGCAAAATGTCCCCTGGTGAAGAACAACTGACCGAGAGTAAGTGAGAGTTTAGGTGAGATATTTGCTTCTGCAGCAAATATCTGAACACCAGAAACTGCTCAGACTGAACAAGAAAAACATCTGATCTTGTGCATCTTATTTGAGAATTTCTAAGCTCAGTGGAGTCGAGTCTTCTAGGGAGCTTAGCTCAAGCAAGACAGACTCCTGGGATTCAAGGTAAAAACAACAGCTGAGAACCACCAGGCCTCTGCTCCCTTGTTCCAAAGGCAGTAGCTTCAGAAACTCAATGTTGCACAATTCGGGGAGCACACTGTGTTCTTGGTGAGTGGCACCCCCTGGAGTTGTGCAGTGGGACATTCCTGCTGGAACCCCAAGCACAGCGTATGCTCAGCGTAGGGGTTAGTTCTGGGGTTGGAGGTGAGGCGTCCTGGGGAGGTGGTAGAGAGAGTCCTGGTTTTCTCTGAAAATTGGCAAGTGAGCGTCCTTGCGACCTGCAGCCTGGCTCTCCAGGCTACGTTCTCTGGCCGGCTGAGTGTGAAAGGAGCTTGGCGTATTCCTGACAAGACCTGCTTCACCTCGGCTTTCAGATCCTCCCATGAGCCATGAGCGTGTGTGTTCTTGCGTGGCAGGCCCTTACATACTGTTTTGATTGTTATCATCCTGCCATGAAAGGCCTGATTGTTCAGGCTCTGCGGTGACATCACCGGCTTCCCACTCGACCAGCTTGCTGAGGTGTTTGACGAGCGTGTAGGTGGGCAGGGGCTGGGTGCTCCCCGCAGGGGCTGCCCGGCCCTACCTGCTCAGTGGAGCTGGCTTAGCACGCAAGGGATCTTCCCCCACCCCTTCTTTCTGTTCTGGGAGGCTTACTGCCACGGGCTGGAAAGATGAGATGACCCATGGGTTCCCTTCAAGTCCGCCGCCCTCCCCAACGTGGGCGGGGAGCAGCCCCAGGAAGTCAAGCCACAAGGCAGGGTGGTGTCTGCGGGTGACTCAGGCCACCTCTGTGCACTTCTCCTTGTCAGAAAGCAGAGAAGCCTACGGACAGCTAGGGGATCTCTAGGTCCCTGAGGGATGCCCTGGGGACCTTGACCTGCTAAGTATCCCAGCAAGTAAGTCAAGCCTATGCACAGGTCGGGTGTGAGGCTGCCTTACGCGATGTGAAAAGCACCCCGGGGTGCACACCCAAGAGCAACATGCTTATATATTCACTCAAAGCCATGCACTAGGAGGTTCACAGCAGAGCCCTACCCATAATGGCCCCAAACTGGACATGAAGCAAAGGCCCGTCCAAGACAGACTCAATCAATACATGGTGCTCCGTTCCCACGATGGAATACGGTGTACAGCAGTGAGAATAAACCGTCTCTGGCGCCATGCTACAGGACGAAGCATCCTGGAGAAAGAATTTTGACTGAAAGAAGCTAGACACAAAACAGCAAAATGCTCCGTGATTCTGTTTACAGAAAGTCTCTAAACAGGCAAAACTAAGCTGTGCTTTCTCATCCGTGAATTGATATGAGGTGCCGGTGGCCGAGAGCAATGATTTTTTTGGTTAATTCTCCCTAATATACTTGGAATTTTATTTTATTATTATTATTTTTCAGCCATCTGCTCCAGGAGAGAACCAAGAAAAGTCCCTTTGTATACAAATCACTAACCCTGCCAGAAAATAAACCCAGCGTGGTAGACTTATCAGAAATAATTAAACTTTAACTTTTTTTATAGTAAGGTCAAGAAATATCACTCTTGGGACTTCCCTGGTGGTGCAGTGGTTAAGAATCCACCCGCCAATGCAGGGGACACAGGTTCGAGCCCTGGTCCGGGAAGATCCTACATGCTGCGGAGCAACTAAGCCCGTGCGCCACAACTACTGAGCCCACGTGCCACAACTACTGAAGCTCGCACGCCTAGAGCCCGTGCTCCGCAACAAGAGAAGCCCCCGCACTGCAACGAAGACCCAATGCGGCCAAACAAAAGTAATAAATAAATGAATAAATTTTTTAAAAATCTATTAAAAAAAAGAAATATCACTCTTATTTTAAAAACAATGCATTTTGGGCTTCCCTGGTGGCCCGGTGGTTGAGAGTCCGCCTGCCGATGCAGGGGACACGGGTTCACGCCCCGGTCCGGGAAGATCCCACATGCTGCGGAGTGGCTGGGCCCGTGAGCCATGGCCACTGAGCCTGCGTGTCTGGAGCCATTGCGGCCACAACAGTGAGAGGCCCGTGTACCGCAAAACAAAACAAAACAAAACAAAAAAAACAATGCATTTGAGCAAAATATAGGGACTCTAGAATAAAGGCAGGAATTCAAGTCCTGGGTGGGGTCAGACTTTTGGGAAGAGCATAACCTCCTTTTAATAAAGGTGTCTTATTGAGGCTGAATGTACGTGCAGAGAAGAGCACACATTATAAATGGGCGGCTGGATGTCTTTTCAGAAACTTGCTGAATTTCATGAAACCCGCACCCAGATCAAGAAACGGGACAGTACCAACACCCAAGAGCCCCTGAGCCCTGGGCTTCTCGCTCCGCGCTGGCCTGGCCCCAAGAGGAGTCATGACCCTCACCTCTAACCCGCAAAGCTCAGTGCTGCCTGCTTTTGAACTTCACATCAAGAGTTTAGGCGGCCGTATAAGACCCCAGTCGACGGTTATCTGGGGCTTTGGACACAAGGGCTTTGCACTCTCACCTCCCGTGCACTTGGCATGTCGGTAGTCTCCTTAGGCCTAGGCTTGGACCTCTGTACAGGTGCACCTCGTTTTCTGGTGCTTTGCAGATATTGCGCTTTTTTTTACAGATTAAAGGTTTGTGGTGACCCTGCACCGAGCAAGTCTATCGCGTCGTTTTCCCAACAGCATTTGCTCACTTTGTGTCTCATTTTGGCAATTCTCGCAAATGTTTCAAACTTTTTCATGGTTACTGCATCTGGCATGGTGATCTGTATGTAACATCTTGGATGCTACCACTGTAATTTTTTGTTTTATATTTTTTTAATTCAAGTATGTACATTGTTTTCTTAGATATCGTGCTATCACACAACTAACAGACTGGCAGCGGAGTGTAAACATCACTTTGACACGCACTGGGAACCCCCCAAAATTCGTGTGACTCGCTTTGTGGCAGGGGTCTGGTGTCTCTGAGGTGTGCCTGTATAGGGTATTTCCTCAGGATACCTAAGTTCGTCCCTCTGCTTTCTTATTCACTGAACGCTGCAGTCAAGTCCAGATCAACATTTTAGGGGAGGGCTTGGGACTAAAACATTTCTTTCTCCAGCACACGAAATACCATTGCAAATCACTAAAACATTTTCCAGCATTTTGGCACTGTCTTCTAAAGGGAGTTTTAAAGTGCCTTTATAAGCATTTATTATTACTTTCACTTAGGAGGTTTAAGTTCATTCTGCATTTTGTACACGTAGGAATCAAGGCCTGGAAAGGGTGAGTGACAAACCTGAGAACACAGCCTGGGTCGCTGCAGTTGGGGAAACGGTGCTGGACTCCAAGCCCTTTCCCACACCTCCTCTCTCAGGGAGTAACAGTAAACGTGGCCAGTGAGCCAGGCGGGACCCCCCCCCACCACCATCTCCTCCCTGGTTTACAGGGACAGGCTCCTAACTGGGCTCCTTGCTTCTCCCCTTGCCCCTACAGTCTATTCTCTGCTATGTCTGCTACGTCCGCTTATGACGCTTCTTTGCTCAGAACACTGCCCCGGCTGCACATTTAACTTGGAGGCAGAGCCCAGGTCCTTCCCATGGCCTTGGTGACCCACATGCTCCCGCCCTCCGTTCCTCCCTGGCCTCTTCGGGTACACTCTTCCCCTGGTTCCTTCTACTCCAGCTTCTGGCCTCCATTCCCTTCCTCAAATGTGCTTGGCTACTCCCACCTCAGGGGACGCTTCTACTGGAACATTCCGTCTCAGATATTTGTGCCTCACCGCTTCACCTTTTTTAAGACTGAGCCGGTGGCTTCCCTGGTGGCACAGTGGTTAAGAATCCGCCTGCCAACGCAGGGGACACGGGTTCAAGCCCTGGTCCGGGAAGATCCCACATGCCGCGGAGCAACTAAGCCAGTGTGCCACAACTACTGAGCCCGTGAGCCACAACTACTGAATCCCGTGTGCCCGTGCTCCACAACGAGAGAAGCCATTGCAACGAGAAGCCCGCGCACCTCAGTGAACAGTAGCCCCCGCTCGCCGCAACTAGAGAAGGCCTGCGCGCAGCAACGAAGACCCAACGCGGCCAAAAAAAAAAAAAAAAAACAAGACTGAGCCGTATGACTTTTCCAAGGCTGGGTCATAACAGACACTACAGCTTCTGTCTGTCTCTCTGGACCATTAGCTCTGGGGGAAGCCAGCTACCATGTTGTGAGGACCCTCAAGCAACCCATGGGACAAGGAGCTGAGGCCTCCTGCCAGTAGCCGTGCAGGGGCACCACCTTGGGGAAGCGGATCAGCCTTCAGACGACTGCAGCCCTGGCTGGCCTCTTGACTGCAACCTCAAGGGAGACCCTGAGCAGGGACCACTCAGCAGAGCCGCTCCCGAATTCCTAACCCACACACAAAAAAAGTGAGATAATGTTTACTGGGTTGAGCCAATGATCTTTGAGCTACTTTGTTATACGGTAATAGATAACTAAGACAGCCACCTTCTCAGTGAAATCCACCCTCACCCCCTTCTCTAAAATGTAAACCACCCAGCACTGCCATGCCCCCTTGACTCTAGTCTATTTTTCTTTTCGTTCTTTCTCGGTCAGCCGCTCTTACCTTCTAATCTACTGTATAATGTACTCATTTTTTATGTTGACGGTTCTTTTGTCACCCTCCCATCTGACCTGGCATCAGAACAAGCTAGGAATCTTTGTCTGTTCCCCGATGTGTCCTGAGCACCTAGAAGAGTGCCAGATGTGCACAGCGATGAAACAGACCTACGTACAGACACAGGCCCGTGAATTCTAGCAAAGGCTGAGGTCTTGTCAGCTCCCAGATGCAGGCAGTCAGTCAGCAGTGAGCATGTCACGACTCCCTGGACCTTGGTGTCTTCACCTGTACAGGAAGGAGGTCACACTGGGCGACCCACAAGCCCTTTTCCAGACCCTAAGCTTTGTGGCTCCCACATGACAATGGCCTTGTGGGTTGTCCAGAGTCCAGGGGCTGCAGAGACAGGCCCCCGCCTTGGCCAGAGCTCATCTTCCTGTCTGTGCACATCTGGAAAGCCAAACACCCAAGACCATTGCATGTGCACATCTGGATGGCATAAACTGATCATGCCAAGAGGAAACTCCGAAACGGCTGCTCAGCGAAAACTGCAGCACAGGCCACACGAGAGGGGCTGAAAGGCTTCTTTCTTTTGCAGCCGCAGAACAGTCTTCTGGGCACGATCTCAGAAGCTGAATGCTCCGCGGCTGAATGACATATGCTCTCAATAGCCTTCCATGGCAGTCGCTGTCACACTGCCTTCTCTGCCTGGCTCCCGGCCAACGCAAAACTCAAAGAACCGGGCCATTTCCCGCCCCCTACTCCCCTGTGCAGACCGAACTATA